>NW_027266319.1:4837500-6045000 GCF_022045235.1 Haliotis cracherodii | reverse complement strand
TGAGCACAGGAAGTGTACACTTGTGGCTTGATTTCATCTTTCGTTTTCTTTTGATTTCCATTCTTTTTCCTTTCAGTTGAGTGGATTACGAAAATTTGCGTTTTATATAAAAGAACATCTGTCTAAATAGTGTGGAAGGAACCAACCATTTGATATTCCGAGGGAGATTAGATTGATGAAAGAGATATAATTTAATATTATAGGGGGAAATCCCAGCTCCCCTACTACATATATTTATTGGTCGGTGCTAAGCGTTTTGCTCAAGAGTTACACAGCACATGATGTACAGGTGAGTAGTTAAAACATTCAAATAGAAACACAATTGCCACCTACCTCCTCCCTGTTGGTTCTCCGTAATCCCTTGAGATGGTGCTGCTTTGGGATCCTGTGCTTGGACGAACACTTTGGTTGTGACCACATGAGTTATTCCAGTTTTGCTGACTGGGGTCTGCTGTTTGGATGTTGCTGTCTGCCGAGTCGAAGTTGTTGTCTGCTGCGTGGATGTTGTTGTCTGCTGCATGGATGTTGCCGTCTGCCGAGTAGATGCTGTGGTCTGCTGAGTGGTTGTTGCCGTCTGCTCTCTAGTCGTGTCCGTCTGCTGTGTCGACTGTGCCGTGACAACTGGTTTGGATTTCAACACATGTTCAGTGACTTCAATTCTTGTTGTTTCCACGTCACTGTCCTTCCTACGAGACACTATCTCCTGCATTAGGGCATCTTTGCCAGGAAACATATTATACTCAACTTTATTTGACTTGACAGAATTGTTCAAAACAGCTTTGCTTCCATTAGTTTTGACATTTACTGTTGTTCTGGGTTGTTGGTTTTCCTTTGGGGTACTATTCCAAGTCTTACCATTGCTTGTCAAAGTAACTTTATTTATAGATGAATTGACATCATTAGCCTGAGTTACCTCCCTTGCACTACTCGCAACCGTAATGACCCTCGGTATGGAGTTGGTTCTAGGTCGGGGGGATGCCATATCTATAGTGGACAAGTTGTCAGTGGATTTGTACTTCGGAGACGGATCAAACTTTAGAACAGTTGACACAACATGTCTCCCAGATGACGTCTGCTCGCTTCGTGTTCCATTCATAACAGCATCATTGTTCTGTTTAGAAGAAAACACTAACCCATCAGACACAGGCCTCTCAATCCTCATTGACTCGCTTGATCTAAGTTTCACCAATCTTGGCTTGTTACTCTTAGCCACATTAGAATCAATGGATTTCTCAGACACACTGAAATTCTTAGCCAACATTCGGACACTGGGCAATATCTGCAAAGCTTCTTTCTCCCCATTAGACCCATTAGTCACCGGCGCCAAGTTATTCTGAATATTGTCCTGCATGATAAGCTTCTGTATACCATTGCTAGTCGGTTTATTAATTGCATTAACCATATGCACCTGACCTTTAACCCTGTCAGCAGGAACACGTGCACCAGCGGGAGGTCGGGTTGTCAAGACGCCATTGGCGATGACGGGAGTGTAGGGTTTTGACGTGTTTGGGTTTTGGTTAATAAGAGCACTGCTTCCAGCTTTTATGATTCGGGTTGCAGGCGGGTCTGGATCGGGTTGGGGTGGAATATACATAGATTTGCTGCGCTGAACGGAGGTGGAGGATTTGGTAGGTGAGGGTTGGTCCCCTTTTGCTGAATTTCGTCTCCTGAGCTGGACCGGACCCTGTTTTCCTTGCTGTAAGTTTTGCTGTTAGGCAAAAAGCAGGACAAGTTACAAGACATTGCACATGGAGCATCAATATATTCTTTGACATTATTCACCAGTATGTTTGCAGAAGCATGGCATATACATTCACTATCAAATAAGGCTCTCAGTACATATGCAGGTATATCTAAAGCTTGATATATCACTTTATTAATAAATATATTTCCTACACGAAGAAAGGTGAGCTACAGTACCTTCAGCATTATGCAGTAAAAGTCAGTACTCTCTATGATTTTCAAAACATTTCTAAACATAATTTCCATAAATCCTTGATTAATCCACACATTTTTTTTAAATCGGTAGTTTTGAAAGTAGTGAGCATGGCATGCCCTAATTTACAAACAACAGCACACTGGACATCATACGTTCTTTTTGGTGAGTTATACTTTCCAAATGATCAATTTTTCAAGGTCTTTGCTTATTCAAATTAATGGAATAAATACCAAAAAATCAATTTCAATCACAAAGACAAAGAACAACAACTCTTTTGCCACCCTGGGCAATAAAATCACATGGTGTTACTGACAAACCAACACAAGTAAACGGTTGATTCTGGAACAGTCTCATTAAAATCAGATCTTCATGCTTGCTACTTCTACATACAGATCTGAGGATATCCCATTTCAGGTCACGTCAGAACGACCTTTCATCTGACAAATCAGAGTGTCGCTTACAAGATCACGAAAGTGAAAGTCTGAATGTTTTCTAATCATGCTACCTCTAAAAGGTTAACAGGAGGCATTCGAAATGACAGTTACAGGCTGGGTGACTGATTCTGTCAAAATCATTGTCATTCTTGTCAAAAGTCATTCTGACATGTTTGTTGTTTAATGCCGTACACAGCAATATTTCAGCTATATAATGGCGATCTGTAAATAATCGAGGCTGGACCAGACAATCCAGTGAGTTCCATCTTGAGCATCGATCCACTCATTTGGGATATGATGACATGCATCAACCAAGTCAGCGAGTCTGACCACCCGACCCCGTTAATCACCTTTTACGACAAGCATAGCCGCTTTTTCCAGCAAGCATGCATTGCTGAAGACCTATTCTACCCCGCATCTTCAAGGGTCCATTCTGACATGACCTGTAATGGGATGTCCTCCGATATTTGTCTTGCCGAAGTGACCACTAACATCGGATCATAATTAGATTGATTCTGGAATTAAGCACTTTCTGGTTTAATTTGAATGCTTATTGATTTCCTCTTTAAGTCAAACAGGACAAAGCATAACACAAGGACCGCACAGGACACAAGGACACAAGGACTAAGCAGGCACAGGAGGAATTTTGGCCACACTTTTCATATTTGTTGGTTAACAGATTCAACTGACCAGACCAAAAGCTACAAAAAGAAAACTTAGAAAAATTTGTTTCAAGTTATCGTTTTTTCTGCGAGGCAGCTCTTTCTTTCATGGACTGAAAAAATAACATGACAACAACATAAATCTGACAAAAAGATTGTTTAACTGTTTAACTTCTTTGATCAAAAGTTGTACATGGTTTCTGGCCAATGAAAATAATTAATAAAACCAAATGTTCTCTGACAAGTTAATACATATACACGTTAATGTAAAATAGTCAATGGTTCACATTTTACACATAGCATTGAAAAAGACCTGTTCACCAATAGTATGTTTTAGACACTGTTAGTAAAAATATGCATACTACTGTTTTTTCTAGTACATTAAATATATTCAGGGTTAAGATAAAGATCTCGCACACAAAACAATAAAAAACATAAAGTTTAACAAAAAACATGAAATGTTGAATAATTTTAAACATTTTAATTTGTATGCAGCCATAAGCCATTAAACATGTAACACATGCTTAAGTAAAGTTACAATAAGTCCAAACATAATGTTAGTGTTAGGGAAGTAGTATTCATTAGACTCCAGTACCATGCGGACACACCATGCTGGTGAACAATGGAATCAGGAGGCATCTAAGTAAGGTACAGAGAAGTCAACAAGATGTGAACAGGCCAGTGAGTGAATAGGGTTTGATTTAACTTGACCAATACTGCAGGCAAACCAATGCTAGTGACCACCAATGAAGGGCTTTATAAATTGTTGTTTGTTTGTTGTTTACGCAGCACAGCAATATTCCAGCTGTATGACAGCGTTCTGTACATAATCAAGTCTAAACCAGAGATAGACCAGAGCATCTATCTAAGCAATTGGGATATGATGACATCCATCAACCAAATCAGAAAGCCTGACCACCCAATCCTGTTAGTCGCCTTTTATGACAAGCAAAGTCGTATTTTATGGCAAGCATGGGTTGCTGAAGACCGGATCTTCACAATCTTAAATATTGTACCTATATGGGTATCAAATACAGGCATGACAAGCAATGCATCAACCCTTGGGCTACCCTCATGTTTAGTGACAGCTGGGGTGTCAGTTAAATTTTCAGTGACAGTCAGAAAAATCTTAACCATAACTGCATCGGCAGCCATTAAAGGTAATACACCTGGAGCAGGTATCTACCCATATTGTCAATATACGATGTCACTTATTGAACTAAGGTGAGTGAGTGAGTTGGGTTTAACGCCGCTATTAACAGTATTCCAGTTATATCGCGGCGTGTCAGCTTAATGTGGGAGGAAAGCCCGAAGTGATGCAGGTGTCAGATGTTTACCATTTCGGTGAAACCCACGAGCACTGGTATGGTGCTGACAAACCTAGAAACATAATCAGGGCGTATTGGGTTTCGAACCACAATCATAGGTTTCTGGCGTGCCCAAGGGACGCAACTCTGCACAGCCAATCGCGGCGCCTTAGACGACTGGGCCACCCGTGCCCCCTATTGAACTAAGGCCTTTGCTGGCTATCAATAGGAACAGTGGGAAAGTCTGATAGGTTTGAAGTCTCTGGACAAATGGTAGCATTTCTGATTGGTCAATCCTGTTGTTTGATTGACAGGAAGTGATAGCCTAATCGCACATTGCATCTATGTTTCGTCGTTTAACACCACACTCAGCAATATTCCAGCTATATGATGGTGGTTTGTAAATAATTGAGTCTGGATCAGACAATCCAGTGATTCATCAATGAGCATCGATCTACGCACTTGGGATATGATGACATGCATCAAACAAGTCAGGAAGCCTGACCTCCCAATCACATTATTCGCCCCTTCCGACATGCATGGGTTGCTGAAGATCAATTCTAACCCGAATCTTCACAGGGGGTGTACCAATGTATGGAATCCAGGTGCATATGGTTTGTTTTAAGCACCAGACTATCCAAACAACTGATCTACAGTCCAACCACTGTCCATGAACAGCCGCCATTGTGGACATCCGATCCACACATGGCCATTCGGGGTATGAATGAGATAGTACAGACATTCAGTTCACAACTGTAGACAAAACACATCCCCCTATGTCCACATACAGTGTGCAGTATCCAGTCCTACTAATATTATGAAATAAAATAAAAACATAGAGAGCAAGTATTTGTCACAAAGTGACGAAATGTCCCCCGTCTGTATATACACATTTTTAGGAAATTCCAACAAATAATAACAATAATATTTTAGAAATGTCTGCATGACTTCTGTGTCGTGACAAGAAGGAACAGAAACAGAAATGTTGATCATGCATATATATTTTCATGCTCAAAGTTTAAGTCAACAGTATCTCTCAGCAGAAGTTTGAGTGAGTGAGTATGGTTTTGTGCCGCTTTTAGCAATATTCCAGCAATATCATGGCAGGGGACACCAGAAATGGGCTTCACACATTGTACCCATGTCGGGAATCGAACCTGGGTCTTTGGCGTGACAAGTGAACGCTTTAACCACTAGGCTACCCCACAGCCTAGCAGAAGTTTGACATGAGAAAGAGAGTGGAGCCATTTTGGAGGAGAGAATACTACCTTGCTCGGAATCATTTCGAGATCGCAAAATCCTTTTCTTCTGACGGGATAATGAATTGTATCTGACATAATCGTTATTCATACCACATTTAACAACAAGACAAATAAAGGCATTTTCATTAATATTAGAACATTTGCAGACAAGTATCACTTGAAACCAGAAAAGAGAGAAACATCTTTTCATTCATCATATATCCAGATAGGTAATATTAAACGTGATCTATCTCAGTGAAGGTGTGAATCATTATTGTGAAAATAACCAGGTTAAAAACGTTCTTTTTTTTAATAATTTGTTCTTTGTTGTCATTGAAGGAATGACAAAATTAACATTTTGTAAAATTTCATCTTTGATTGTTCAAATAGAGATTTGAACTATGGAACTGTGATAAACTTATCTCCTTGAAACATTCGCCCCAAGTGTGTTCAGAGTTATCTGCCCATGCATATATTCCAGCAAGCTCCTTCCCAGCTCATGACACCTTCGTTACACTCTCGGTAACATCGCTGACCCCAGTGTGGGCGCGGCCATTACAAGAATCTTAAAATTTTCCCTCTAACCCCAAATGTTGTAACGTTCATACTTTTGTTTATGTCTTTTGGAATGCCATCATATTTCATTTTGAAAAGGTTTACAACTGACCATGTTTTCCAGATGAATTTACTTTGTTGTTTGTATAATCAGATTGGTTCGAGGTTGCAGACAAACGGAAAATCAACTAACTTCCCCCTTATATTCTTACTATTTCAGTAACATGATAGTTTTAATGAAATAGAAATTCAAACTGACCAACAAAGAAAGTAATTTAGCAGCAGTAAGTGTATTTGGCGTCACGACAGTCATCGCTTGTTTGTAAACATAAAGGTCCGTCGGTTGCAAGTTCAACTCCAAGCATGGTTGTGGACCACCTATCACAGTGGGGAGTTTTGACTGGTGGCAGCGATAGTAAAGAGAGCTCTGCGAACGGGCTATCGCTGTGAGGAGCTTGATATTCCAGGTACGAAAATCATGACATAAAAGGTGAAAATGAGACACAAAAAAGACGTTTTTTACCTCATACAACCCCAGTATATTTTTTTTATATTAAATATCAGTGACAACTAAAGTCTGTGCATGACTGTGACCAATTCAAGCAAGCCCATACTCAAGATGGTGGTGGGATAATTTTGTACAGTGATACTATTCCTTCTTATTTATGAAAAACTGTGATTTTAAATAATTCTGTAGAGTTGTTTGATTCCCAAGTATACAGAAGAGCTGTGATGTAAAATGCCAGACAATCACATGCAGAGGCGGCCATTCCAACAGTTTGAATCCTACCTTTGTGACTCGCATCTGTTTCATGGAGATATATGGAGGTACTTATCACCAAGAAAACGTTAAACAATAGCTACTGTCATGCTTGAAGAACAACTTTTCTATGTAGCTTTATACCACACAGATATCGACAAAAATTATTTAATTTTTTTTTAAATTTAAGAGAAAAATTGGACATGTAGAAAATGTAAAAATATTAATAAATCATGTTACATTATTGAAGAAAACTTTAAAGGTTTGACACTTGTTGATTTATTAGTCATGTGCAGTAAGAATAAATTCAACACGAAATATATTTTCAAAAGTTACTTTATCTTTAGGACATGTTAATTAATGTGGAAGATTTATAAAATAAAGAGACACACTGAATTAGTTAAAAATGAAAACAAATATTAGAAAGTGTAATTGAACAAGAATGAGAGGATCAACAAAATGTTTGATGAATACCTGTGCAAAACATTTCATGCTTCTGTTCATGAGCAGTGTGAGCCTCGTCTGTGACGTCACCATCTCCCTGGAGATGGACTTGTACTGGGAGGAGTTCCGGCTCTTCATGCTCTGGAGCTCTGCATTCAAGGAGTTAAAGTTCTCCTGCTCTCTCGCCATCTCCTTCTGCAGCCCCGAGATGCTCTCCATCAGCGTCTGCGGAGACAATGGCTTTAGTAAGTAAGTCAGGTTTAATGCTGTTTGACGGTATTTCAATTACCGTATTTCCCAAGATTAAGCACCCTTTCATCTATTTTCTGTGCACCCAGGGTGCTTATTATTGTGAATATGTTCGATCATGTCAGATTAATTATGGAGGAAAGCCCAAAGGGATGAAGGTTGTAGCCGTTTACCCCCGCAATGAAATCCAGGAGCATTGGCTTGATGCCAGCTTACCCAGGATACTTATAGGGATCGTCAGATTCAAGATTGGGACATGTAAACTTATATTAGTTCCTTCACTTTTGAGACCCCCCCCCTCCAAACCTACATTAAACAAACCCATAATCAGATAATATCCTCATACCCTCTCCTGGGTCACTGGAATCCATCTTCGCTCAGTGTTATAGTTACCGTCAATAAATAGCAGCTCTAATCCAACTCTCACTAAATGTTTGAACTGATCCCTATGAGATGTAATTCTGCACATTAGTGAGTGAGTTAGTGAGTTGGGTTTAACAGTTTTGAACAGTCTTCCAGTTACATCACGGCGTGTCAGCTTAATGTGGGAGGAAAGCCCGGATTGATGCAGCTCTCAGACGTTTACCACTTCAGTGAAACCCACGAGCACGGGTATGGACACTTTTGAAACTTGACAATTATGAACTTTATGTGTGGAACAGAAGATCAACAATTTATTCGCCTTAAGGCAACCTCAATTTATCAAGATTAAAAATCAGTTCTGCTATATTTCAAATATTCCCTTAAGATCAGAAATGTACAGAAATGAAACATGTGATTGACTTGTAAAGTTATCCTGTAGTGTATTGTATGCACTTCATGTATTTGGGCCTTTGTCCTGTCATACAATAAACATTTGAACTTTGAACCCTAACCAACTGACCACAAAACTTAATGCTGATGAATGGGAGCTCTAACCATTAAACAACTTTACCTAGTTTTACTTTCAGTTGTAAACAATAGATGAACAAATGGAGTTGTCTCCCTTACTCTATGTACTTTCAAGCAAGATCACTAGCATATCAGTTTGGAGAGCAAAGCCTTTTGTCTCCTTAAAATCAGCAGATGTGAACTATGTCAATATTTAATCATAAATAGGCTAATATCAGGATCTCTTCCATAAGTTGATAGTTTTTCCACTCATTCAGACAGATAGTCAAGCGGGGAACTAAAAAAACATCCTAGGGGGTTCAATATCAGAAGTGGAACGCAAAGGGAATTGGTCGAACACCATGACTCTCAGGAGTGACCTGATATCACAATATTTCAGGATGCACAAGGCCGTAATGTGATTCATTAAATCATATAATTCTAAATTTTGAATTCAGAAGCAATTTGAAACATCAGTGTATGAATTGAAGTTCATAAATGCAACGAAACAAGATGCTGGGACAACATAATGTTTACCCTATTTTCTTGAGTATAGTGCACACTGTTTGGTAAAAACAACAACAACAACAACAACAACAACAACACAGCTGTGTTAGTGAGGTGCACATCATACACGCCTTCATGAGTTTTGACGTTTATTCTCCTATGCAAAGACATTACCGTGAGCGCATAACACTGGGAATACCATGTCAACAAATTTAACAAAATTTAATCTTGTAATTACATTGTCTGGTTATTATAAGTGTTCATTGTATATCTGGACTTGCATTTGGAATCTATATTATTAATTCTATTCAATTTCATTTAATGTTGTTTACATTAATTTCGGCCAAATTATATGTGAAGTCATTGGTAGATCGCACAACTCACCGTTATTTACAGCAACAACGGTCAGATTACTGCTATTAATGCCTTGGAACAAACTTTAATTGACAGAGAAGGGGTACATATTTCGTAATTGCCATACTTTGACTCGTAAAGAGTCATATTTGTTGTAGTTTGACTATTATATGTCAACATAAAGTTTTCACAATTGCGAGCTAGTGAGCCATACATGAAATACAATTTGAATAGAAAATTAACATGCCTAGTGATGTTTAACTCAAATTTCAATTTTGTACTGATCAAGTTTTTTGTCACCTGAATTTGCTGAAGGGATACCATGTACTTTTTTTTCTGTGTATATTTACTCGGAAAATTGTTTTTTCAAAACACTAAATCCTCATTCAATAAATATGCACAGATGCACCCTCCAGGTATTTGGCAAGTGCGTAACAGTAAACACATGATAAAAATAGCTATTTCAAATCACCCCTTATAGCCAAAATGGATAGAATTATCATCAAACTGCCTGCATGTTACCAGAAATGAGTGGGCCACTGTAACTTGATAATGCCCTCATATTGCTTGACAACGGGCCGTTATCACCCCATTTGTTAGGTGACGTCACGTTCAATATTGACGTCATCTGGTTTGTTCTATGACGTTTCCGTATTTGTAAAACTGGGTCAGTTACATTCGTGTTGATTGCAGTAAATGTTTCAAAACCCATATTGTTGTTTCTTTTTATTTGATAACAAATTCCATCCATTTTAGCTATAATAACGGTAACACCAATTTACAGGGCATTATCATTTGCAGAAGCCCTCGGTCTTTTCAACTGCCCTCTGTCGTCGGGCAGTTAATGGAAGACCTCGGGCTTCTGCAAATGATAATGCCCTGAAAAATGGCTTACCCTTATAATACACTGAACAGTAAAAAATGAAATTGTGACATGTATCATGGAAATGCCATGCTCCCTTACAAAAAGTGTGCTCACACTATCGACCACATGTTTGTGTGATCCAGCTGTTTCTGGCCGTGAGTGAGTGAGTGAGTGATGATGCACTGCTGTACCCATACTTCAGTTATAACACATGATGTCAACTGTTTTATAGGGGGAGGGAGGAAGGGATGGACAGTTATTTATTTGTAAAAACAATAACAATGTTGTACTGTTCTGATAAAAAGACACATTAATTTCTTTGCAATTAAATGATCCAATAACACGGCAAAACATCAGTGATACCAACATCAGCAATCGATTGTCAGTATGATCATGGATAAAAACACAAATAGTCTTTTTGTGTGAGGCAGCAAACACGAATAAAAAAAATGTATAGCTCCCTTGTAAAATATTTACCTAATTGTCAAAGGTTTTTATGTGTATTTTCACATTCACGTCTGTGTTATTCTAAGTGGCAGCTACTCTAAGACCCAAGCAAGTGGCGAGAATGTTGACCTGGCATAGTCGACAATTCTGCAACAAAGGTCCGCCACAACTCCTACATTTGCTTAGTCCGAACACGTCAAATAAAGAATGTTGACAGGCGGTGACCCACGAGTGGCAGACAGGGGGAGCTGAAGACGGAAAACACTGGACGAAACATACGGAAACTATGCGACAACTTGTCTACGACCATGAACCTATTTATCACGTCTCCATAACTAAAGAATTACACGTGTCTAAGGCCCGATATCCAGCAAGGTTACCAGGTCTCACCTCAAGACATTTAACGCTCCAAACGCAAAAGAAAATTAAGAAAAAGTATTTGCTCATTTTGGCCCCTTACAGTGAATCCCCGTTTGTCCAGACCTTGTTTATCAGGAAACCTGGATTTCCAATGACTACTGATAAAGTCAACAAACATTAATTTACGTGACATAGTGTGCTGCTCCAGTGAGCCTCTCCATCCAAACTATCTGTATAACTACCGTATTCAACATAATAACCGTCCACGGCGATAACTGCTCATATATTGGCTGGTGAACAATCCCAATTAGCACCCCTTCCGACTGATCAATGTACACAAGACTTATTTATTCATGTATAATACACACTCGTGTGTTATATGCACCCTTAATCATGTTCAATTAAATTCTGGAAAAATATATCTGTCGTATATAAACATTTCAGGCTGTCAGCATAAACCAGGAAATTTATCTTTCAACTCTGTTTTTTCCACCAAAATAATATTCTAATAAGAGCCCTCTATTTCTAATTTTGAGAGGGCCCTGGGCACTTATTACGTTGAATACGGTACCCCCTACTGACACTGGAAAATTACATGACAGTCCATATTTTCTTGTGGATTTTACAGACTTCTTACAGAAAAAACAGCCTCACCTTGTAACAATTACCAAAAATGTTTAGTTCCATCGAGGTTTGAGCTAAGTTTGTTAACTATCATATTGTCTCGGGCCCTTTGTCAATGTTTACTCTTATTAAAGTGAATATGGTAACTGTTCAAGATTTGTTGATATTGACATTTGTTAATATGGACAATTTCACTAAGAACATGCACAATGCTACTGTCTGTAAATATCTGACTATTTCTACTACATTTTTCAACTTGATAAATGTCAGACAATAATAGCAATGAGATTCTTTTCTGGTATCATGGTGAGTTTGCAGGAAATGTAAGACATCAGAAAAAGACATACTATGTGAACCTTCTGAATGATATTAAGAATTGATACCAGAACAGCAATAAACTGCTAACAAAAATTAATTTGAAGTTAAAACAGTTTCAAATCTTTGAACATCTTGAAAAAAATCATGCTGAAAATTATCCTTAATTTAAAGAAAAGAGCAAATCCCCAAACTCAAAACAGCAAGTCTCAAAATGTCACCTACACCCATGGTGCTATAATGTGGGCTTCAAGTTCATCTTTGCCCATAAAATCTGTAAGCACACAACACCTCAAAGAAAACTTTGTAACAATAGACAACTCCTTGCAAGTAGCCCAAAATAACGTGTGAAATCACACTGATCTTAGTCAAGCAAACAAAACAACAAAATGAATATCACTAACACTACACAAGTTTTCCCTTGGCTCTAAATGTAAAACCAAACACTGAAAATTGTTACAATAAATACTTCCAAGTTATCCTACGGTGTCCATTGTTTCCTCAAATGCAACACCATCTCCACCCGATAGATCAAAGCGGACTCATGTGTCACCTGCAGCAACAATCTGACCTCTACAAATTATTTGCATTCAAATCTGGAAATCGACATTCTCCGTCTCACCTTCCAGACGCCTCTTACATCATATCGAAGGGGGTTTATTTCCCATTGTCAGATTGTGAAACAGGTAAACGTGAAACCATTCTTGGCATTAGAAGGCATATTTATACTAATCGTATCTTGCCAAAAATGTCATGTAACTCAGCCCCAGTTTGCTGTGGAATTGTGGGTAAATATGTAATGAGCCTGTCAAGCAGTTGTCTCAGTATATTTTTTCGGCCCAAAAGTAAAATGTTTAATCCAAATATAAACACAAGCATTGTTTTGTATCCTGCCCACCTCCCCCCTTGAGTAATTCCTACATATCGCAGACTTAGACTAATCCAGGTATCAACTCCACCCTTCTCCATTCAGGGCTGGCAGGTGCTTTTCTATACTTGCTTATTTAGTCAACTGATAAACAAACAGAAACATTTCACCCTACCATATTTGACGTAATAAGCGACCAGGGCGCTCTCAAAATTCGAAATAGGGGGCTCTTATTAGAATATTATTTTGGTGAAAAAAAAACAGAATTGAAAGATCGTAAATTTCGTGGTTTATGCTGACAGCCTGAAATGTTTACATATGACAGATATACTTTTACAGAATTTAATTGCCCATACTTAAGGGTGCACATAACACACGAGTGCATATTATACATGAATAAATAAGTCTTGTGTACATTGATCAATCGGAAGGGGTGCTAATTGGGATTGTTCATTAACCAATATATTAGCAAATATCGCTGTGGGCGCTTATTAGAGCTGGGAGCTTATTACGTCAAATATGGTATATAAAAAGTCTTTATTTTTCATCCCTGTATCTGGTTACAAACTACAGTATTAAGAAGACCATCCACTGCAGGTCGGTAAGAAATTTTCTTACTTAAAATTTGTTAACTCATTTCTTTGCAATTTCATTTTGTTAACCAGCAACCATATATTTTGGGATCAAATCTGTAAGTGGAAATAAGCCATAGATACAAGATAAAACAGAACTATCTGATGTTATATGGGTGAGTTGGGTTTAACGCCATTGTGAAAAGTGTTTCAGTAAGATCATGGCATGTCAGTTTACATTCGGGAAAAAGTCCTAAGTGATGCAGGTCTCAGACATTTACCACTTTGGTGAAACCGACGAGCAATGGTATGGCAGGGAGAAACGGGATTCGAACGCGATCATAGGGTTCTGGCATGCCCAAAGGATGCAGCTCTGCATAGTGAATTGTGGCACCTAAGACTACTGGGCCAACTGTGCCCCCTTGGTTATTTGAACCTTACATCAGTGAGTGGATGTAGTTTTACACTGCTTCAATCAGCATTGTAGCTACATACATGGTGCCACATGCAGAAATGCTCTCGTGGGTTACAAACCTGGGGTTAGGCCTCCAGAATCCCCATGAAAAACAGATATTGGCCATTGTAGAATTGTTCTGCCCAAGAATCCCATGGGAAGACAAGAATTGGATACTGGGGACCTTCCCTCTCCAAGAATCCCAGGGGAGACAAGTATTAAATACTTCGAATCTTCCCTGTCCAAGAATCCCATGGGAGACAAGTATTGAATACTTCGGATCTTCCCTGTCCAAGAATCCGACGGGAGTCAAGTATTGGATACTGGGAATCTTCCCTCTCCAAGAATCCCACGAGAGACAAGTATTGGATACTGGGGATCTTCCCTGTCCAAGAATCCCACGGGAGACAAGCATTGGATACTGGGGATCTTCCCTGCCCAAGAATCCCATTGGAGACAAGTATTGGATACTGAGGATCTTCCCTGCCCAAGAATCCCATGGGAGACAAGCATGGGGAACCGATTTTCCCTGCCCAAGAATCCCACGGGAGACAAGTATTGAATACTGGGGATCTTCCCTGCCCAAGAATCCCATGGGAGACAAGCATGGAGAACTGATCTTCCCTGCCCAAGAATCCCACGGGAGACAAGTATTGAATACTAGGGATCTTCCCTGCTAAAAAATTCCATGGGAGACAAGTTTGAGGTTGTGGGGATCTCCTTGGCTCCACAATCCCACAGGAGACGAGCATGGGGTAGGGGCTACCTTCCCTGCCCCTTCACTGTGACTGAATGACCGTAATCCAGATGCTACAAAAGTCTGTGTCACCCATACTGTCATAAAGAGTCTGGGGCGCCAAGACATTCAACAACACCGCCAACTGTACCTGATGCGGACAACGAAAGCAATCCCCATCCCAATACAATCCATCTATTTATTACGCTATGCATTGATTTAACACCTCATAAACCAGGAGAATCACCTGATGTTAACAGCTCCAAGGCTGACAGTACTGAGATGATGCAACACCTTTCTTTCAATAAGTCTATAAATTTGTGTGGATTCTAGGAAGTTACAATCCGATACAAGGGAGCAATGCATGAATGTACAATGATTCCACTGTGGATGTTCGGCCATCTGTTGTGACTGTATTCACACTTAAGGCAATCACCCAGCTTATTCAATAGGCCTGCTATATACATATTCACCGGATAATATACACCGCCTTCGCTAGACCTTGAAGTTGATCGTCTGACAGATACATCAGGGGTGGTACGTGTTTGCCGAAGGGATTCTTTTTTAATACCCGATACAGCACATTTTGATGAAAGGAGGGATTTCAGACAGCGTCTTAGGTTAGACTGGGGCTCTCTATGTATATAAATATGTCGACAAAGCTTCCACTTTGTGATTTTAAGAATTTGCAATAAAACTAATTCAGTTACAATTTCGTTCTTGCTTGTTTGTTTGTTGTCTAATGCTGCACTCTGCAATATTCCACCAATTAGATGTAAATAACTAAGTCTGGACCAGATAATCCAGTGATTGATATTATGAGCAGTGATAGACACCATCGGGGTGAACTGATACGCAGTAACAAATGTCACCGACTCTGACCGCCTGATCCATATGGGTGCCTAGAACCAGAGTTTGAAATAATTTTAAAACCCAACAAGACAGAGGGGGATGTGACCCATACGTGTTGCCTGCTCATCTTCACAGGTACCTGCCTGCATTCACCCATTATTAATATTGAAAAGATGGGAAAAATTAGAGACAAAATCTCGTGTTGATTCAGTTTAAATAATGCAAACAATTACTTGAGAATCTATGAGGAGTTATAATAAAAATGAATATGTAGTAGTCTTAAATGTATGTGCCAGACAGTCGAGCAGGTGGAGGAAAATTTCATGCAGCCTGACAGAAAAGTTACCAGCCACGGCCGGCGGGCAAACAGTTATTTCAGACTCTGCCTGCAACGACCAGCAGAAACCCACGAGCAATGGTATGGCAGGGAGAAACGGGATTCGAACGCGATCATAGGGTTCTGGCATGCCCATAGGATGCAGCTCTGCACAGTGAATTGTTGCACCTAAGACTACTGGGTCAACTGGGCCCTCTTGGTTATTTGAACCTTACATCAGTGAGTGGATGTAGTTTTACACTGCTTCAATCAGCATTGCAGCTACATACATGGTGCCACATGCAGAAATGGTCTGGTGTGGAACCAACCTGGGGTTAGGCCTCCAGAATCTCCAAGAAAAACAGATATCGGCCATTGTAGAATTGTTCTGCCCAAGAATCCCACGGGAGATAAGTATTGGATACTGGGGATCTTCCCTGTCCAAGAACCCCACGGGAGACAAGTATTGGATACTGGGGATCTTCCCTGTCCAAGAATCCCACCCAGACAGTGGGGCAGGTGGAGGAAAATTTCATGCAGCCCGACAGAAAAGTTACCAGCCACGGCCGGCGGGCAAACAGTTATTTCAGACACTGCCTGTAATGACCAGCAGAGGTCGCTGGGGAGCAGTTCTAACCAGGCCTCAAAGTTTAAATTTCTACCAAGTAGCCATATGGCTACAAGTATTTTTTTCCGGGTAGCCAGTGTTAAAATCAACAAGACAAGCCAATATTGTAGGTAGGCTTTTATCAGATAACTATTATATCTACAAGTCATAGCACTAGTCTTGGAATTGTATATTAGTGGAAACTGTACTTGAGTTATATTTTTGTGTCTCGAACAATGATGCAATTTATGTTACTGGGTAACACAGGTATATCCTTTCTCATCCAATATACTATCAACTAAAATAAAATACTAATTGCATTAATAAATTATGTATTTCGGTTCATTGTTGACTTTAGGAGGAATAATTTGCAAGTACAATTAGTAGCAGACATGTTTATTTTCTGTCTACATATGTGAGGCAATAGAAGTTAGTCGCCACGTGATATTATTTTTCAAGGTAGTCATTTGGCTACCTCAGAATTTTAGACAGTAGACAAATTGAAATTTAGGTCGCATTTGCGACTATTTTAGTCGTAATTTTAAGGCCTGTTAACCTTGATTCCCTATGGGGTAATTTCATTACAAAATTTGAACTTTGATTTGTTGATTTTGAATAGAATTGTCATTTGCAGTTGTTGGTGGTTGGAGTGTACAAACACAATCATTAGCAACAATGCGTATCTTTGTGCATATACTCCATCCACAGTGTTAATATATAACGTAAACGCCAGAGAACAGTCGGTCTCAATCATCTAAAACATGATAGTAATGTTAGAAGTGTGTGTGATAAATCTGAATATACATGACTACCATTAAACATATGATCATAGACACTGCAACCAAATATCTCACTTTACTACAAATTGATTCAATATAACCATTAGCATGGCAGTAAAATCACACATCTGTTACAGCAATGTGACAGCAATCTTGGTTCAGATGGACCCAGAAAATTGACATCAAGCCTTTCATATAGTGCACATCATATTACTGGATGTATTCCTACATGTGGATTAATAATTGAGTGATAGAACACAAATAAATCCACTGCATAATTTTTTTATGACATAATAAATTGATAAACTACACCTAAGTTTAAAGGACATTTTTCTTTGGAGTTACACATTATTAAAAAATTTAATATCCTTCAGTTCAAGATACAAACAGAACTATACTGTTCAATGGTGAAAGTAGTCCATTGGCTGAACAGACCTATGCACAGGTGTGTGTGTGTGTCGGGATTACTCACTGTAGAAAGCGCCCTCTGGTGTCTGAATATTGTCAGTGTCATAGAGTCAGATGTTTATTCAACATGTCCAATGCAACAACAGAACTAATTCAGTCAAAAACTATTAATATTTTATTTATACTTAAAATACCAAAATCGCTATATTAGTTGTTGAAATATTTTTAACATAATCACAATGATGTGTGGATACTCTCAACACCTGTCAAAACGAGCATGTATGTATTATTGTTATTGTTTTGATGATATAAGGCATTCATCACCACGATCAAATGATGGATGATAAATGATTACATATTATTGATTATAGATTTAGGTATAAACATCTCTTTCACTGAGCCTTCAAATCCTGAACAGAAATGTATTTCCAGACTCAATATATAATGTTATGAGTTAAGCAAGGTCAGGAAGCAGGTATAGCTTGTTTGTTTGTTGCTTAACGCTGCACTCAGCAATATTCCAGCTATATGACGGCGGTCTGGAAATTATCAAGTTTGGACCAGACAATCCAGTGACTGACATCATGAGCATCGAATCTACGCAATTGGGATCGATGACATGCATCAACCAAGTCAGCGAGTCTGACCACACGATCCAGTTAGTCACCTCATACGACAAGCATAGTCGCCTTTTATGGCAAGGATGGGTTGCTGAGGACCTATTCTCTCCCAGATCTTCACGGGTCGGAAGCTGGTATAGCAATAGTTATAGTAAAAACAAAATTTCTACAAAATATATATTTACACTTTATAAGACATAAAAGTAAAAGTAACAGGCAAATAATATTTTGCTTGGGGCCTGATGTGATTTAAAATATAAGATACTGGGATCATCCAGACTGTTACCATTTTATCACTGAATTCTACAAAATCACAAGAAAAAGTCACTTTAGGAAGAGCAAAATATATTTCATGTTTCATTATGTAGGGTCTTCTACATTTCTGATGTTTGCATAATTAGCGTGTGTCTGCATGATACGCCGATAGTGCTATCTGTTGACCACTCTGCTCACAGATGGACTCAAGGTAAGCACATCTGTGAGGTCAAGCCCTCAGAGCAAACCCACAGGTTGGCCAAGTCCACCTGGTCCAGTCATGCTCTCTCAAACGTAGCCCAAAACTACAGGCCTAGCAATATGGTCGCAACAAAATATGTCAACGCCAGTACAAGATTTCTCAAGTCAATGCTGATATAAGATTTCTCGAGATAATGCCAATACAAGATTTCTCGAGTAAACGCCAATACAAGATTTATGGAGACAACGCCAGTACAAGATTTCTAGAGACAACACCAGTACAAGATTTCTAGAGTCAACGCCAGAACAAGATTTATGGAGACAACGCCAGAACAAGATTTATGGAGACAACGCCAGTACAAGATTTCTAGAGACAACGCCAGAACAAGATTTATGGAGACAACGCCAGTACAAGATTTCTAGAGACAACGCCAGAACAAGATTTATGGAGACAACGCCAATACAAGATTTCTAGAGACAACGCCTGAACAAGATTTATGGAGGCAACGCCAATACAAGATTTCTAAAGACAACGCCAATACAAGATTTCTCGAGTCAATGCCAGTACAAACTTTCTCGTATCAAGTTCAGTGCCAGACTAGAAATCTTGAACAGGCAGGGAAACAAAATGTACCATCCTTTAACATCTTATAGTCACCGGTACTATGAGCTACATGTGTCACTAGCAGAGTGTACAGGATTTTACAACAAGAATGTGCTTTTACTCCACATCATCGAGATGCACAAAAAAACTTTCAGTTTCTAAAATCCTATACAACCAGTGACTGAGACATCTATTGAATTTATCATTACGAGTTTCCGCTCACAAAGACTAATGCACGGGTTTTTATAAGACAGTGATTGGCCAGTCAAGTAGCCAGATATCAAACACCTATGTGCTGCAGCCTGCCTGCCTCTGCCAGCTGAGGCCAGCTGAGGCCTGAGTATTCGGTCTATAAAGTCTGCTCCACATACTAAGCCCATCTCACTGGGTCATAAGAAAAACAGTTCAAAGGGAGCACCGACATACCTGCACCCATCTTCCATGCTGGTGACACTCCCAAGTCAAGTGTGAACACAGCACGGAGATGTCCTTTGTTCGAGATCAGATGGGTGATACAATGTGTTTGCAAAAGAGAATCTTAGACTTCAGACAATGTTAATGTTGTTTCTAGGGTGTCTAAGCCGATGGTGACTTTCAGCACTTGTCAGTTGCTGTTTTCCGAGTTCAGCTGTTTACTTACAAGCTGTGTTCAAATAAGGATTGAAGCCATTAAGGCTTGAACACACACAGATCTAGTTCCCCTATTTTTTAATTTTGGTAGTCTGAATAAAACCATCCATTTTAATCCTGTTATATCTGCTTAATAACACCAACAGACCTTTGTTGTTTAAAATCACACTCAGCAATATTCCAGCTATATGACGGCGATATGTAAATAATCCAGTCTGAACCAGACAATCCAGTGATTGATGTCATGAGCACTGATCTACGCAAAAGAGATACAATGACATGTGAGTGAGTGAGTGAGTGCATGTTTTTACACCACTTTTAGCAATATTCCAGCAATATTAATGGGCTTCACACATTGTACCGATGTGGAGAATCAAACCTGGGTCTTCATATGACAAGCGAACGCTTTAACCAATAGGCTACCCCACCACCCCCTTTTCCAGCAATGACAACATTCTTTGATTAATTGAAGCATGTCACATTGCCCTGAAAAAATACAGTGGCTGGTTAAAAGGGTCATCTCATCATACGTAGACCACCACTTAGTCTGTGAAAACATTTCATTGAACTAATTGTAATTCTTTTCTTCAAAAATCTTTCTGCTTCTTGGGCCCAAGACCCGGGTTCGATTCCCGACATGGGTACAATGTGTGAAGCCCATTTCTGGTTTCCTCCGCCTTGATATTGCTGGAATATTGCTTCTGCTGTAGACCTGGTTCAGTTTGATCTAGACTTGCCTAGGCTTTTAGAAAAAAATTGTGGTGGGCTTTCCATGATAAGTGATTCAAAATATATCGGGTCTACTGATGCTACGGTTTGGTATCTTTTCAAACAAACAGGGATTACTGATATTTCATGAATGTTTAAAAACAAGCAGGGGTGAAATTGATACTTGGTGAACATTTCAAACAAAACATGGCTTATTGATGCTGATATTTGGTAAATATTTAAAAACAAACAGGACTTGCTGAAAATGATATGTGTCGAACATTTCAAAACTAACTTGGCTTACTTATACTGATATTCGGTGAATGTTACAAAACAAATACGACATTAATAGTGGATATGATCTTTGGAGTGAGTGAGTGAGTGAGTGAGTGAGTAAGTGAGCGAGTCTACGCTAGTTAAACTAGAGATGAGCATGACAACAATCGTCAATCCACACCACCGATACGATGACAACCAACGATGACAACCATCCATGTCTCAGTTTCAGCTGCTCTTACCTCAAGCATGAGGTATTGGTGACCTATTCCATCCCATAATCCGACACAGTTTAAGTGACTAAGAGGCTAAAGGTCTACAGCAATAAAATTTGAATGTTTGAAGGCTTGCAAAGTGACAAGTGCCCGTGTGGGAAGAGAGAAGGCTGGTGTGATGACCCGATGGATACACCACTATGTGACTCACGACCAGGCGAGTAGGTATATCATGTCACGCTGGAGCAGCTGGTCACAACGTTTATAGTCTCAGCCAGGACAGGCTTCGAGCAATGTCACCCAGATTACGGCATTAAATGAATGGGATCAGCACACAGTCAGCTATCTCTGGATAACTTTTGTTTGTTTGTTGGTTTGTTGTTTAACGCCGCACTCAGCAATATTCCAGCTATATGACGGCGGTCTGTAAAATAATCGAGTCTGGACCAGATAATCCAGTGATTGACATCATGAGCATCGATCCACGCAATTGGGATTGATGACATGTATCAACCAAGTCAGCGAGCTTGACCACCCGATCCCGTTAGTTGTCTCTTACGACAAACATAGTCACCTTTTACGGCAAGCATGGGTTGCTGAAGACCTATTCTACCCCGGATCTTCATGGGAGCACATGTTGTAGCAGCAGATTCTGAACAAAATTTAAACAAGTAAAACTGACGAAACTATTTATCATTATGCAAAATTATAGAGAATATATCAACCATAACATGGTTTTAGTCAGAGAAATGAGTTGAATGTGTAGATTCTACTTCCAGAATCAACAGATTGTGGTGATGGTGATTTCACCATTATACAGCTCATGCTCTTAGTGTTTAAATGGTGCAAGTTAGGAGCACTTCAGCCAATTTACAGCCTGAAATCACTTTTTAAACATCAGGGAGCAGTGGAGTTTAATGTATCATATCCTAATTCCACAAGTGAGGAGGTGGGGAATTAACAGGTCTGACAATACTCCATCAAACAAAAGCATCTTTGTGAAGGATTTTGGGGGAGGTGGGGTAGTCTGGTGGTTAAAGCAGTCACTCGTCAAGCTGAAAGGCTGAGTTCTATTCCCCATATGGGTACAATGTGTGAAGCCCATTTCAGTGAGTGAGTGAGTTGGGTTTAACGCTGCTTTTAAGAGTATTCCAATTATATCACGGCATGTCAGCTTAATGTGGGAGGAAAGCTTGAAGTGATGCAGGTCTCAGACATTTACCCACAAGCACAAGTATTGTGCTGACAAACCTAGAAACATAATCGGGGTGAACTGGGATTCAAACCCACAATCATAGGTTTCTGGCGTGCCCAAGGACACAGCTCTGCACAGCAAATTGTGGCGCTTTAGACGACTTGGCACCCTGTGCCCCCCGAAGCCCATTTCAGGCATCCCCGAAGAGTGAGATAGTTTACTTTCACACCAACAGTAACTCAGCTATATCACAGCCTGTCACTTTGGTGAACCCACAACATGGACACAGCTCACCACAGATGAGTAGATGAAGAATGGTACATGATTGCTGATTTACCTTGAGCGACATTTCCTTGATGACTTTATCGAAGTCCTCATCATTGCAGGACGACAGCTGCGACACTGGTACAACCTCTGCCGTCATCTGGAAACATAAAAAACAAAACACTCAAAACAAAGGCTCCAGTTATCTGTATGTACATGGCTGGATGTGGAAGTAGTTTGTTTGTTTGTAGTTGGCAACTACTGATGCCAAAAACTGACCGCGTATGATGTAACTGAAATATTCAAGGGCACGTAACTCTCCGATCCCCATGATCACTACACCATGAGTGCAGAACATCTGCATAACTTACTCAAAACAAGTCAACATTAGAGTTTGAAAAAAATAAACAAATTGATTGTTTAGGATTTTACAGACAACATGTTAGTCTAGTCATCACTGTTAAGGCAGGACACAAGGCAACTGGGAATAATGGTCACACAGTATTTGAACAAGTCTGGAAGATCATGAGCTCCATTCTGAGACTTCAGCCACTAATTCTGAATCTAGCAAAATTATTTTCAGTCTTGTAACCTAATAAATGTCCATATAAAAATGTTCTGAAATGTTTGCACATAGAGACAACCTCGTGCATGAACTGCATTCAGGTTTGAATAATGTAAGAAAAATTGACGGACTAAATCTCACTCAGAAAGAAATGACTGTCTTCAACCATCACAAACTTAATTCACATTGTACCTTGTTTTCTTATTGCTTATACTTCATATATGACGGCAGCCTGGAAATAATCAAAACTGGACCAGACAACCAGTGGTTGATATCATGAGCACTGGTCCTATGACGACCAAACAACCGAGTCAGTGAGCCTTACCATCCCATCCATTTTGTGGCCTCTTAGAACTAGCATAGGTACTGGGGACCTATTGTTGAGCCAGAATGTTGACAGGGACGTGGTACCTCGACCACTTCATTTCAAAACAAGTAATATCTCTTTCAATTGTATTGATACACCTCTACTTATCACTAACTCAAGATAAACTGAAATGACAAAAAGTTATACATCCCCTAAACCCCTTCAGATAACAAACCTGATCATTCTCAACAAATATCCTGCTTGCTTAAAAGTACACCACAGTATTCCTTCATGGATCAACTTATTTTTGACAAGTTAACAGGCAACAATATTGAGGCATGACGACCTGCATGTTGACAGTGCAGAGTGACACATCGCTCCATCAGACAGGTGCAGCTCTCTCCTGAAACACTCACTACTGATGCAGTTATGGGGAAACATTCATAAGTAATTTCGTATTAAACCAGGTTGAGTTCAGATTCATGGAGATTCTCAGATCAGTGGAGATCCCAGATCCATGGTAGGTCACCGATCCATGGTGAGTCTCAGATCCATTGTCAGTCTCAGATCCATGGTGAGTTTCAGATGCATGGAGATTCTCAGATCTATGGTGAGTCACTGATCTTTGGTGAGTCTCAGATCCATGGTGAGTCTCAGATTCATGGTGAGTCTCAGACCCAAGGTGAGTCTCAGATTCATGGTGAGTCTCAGATCCATGGAGATTCTCAGATCTATGGTGAGTCACGATCTTTGGTGAGTCTCAAATCCATTGTGAGTTTCAGATCCATGTAGATTCTCAGATGTATGGTAGGTTTCAGATCTGTGAAGATTCTCAGATCTATGGTAGGTCTCAGATCTGTGAAGATTCTCAGATCTATGGTAGGTCTCAGATCTGTGAAGATTCTCAGATCTATGGTAGGTCTCAGATCTGTGAAGATTCTCAGATCTATAGTAGGTCTCAGATCTGTGAAGATTCTCAGATCTATAGTAGGTCTCAGATGCATGGAGAGTCTCAGATGCTTGGAGATTTTCAGATCTATTGTGACTCTTCAAAGTTGGCTACTCATTGGTGTAAAATACCCAATAGACTGGACCCAAGGGAGTAAAAATACAATGAATACCCAAAGAAAACTATCAATACCCAATGTGAATGATAACATGGGAAATACTCAAATGGCTGAAACAAATTTCTGAAGCCCTGATAAAGCATAGCAGATACACCAGTCATAGTCCAGTGGTTTATCTGGACCTGCTCAGAGGCAGGTATTCGACCCCAATTCCTCAGTAAATGTCAGTCAAAATTCCCCAAAAGGAATTAAAAATTCCCAATTCAATATAATATAGTTATATCCAATGTTATGACTTTTTAAAGATAACTTGTTTATCACTGAGTGAGTGAGTGAGTGAGTGAGGTTTTATGCTACTTTTAGCAATATTCCAGCAATATCACGGCAGGGGACACCAGAAATGCCCTTCGTACATTGTACCCATGTCGGGAATCGAACCTGGGTCTTTGGCGTGACAAGTGAACGCTTTAACCACTATTCTACCTGACCACCCCTTATAAAGATGAAGAGGCTTTTAAGCTTCGTCTTACATTATTGCACTGAATGCAATATTAAATACCTCAATATGTAGAAAAATAAGAACTTTAACTAAATCAAAATAATTTTTTTTTGTCTCAATTCGACTGCCAAGAGCAGTTAGTTTAGAATCCAAGATAAATTTATCTAATGCTGAGATCGTGTTGTTGAGCAAGCCCCTGAAAATAAAAAATTTCGTAACTCCCATCCACATCAATCATGATGACTGTCTGCATGTCGGGTGACAATAACATCAAGTCCTCCATGCTTAAAGTCAAAATACCATATCTAATAGAGCCGGCTAATAAAAAGTTGTGTTAACTGACAGGTTAATTGGTTAATTTACGTTCTTATAGACAAATCCTTACAGGTAAGCCATGGAGCTTCCACAGTAAACGGGCCTGCCTCGTCTGAGCAAACACTCCGAGCACATTCCACACTTGGCTTAATAGCCTGTGAAAACACTGATAATGTTGAAGGGTGAATAGCAGTGTACAGACATACACTTTCATATTTGCAGTTGACAGATAGGTCGGCGGTTTTTGTGCAAAGTAAAACTGTTGGGGCTGTCCAAGTCTTTCTAGCAGGTAAATAGTATTTGAACAACACCTTGGACGTGTGCACTTTAAGATTGAACATGCAGGTTGCTGAGTAAGGGGTTTGGTTCACTGTAACCCATTGCATGGGTTCTCACAAGGTTATAGGACGTGTGTTCGTGTATGTCTGCTCGTGTTTGGCCCGTGACTAGCAGAAATAGCACATGAATACGAACGGATAAAACTTGAAGGTAGATCATTTGCAAAAGAATGGTTGATTCATAAGGTGAGGTTTCTGGAAACACAAGCATGTTTTTTGTTGCCTTATGTAACATACACATTCAAAGTTGAGTGTGCATAACACAAAATGAACTTTGAAAATAACGTGAATTTTCCATAAATGGCAATCACTATTCTGTTGGAAAGTCTTCTGGGAAATAATGAAACTGAGAAATAGTGACAGGAAATGTAAAATGAATTCTTCAAATAGTCCTGAGACATGTCTTGAAGGACATTTCAAGGTGAAAATGGTTCAATATCTCATGAGCGGGTCCAAAGTTCTATTCCAGGTATTTCACGGCAGGTGACGCGAGAATGGGATTCACATGCAACCATGTAGGATGTAGGTGAGAAAGGTCCCCGACACTCTATTGTCTTTTAACTAAATTGGATCAGGTGGTCATGTTACTTGGTTGATTATGTGCCATCGTACACTCTGACAATGCTGGTGTCAATTTCCGTTTGACCCAGACTCGATATCAACCGTGATAGAGGTGCAATATTGCTGAGTGCGCTTCAAACAACAATTTCTTCACAGGATTATCAGGTTGACAAAAAATATATTTCTATTTGAATGTACTATCAAGGATACCTCATGGTCATGAACACCACTTTAAAAGTTAAAATACACCCTGTAACGTCCTATAGCAGAGGCTGCCAAAGCCAGTCTTTGCATTCATGGTGTAATCTTTGACAATCTCTCAATCCATGACATATAATTCCTGTCACAATCTGTCAAAACCCACAAGTCAAGAACAAATTGACGAAATGTTGACAGACAGAAAAAACATTATCCACTGATCTCGAAGTGTCACATTTGACACAAAAGAGCAAAAGCAAACGCACTTTGATGAAGGTTTGAAACCCAGATCTGAGAGGAGATTTACAACCATCAGGATGAGGATTACGTGGCTCAAGTCTGGTTGACTTCCACCAACTTCCCCAACACCAACAAACATACCACGGAGCTCCTTCAACAAGACAAGTCAGACTTGTTTGGTTGATATTAGTTGTCAGGAAAATGCTATTGTGAATCTGACATGATCTTCCCCAAGATATGGATGTTATTTTCTGTTGTTGGTTGTGTTCAAGAGAATAATATCTGATTATTGACAAAGAGGTATTTCTTCTGACTGATCATGTTTATAATTTCAGTTGTTGATAAATTGTGAGTTGTTTAACATGTTTAAATTCAGAACTGATGTTTTCCTGTCAGTGAAGAAAAGACAAGTGTTGATTCTAGTTTAGCCCTTCAACCTATCAGTGCGGGAGTGAGTGAATGTGTGAGTGAGTTGGGCTTCACACAGCTTTGAACAGTATTCCAGTTATATCACGGCAGGTCAGCTTATGTGGGAGGAAACCAGAGGTGATGCAGGTCTCAGACATTTACCACTTTGGTGAAACCCATGAGCACAGGTATGGTGCTGACAAACCTAGAAACATAATCGCGCAAATCTGGGATTCGAAGCCATGACCACACGTTTGTAGCAGATCAAAGGAATGCAGCTCTGCACAGAAAACAACTGTGCCTTAGACAACTGGACCACCCGTTCTTACCCACTCACAAAAATTTAGAAGATTTTAAAAAAAGAAGACAACCATTTTCCAAAACAATGCTGATCTTGGTTCACTGACATTCTTGAATGAAGTCCACAATCTGACTGTGGTACCTGACAAAGATATTTTGACACAATTGTCATGTCTTTTTCTAAATAATATGAGACATAAAATTCTTTCAACCACCATTTCATATGTCAAATGACTTGAACCTTTTTCTAAGTGAAACCTGCTTCCTGTGTCTGAGACTGAATTGGTTCTAAGCCTCACAACACAACTCCTAACAGCAACACTTTAGTCTCTACAATCTTATCTTGGAGAGTAATAGGGTGTCATGCAGTGACAAGGAGCTTGCTTTGTAGCAAGTCATCCTGCTTCTTTCTGTAATACACATACTGGCAAGTTGAACATGTTGACAAATATTCTTGTAATAAGTGCATGTTTTGTTTATGACAAGAGATTAATTTGTGTTTGACATCTTGCATCATCTGATGCAGTGAGGTCATAATTTTTGCATCATTACTGACCTTGACACAGCAATGTCCTGATGCCACTCTCTGAAATGAAGATTAGCCAGAGACGGACATTGTAAGGGTGACAGTTAGTTGTCTTCAGTGCAGTGGACAGTGGAACTTGTCAACCAGAGCTTGCGTCTGAACTAAGGGCAATGGCAATGACTGTGCAGAGTTACATCCCTTAGATGCCAAAATCTATTCGTTTAAATCCCCCAATTGTTTTCCAGGTGTAAGTTACCTGTCCAAATCCCTGCAATATGGTGTGCATGGTTTAAGAAGACACCAACTTGACTCAGGCTTTCAAAACCAAATTTGTCACCTCAAATTTTTTGATATAGTATTAGCAGTAACAGTAGGCCTTTTATACAGCACATATTTCCACACCACACAGGGGCATGCTCAAAGTGCTATTATTACCCCGGTCACTGGATCAGTTTGCACTCAACAATCATTCACAGCTCCCTGGGGATCACCCAACCGAAGCTGACTGTTAGGTGCTAGAGTGAGTGAGTTGGGTTTAATACCGCTTTTAACATTATTCCAGTTATATCTCAGCATATCAGCCTAATGTGGGAGGAAAGCCTGAAGTGATGCAGGTCACAGACGTTTACCACTTCGGTGAAACCCATGAGTACAGGTATGGCACTGACAAACCCAGAAACATAATCAGGGCTAACCGGGATTCGAACTCACAATCTTAGGTTTCTGGCGTGCTCAGGGGACGCAACTCCACCCAGCGAATCGCGGCACCTTAGACAACTGGGCCACCCTTGCCCCCCGTTAGGTGCTAGAAAGTAAACAACCACAATGCCATCTCATCCTACCTGGTACCCACTCACTGCTGGGTGATATATATGTCTGGCACTCAATGATAACCCAGGTACCTCACAACAATGTCCTAGTTCCACACATGGCACTAACCACAACATCTACACCTGGGCATCCAAGGACCGCCTCTGTGGTCTTGTGGTAGAGTGTCCGCCCGGAGAGCGGATGGTCAGGGGTTCGATCCCCGACAGCGTCATACAAAAAGATGTTAAAAGATGGTACTTGTTGTTACCCTGTCTGGCACTTGGCATTAAGGGGCCAAAAGAAGGACTGGTCGGCTTGGAGTCAGTATACTGTGTCTGAGTGGGGTATTCATGTTAAACTGCGACATGGTATCTCAGTGAGCTAGCACAATAAATCTGCATCAGTCCGGACTAGTACAAGCAGCCACACACACACATACACTTGCATGCACGTCGCTATATAAGTGCAATAATCTTGGACGCAACATTAAACCAAATTTCACCTCACCTCACCTGGGCATCCAAGACCATGGACAACATTCTGTCTTTTAATAAAAGTAAATCATTACTGTGGACTCTCACTAAGGTTATTTATCAATTTGAAAATGTAAACATGCTGATGAATCAGTTTGTCTTCAATCACGGATCTACCTCTGTGCTAATGAGTGAGTCTTCATTGTTGCTAGGGATCCTACCTTGTATCAGATTCAATGTCCCGATATCAAACAAGCCTTTGCAATATTAACGAGGCATCAAACTTCGCAGTCAGCCCGTCTCTCTTTCAAAGGACTCCATAAGAGTCTGCAAGATAGGCCTATTAATGGATTGCTAGGTCTACTTCCAAGTACTGGTTACTGTACTGGCTGTGGATCGACCGTGGTCAAATCCCATGCAATGATAAGTACTTGACATGAAGCCAACCAATGTGGAAGAGGTTACCATGGTTACAGTGGTGGAAAATACAACACAATGATGTCACTGGGTTTGTTTGTTTGTTGTTTAATGCCACACTCAGCAATATTCCTCAGCTTAATGAAGGCGGTCTGCAAATAATCACGTCTGGACCAGGCAATCCAGTGGAGGGGGGGGGGGGGGGGGGTCGGGTAGCCTAGTGGTTAAAGCATTCGCTCGTCTCGCCGAAGATCCGGGTTCGATTCCCGACATGGGTACAATGTGTGAAGCCAATTTCTGGTATCCCCCGCCGTGGTATTGCTGGAATATTGCTAAAAGCGGCGTAAAACCACACTCACTCACTCACTATAGAGTGTGGGACTTACAACAGTCAGAAGTACAAGATCAAGAATAAATGTTCCTAGGACCAATATGCACAAGCAGAGGGGACGTCGTCTACATTCCGATTTCCCCAGCATTCTATGTAGGTGTGATACTGTCAGGGTGTGAAGCCATCCCACAGGTGACATCCTCACCTTGACAGCTTGGGACGCCATTAAATTAACCTCTTTGGTGTTCCCTCAGATTAGATCAGGTCTGTGGTTCAAATCCATGTTTGTGCTCGTCAATTTTATGACCACTATATTTTAAGGAATGTTTAGTGTACTGTCATGCCAAGAAAAAAGTTTTGTTTGTTTTGTTTGTTGTTTAACGCCACACTCAGCAATATTCAAGATATATGACGGCGGTCTGTTAATAATCGAGTCCAGACCAGACAATTCAGTGATTTACATCATGAGCATCGATCTACGAAATTGGGATACAATGACATGCATCAACCAAGTCAGCGATCCTGACCACCCGATCCCATTAGTCGCCTCTTACGACAAGCATACTAAGCCTTAACAGGAAGCATGGGTTGCTGAAGACCTAATCTACGAAAGTTCTTTACAGGTCTGCAAGAAAGTTACAGAACACAGTAATATGTCTTGGTAGGGACTTTCCTCTATTCTTGGCTTTAATGCTGGAATGACGCTCCCTACAGTCTTTGCCAAAAACTTATGATTTTACTCAGACTTTACATTCTTCTCTGTAGATTTAATTTTAGTGTTTGGACTGGTTTAATCTGATGTTACTTGACAAGAAGACATTTTCTCCAAGCCTCATCGGCTTTGGACTAGGACTTAAGTTGCAGACCATTACTTCTGGCAAGCAGGGTAAGAAATTCCCACATGTCTACTAGTCCAGGACTATAAAATTGTGGAAGGACTTGTGTCATTTCCTTGTGGACTGCCACTTTTACCATTAGATAGATGGCAACTGTAGCAGGACTAGTGACTTTTCCTTGTGGACTACCACTTTTACCTTTAGATAGATGGCAACTGTAGAAGGACTTGTGTCATTTCCTTGTGGACTACCACTCTTACCATTAGGTAGATGGTAAGTCTGTAGCAGGACCAGTGACATTTCCTTGTGGACTACCACTTGTACCATTACGTAGATGGCAACTCTGTAGTAGATCATTCTTGTGGACAAGCGACACTTCCTTGTGGACTATGACTTATAAATTATTTTCTAACCCTGGTCTGACAATCAGAAGGTGACATTCACAGTAAACAACAACCCAGAGAGGATTATTGTTCATCATTTTCATGACTGAACAGCTTCACCGTACGTGTCAGCAAACAGCTGCACATGCATAAACATTAGACTCTTGAATGGAGTACAAAAGCTACAGTTTGCACCACAACACAAGCCTATGATCTGCACAAGTGGTAATTAAATCTGGCTGGTATATGAAAGCACACAGTAGATTAGTTTACATTGCAAATTACCTCTGTCAACTGCCACGGCCCGTACCTGGGCCAACCAGGCACCTTAACGAGGGGCAGGCTTCAGGGTGACAGTACAGGTAAAACAAGCCTGACGAGATCAGCAGGTATGCGTACCTGTGGCGAGTCAGGTGAAAAGAAGTGAAACTGGACGGACCTTCCTTGTGTACCTCAGCCATGATAGAACATTCACACCAGCACAACAACAAAGACAATCCATTGTATTACCTCGGAGGGACCATACCTGGCCTGCTCTTCTTGACAACTTGATGGAAATCACAAAGAATCTGCCTTTTCCATTTTCAAAATATGAGAATACTGAGTGTGTATATAATCTTAATTCATAACTGACAGAATTATCAAAACATATAGTAAGGAACATTGGTATTTTCACTTGTCAAGAAAGATCAAACAAACCAAATTCCCAATTGAATTCGTCGAACACTGTTGTGTCGAAGTTGAACGGGCCTACGTAAATACTTCTAGTTAACCGAGGTTCGACACAACCGAAAATGATGAATAAGGATTGAATATGCAGGGACCAACTTTAATTTGAGACGACAGTAAGTTCAAATGTTATATTTGGGATAACACTTTCTTAGTAAAGTACAGATTCTTGTACTTTTTGGGGGGTTGAATCCCGTCCGGGATTCGAACCAACACTTGCCAGAGTGAGGCACCTAATCGCCAGCACACAAAGTCAGCGATCTAACCCACTCAGCCACCAAGGCTTCCACAAAAATGAAAGTCCGACAACTGGTGCCTCACTCTGGCAAGTGTGGGTTCGATTCCCGGACGGGACTCAACCCAAAAAATGTACGAGAATCTGTACACTAAGAAAGTGTTCTCTCAAATATAACATTTGTTACATTTGACCACTTTCTAAATGGCATTGTGTATTCATTAACCGTAAGTTCGACGCATTATCAATGCAAACACAATGTTGGTAAGAATGACTTGTGTGGTACGGTCCTGGGTGGAGGCAGTAGCAGGTTCCGTCTCAATAGTCCTGTCTCACATCAGTTTGTTTTTGTATAAGGGCAAGACATATCGGCCCTGTTTACACCTCCGCAGCTCAGGTCATCCTTGACACAGACTATCCCACACATACCCTACCCTTTCAACAAATATCTTACAAGAATAACCCTGTGAGGACAGGGTTAGAACAGGTCCCAGCCCTCTGCTGCTGGTCGTAAAAGGCACCTATATAATGTCAGAGGTCAAACTCGGTGACTTGGTTGATTGGTATTCATCATGGCATTGGGCGTACAAAATATCAACGACTGGTTTGTCTGGTCCAGGGTGGCGTACAAAACAACCTTAGCGCTACGACTGTCGTAAGTCTATGTTAAGGTATGGGAGTTAAGATCACCTTAGCGCTAAGATCGCTCTGTGCAATGGCACCCAGAATTGTACCTTTACCGGTGGCCATGACAGCAATGTTACTGTGTCAGAGGGATTTTCAATTTTTTCTGCTCAAGTTATGTAGGTAATTTGGAAATAAGATTTAATAATGACAAAAAGCCTTTGACCTGTCAACCTGAACATTGAAACTGCGAAGTATTTTTCACAAGCAGGAGAAGCGTTCTGAATCTGTTTACAGCACTGATACATGTACTTACACTGTGCCCAACTCCCTACAGTGGAGATTAATAACAGGGATGTGTGGTTCTACAGGACCTGTATGTCAGGTCAGGTCATACTACGACTGTTAAAAAGCACTTGCTGGCATAGTTCGGAAAACGTCAAGTTTCTATTCAACTGTTTATCCACAGTGTATAAAACTGTATAATGTTCATTATTTTAAAGAACAATTTAGCAAATTAGAACATATCACAAATACTGCAATATTATTTTCCTATTATTCCAAATTAGACAAGAATGTGGTTTTTTTCCAAATGAATAACATGTCAGTTATGAAATGTGTACATAGAAAGCCAATAGTGAGTGAGTATGGTTTTACGCCGCTTTTAGCAATATTCCAGCATTATCACGGCAGGGGACACTAGAAATGGGTTTCACACATTGTACCCATGTCAGGAATCGAACCCAGGTCTTCGGCGTGACGAGCGAACGCATTAACCACCAGGCTACCCGACCGCCCCCAGAAAGCCAATAAGGTTAACCAACTATGCTAAAAGTGTGAAATGTGTCTCAAACTTTATGGCAGCTATCTACCTGGACATAAATGTGATGCGACGGATTAAAATTGTCATAATACATCTTGGAATTTGAATCAGCAGGAATGCTCATGGGTTTTCACGAAATGATGTTTATGACCAACATGACCTCGGGTTGTCCTTCCACAGACACTAAGGAATATAAATTAAATACAGTTCAAACGAAAGATGTTTGCAGATACTTGCAGTAACAGAAGCACCCCAGTTAGCGTTAGCCCCATTTCCTAAAGGCATCTAAAGTCTTAAAATACGATCAATTACTTTCATTTCAAAAACAATATTCAAAACATTCTTAAGGCCCCAATCATTTACCAAATCTAAGGATATTTGAAGTGGAATAGTAATGGTAAGCATATTTCACAAAAACTCAAGATGACCTTGACTTGTCATGCTCTTACAGGTAACCTTGCTCCAGAAACAAAAAACTGAACACTGACCTTGACCTTTGACTTTTCTTTACCAAAACTTCTTCAAACAGGGGCCCTATTCTAGAGAAAAGGTATACCAAGTTTAATGATAAATGCAGTAATATTTTTTGAGAAAGTGCAACCACAATCTTTCTTTTCCTCCATTGACCTTTGACAATTTCATGACATGTGCCAAAAGAATTCCCCAGGGCCATGTGAAAGATGTCCATGTAAGAATAATCTTCAATGTCAATAATCTTTGTGGAGTAGACATTTAGACAAATCAGCGACACTGGTGGTCAAATTCTAACAAAACCTTAAAGCAGTCCCGTTTCACAAGGCTCCTAACTATGTCAAATCAAACTCTCTCCAAAGATGTCCTCCACAAAAGCTATTCACTTAGAATCAGCTGAAGGGTAATTCTATTGCTTTGCTCCGCCTTCAGCAAATCATTGTCACTGTAATGTTATGATTGCCACAGCTGGTTTACCGAGAGGAATGTCAGCCACAGTACTCCACAAGCTCCACACAGGAGTCTGACCAAAGCTCCATGCAACGCTAACAATAGCCTGCTGTGTGAGGCATCTCACACAGAGGATATACAATCCTAATTATATCATTACCTGAACAGGACCATTACATAACAGACATGTCTGACACACCTTAGAAGCAGTGTTCGAAATCGACATTGGCCCGAACATTTGCCGAAGGCCACAGACCGACAGATTTGTTCCTTTGCTGTTTTAAATTTCAGCAGGCCCTTACAGAGTGCATTTTTAAGTAGGTATTTATCAAGCATTATTTAAGTAATGTTATAAACATAACTTGCACATTTATAAACAGTAGGATTAGACCTTTCAAATGGTGTATGCCATGTAGCTGCAAAGATGTTTTACAAGCTGATAATTTCCTGATGAATGTAAGTGTATCTATCACCAACGAGTCTCTGGGAACTCGGTGTGATATCAGTAAAAGCCTCTGGTTGACTGGTTGTGTCTTGTAATTTATAGTGCAAGAGTATGTCCCCCTGCTTCAGCTAATATGTTTGGGTCCACAGTGTTTCAAACTGTGCCAAAAGTTTTTTAAATGTGCTGGCCCTTAAGGCTCTCAGTTTACTCTGCTGAGTTTCAGATACTGCTTAGAAGCATCTCATGTCTCACAAAAATGAAGGCTGTCATAAAACTACTGTCCTGACGAAAATCCCTTTCTGAATATGGTCCGTAATTACATACATAATGACTGTTGAGCAAAGACTTATTTCATGCTTAGCTGTGAGTGTTTTTATCCCTCTTTCAGCAATAGTGAGTGAGTGAGTATGGTTTTACGCCGCTTTTACCAATATTCCAGCAATATCACGGCGGGGGACACCAGAAATGAACTTCTCACATTGTAGTATTTGTACCCATATGGGGAATTGGACCCAGGCCTTCGGCGTGACGAGTAAACGCTTTAACCACTAGGCTACCCCACCGCCCCTAATACAAGAAGAGAGACCTGATACAGGTAGAAGGCATTTACCACCTGGATAAACCCCACAGGTAGAGTGCAGACTGTGGACCATTATTGGGGGCAACTGTCTGTCAAGTTTTGTATGCTTTTTTTACTCAACAACGACTGAAAATTGTACTGTGGGTCTGATGGCCACAATTGTGACTTAAACTCTAAACTGATTCCAATATTCAGAAGAAATCCAAGGTTAGAACTAGCAGGTTCATGCGGCTAAGGGACACAACTCTGAACAGGTGATTGTGCTGCCTTAAACCAACATACCATCTATACCCTTAAAGACCTTATTTAACAGTGAGTGAGTGAGTATGGTTATACGCCGCTTTTAGCAATATTCCAGCAATATCACGGCAGGGGGACACCAGAAATGGGCTTCACACATTGTACCCATGTCGGGAATCGAACCCGGGTCTTCTGCATGATGAGCCAACGCTATAACCACTGGGCTACCCGACCGCCCCCTTATTTAATATGTACTCACTAATATAGAGATTTGTCTGAGGTAGTCATCAACCTTGAACTCGCACCAAAGCTATCTGGGTATGACCAATGCTATATAGCAGACAACTAGTCATCACTGTTGATCCCTTCAACTGTCAGTCAGATAATAGATCAATTTATTCCGGTACCTGGTCCAGAACAGCCCCTGCTGCGTTGGAATGTGACCCAGTCCGCCAACGACAACAGTAGAACCCATCAATTCCTCTACAAGCTTCACTGAATCTAAACGAGATAACAACACAATTATAGAGATTAATATCCCATCACGAAACAATCGTCACCCTGCTACATTTTTTTAACATTGTCCCCCCAAACTGTGTAACAATAACATGGGTGATACTGTTTTAGAGGAACTCATCTCAGATCTGGTTAACAGAACATTAAACTTTCAATGTTGACGTCAGTTGAGCTCCCTGGATTTTCAATAACAAAGAAACCCGTAGCTGGCCCCATTACTGATCTATATGTGGAAGGGTGTCAAGCCATATCTTGTATCTTTTCAAAAACACTTATTAATGCTTGAATATTCTATATTTGGCAATTACGTTTTCACAATCTGACAACAAAGAGCGCTGGAATAACCAGTCATGTCCTTTTTTCAGGTTTGATGGTCTTAGCCGAAAATGAGATTGAACATTTTGAATAAACATGACAAAGATAGAAGAATCTTGTGGTACATAGTTGGAACTTTAATACAAGCTTCAATTAAATTAACAGAAGGCTATAAGGCTAAATAGTTGTGGTTCAAATCATCCATTTAACCTTCTTGGCACAATGTTCTAATTTTATGGACATGACATATTTGCAACAACTTTTTCCCTATAGTCATGATAGTAAACCTTTCCACAATCAGATACTTTACTGTCACATAGCAGGAATATTGCCAAGTTCGGTGTGAATTGACAAACAAACAAATTTATTTACGTATACATGTCATTTCTAAGAGTCTCAAATTTGACATGTCATTGTCTAGTATAACCCACACATCTCACCAGGAACAGTGCCATTAATATTGTGGATCCTTTGCACCTGATATTTAACCCTGGTTCTCTGAACTGTGTGGTCTGATTTAATCCGTCTTTCTACAATTGAGCCAGCATGAGTGACCATGAACTGGGCTGGACAGCAGAGCGGAGCTGATAGCCCACTGTGACTGACAGTGATAAGCCGTTGCACCCTAGGTCATGTGTCTCATCCCTGTAACTAACACCACAAACATCTAGTATTTTCCACATGACTGCTCTCAGTGAGCGCTCTCACACACACTCACTTCTATGTTACCTGTGTATTTCTATGTTTGCTTCACAGGGGGTGTCATTGTAGATTCCACCTAAATGGAGATTTGATAAATGTTTATCGTAAGTAGCCTATTCAGACATATTGAAATGCGCCAGTCACACCAGAAACACCCTTGAGCAGAGTATAAACTTTATATTCAACCTTAATGCCTTGCGTTATATTTTTACAAACTTTGTACAACATGTTCAATGAGCAGCACTTTTTATAATTTGTAACTACCTGGATACACTGTTGCTGGCAATTGTTCCTTACATTAGCTGAGTGTATAATACTTAATGTTTTCCTACTATCACGAGATCATTACTTTTATCAATAGCACAAGTGTGTATGAAATACGATTACAAGTCACAGGGACCAAGTTTGGTCACACAGGCCTTAAAAGACTCAATGCTTTAGTGTGAACGCTCAAAGCGTGACATTACCATCTTATCCTTACTTACTGATACCCACTTACTGATGTCTGTATAGTGAATTCATAAATTCCATAAATTCTTATCCTTACTTAGTACTCCAACTTCTAAATGCCTATCAAAGAAGTTAAATGTATAGTGACGTCCGTGAAGATTCGGGGTAGAACGGGTCAGAATTTTGTCTGGGTTTGAAATTCCATGTATTTGGGTGCCAGTATGACTGCCTTGAGAGCACACTTTCAAAAGAAAGTATTTCTTTTAAAATACCTTGTGGTAATTTGCGTTTCGATTTATATGAAGTGAAAAAAAATAGCAAATGCAAATTAATTTTAGTGCGGACATATTTCTTTCTTGTTGACATCAGCACCACCATTTTCAATTCTCACTGTCCAGAACTCAAACAACATTTGACAGACTATCATGCATAGACCATGCAATAAAGACAAAATACTCAAAAGGACCACTAACCTGTTAAGATCTGGTTAGAGAATGGGTCTTGAGCAACCCATGCTTGCCGTAAAAGCGACTGTTGGTTGGTCAGGCTCACAGGTCCGGCTCACTGACTTGGTTGATGCATGTCATTATATCCCAATTCAATGGATCAATGTTCATGATGTCAATCATTGGATTGACTGGTCAGACTTGATTATTTACAGACCGCCATCATATAGCTGGAATATTGTTGAGTGTGGCGTTAAACAACAAACAAACTGTAGACTGAAGTACACAGCAACAGAAGCCGTTGTCCTCACAACTTCCTGAGATGTTCATGACATCTTGACAGACCAATCAGTGACCATGATTCTATAACCATGATAACATGTAAGGAAACAAATATATATCTGTATATATCTGTCAATGCAAGTACTGAACTCTCTTTATTTTTCATTGCCCTGACATGTCCAACAATCTCATATACGGGAGACATTTGCCGTGGATAGCCACACTGTTTACTAAGACCAGGATTCAACTGACAAGACATGCGGAACTTGCGACCAAATAGGCAAAACGTCCACAGGGATGTGACCGACATACTCCATGAGGCTCGCAACTGAACACGCCCCTTTTTTTATAGCGTTTGTCTACGGGAAATAAACACCCAAATCAAACCAGCATAAACCAAACTTAATCCAATATTCAAATAGCCCTGTTGAACATTTACACCTTCAATATGTGGGCAAGAGATTCTCTAACCTGAACGATTCTAAACGAGTCCAAACCAAGTTACATGTTTACCATCCCTAAATGTCACAGAAGTTCATTCATCGCTAATCTTCCCAAGAATTCAGTCACAAAACATCACCAGGGAGTGTTTTTACTTCCCATCCTGCAAAAAATATTTTCTCTTCAGATTTACGTTTTTGCACACATTTGAGATCCCTACCATGATACAATATACCATATTTACATTGCCTTAATGGAACCGTTTCAACATGCAGGGACAGACATAAACTTTCTTCAAGTGGGCCATGGCCAGTGCACTTATAAACACGTTTATGTGAGCTCTTTTGAATTTACGTGTGCCAAAAGAATAATTATTTGCCTTTTACACTACCTTCGGTATATGTTGCAGCACAGACCATATACCGGTGTATAGTGTCTGGATGCATATACCGGTGTATAGTGTCTGGATGCATATACCGGTGTATAGTGTCTGGATGCATATACCGGTGTATAGTGTCTGGATGCAAATAAATGAAGCCTCCATTCATCACACACAAGATTTGAAAATGTGGTTAACTTTGACTCTCCATGTACAGTCGAACCCTACTATCTCGAACCCTGTTACCGTATTTCCTCTATTAGAGGCTCTGGCTTATTTCCCACAAGCCTTTGATCCCGCGTCAATTAGAGGCCCGGCGTCTACTGGAAGCCTGGCTTCTATTAATACCCCCATTTCACTATGACCACGAATGTCCCGAGATCATTAATTGTATCAATTGATCGACCCCGCGTCTATTAGAGGCACGGCTTCAATTTTTTGCACTGAACAATTGACCCAGCTTCTATCAGAGGCCCAGCGTCTAATAGAGGAAATACGGTATTTCAAACGGCCAATATCTCGTACCTATTCCCCAGTTCAGACCACATCACTAAATAATGCATATTCATTTCTGTTTGCTCGCTTCTTTCGAATTCGAGATAAAAATATATTGTTATGTGTCATTGCCTGTGAAATACATTTCAATTTGTCATCACATATTCCAGCTATTAAACCGCTGTCTGTAAATAATTGAGTCTGGACTAGACAATCCAGTGATTGACATCATGAGCATTGATCTACGCAATTGGGATACAATGACATGCATCAACCAAGTCAGAAAGCCTGACCACCCAATCCCAAACCCAGTCGCCTTTTATGGCAAGCATTAGGGCTGGGACAGGTAACTCGGGTACTCAGGTTGGGTGGGTCCTGAGTAGGACCTGGGTACCCATAGAACTACTCAGACCTGTGGTTAGTCACGTGATATATTATTTAATGACAAAAACACACTATAGCTCAGTGGTTACACTACAAGTTCGCATTTCTTTCTGACGATGCACACATTTCTTTTGACTTGAATATGTTTGAGTAATGATAAAGCTTCAGTCAAGATCGATTGATACATGTATGTAATTAGTTTTTGCCAGGGCTGCGGTAAAACTATTCCCAATCCGAAATTTTGTTCCCAATTCTCGAAACCTACAGTGTACCCGAGTAGGGTCTGGTAATAGGGGGTCAGTAGTCCTGCACCATGACCGTGGAATATATTTATTTTATGAAAAAATAATAATCTAGATATGCATACAAAAGCAAGTCTAGCCAGCTCAAGCTAGCTCTATTCCGCATGCAGAGGGAATTTTTTTTATTTTTAGTGTCAAGAAGGATATTGTGTAATATAAGATTTCAGAGACTAAATGTTAGTCTAGGGGGTCAGGTACCCGGGTAGTAAATTAGGACTCGTCCCAGCCCTAGCATGCATGGGTTTCAGAAGACCTATTCTAACCTGGAGCTTCATGGATCAATAGTCTTCTGAGCATATTGTCTTTATTGCATGGTCTATGCATGAAAGCCTGTCATATGTCGTGTGAGTACTGTACAGTGAGAATTGAAAATGGTGGCGCCAATGTTAACAAGAAAGAATTATGTCACTACTATTACTTATTTGCATTTGCTGTATTTGTTGGCAAATACAAATTTCCACAGGGTATTTTAATCTAAAAACTTTGATTCTAAAAGTGTGCCCTCAAGACAGTCCTATTGGCACCCAAATACATAGAATTTCAAACCCAGACATACCACAAAATAAAAAGAAAACCCAATTTATAATATAATGTATACCATCAAAAATCTACCTAGGATTCCAATTTAAGCCATCCGTGAAGATCTGGGGTTGAATTGGTCTTCAGCAACCCATGCTTGCCATAAAAGGTGACTGCTTGTCGTAAAAGGCGACTAACGGGATCGGGCGGTCAGGCTCTCTGACTTGGTTGAAGCATGTCATCGATCCCAATTGCGTGGAACGGTGCTCATGATATTAATCACTGGATTGTCTGGTCCAGACTTGATTATTTACAGACTGCAGTCATGTGGCTGGAATATTGCTGAGTGAGGTGTAAAACAACAAACCAAACTAAGCGCCCTTGGCAGATATACAGGGCAAAACGCATTTCTTTGAAAATTGGGATTTTTGTTAAAGCTCCCATTTTCTCAAAATAGGAGGTATCAGTATATTAACATTGCATTCAATGCAGTAGTGTAAAACTAAGCGTTAAAGCCTTCTTAGTCCTATTTAATGGTCATGTTATCAGTGAAATACACGGCAGCTCTACAAATCTATAACACTGGTTTTCATTGGTTAGAACTACATGAATTGGGAAATTTGTCATTCCAATTTGGAAATACGTGCTGATACTGCAGACTTGGAAATACACCCCTGACCATATCTGTGTAGCTCACATTTCCGAAATCACAACCATGTCACAAGACACAAAATTCAAAGATATCCCACTTATTATATAAACTATATCATTTACATATTGAACATTTCCGAAGTCATCACCAGTCACATGACACGTCAAGCAGCAACACCAAATATGATTGCATGTTATATGACAATCATTGATTTTGTTTCTGTCAATCACAGCAATAAATCCTGTAGCTCGGTAGTATAAGAGTCGATCCATGTGACCGTAACAAAAGTGCATGTTATTTATCGATATAGTCGGCAGGAAATCAATACAGCATGATGTAGTTATTGATCTGCCGGTCCCACAATGAGTCATTACAACTGTATGTGCGATGTAGCTTATGTTGTGTTGATGGGCTGCTTTCTGGAAATTACACCGCCTCAGCTCTTTGATTATCCAATTTCAGAGGCTGATGAATATGTCAGCATGTTCCAGTCAACTTCTTTATCTTGAGCTTTTGAGCGTTATAGCTCTATACATTGCAGACAATAGCTGGAGAATGGACAGGTATTTAATGCTTGCATGGGTTCTACATTTGCTATAAGCAAAGGTGGAAGTCTTGCATTTAAAGAGGGACTTCAGCAACTGGTAGTCATAAAAATATCTTGAGACATTTTTAATTAATTTTTGGTACTCTGGTAATGCCTACCACTGTAACACAAATCTCTGTTTCTGTGCTTGGATCCGGGTTAAAACTGGTCTTGCTTGTCGTAAGAGACGACTAACGGGATCGGGTGGTCAGGCCCACTAACTTGGTTGATGCATGTCATTGATCCCAATTCCATAGATCCATGCTCATGACATCAATCACTCGATTGTCTGGAACATATCGATTATTTAGACCGTCGTCATATCAATAGCTGGAATATTGCTGAATGTGGTGTTAAACAACAAAGCAACATAATTCTGTGCTTACAAATAAATACACAGATTTATCTAGTATTCCAAACAAAGGGCTCTTGGCAGCCTAACTGGAAAAAAAGGTGATCTGGGCAAAAATAAGTTTGTCCAAAATATGGATATTTTTCAAGTTTTTGTTTTCGTTATCTTAGAGGTATTATAACATTGCATTCAACGGAATATTGTGAGAGGAAGTATTCTTCTTTATCATGTCGTCTGCTGGTCTTTCTTCTGCAAAGCCATAACATTAGTTATGAGTGAGTAAGTGAGAGTATGGTTTTACGCCGCTTTTAGCAATATTCCAGCAATATCTAGACAGGGAACATCCATGTCTTCAGCGTGACGAGCAAACGCTTTAACCACTAGGCTACCTGACCGCCCATAACAATGGTTATGACTGTGATAACTTGAATTGGGAGTTTTTAGTCACAGATTTGGCGTCAGGCTTTGGTCCAATTACCAGCCTCAAGGCAGGTAAATCCCTGATATATTGGAAATTCTGGTACCTAGGTTCAAGCACCCTTAATATCTTAAAGAGAGGAGTGCCATGGTTTGTCCCAGAATTCACAAAGACAATAGCTATGAACCCATTGTTCTTTTTTTCCAAAACATCAACTCTGGCGGTATGTTACAATTACTTTCTACGTAGCATCAGGCATTGAGAAAATGGCTGTCATTGCCAAGACGCCATTGCAGAGAAGTAAAATGTTTCATGTGAATTCTTCTAGGGCTAGGACGGGCAACTCGGGTACTCAGGTTGGTGGGTCTTATGTAAGACCAGGGTACCCACATGTGATTAGTCACGTGACATACTGATTAATGGCATTAACAATAAAACTCAATGGTTACACTACAAGTATGGCTAATGTTCACATTTCATTTCATTCTGACTATGCAGGCATTCGTTCTGACTTTTATATGTTCGAGTAAGGATACAGCATCTATCAACTGTAGTGTATGCATGATCAGATCGTTTTATACATGTGCATGTATCTAAATAGTTTTTGCCAGGGTTGCAGTAAAACGATTCCCATTCGGACATTTTGTACCCAACTCTTGAGACCTACAGCGGGTATCCGGGTAGGGGCGGGTAATATGGTGTCAAGTACCTGGGTAATAAATTTGGACTTGTCCCAGCCCTAATTTCGTCTAAAATGAACCTTGTGTTCTGACAAAAAAGGTGCATGTATGTTGATTCATACATGTGCGTAAATATCTCATAATCCTTCAATGATATAAACAAGTTATTTAACAATAACAACCAAATAATCGGAGCGTGTCGATCCTAGAACAGGAGACAGGTGGCATTCCATGTTTCTGGTGTGTCCGCACTTCAAGTGCAGAAGCCTGTACTATGTGGGAAATTCAAAGCGCAGTGTGATCCTTCACACATATGACATGTTGGTCTTGCTGTGAAAAACAAGAGAACTGACAGCACTCACCTTACCTGAGCTTGCACTAACGAGGACATCAAAGTAGTGCACACAAGCCAGGTCGGGGAGTATGTCAAATGGTAATGCTTAACTTAAGAGGAAAGACCAAAGTGTGACATATCATCGATATTTATGTGAAACTTTAACCACAATGTATGGTGTTGCATTGAACAAGGGAGGGAACAGTCCATCAAATACCCACTACAGTCCAATGAATTATCTAGTTTCTAGTGATGTGAGGGGAACGCTATTTTCAGGGCATTATCATCTGCAGAAGTCTGAGGTCTTCCATTATGAAGGAAGGCAGTTGAAAAGACCGAGGGCTTCTGCAAATGATTAATGCCATGAAAAATAGTGTTACCGTTAATTTCGCTAAAATGGATAGATTTTGTTATTGAATCAAAATAAACAATAATATTGATTTTGAAACATTTACAGCAATCAACACACAACGCATGTCACTGACCCACTTTTACATATATGGAATCGTCACAGAACAAACCAGGTGATGTCACTATTGAACATCAATATGATGTCACCTAACAACAGGCTGGATAATGGGGGTGTCAAGCAATATGAAGGCCTTTTCAAGTTACAGTGGCCCACTCATTTCTGATAACATGCGGGCAGTTTAGTGATAATTCTATCCATCCACCCACCACCCCCAACCAGATCCATCCAGCACCACCATCCAGATCTATCTACCACCCACCTCATCCGCCCACCACTGTCCACATCCCCCCCCCCCCCCCCCCCCCCCCACCACCACCACCCCCAACCAGATCCATCCACCACCACCATCCAGATCTATCTACCACCCACCTCATCCGCCTACCACTGTCCACATCCACCCACCACCACCACTTCCTACCTTTAAAAATCATATCTACACTTGTCTATGAATTTTCCACCAAAATTAACCTATACTTGCAACATTTAATTTTGACAACCCTTAGAAAACTTGAAGCTTATACCTCACATTTACAAACCAACCACTGACAATAACTTCATAAGGCAAATGGTACTACCTGCCTGACCACAACCTGTAAATGCAACAATCTCCTTCACTCCACTCCACCTGTCACATTACAGGTTAATGAGCAAATTTCCCACAAGCAACAACCTCCCTTGTCTAACACCAGCAGGTTTAACATCAGCGGGTTTAACATCAGCAGGGGTCGTCCTTGTTATATCAAATTGGTCATTATCTCGTCTTTAAGACTGGGTTTTTCTCCAGGGGTCTTAGCATGGAGATGGACTTCACCTGACAATGTCATCTGTAATTGTACTTTCAAATGGTATAGGCAGTTTTTATATTCACCTTGCACAGTGATAGACATTAATACTGAACGTCTTCTTGCCCAAATAATTATGTAAGAAAAGGTTCTTAATTCTACTACCCAAGGGTACCTTTTAGGATGATAGTACATGAATCAGCCAGACGGAGGCTAGTACTTATTTCTATCCTTCATAATTTGTTACCATCTGACATTGTCAACCATCCTAAAAGTTGATGTTTTACATTTGTCAGCGTCACTGAAATATAACCAGAATCTACGTTCCTAGCAGTAAAGATGTTCATAGGACTTCAAGAGGAAGATTTCCTCGAGTCTGTACCTCATCAGAAGGAATGTAGGATGAATGAATGAATGAATGAATGGACACATGGATGGATGGATGGATGGAACATAGAAGAATTAATGTATTAATGGATTATTAGGAAAGGCTGAGTGTCCCCTAGTTTCAGGGAACTAGGGGTATTCGTAAATATAATTTTTAGATTTAGGAGCACAATATAAGAGCAATGCATGAGCTGTGGGAGTCATTAACTGCAACAAGTCTACAAGATACTGGTAACATCTCAAATACTTCACAGCCAAACTTTAGTAGCAGTCACAAACTTGAAGTGTTAAGAGTCGAACGTGATCAAGAGTAAAAATAAATTTAAGCTATTGTACAAATACAGGTGTCAAATTGGACCCAGGTCAAAGGACACCTCACCACGAAAGACTACTTATATTTCTTAAGGGAATTTACATTCACCACCAAAATCAAAATATCACCTATCATATAATAATGCAATAGTATAAAATAATCCAAATGAATGAAATACTACACATCTCCCTTTTCCAATCTGAGAGCAAAATAGAAAAGATCCATAATCATGTTGAGACAACCCCTAGTACTCACCAGGTAGGTAAAATAAATATTCATAGTAGTACAATCCTGACAGGTTGTATATATCAAAGGATTATGTTATCTCTTCACTGATACAGGTATGAAGGGCGGGCGGGCAGGCTGACAGTGGCACACCTGCACAGGTATATCTCGTTAAGCTGTTTCTAATAAGGCACCAAACATCTCTGTAGAAAACTAATACAAAAGGAACTTGGAAATTGATACACAAATCAATTACTGTAATTGAACACAACTTTGGAAATAAAATTTACTCATGAAACAGAAAATTTACAAGGTATTGTAGATGTCTTAAAATTTGAGCATTTGGAAAGCTTACTGAGCTTACAAGTTTTCTTCAGCTGGATTCAAACCTCTTTCAGAGATTTTGTTTCTAACATTATTTGTCAAAATTGGTATAAGTAAACCACAATTATTAATTTCTATGTAGAAGCTTAGGAAGGATGCAATGCCCGAATGACATTTCTTTGTATATTTCTTAATTTCTGTTACTGTCAGATAACAATAGATGTGCTACAGGCTGTGACACAAATGTGATGACAAATGGCATTATTATTCACTGTAAATGTCACAACAAATAAATTCACTGCAGTCTGCAGTCTTGAGTATATACATACACTACAAAATATCAGCAACAACATATCAATATTTTCCGACCGTCGGTATAACATACTGGCTGTCAACAGAAAACGAAGCCAATATACAAAGGCCGAACTGGTAGTTGTCAAGAAAACACCATATCGTGTTACTCAGGTAAATTATTTTGTTAGCGCCTGTTGTTGTAAATCTCCCACATATTTACCGACATTGACGCTTATTCGCCGCTACATAAGAAATAGACCCGTTGACAATTACGGATAAACAATAATCCTGTCTAAGGCTTCGAAGGTGAGATGACACCTTTACCTTGATTGATTCGACAGATTCGTTCGGTGGGAGGGCACCTGCTCCATCAGAAAGAAAGTCAAAAACTTGATGGATGACATTGACAAGCAGCAAGGAAATAACGAGACACTTACCTTTATTATTGTTTAAGCGAACCGCAGCTTAAAATAATGTCACGGGTAACTCCAAATAAATATAACAAACTTAGAAACTGCGATCGACAAGCGCATAGTGCTCCCGCGCCATATTTACAAATTCACAGGCTAAAAATAAATTGCAACCTGCTCGGAAGAGTCCATTATTACTCACAATGTAGGGGTCACTGGAGGTCTGCGATGTGTATTGACAAACAAACGAGAAGTGTCTGTCAAAACAAAAGCTTACATCTGAGCCCACAAATCGCGTCTGAGTGTTAACAAAACGAGACATTCTTTAGCAACCGTGTAGATATCCCTTAAAGGAGTGTGAATATATATCTCGTCGCCTTGAAGAAAAAATCGTAACAAAAATACGAATAACCGAAATAGCCTGTTAGACATTTATGAGGATGATAGGTACATGGCGACAAAGAAAAGCGTAAGAAGAGAAAGGGTATTTCACAGCATGATTTCCCTTCAATATTCCCCGTGAATATCCAGGTTATAATTGGGTTTCACCAACTCATGTTTGTCGTAAGAGGCGACAAAAGGGATCGGGTAGATCGATAGTCATGATATCAATCACTGGCTTAAAATTTTCGATTATTTTACGCCGCCATTTTGCTGAAATATTGTTGTGTGTGGCGCTAAACTAGAAACAAACACTTTAGTGTGATCAGAGAGTCTTATAACGAGTTCCTTATAATGTGGTGGTCATACATGTTCAATTCAACTCTCTATTTCAAATTGATTTCCTCACCCTCAAAATTCTCATTAGAAACGTTTTTTGCTTTCACCACATATTTAATATAGAAAACTCCCAATACACGAAGTATTTATCCAATAACATCTTAGAGGGTAAATATTAATCACATTTATGCTTATTCACACAATTGTATCTACATTGGGAGAGTCGTGAAAAACAGACAATCAATTTGCAATCCTTCAAAAAACATATAATTCCTTTACTGTCGAATTTCTTTCTTTCATCCTAAACGCATACACACAAAAATGCCACAAAACCACCTGTAATGTATTACAGACCCCGAATGACGAACGCGGTAGACACCGAAACGTCTTTGATGTGAAGTCTTATCTGGGTGATTTACGGTTAATTGCAATTAACGCAACTTATTATTTTAAGGGTGAAATATACACGATGTGCGACCCTTATATTAGCCGTGTATATCATGTATTTGTTCTGCTAGAACACGCCCGGTTCAATTACAGCGCAATAAATTAGCCCGATCAAGTTACAACCATCAGAAAATTAGCAGTCTACGCTACTTTCCAGGGTGTAATAATTCGTTTGATATGCGTGCTTCGTAAACCTTAAAATCGTAATAAAAATACTTTCTCGGTTCATTACTTTGCAGTATAACAATTATTTTAATATGGAGTAGAGTCAGATAATAGGTTGAGGGGGCGCTCGGTCAGGTTAATTGGCTTGTCCCAGCCTGGTTTGTATCGCAAGCGCAGCTTACCCAGGGAACCAGACTATGACAGTCCCAGCAAATTTGATTTAAGACCACCATTGCCGACAAAGACCAATTTGTTTGTCTTCTGACACAAATTTTACGATTTTATCAATTTATCAGTTAATGATTTCCTTAATTAGGTCTAATACTTTTTTAGATGGTTTACGAGAAAAACCTATCCCCCAAAATGAAATCAGAAACATACAAAATGTTGTTTTTAATATTTCCCACTGTTTAACAAGTAGGTGAACTGAAAAAAAACCACACAGGATTTGTTACCACTTTTCGTAAGAAATGGTGAAAAATATGTATACAAATCTTTAGTCTAAAAAACTAAATATTATTTAAGTTTAGGTATCTAGACAGGTTACAACTGATTTATTATTCACCCACTAGTAACAGTAATATAATTTTAACTTTCATCCACATCACAAATTTCGTGATTCGATGTAATTACACTGTATTAAAAAATATTCCTACTGTTTTTGTTTCTATGGCAACCTATTAATTGTTTCCAATTTTCTTCATGTATGAGTTTCACTTTTCCTTTGGGTTCAGCTCGGGGTCAGTTGGTCGAGGATAAACACTACAGTTAAATAATTGTATACATCGTTGAAATTGTAAATCATTATAAGTCACTTGAAATATCACGAACAGAAAAGTAGGTTTTGACACAGGTAGGTGTGTTGTCAATGAAAAAAGAAACTTCATATTTATAAGTGTCTCCTACATATACGCTTTTGTTAAATTATGTAGTTGTTTTTGATATACGCGAATGAGATCGTTAGTTTGTTTAAAAAACGTGATAGATTTGGATGAGAAAAACACAATGCGTCTATCGCGCCATTCATGTTTGAATGCGACCCTTTAATATAATTTAATTGTTTTGAATCATTTGTTGAATTTAAACACTACTGCGTAGTGGTATCAGTGGATCTACAATTTCCAGCGCAAGAATGCTAACTCAATTCGACGATTTATAAAATGTCATGTGTTCAATCAGGCGAGGGGAGCGTTGTGAAACGTTAGTAATATCCTTACCAATACGTTGTTATTAGTAAGGGTGAATGAGTTAACTCCCTTATTGTGACTATCGATTGCCATGATTCGTCGCGATTGCAACACGAAAGTAGGTACTGTCGCTTCTGAGCAGCAACTGATTATATACAGTATACATCCACATGTTCAAATACATTGTAGTTAACACTTAAAAGGATTTAGCGATGATTGAATTTTTTTTCTCCAACATTATACATGTTGAGCGTGTGATGAACTATCTATGCACTGATGTTTTGATGAGTAAATATAAAGATACAATATCGTGAATTGTTCCCCAAATCTAGAAAAGGAACATGAGATTTGTGAATTAGGGATGCATTCATTAATAGATAAGCACCCGTGATACTATGTAGTGACACAATACATGTATATAACTGGCCTAAAGGAGATCGGGGCGGTGGGGTAACCTAGTGAGCGTTCGCTCGTCACGCCGAAGTGCCGGGTTCGATTCCTCACATGGGTACAATGTGTGAGGCCCATTTCCGGTGTCCCCCGCCGTGATATTGCTGGAATATTGCTAAAGGCGGCGCAAAACCATACTCACTCCCAAATGTGGGTATTTAGGAACTGTATTGTCTGTAAGCAGTACTACTTTCACGAAATCAAAACAATCACCGCGAGATGGGTTTTGAAATGTTATTTCGTCTGTAACTGGTTGAACAAAATAGTACTTATTCATTGGTTTACTCTAGAAACTGTCGGGAAAAAGATTTGTTTTTGTTTGTTTGTTGTTTAACGCCGCACTCAACAATATTCCGATTAGATGACGGCGGTCTGTAAATAATCGAGTCTGGACCAGACAATCCAGGGATTGACATCATGAGCATCGATTATGGGTCGCCGGGATATGAACGTATACACTTGAAAATTGGATCGATATAAAAAGAAATACAAACGCTTTGAAAACATTACGAGGCTGAAGTCGCCAAAACACTGTCAACCAAGACCCCAAATACTACCGTGCACCAACCGCCATTCACCACAATACTTCATTTAGTTACAATAGCTACAGTGGGTCGAGAACGAGTCTATTTCTCGTTTTTCGACTTTTACAGTAAGTAGTAACTTTAAATTTTCGCTTTTAAAACAGTATTTTGTCGTAGTTTTACTTTTACCATGAAATTAAGATCTTTCGAATACGATAGTGTTTGAAGACCCTCGCCCACATAGGTTGTACAGTGTGTGAACAACTGAAAATAGACATGACTCTGTTGCCATGGATATGAAACTGTACGAGCAATACCGGACATTGTAGGGGGTGATGTGAAAGTGTGTGAGGGTGGAACGGGATCGTGGGAGGGCGGGGCGGGGCGTAGGTCAGTCGGGCAGGGTAGAGGGAAGATGGGAGGGTAGAGAGGCGCGACATGAGCGGGTGGAGTTGTGGGGTTTAGGTTGGGGTGGTTTAGGGTGGTGTAGGGGTGTCTGGGTTGGGTATAAGGGTGGAGAAGAGGCATTTGGGTTGGGGTGGAGTAGGGATGTTTGGGTGGGATGGCGGTGGTGGGGGTCAGCTGAGGTGAGGGAAGATGGTTGATGAAAGGGGATGGGATCTGAGATTGAGAGGGGGTCGGAGTCAGAGTGGTGTCGTGAAGAGCGTGAGGGCGGAGCGAGTGAGAGGGTTTTAGGAGCAGAGGTCGGAAGAGTGTGGGTCATACTCAAATTGGGGAGATTCTAAAAGAGAAAGACGTCCCTATTAATACCTATATATTTAACGAGATATCAAATTTAATATGTCACGTGTATTTGTGTACATGATCATCTATAGTTGATATGAAGCGATATGAAGCGACATAACCCGAAAATGTACACAATGTTAACACGAAAAAATTGAAGGGGAGAAATTGAATGTACGTCACTTATCAACTGTGAGTAAATAGAATATTGATATCTATATTTTAGCTGCAAACACATCGGCGATTTGTTCCCCAGACACCCATTTAGTACACGTCAGTCATTGGGAACTGGGGTCTTATTCTGCCTCGGATTCCGTATGATTAATTCAGGGTCCATTCTTTATTAAAGGACCTGAGATACCATCGATTGATATCTATTTAACCTTTTGCACATTTCTTTCAAAAAGAAACAACGAAATGAAAAAGATACACAGCTCTATAAACAACAACAGCATATCGATTATTTTAGTTTATATGTTTTCTACCTTTAATATAAGTCACGTGGATGGCGAAAGCATCTGTGCGAACAGATGTTGTATGATTTTATAACGGGAAAACAGTTTACAATACATTACAGCAATAACCTTGTAACGCGATTTATCAATTTCTAAAATATTTCCTTCTCCAACTCATGTCCGCATCAAATTTTCGTTTATCGCGAAAAGCTCCAATATTCTACGACTTCACTCATCGACGACGGAGAACGTGACTGCGACGTGCAGGTCAATGAACCAGGCTCAACACCCCTCTTTTTGGTTCAGTCTAATGACCGACATTTTGCCCTTACGTCACTTCCTCGCCGCCATTTCTTGACCTTCATGGTGCGAGTAGCCGGAGAGGAGGCCACCATGGACAATCGGGAGGAAGTATTTGACGCCCTGAATGGTTTGTAGATTCATTATACATACCAAATGAATCTGTAATGTTTTGTCGACAGGTTTTTACATTCATGTCTCTGCTTATTTCAGATTTTGAGAAGAAACCAACGAAAGATATTCCCCCGTTATTGGAGCAGTTTCTAAGCGAAGTGGCCAAAACGGGCGAAACACTGTAAGTTGTCACGTTTACATGTTGGTGGTTTGTATGATGGATACCGAAATCAAATTATGGTAAACTAACATTCCAGATTGCCATAGTTTGTGTTTTTTCGGCCAACATGTGACTACGCAATATCAACATAGCCGGTGTGGTGATATATGAAGAAGCGTCTTGGAGTGTAAACAAAGCGGAGTGGCGGATAATTCAAACGACGCGTGGCACGGGCAGTGTCGAGTTCAGCTTGTGTAATTATGTGTAGCATAACGGCAAACGGTGGAATTTGGTTGTTACATAGTTCTGAAATGCCATTCGTGATCATAAGTAGGATAAATGACGGTGCGAATGACGTGAACACATGATATGAATGTTTCTAAACTCACAGGAAAGTGAATTTTGGAGTGGAGACGTAGCCATAATTAGCCTTAGATTATTTTAGTATGAAGTACTCAAGATTAACCTAAAATCGTGGATGTAACACCATTATCATTCTTTCTGAATTAAAACGATTCAGTTGAAAATACCCACTTCTAACAAATGTCATGCTTATATCATTCATATGACACTTAAGTGGAAAATGGACTTTCTGTGAGGGCACACCATTTCACAGTACATGAGATTGTTTACATAACTTGTGATGTCACCTAAATTTGTGGGCTACATAGGATATTAGCATATAGGAATTTATGGAACCCCAGAAACAAGAAAGCTCAACAATGATATATGTAATGCTTGCATACAGTAGTCATTAAAGCTGTTCAACTTTGCAAAACAGCAAAACTTGAAGGGAAGAAAGACTGATAGAATGTGTGCTAATTTCCTCAATACTTACTGATAATTTATTGTCAACTATGTCTCAGAATGGTAGTACCCCAGTAGGTGAAGAACACCAGTACTTCCTTCGGGATGGAGCTAGTTAAGCCTAATTCACAGATTAAGGTTATCCATGAATTTAGGTGAAGTGTAAATATATTTAATAATGTATTTTCAACAGTGAGATCTTTGAAATATGAATTTCCATGGAGTGAAGGCAGAGCTATATGAATGTCTGAAGATAATGTAGTTTTGCTGTAAAAGATCGTGATTTTTGTTCCAATGTATGCTAAAAGCAAATGTTCAGATGATTCAATTGTTTAATGATATGTGTTTGTTTAGGTGTTAGGATTGGGAATATCTTCAGCGGTTTCTACAATTTTGATTATACAGTCTTGTGATAAACATGAAAGTGAAACTGTCATTCATATGCTTTTGAAGGTCAGTTTCGCGGCCATAATTTTTGACAAGCCTCTTGTCCTTTGGGAGTGCATCTTACTGAGGCAAGGGAGTTAACTGACTATAAAAGTCCAGTTTCCATCCTTGCCGAACTAGGCTGGTGTTATTTAGTTACATTTTGGCTGGACTAGCAAGTTTTTGCATAGTCCAATCAAAATCGTGCAAATTCAAATCCGGTTTCGTAATCTGTCATGCAGATTTTGGTTGATTGCAGGAGTTGTAAAACATGTGCACCGCCAATTCGTTGTCATCAGATATTTTCCAAATCTTTTCATGTTTTTAATCGAGGTGCTTACATGATTTGACGTACTTCACAATGTAAGACCTGTTTTATGACATTATACATATTGATTATTGATCAGATCGTCTGGACTGGATGCCGCCATTTTGTTTGAAGCTAATGCAAGTAATACGAGAGGTGGAATCTGATTGGTGCATAGGAGAGGCTTAGAAGGGACATAACTCTTAATAGCCACTGGTGGTGCTACATTCGAGCCCAGGAATTCTAGCCTTGTTCGGCAAGGGTGGAAACTGGACTTTTATAGTCAGTTAGCTCTCTTGCCTTGGGAAGATGTTGGGAGTATCCCCTAGATTGGGTTTTCGGGATGTTTATGAAACATTTGTCATTTTCTCTTTTATCACAAGAACAACTGTGAGGCATCTTACTTATAATAGACGACTTTATCTAAAAAACAGGTCATCTGAGTATTTAAAATGTCTGTGTGACGCCACACCCCTTGTTATAGAGCGAGTAATCGCGATAACCATGGCCATCCAAAAAACATACAATGTCCGAAAACTTAGGATCTGACTAGATGATGTTTTAACATGCTATATATTTAACAGTTGCACATTTTTTTATTGTTGCGCAGACATGGGCACAAAGTGATTGGATAAAAAATTAGATTTGTGATGACTGTAGAAATAATTGTTGTTGTTGGTTGAGTAGGTGTTTCAAAAGTGTTTATTGCCTTAAACATAGGTTCAAGTCTGTTTGTAGTGTTCCTAGATGTGAAAACTCGTCTGAGCATGGTGTTTCGCATGTTCTGCTGAGATACAGACCCTCAGATAACTTTTTGAGCAGAGTTTTTACTCAAAGGTTTCTATTTTATTTGGGTTATTACATTTTTCATTGTGTAACCAATATTTTTTCACTCATCTATTCATCACTCTATAGGGTTTTCCCTAAATGAGTAGGCATTTTGTGATTTTAAAAAATAATGAAATAATGTCTTAGATGTATATAACAGTCCTAAATATAGGCTTGACTCGGAAAGCAAATTAGCTTGTAATTGTGTTTCGAAAATTATCTCCGTTGTACCCATGCTGTAAAAACTTCATTGGGTATTTACGCATGCTGTCTTCTAACATTTGCATTTTCCATTTAATGCATGCGTTCCTGTACGCAGGATAATTGAAAGTAATTGGGTTTTGAATAGTTTTGGGGGGTATTTTACTCAAAAAACGTGCAGCTTATCTGTAGCTCTGGATATACTCGGAAGAGTCACAGGAAAAATAAGTTAACTTAAAAATAGCCAGGTAAAATGATAATTAACAAGAAGAAAAGTGTTTACCTGTTTACCCCATAGACTTTCTTCACTTGATGATGTCATGCTGTTGTGACTGTTTCACAGCCTTCTAAACATCATTGGTGTACTTAAGATTTCTTTATGTACATTCAATATTTAATCTGTCATGCCTCTCTTTCCAAGGGAGATAATTAACCTTCGATTTTTCTCAATGTATTAAGGACTTGCCCTACAGAAACACACTGGTTTCTCAATATAGCATTTTGTTATGAAATGTCAATAAACCCTTCCAATATCGTACTATTGGCTGTTTACATAAATACACAGTAGCTTCTCCTACGACAAAATGCATTCAAGTTGTGAGTGTCAAAGTGACAATTCAAATTTTATCTTTCGTTGATATCGTCTTGATATATAAGTACAGTCAAGTCTCCTTTATCCGACACTTGTTAATCCGACAATCGGCTTTATCCGACACTAATGATGGGAACCGATTAAATCAGTGCTATTTAGACCCGTTAATCCGACAGTCTCGCACCCTGACTCCGACACACCTAATTTGCAACGAACTACCGAAATAACTCATTAATCAGTCTCGTAAACACAGTGACACAGTGATCAGTGTAGTCCGTGGTCATCTGCCCGCGAGTACACAGCCAGTGTTTTGATGCGAGACTAATCGGCTGGTAGCTGCATATTGCAACGGCTGCAGAGATAAACTTGCTTAACAATAAACAATTAATGCTTTAATTAAAGAAAACAGGATACTTCACATGCTTAGATTACCTCAATCTTATTAATATCAGATACAAGTTCTCGCTATCGACGAGGACATCCCATTACAGGTCACATCAGAACAACCTTTCGCGAACTATGACCTACCAATGAAATGACCAACAGGAAGTCAACGTTAGCCACTTAGAAAGCAGCTTTCTTAAGCTTTGGGTACCAGTTCCAAAGTTGCGACTTCCATTCCAGACTTTGCTTTTTAAAGTATTTTGAATCGGTCATACAGTCCGTAACAGTTGGTTTGTGTTAAACTTTAGAAGTTGCATGATTCGCCAACAATGTAACATAACAATATGATTAATTATTTTATATTTTTTATGACGTGTTTGAATCCTTATCTATCGTGTATTTGTCCGATTTTCGATCACAAACGTTGATACTACTAAATTTTGTTTATCCGACAAACTTGTTAATCCGACATAATCATATGGAACCATCAATGTCCGATTAAGGGGACTTGACTGTATTATTGCAGTTGTATATTTGTCTCGAGCTTCAGGATTCACATTGAAACACAATTCAGAATTGGGTCCCTAATCACTGAAATACTGTATTATTTGCATTTTACCTCTAGATGCAGTTGAAATATTTTAAATGCACATTCACATGCACACAGATTTCATTGTACGAACCATAATTACTGAAAGAATGCTTATGATGAGTTCTTATTCTACAATTGCTATACATACACGTTAGGACTGCAAAATCAAACAAAAGCAACACAAATTATTTGACATAGTTTGTTAATTATTAATATATTAAAAATTTATATACTTCACCTATCCAGGTACTAGTATCTGCTCAAATGCAACAATGACCAGTGACCACAATACTGTCAAATTAAATGTTATAAGAGTGTTGTCTTTCAAGAAATCTATGCAGATAATATGTTCTTATTTTTAGATACAGGGTATGTAAATGAACATGACAGTCTATTCATGAATATTCAATTCTATTGGTGACAAATAACGAATTCAATTCATGAATGGATACGGTTCGATTCACCGAAAACACAAGTGAATCATAACAGCCCTGGTACACAACATATTTTTCATAAGATTTGTGTTGAGAGTATCCCAGCTGACACGTTGTTCAATGATTTGACCAATTGGAAAGACACGTTTCTTCAGGTGTTAGTGGCAGTCGGGTTGCCTAGTGGTTAAAGCGTTCGCTCGTCACGCCGAAGACCCGGGTTCGATTCCCTACATGGGTACAATGTGTGAAGCCCATTTCTGGTGTCCCCCGCCATGATATTGCTTGAATATTGCTAAAAGCGGCGTAAAACCATTCTCACTCACTCAATTCTTCAGGTGTTTGTGGATTTACATCAGTGACTTTTCCGTTTGCTTATCACTCAGGATATACCAGTCCCTGATTGAAAGGAAGCATTTAGTGGACATACACCATGTACCCAAAACAGCTATCTTATTTTCAATTGACTAAAATAATAGAATTCTTCTCTAAATCTTGTGATGAAACTTTACTTTTGAATGTTCATAGATAAATTGTTTCTGATTTGATCAAGGAATGAGTGACACATTTACAAAGTTTCAGTCTTTGCAAAGTGAAATTGAGAGCAAATTATATGATTTTGGTGAATTGACCCTCAGATTTTCCACAATGAAGAACAAAGTCCATCCAGTTAAACATGTGAACTTGTCATATAGATGCCCATCACAATATTAATTGCTCTATGGATTTTGAAAAATTCTTCTCAGATAAGCAAACCAGCAGCTTTCGACACATTAATTCATTCACATACACATTAATTCAGCTTGTTCATATTCCGATTCATTTATAAATTATCCACAATTTAATCATATTCTACATATGTTAAGCCTCAGTGAATTATGTTACTTGTCATGTACTTGGAACTTCTTTTGAGTTAACTGCTCTATATGAAACATATATATTTTTTGTTATTTTTTTTATAGTAAAATAATGCTCAGGATACAGGAGTTCAGTCTGAATCATTGTATTCATTTATATGTATACGTTGATTGTCCTTTGCATATTTATTCATAGCCTTATGTTCATCTCAGTACAGAGTCTACAGACCATGATAGTAGCAACTACCTAGCAGCTGTAGACTAAACATCACAAACAAGGAAATGAAGATCAAAATGTGGGAAACATTGTCTAACTGTGATGTTTTTTGTGGGCATCTGTTTGATTTCCTGATTGCCTGCTGTTACAAACATAATCTGTGATTAACATTTGCGAAGTGACTTAAAATAATTTTGTGTAATCAAGGTAATGCTTGTGAAAGGAGAACCATATTTTATGACCTATGCAATGTTCAATGAAGTTCAGGGGACTTGTCATGGTTACTGCCAAAGTATGGTCTGAATGAAGATATTGAGATTATTATTATGTGAGGACCACCTCCGTGGTCTAGTGGTAGAGCGTCCGCCCGGAGAGCGGATTGGGGTTCGATCCCCAGCCGTGTCATACCAAAAGACGTTAAAAGATGGTACTTGTCGTTACCCTGTCTGGCGCTCAGCATTAAGGGACTAAAACAAGGACTGGTCGGCTCAGAGTCAGTATACTGTGTCTGAGTGGGGTATTCATGTTAAACTGTGGCATGGTATCTCAGTGGGCTAGCACTATAAATCGGCATCAGTCCGGACTAGTACAAGCAGCCACACACAAACACACATACAGACATGCACGTCGCTATATAAGTGCAATAATCTTGGACGAGACATTAAACCCAAATTCACCTCACCTCACCTATTATTGTGTGAAGCCCATTCTCCTTGTCTCTAAACTTGGCTGCTAAGAGTGGCTTTCACCTTACTAGGTCTGAAATAATAGTCTTAAATTGAGGACATCATATATGATTTGCAAAACTTAATTCAAGAAATTTTAAGTGACCAGTTTGTGAATGAATTCCGCTTTTCATTTTAGTTTGTAGTTCGTCTGATGTATTATTTTATGCATGTGCAGTTTTTAAATAAAAGGGGACCATGTGGTCATTGTGATCTTTGAATCCAGGGACACCAAAATAATATTTTTGATATTAGGTTCATGAAAAGGACTTGTGTCAAAAGGAGCTTTGTATAACACCCAGATTTATACTGCAGACATCAGATGTACAAGGGGCGGTGGGGTAGCCCAGTGGTTAAAGTGTTTGCTCATCACGCTGAAGACCTGGGTTCGATTCCTGACATGGGTACAATGTGTGAAGCCCATTTCTTGTGTTCCCTGCTGTGATATTGCTGGAATATTGCTAAAAGCAGCATAAAACCACACTCACTCACTCACTCACTCATTCACTCACTCACTCACTCACTCACTCACTCACTCACTCACTCACTCACTCACTCACTCACTCACTCACTCACTCACTCACTCACTCACTCACTGATGTACAAATAATTAAAACAAGCAGAAAGTTGTCAGCAGCTTTGTCATTAAAGCTCATCACTTCCTGATGGCAGCCTACAGTGTACATGGACTGAGTTGTTGTTGTGGACTTCAGGTTCCCTTGGCCCAGACTCAAGCCCCTGCTGGTGAGCAAGCTGGACCAGGTGATGACCGAGTTTCACCAGGAGATCCCAGTGGACCACTACCCCCCCAACACCAACATGGAACAGGTCAAGTTCGATGATATGAGGGACCGGATCATTAAAGCTGTGGAGAGGTTTCATGGGTAGGTGACCATCTTTACGCATGTGTTTGTTTTGTTTGTTACTTCTTTGAAAGGCATTTGATGTTGGATTACTAAGTAAGGGGGTGCGGTCGGGTAGCCAAATGGTTTAAGTGTGAGCTCGTCATGCCGAAATCCTGAGTTAGATTCCTGACATGGGTACACTGCGTAGAACCCATTCATGTCATGCCGAAGACCCAATTGTGTTCCCGACATGGGTACAATGAGTGAAGCCCATGGCCTAGACAACAGTGTGTGATATTGTGAGCTATGATCCTCATTTGGGGTACGATGAAATGCAATCAACCAAGACTCCGAGCCTAACCACCCAATGCTGGGTATCTATACTGACCCGGAATCTCCATGGGGTTAGACATTTATTAACACAATATTTGGGCATATTGAAATCAGCTTTTGTATGAGATTACAGTAAACTACGGGTATAAAGAACTCAAAGGGACCACAAATTTTAGTTTGTTATAACCATAGTTTGTTATAAGCATCTATAAAGCATATATATACAGCAAAGGGCGGGGACCAATTATAAGATTGTTATATATCCGTCAGTTCGTTATAAGCACGTTTATTATAAACATAGTTTACTGTTACATGTTGTTGATTTTATTTCCTAAATTAAGGGAATAAAAAATGGTTTGAAACTGTAATTTCTGTCCTGACCAGGTCACTACAATCGTCGCTTACAAATATTTTTTCACCTGATAACTTTTTGTTGTTGATGTTGTTGCTAAGCTGTAAGTAAACGCAAAATGAATATGTACTATGATGTACTTAATTTTAGAAAATGCAGGTCAGTTGATGTGAAGGGTCTTACCAGTCTGCTGACATGTCCAAATTTGAAATTGTTCGTTTGATGTGGGCAAGTTCAGATATTTTATATCTTCCCGAGGCTGGGGAGTTAACTCACTATAAAGGTCCAGTTTCCACCCTTGCCAAACTAGGCTGGCTTTATGGAGTTATGTTTTGGCTGGACTAACAAGTTTATGCATAGTTTAGACCCTTGAAGATCCGGGGAAGAATAGGCCTTTAGCAACCCATGCTTGACGTAAAAGGTGACAAGCAGGATAGGGTGGTCAGACTCGTTGGCATGGTTGATGCATGTCATCATATCCTAATTATGTGGATCGATGCTCATGATGTCAATCACTGGATCACCATGCTTGCCATTAAAGGCGACGGGATCTGGTGGTCAAGGTCACTAACTTGGTTGATGCATGTCATCATATCCAAATTGTGTGGATCGATGCTCATAATGTTAATCACTGGATTGTTTGGTTCAGACTAGATTATTTTTTCAGATTGCCTTCATATAGCTAGAATATTGCTGAGTGCGGCATTAAACAACAAACAGAGAAAACAATCACTGGATTGAAATTTCAACTCTGCAGAGAAACTTGAATGAACCTGTTGTTCAGTTTATGTAATGACTGTGATGTCATGAACAATGGATAATGTCATGACTTATATTTCTGAATTATGAAACAATTTAACCTCAAACTGAGTTTGTACATTCTTCTACAGCTGTGTATATATACCTTGTATTATTTATTTTCAGAGCTCCATTCACAATTCAGAGGTTGTGTGAGTTGATCACAGATCCCAAGAGACATTATAAGAGAAGTGACAAGTTTTTAAGAGGCATTGAAAAGGTATATATATATATATTGTGGCCACGAGGTTTTTCTGTCAATCGTTGACCATCTCTCCTTGAAGCACTTGTAAGAAGGGTACAGGACGTACATGATCTACCAGTTGTCTGACTTTCATTTTAGTGGAACCCTAGGTAGCTGAGTGGGTTAGATTGCTGACTTTGTGTGCTGGCGATTTGGTGCCTCACTCTGGCAGGTGTGGGTTTGAATCCTGGACTTGACTTTACCCCAAAAAGTACGAGAATCTGTACTTTACAAAGAAAGTGTTATCCCAAATATAACATTTCTTATATCAGTCAGCTGTTATTATTAGTTTCACATTTGTAATGTATAGTTCAGATATTATTTCATGAAAATATTTTATTACTTTCATATGGCCTTGGGTTAAACATTGGAAATAAAACATTTCACATACAGTTTGGAAACTACAAGCGGTTATGACATCAGTGTAAATGTAACCAAGCAATCATCGATTGTTATCGAACATCAGGACATCTCCACCTCACCCTGTTTCATTTGTTACGGGGCAGTCGTGTAGCCTAGTGGTTAAAGCATTTGCTCGTCATGCCGAAGATCCAGGTTCGATTCCTGACATGGGTACAATGTTTTGAAGCCCATTTCTGGTGTCCCCCGCTGTGATATTACTGGAATATTGCTAAAAGCGGTGTAAAGCCATACTTACTCACTCACTCAATGTTTTTGTTTGTTTCAGAATGTGCTGGTGGTAAGCACTGTGGACCCGTTTGGAAGGTAAGGGCAATTCTTGTCACCTTCACATCATGCTGATGGTGTTGATAGTTACCTTCTTTTAGTCAACACCTTCTCGAGACAAGGGAGTTAACTGGCTTTAAAAGTTCACTTTCCACCCTTCTGCACTAGGCTGGAATTTCTGAGTTATATTTTGGCTGCATAGTTCAATAAAAGAATCGTGTAGTGAAATCAACATCTAGTTTGTAAGCAACATGGCGACTGACGTGCAGATTTTGGTCATTGAAGGGTTTGCAAAACGTGAACTGTCAACTGGGCGTTGTCAGATACTTTCCAAATCTATTCATGTTTTTAATCAACGTGCTCAAATGATATGATGCACTTTGGCAGAGTTTTGGCTCATTCCTAAATTGTTGACATTAGTTTATGACAAAGAAAGACCCCTTTGAAGTTGGTGCCCAAACCCTTTTGTTAGATATTTGTATTAAGTTCACTTACCACTGATAGCTTGACCTTGACTTCCAGCATTATTTGCAGTAGAACAGGATTGGACTGTTATGGACTATGATAAGTAAAGTTATTCAAGAAATCCAATTGACTGGGGCTTTGGACTAATGGCAGACTTTTATTATCATAAATAATTTCTAGTACTAATTAAATCTCTTATGTTTGCGTTTGTTTCTCCAGGAAAGTTGTGTCTGAATCCCGGAATCTGGTGAATGGTCTTGACAGCAATGGCTGCACCCAGACCGGCAATTCTCTCCCACCCCCTCCTGTCCCCTCTTGGCCCCTCAACAACCCGGGGGTGGCAACAGTGTGGCCCAAGTCCAAGTCCGACTCCGAGGAATCAGCACCCAGTCCTAATGAACAGGAAGTGGATTCATCAGAGGAAGAGCAACAGCACATGGAACCAGAAACACCGATAGAGGAAAAATATTCCCCCCCTTCACAATCACAGCCTGATGAATCATCTCCGGGGGTTGATGATTCCGAGGCAGCATGTATGGACACAATTAAAACCGACGAATCAGCAGAGACTGAACCTGAGTCTATGGCAGCTGAATCAGGGGAGGCTACTCCAGCTGAGATGCCGGAGAGTGAGGAAAGTCCACATGTGTCCGGGAATGAGGCAGCAGTGTCTGAAAGCCAGGCAGCAGTGTCCGAGAGTGAAGCGGTGTCCGAGAGTGAAGCAGTGTCCGAGAATGAAACAGCAGTGTCTGAAAGTGAGGCAGCAGTTTCTGAGAGCGGGACGGCAGTGTCGGAAAGTGAAGCCCCGGTGTTGGAAAGTGAAGCAGCCATGTCGGACAGTGAGGCGGCAGTGTCGGAGAGTGAAGCAGTCGAGGAGGATCCTGTCAAGACTGAAGACACGGACGTCAAGGGAGATCCATCACAGTCTCCTGAATCCACCCTAGAACAGACACCGGATAATGGTAAGGTCCTTTATAATATTGTTACATGTTGATTTCCAAATTAACAAGGCTTACACAGAAATGCTCAGAAGTGATTTGTTTGCACTCATAAGGCATTGCAGTAAGTCAAATAGGTGTCATTAAGTAACTAGCCCTGGAATTGATATGTTAGAGCACTCGCGAATGTTCAGAATATTGTCAGTTTTGTCTCATGATCAACGGATCCTTCATGGTTAAGGGACCATCTCTGCACCATGAGCTGCAGAACCTAAACAAATAGCATTGGTCTTAATCTCATTAAAATCAGATCTTAGTTTTCGCTCTCGCTAAACAAAGATCTGAGGACATCCCATTAAGGGTCACATCAGAATGACCTTTCATCCGACCAATCATGCAACCTCGAAAACGTTAAAATGGGGTATTCCGAACGACAGTTACGGCCCTTACGACTGATTCCGTCAAAGTATCTCTCGCTTCCTTGGGATACACATTTGAACGAGGGAAGCATTGCACAGTACGTGGGAAGCGCTGCAATACAATCACAACCATATATTAGACATTCCGGAATGTTGATTTGTTCAGTTTTAAAATTTTTAATCGAGAACTGTGTCAACATATTTTTCAAGCATACTCTGAAATGGAAGTCGCCAGGTTGAAACGAATGCCGTAAAGCTCGAGAAAGCTGCTTTCTCACTGGCTGATATCGACTTCTTGTTATTCGTTTCAGTGGTCGGTCAAAGTTCGCGAAAGGTCGTTCTCACGTGACCCGTAATGGGATGTCCTCAGATCTTTGTTTAGCTACAGCGAGAACTCAGATCGGATTTTAATGAGATTGCATTAGTCTTTGTATGCTACAACTATTCGGGCAATTGTGCTGATGCTGCATCCCTGCTGAGATGAAGAGCATTTGTTTAAGATGTCTGCTGTGACAGTCTGTGGCTTTACTGCTGCTGCAGCAATAATAAATGGATTTATGTAAAATCAGAAGAGCTATTTTTCAGGTGCTTTGGTTTTAGTTGTGTCCCTTTTCCGTGAAGGATCCATTCAAATCACAAAGGAAACCCTATTATGGTCTTAAATTAGTGGGTGGGTCGGGGGGGGCACGGGTGGCCCAGTTGTCTATTGGCTGTGTTGCGTTCCTTGGGCACGCCAGAAAGCTAAGATTGTGGGTTCGAATCCCAGTAGGCCCCGATTATGTTTCAAGGTTTATCAGCACCATACCCGTGCTGGTGGGTTTCACCGAAGTGGTAAACGTCTGAGACCTGCATCACTTTGGGCTTTCCTCCCACATAAAACTGACACGCCGTGATATAACTGGAATACTGTTAAAAGCGGCTTTAAACCCAACTCACTCACTCAATCACTCACTTAAATTAGTGGACACACCTTAACATCGCTGTTTATCCCAGCTTTCCCTAACTATGTTTTGAGTAAGGGTAGAGCCATTACAAACATTATATCTAACATTTAAAACTTGTGTCATTTCTGCTTTTCTAAATATACCTTTTAAAAGTGACATAATGGCTCTGGCAAGTTCCATATATTTTCTCTGACATCCACAGTTGCTGTTGTGTCCTGGTAATGATTCTGGACATCTTCATTCATTTCTTGCAGGTGCCCCTGGGTCAGCTCCATCACCAACACAAGATGGAGAACAGGTTTCCTCATCACAAGAACATCCACCCGTTTCACCCGAGAACCAACACATATCTGCATCAGAAGCTGGCCCTGTGTGTGAGGAGGGTGTAGCGTCATCCTCCGAGGACCCCACCGACCGGCTGTGTGAGTCGGATTCCAAACAGACTGAAGACTGTGGCAGTAGTGAGCCGGCCAGTTCCACAGATCCTGTTTCTGACTCCATGTGTGCGGAACATCCACCCGAGAAGGAATGTGCGTCTTCCTCGCCGAGTTCTTGTGAAAAATCAGACCAAGTGGACTCTTCGGAGCAGAGTATGGACACAGATTCTGAGAATTGTCGGACTTCAGAACAGACAGACAACCAATCAGAACAGCAGCAATCAAAGGAAGTGCAACAAGACACTCAGACAGACACAGACTCGCAGAAAGAGGAACCGATGGATCAGGACTGATGTGGTCATGGTGCATTACATATATATCGGGGAAAATATCAGTGCTGAATTAAATCCATGAATTGTAAAAATACCAATCTCAGGTCCAAAAAATTATTCATACCCTCATGTCATCTGTATGTACATTTTATGTAAGTCGTAAGTCAATCCATTGTCTGATGGTATTTTGTTTTCATTGTCGAATACTGATGTAGATGTTTTAATTTTGTGTACAGCTGTTTATAACGACCTAGGAAATGATAGTTGTGCCTTGCTCAAGGAGTGAATACGTCACTGATTTTACATCTTCATTTCATGGCTTCATTGTCATGCCTATTTATGATTCATGAAGACACATTTGTCAAATTATCCGAAATAAAGCTATGATAAACAGAATGGTAATTTATGTATTGGTTGCCAGTGGTCCCAGAGATGATTTACTGTTCAAAATCTTCATTGTGATCATCATGATCAAGATCACAGCCAATGGCAGTAGTGACTAGGAGTTAAAACATTGTCCTATTTATTTGTATATAATGCAGTGTTAGAACTGGGCACAAGTCCTATATAGTCCTTGTCAAATTGCCAGTAGTTAAGGTATCAGAAAGACCAGTAGAAAGTAGCCCTTTTTAAGGGTTTTGCTACGTTATTATAAGGAATGAAAAACAAATATGTAGGTCATACCATCACAGAAGTACGATTGCAAAATTATCTCAAAAGATATTGATGGTGTCTTTTGCAGAATACTGAATTTTATGCAAATAATTTGCCATTTCTGGGAAACAGTGGTTAAACATTTGTCAAAACTGTTTTTTGTTTTTTTCTGGTTGATATTTTAGGTTTTTGTTGGTCAGTCTTGTAAACCAACTAGAAAAACACAAATATGGCCTAACATTGCAGTGTTTGAAATTAAGGGGTCCTTGAGATTTGCTGCATTAGCATGTAAAGTATATGAATCAGGGGACTGCCTGTATTTTACTTAGCTTGGATGCTTCATGTCAGTTCCAGCATTGACCATGTTGTCTGGCTTATTAGCATTTCTTATAAGGTTTATGAAAGATATGTCCGCAGTGACATTGTTTGACAAGTCAAACATAATCTGAGTAAAAGCACCTAAATTCCTCACGAGCATTTTAAATAATCTACATTTTCCAGTTCACCTGCCTGAATTGAATGACATTAATACTGGTGTATCAAAGAGGACATGCCAATAGTGATGTGTGCATATGTTGGATAAATGACTTAATCTTTTGTGAAGAGTTCCAACGTTTTGTGATCTCACTGAATGAAAGGAACGTGTGCATGTTGCAATAGTTTATTAATATAGAAGACTCGGTACATTTTTGATACCTAGGAACAAGGCTCATACTGTGATACCCCAGTGGTCTTTGTGGATGAAGCATTGTTTCAGGGCAGCCTTTACAAAATACATTGTGCCCATCAATAAAATCATTCAGTCATTTATGCAGGGAGCTGTTTGTATATGGTGTTTGTATGTGTTTGATGTTTTTGTGTATTTAGATTTTGGGTCCTTGTACATGTTGAATGACCTTTGACGGAAGTCTAGTTTGGGGCATTTCACACCTGGTGCCGTGTGGAGGTATTGCCAACTCTTCGCAGAGAGGTGTATTGGAGTCGCTGCATTTCATGTGCAGCTGTGTCCTTTAGAAGTACAGTGTTGGATGATTCTTGGTTTGTCAGCACCATGCTTGTTCTTGTGGGCTTGTTCTTGTGGGCTGCTTGTTCTAGGAGTGGTCTAGGCCCTGCAATACCCTTCCAACATAAGGCTGACTGTGATACCACCACCATGGTCAAGTGGTAGCCCGGAGAGCACACGGTCAAGGGGTTCAATCCCCTGCTGCATCAAACTACAAGTTGTTAAAAGTTGGTTCTTGTTACCCTTCCTGGTGCTCGGCATTAAGGGGCTAAGACAAGGACTGGTCAGCTTGGAGTCAGTATAATGTGTTTGTGTGTGGTATTCATGTTAAACTGTAACATGGTATCTCAGTTGGCTAGCACTCTTCTTCCCAAGGCAAGGGCGTTAACATCTTCACTGGGTGCTGCCATTTTGTTTGAAGCATATGCAAGTGATATGAGAAATGGAATCTGATTGGTCAGCAGGAGGAACATGGAGGAGACAAAACTTGTACTAGCCGCTATAGGAGCTGCAATCCAGCCTGGAAATTCCAGTCTAGTTTGGCAAGGGTGGAAACGAGACTTTTAGTCATTTAACACCTTATCTTGGGAAGATGGCTAGCACTATAAAATCAGCATTAGCCTGGACTAGCACACTCTAGCACAGACACACACACGTCACTATATAAGTGCAATAATCTTGAATGCGACATTAAACCCCAAATCCCCTCACCTGACTAATGTGCAATGATAATGTGATCGGGTGGTCAGGCTTGCTGAGTTGATTGATGCATGTCATCGTGTCCCAATTGTGTAGATACATGCTCATGATGTTGATCATGGGATTGTCTGGTAAAGACTTAATTAATACAGACTGATGTCATATAGCTGTAATATTACTGAGTCCAGTTCTAAACAGCAAAAACATTTAGCGGATGTACCTTTGAAACAGAATACTATCAGTGAGTGAGTGAGTGAGTTTAATTAAAGTCACGTCGGCAATATTTCAGACTATGAGTAGTTAAGAGAATTACCAACGAGCTCCTGAGAGTTACGAATTATCAGCATTCTTTCAAAAGTGACGACTAACCCTTTATTCTGTTTGAGTTGGTTATTCTTTAGATTACTCATTGTAAGTTTGAGAAAGAAAATGACGAGAAATAAAAAATTTCAACTTTGCAGAGAAATTTTACTGAGGATGAACCAATTGTTCAGTTGACATGTCAGTTTGTGATGTTAATCACTGGATTGTCTGTCCAGACACAGTTATTCACAGACTACTGTCATTTAGCTGGAATATTGCAGAGTGTGGTGTTAGACAACAAACAAACAAACATAAACACCATGACAAAGCTGAAATACTGTTCAAAATGGAAGTTAACCAATTCACTTTCATACAGATATGAATAAATGTTGGAGACTGTAATTGTGCAAATACTTCTGTGTTGCTGGTACTACAGGCAAGGTGAATATTACTAGAAGCATCAATTGACCAATCTCACAAATGCATACATCTAGACATGTTACTTCTGTGATCTTCACTGTAACCTTGACAGAGACCGAGATCTAAAAAGAAATACTTGCTACATGTACATTTGAATCTTTCCACCTTCTCGAAATTTAGATTTACGAGATTTCAGAATAATGTTTTGAAACCTTTAAGTGTGCAAAGGGAGACAATATAATTAGTCGATTTTATTAGGGTTAGAATTCATTGCTAAATTGTGTTTGCAGTGTCATTTGAAAGACCTAACTGAAACAATCTAGGACAGTGAATAGGCTTGAGTGTAGACTAACACTTAGTCTGACTTTTTTTTGCTAGAAACAAACAACTGCAATTAAATTGAAACGGAGCCCCAGTGAGATGTGAGATTCTGAATCTGAGGAAAATCTAGACTTGCTTCATTTAGACATTACAGAAGGGGCTGGGTGGAAGGGAAAATAATATGGTTCAGGGAGCGACAGACAAGCCCGAGTGTAGATTCTTTTCTACATCTGCAATGGCTTGTGCAGCACTTTCAAGGCAAGTTACAGGTATAAAATTACTCTGACCCACAACATGCAATAAAACTCCCGTGTCAGTAAATTAGGAAACGTCAGTACTCAAACACCTTAGAAGGGACACACCTACTTTATGACCTGACAATGTTTGTTTGTTTGTTTCTAGATAACAAGTCACATGATTCGGGCTCTGTTTCTGTCAGTGTGAAGAAGATTGATGTAGAAATAGTATGCAATATAACGTAAATCAGCTCTTAGCTCGTCTCATACAGACATGGAAACGTGAAACAAAAATATCGGATAACTACTGAGAAAGTCTACAATATTTTGGCAAGTATAGCACACTTTAGTTTCAGGGCTTGTAATCTGATTCTTTGGGCCTTTAAGAAAACCGAATTCACAAAATAAATCTTAAAATATTTTTCAGAGGCTACATGTGTCTACCCCAAGCATTCAGAAACCATGTAACAATGGCTTTTATCATGTGCAACATTTTTAAACGGCTGATAATCTTGGACAGTAAACTTCTTGTAGTTCTCTACACTGTCGAGTATGTCCATTATTGTAGCTTATTTGTGTCATTACTGTCAACTCAGTCTGGTTGAAGTTCAGATGGTGTAATGTCCTGCATTTAACATTTCCTCATGTCCACTTATCTGGACCTGCTCAGGGCTTTATCTGGACCTGCTCAGGGCTTTATGTGGACCTGCTCAGAGGCTGGTATTTGTCTGCAACAAATGTTGCCGAAAATTCCTAAACAGGAATCAATATTTCAGAGCTGATGCAAACACAGTGTAACTAAGGTTTTGGCTTTGTATGACATGTTCATGGACACAGAAGAGGCTTAGTTTTACATTGCATTGATGCAGTGTGACATGTATAAATGGATCTGAATGTGTGAAGACAAAAACAATGATTCCTAGAGATATCCCAGAACACCTTGTTTTGAGAATATGCTTGACTAGATTCAAGGTTAGTGGGCCATGCAGTCAATGGTCCTCTCACACACAACAATCCTCGACAAGTTTTCTCTTTTTATTGTCAACAATCCAAACCCCCCCAATTTACAGTGTGAAGTTGTATGAGGTGGTCCCATGATTTTTCTCCAGAAAATGCATATATATGTTTTATGTCCTATGTTAACGTAACACAATGGGTATCATAATTCATCCCTGCTGGGGTCAGCAGGCCCTTCCTCTGCATCCTGCTCAGCAGGCTCTTCCTCAACCTCTTCTTCCTCATCCTCACCCTCTTCTGAAAAACCAACAATGAGAAAGTATAACAACACTGAATATGGCGAATGTGTGCAGATCCACCAACCGTATAAAATTCTAAAGTCAAGATAAAATATAAAATATAATCTGAAGAGTGCTGCTTTTTTAACAGTTGTGCAAAGTATGCGCAAAACTGCAAGAGCAACAGGACCGCATAACCAAGATTGCACACACGACAACCTATTCAGATTTACACAAATGCTCCAGATAATTTTTCAACCATTTGTACAGTACAGGTCATTTTCAGAACTGACGAACACCAGACATTTTTCTAACGATTAAATACTGTACTGCTCGTTTTTAGAAATGACAAGTACTGGTATGATCATTCAAAGATCTTGTGTTGTACATTCAGATTTTGTGTCAAACTTATGTTAACATAACCAAGACAAGAGAACTCAAGAAAAAATACCACCCCGTATTATAACACTGAGATGTATATGTAATGACGTCATGTGATCGTTAGTGCAAAGTGGTCTCTTTAGTAAACAAAGTTACCGGATATTTCATTCGTTGAGGGAAATTTCATGTTTCTCTAATAGAGTGACAGGGGGGAACTTAAAGAATGTAATTATTATTAGCCAATGACAATGAAGGATTGGGAGGAATCCATTTGCTGCTGACACATTTGTTTGTTTGATTTGTTTTGTTTGTTCTTTAATGTCACACTTAGCAATATTCCAACTATATGATGGCAGTCTTTAAATTATCGAGTTTGGACCCGATAATCCAGTGATTGACTTCATGAGCATCGATCCACGCAATTGGGATGCGATGACATGCACCAACCAAGTCAGCGAGCCTGACCACCCGATCCCGTTGACACGTAATGACTTGATCCTGTTTAATCAGAAGGTAATGCCCAATATGGTCATGTTTAACACTGTTTTGAAAAACGTCTTTTGACAATAAATAGACAGGGTACGGTTACAATCATGAAGATGTGTAGTATTGTTTGCCTGCGTAATTGATACAGTTGTAATTTGCAATCTGTCTGTATTTGACTACTTTTTATCAGTATAATACACCGATAAGGCATCAATCATGAGCACTGTTTACAGATTGAATATTTTGAATACAAATGACAAATCTGAGTTTGAAATTATATTTCTCCGCACACCAGGGTTTTTAATAGTTTTGAACAAGACATCATCGATACAACAAACTATGGCTATAATGAACTCAAAAGGACAACAAATATCAGTTCATTATAACTGTAGTTTGTTATAAACAAATATACTGCATATATACAGCAAATGGACGGGACAAAAAACCAAAAACAGTTCATTATATGTCAGTTCGTTATATCATGTTCGTTTTAAACATAGTTTACTGTATCTCGAGGCAACATAAAGTAGGAGGAAAGTGAGTATTATGGTTTTTCGCCGCTTTTAGCAATATTCCAGCAATATCGCGGCGGGGTACACCAGAAATGTGCTTCACACATTGTACCCATGTCGGGGATTGAATCCAGGTCTTCGGCGTGACGAGCGAACGGTTTAACCACTAGGCTACCCAACCCCATTAGGAGGAAAGCCAGAAGAGGGATATGATGACATGCAATCAACCAACTTTACCAAGTCACCGAGCCTAACCACCTGATACATTAGGTCTTGTGTGACAACTGGCACAGCCACGCACTGTGCAGTAATGACTTGGTATTACACCACTACCACAGGCTATTTGCATGTCCGTTCTGTTTGTGAAGAAACAAGCTTACTCTGAAATTCCATAATTAAAGACTTTCACTGCTTTTTACAGATTGTTGTGCATAATTATAGAGAAATACTACTTCAATTGCCACAACGAGGGTCTATCTTTACCCATCAAAGTGACAGTTTTTCTTGCTATCCACACGTGTTTGATGACTGCACTTGGAACCCTACAACCACTGTCAACAAAGGATCAATACACAAATGGAAATAGTCTTTTACTTAGTACTAAGCTTTACTGTCAGTACAGAAAGTACACATTCAATAGCAATATTCCAGCAATATTACGGTAGGGGACACCAGAAATGGGCTTCACACTTTGTACCAATGTGGGGAATCGAACTTGGGTCTTTGGCGTGATAGCGGACGCTTTAACCACTAGGCTACCCCACCGCCCCTAACAGCAAGGAACTCTGGGAAGGAGAGTGGTATGATGTGTACAGGGGAGGAAATTCTGTCAAACTGTTTTCCTTGTTTGCAGTCTATCACAACCTCAAGACCTGACATTTGTGTTTTTATCCTTCCCTTAAAGCATAGCGATGAAAAAACATGTTCCACTCAATCCATCAACACCCATCAATTCATGGCAAAAATTGTCACTGAACAAGTCCCATTGTTGACATTAAACTACAATGGCTGCACTGGTTGTTTAATGAGGATGTGGATAATTGCATACAATTTACCTTTTTATATACATGTACCACGATTACAAAGCAATTATCATGTGCCATTCTATTAGTAAAATCTACAACAGGCAGAAAATTTCCCAAAGAACAATACCATGGACGAGTATTGAAATCAAGACGATTCATGAAGTAGGTCAACTAAAAGAAATAAAGTAACTGCAAACATTAATGATTTATTTTTGTCATAACAGGAAGAAAGATATTTCTTTGTTTTATAAAAACTAAAGGAAATTTAACAGATGGAAGAGCCTATTATATGAAACTGGTTGCTGTGGTAATATAAGCACTAATGGCATCGTTTCATGCCTATTTACTCAACCCTCCAATCACTGATAGCCCTATAGTTTGTGTTTGTGTACACTAACCAGGCTATAGTGTGGACATTCATCACTCTGCCTATAACTACAGTGGCTATTGGTTCATGCACTTGCTGATAAAAACACCTTGAATAGGACGGCAAACCACGGCAGACAGCTCTGAGTGAGTATGAGTGATGAATCTGGTTTTACGCCGCTCTTAGCAATATTCCAGCAATATCACCGTGGAGGACACCAGAAATGGGCTTCACGCATTGTACCCATGTGGGGAATCGAACTGGGTCTTCGGCGTGACAGGCGAACGCTTTAACCACTAGACAGACAGCTCTGACAGTCACCAATACCTGCTTCACAGCAACATATGTACTGCTTAACATTTTATACGGATATTTGGTAGTTTTTGGATGATACACCGATGCATTAGTGGATTGTGATGTTTAACTTCTCGATACAAGTATCGATCACAGTTGCACATGAAAAATACAGATTCGAAAAAAATTACATAAAATTGTTTTCAATTTCAAATATTTTTTAATTCTCCATCATGATCATAATTTGCTGTGCTATGACGTTGTAAAGATTAATTTGCAACAGGTTTTAATTACAGTATTTATTTGGATAGCAGCAAATGGGTTGCGTTGTTGTAACTTTTTACTAATTTTTACTAAGAAAACACACATTGCATTAATTTTTTTATAGACATTTTTATTTTTATTTTCACATTGAAATCTTGAGTTGGCAGATTCATAAACCAAGTGTAAAAATCATGTGTGCCAGTTAATGAGTGAGTCTGTATCAGGCAGACCAGTAGTCAACACTAATACACTGAGTGAGCTTTATGTGAGACAAAGACTCAGAGTGATGCAGAACACGGAGGCATACCTTGGAGAATACATGCATGACAGGGGATAACAATTGAGGCAGATCTGGGAATTCTGGCTCGTTAGACCACCATGCCCGTTAATGCAGAGAAGCTATCATGTGATTGACAGCATCTACGAAAAACAAATTCAACAGCAACAAAGAGAAGTTTTAACAAAGGTTTATTGTTCTCCATGTATAACTTAAAATGTTTCTAAAAACACCAGCCTACACGTAACGATCAGGCTGAACAGATGGTTGGCTCTGTTCAGTGTTAGCGTCCACACATGGAACCTGTTAGTAACACATGATTCATGCAAATATGACTGCATCTTCGCCAGGAACAAATCTCTCCTTTCAAACATGATACAGCTTTTTGGCAAAACATAATAGTGACCAAATCATACATTTTAGAATTGGTGTATGTTCCACCCCACCCCCATCCCTTGTTTAATGGATGACCTGCCAGAGACTGATTTTGTTTAAGAACATAAATCAATACTATTCAAACTATTCTAATTACTTGTTAATAATTACTTGTTTAGAAGGCCACACATTTTTATTTTTTGTTGTCCCAGGCCCCCGGCCCCTACTGAAAAGCAGCTGGAAAAGAAATAAATTAAACATCAAAATATTAATTTTTATTATGTCTCCCACTAGTAATATAGTGAGTGAGTGAGTGAGTGAGTGAGTGAGTGAGTGAGTAAGTTGGGTTTAACGCCGCTTTTAACATTATTCCAGTTATATCGCGGAGTGTCAGCTTAATGTGGGAGGAAAGCCCGAAGTGATGCAGGTCTCAGATGTTTACCACTTCAGTGAAACACACGAGCATAGGTATGGTGCTGACAAACCTAGAAACATAATCGGGGCGAACCGGGATTCGAACCCACAATCATAGGTTTCTGGCGTGCCCAAGGGACGCAACTCTGCACAGCGAATCGCGGCGCCTTAGTACAATATATAATGTTCAATATACATTCAATGTCTACATCACTGTCAGTGATTCAAGAAGCCAGCTGCAGTTTTAACCTCACGGCAGTATGACTTTCATATAAATAAATATATGATGGAGATAGCTACTTATTTTTTCGTATGACCTTGTTTGGAAAAGTTGGAATAAATACGTGAAACAAATTTAAAAAGTGTGGCCGTATATCATTCCGAGTTTAATTCACTTTGTCTATGTTGGACCTAAAATTAACCATGATAAAATTTTGAAACTTTTTCTGAATTTGCTTCCTTCGATTAAAAACCGAAACAAGGACATATTTAATATGTACACTAAGATCAAACACCTAACCATATGCTTGTTGTTTATTCCATGAAGCCCCCATTTTATAAAGATGAAAATCACTCAAAATATACTGACAGCAAAGTGTTTTGTTTTTGTCATGACTCCCAGCATGTCTGAGCCATCCATTGTTGTCAGCTATTCCAGGCCTCCTATATTTTAGCTGTCATTTGTAAACGACAATCCGAGCACACAGGAAGGGGTGTACACCTTTCCCATAGATCAATGCAAACTGGGGTTTAGTATTGTTTGGGAATAAAAAAATATGCAATTTTCAGATGAGTAAGAACACAAATCTACATTCGAAACATTTAAAATCAGGTTAAAACATCAATAAGCAGAACTGACCAACTAAATATACTGCTAATGTCTCGAGAAATGACTCATTGATTCTTAAACTGATTTATCAAAATTACAATATTGGAAAGAGGGGATGAGGGTTACAAATTAAGACTGACTGACTGAGTATTGTTTTACGCTGCTTTTAGCAATATTTCCAGCAATATCACAGCGTGGAACACCAGAAATGAGCTTCACACATTGTACCCATGTCGGGAATCAAACCCGGGTCTTCAGCGTGACGAGTGAATGCTTTAGCCAGTAGGCTACCCCACTGCCTCTACAAATTTAGAAGAATTCACAAGCTGATCATAATTATTGTAAAGAACCTATTCCATTCTGAAACTTCAAAGTCGTATCACTTGAAGACATGTTAACATTCAAGTCCATATTTTTTTATAATTTTTCCACACACACACACAGTTACTGGTGAACAACTCAGGGCGATATTGCACTGTTGATATTTAAGTTATTCATAGTGACCTGACTGATGGAAGGGTGAGTGAATGACATGGGTTTAACACTGCTTTGGTACTGACAAACCAAGTATCATAATAGGCGCAAAACTGGGATTTTAACCAAAGATGACGTACCTGGCACACACTTCTAAGGGAAGTAACTCTAATGATGGCTGTGCCAGCCATGCCCCCTACAGATGTATGATGTGAAAATGGCATAGCTTCCCAGTATTGGCAATCCACTCTAACCTGTTACCATGTGGCTTGTATAATTTCACAGGGTTGAGTTTTGAAGGCCACTTTCCCTGCAGGATAGTTAATTCACACAGAAAACTTAATTTTACCGCCTCTTTGGGCAAATAATATGCCTACAGCTTTGAAATGCTGTTTAATGTGACTTATACAATACAATTTTGTGTGTCAACCAGATCACAAAACATGTTATCTACTGCCACTAAAGTCAGGCCTAGTTTGGAAGATTTTTTTTCAGTTTTTAAAAACTTTTATTCAATCTTCTACCACTCCTTCCTGACAATAATAAGTGACTGCTTGATGATTCGTCTCCAGTTGCACTACAAGTTACAACCATAACGAACCACTGAGCCAAGCTACGGGTGGACGGTAAGTGTCTGTAATACTAACATGGTGCCATCAAACAAATACATATATCAACAGTATCAATACATGGAGTTCTGAAGTCTAAAAAAAAATCTCACATCTAATAAGTGAAAGGGTGAATATGGTCCTACACAAGACTGCAATGCTTGCTTGTTCTCCAACATGGAGGTCCTTAGTTTCTTTGCTGTAGCATATATAATGTGTGTTTGTAGCAGAACACCTCACTCAGCATAATTCCAGCTCTATGACGGCGGCCTATAAATAATGAGTCTGGACCATACAACCTTGTGATTGATATTATGTGCAACGCTCTACACTGTCTGGGTACATTGACATGCCATCAACTAAGCCACCCCATCAATTAAGTAGCCAAGTACAGGTTGCTGGGGGCCTATTCTAACCCATAATCCCGATCAGTCAGTGTTTAGAGTTATCTCCCTTGCCATGTTAATTGACAAAAATCGGCACATGAATTAACAAGAAACCAATGTTTTTTAGCCTGATTGCTTAATGAGGGTAGCATGCCAAGGAACTGGACAACCCAGGGGAGGATACAGGTTTAAATGATATGTTTTGTTTGTTTGTTGTTTAACGCCGCACTCAGCAATATTCCAGCTATACGATGGCAGTCTGTAAAATAATCGAGTCTGGACCAAACAATCCAGTGATTGACATCATGAGCATCGATCCACACAACTGGGATCAATGACATGCATCAACCAAGTCAGCGAGCCTGACCACCCGATCCCGTTAGACACCTTTTACGACAAGCATAGACGCCTTTTACGACAAGCATAGTCACCTTAATGACATGTAAACAGCTATGACATGGAGGAGAATTTGTTCTGGCTGATTGTGTACCCAAGTATAATGGGCTATTAATACTGAGCACCAGAACATTTGGCAGATACTCAGTAATTACATGGAAATACAAATGTACAAACTTTGTAAATCTTGACGATACTGTTCTGAGAGAAATGGTCCAGATTAATACATTTCTGGAATATTTGTTGTAAACAAACAATAACTGTTGGACAAAAATTATACATCCTCAATTGAAGTCATCAGAAACGTGATATTTCTGAACTTGTGTTGTTTGTTTGTTGTTTAATCCAGCTCTTAGCAATATTCCAGCTATATGGCGGCGGTCTGTAAATATTCAAATCTGGACCAGACAATCCATTGACAACATCATGCTCATCGATCCATACAATTTGGATAGGATGATTTGCATCAACAAAGTCAGCGCGTCTGACCACCCAATCCCGTTAGTCGCCTCTTATGACAAGAATAGTCGCCCTTACGGAAAGGATGGGTTGCTGAAGACTTTAGTACTTTATCAAAGGACCAACTATTTACTTGTAACATTAAGGTTATAACAAGGATCTCTTGACTACTTTCTAAAACTAGGCAAACTGTAGACACATAGAATATAGATGTATAATTCTGGACTTCCTAATGCCACAGGAAAATTGTCTGATGTGATTGAAAAGAGAAATCAAGAATAATACCAAACAGTTCTCTCTCTGAGTCTTGCTGGGATTCAAATCAGCTCAATTTCCAGGACATTGACTGATTGTCAACCAAAATGACCTAAAAATAAACAATTGGTCATGAAACAGAAGGATGCCCTATCTAAAGCTGAAGAAAACATTTGTATTCAGCAAAATCCCTGTGTGCTTTCTTGCAAACATTAACTTTACACCACTGAAGTTGATGAACAGACCATTCTTTGAAACATTACTTGCATGCATACATACATTTGGCCAATCTATGCTGTGGTTTTGGTCATACAAATGACAAAAGGTCATTTTTATCAATTATTGATGGGACATTTTTCAATATCATGACCATATTTGAAAAACATCTTTTGGCCATTTTTGACAACAGTTGATGTCCTTGAAAATGAACTGCTCTGAAACCCTGCAATGGGATGATTTAACCATACAATGTAGCACATTGTGGTGACTCACTTCATACAGTTGAGCAAAAGTTAATCCAATAAACACACATCAAACATGTTAAACACAAATACATTCGACTCAGTCATCTGTGATTCTATCTGACATCCAATACATAACACATTATTAAAAACCCCAAAGTAACACCTGTTCAAGATATGGACAAAACATGAAGATGTGATTGAGTGTCAACATTTCAATACCAGTTGTATAAAGAATTTGCACCACTTTGGAATGCAGTGCTATCATCAAATAATGGATGACGTCACATACTTCCACAACAACCTGTCACCATGTTAGCAAAATGTTAAATGCCATTTCCTAAATAAAAGAGTGATTGAGTGAGTTAGGCTTAACGCCGCTTTTAACGGTATTACAGTTATATCACAGCGTGTCAGCTTAATGTGGGAGGAAAGCCCGAAGTGATGCTGGTCTCAGATGTTTACCACTTCGGTGAAACCCACAAGCACGGGTATGTTGCTGACAAACCTAGCAACATAATTGGGGCGAACCGGGATTCGAACCCACAATCATAGATTTCTGGCGTGCCCAAGGGACGCAACTCTGCACAGCCAATCGCGGCGCCTTAGACGACTGGGCCACCCGTGCCCCCCTAAATAAAAGAATAACGTTGACTTACTGCACATATTATTTTCTGCTATATACTGATGGAAATGAATAAGGGAACAAGAAACAATTTAGGTCAATAAGCTTTACTGTCAGTACAGAAAGTACACATTCAACACGTCAGAATCAAATGTTGAGATGTGTCTGAGTGCATATTTTGTAGTCAAGGCTGGGAACCCATGATGCCATATCATGTTACAGTGTCTGTAACAGAGTGTTCCCTTATTCCATTCCATCCATATATCCATGTCAGCTTGAAGACACCCTTGCTTTGAGCGAGTGAGTATGGTTTTACGCTGCTTTTAGCAGTAATTCCAGCAATATCACAGAGGGGGACACCAGAAATGGGCTTCACACATTGTACCCATGTCAGGAATCGAACCCGGGTCTTCGGCGTGACGAGCTAACACTTTTACCACTAGGCTACCTGACCGCAGATACGCTCTGCCACAGTAAAATGACATGCTATCACGGCTTCCCAGCCTTGTCTACCAAATATCCGTTGGAAACAATGCACACAAACACATCTCAACATTTGATTCTGACGTGTTGAATGTGTACTTTCTGTACTGACAGTAAAGCTCTCAACTATTTCCCAATATCTTTCATTGTTCCCTTATTCGTTTCCACCAGTACATAGCTATGATCAAACACCGGTTGAAAGTGTAAAATAAATACATGATGCCAATGGCGGTGTAAACATGATGGGTGAGTTCCAATGAAGTTGCATATACAGATGAGGGGAATCAGTGACTTCGTATGTACAAAACCGCTGGACTAACAGTAACCATGACAACAAAAAGCCAAGTCAGCAGAACATGCTAGAACTACAGAACACACATGCACCGTTACTCAAACGCAAACAAAATTCCCTGATTGTGATAGCTCAGCAGAGATGAATTTGGCAAAGTATCATAGACCATTATAAGCAGCAGAAAATATTGGCCACTTGACCTTTGCTCAGGTCACCATGCCCGTAGCTGAGGATCGGATAAAAACAGGCTTCATTCAAATGATTTTATGACTGTTACTGACCAAAAGTGAACTGGTTAACGACCAAAAATATCTGACAATATTCACACTTTTTTACATAGGAAATCAAATCAATCAACAAATGTGACTGATTATGATGATCTTTGCGACTTGTGTTATGTTCTTTATCAATTATCAAAAGTAACTAGATAAAGGGTATTTTACACTGGGACAACATCTTTTTCTAAGAGAGGACATTAAAAATAAGCTGAGCCCCCAAAAGGATCGGTAATTCACCTTCCCAGTTCTATTTGTTCGTTGTTGAATGCTGTACTCCGGAACATTCCAGCTATATGATGGAAGCCTTAACAGCCAATTCTGGACCAAACAATCACATGATCGATATTATGAGCAACGATCCACAGGGTACAATTACACTCAAGTCAATAAACCTGATCCGAGCGTAGGTTGCTGAGGACCAAATGTAACCAGGAATCTCCGCGGGTCTCACTACCAGGCAGGGTAGGGCCAAACCAATATATTATTAAGAATGGTAGTGGGTATCCTTTGTCTGTGTGTTGATCTTTCAAACTTCTGCATATCTATTCCATGCAGTGTTACAGAATAGGACTGACTGATTGTCATCCAAAATGTCCAGAAGATATTTTTCAGTTGTATGGCAGAATGACCTTTCACAATTTGCTAAAATCTTGAAAATGTCCTTATGCCATTTGTCTTTAACAAAATCACTACCATGAACCAGGAAAGGTCATTTAGATGTCTAAGACAATTCCAGAAACAAATAATCCTGTTGTTATCATGGAAACATGACAAGGGGAGGTAACTATGTCTATGACATGCTGAATATATATTTAGTATCAGCCATGCAGGGACAAAACAAACAGAGAAACACTGGGTCTACATAGCTGAGTGAAAAGAAAAACAACTGTCACAAGGCCTCGAGGCAAAGACACAGACTGAGGAAGGATAAACCAAGAGACAGACAAGGTGGCAAAAATATCAAACTGCATCCACAAAAATAAATAAAATGCACTCTACATCTACGACATAAGTTATAGTACAATCATATATACATAGACCTTGTACACCAGCTTTACATCCTCTGTCAACAGGGTATATAAAAACAATGATTTGACAATTTGATCAGTTACATGTCAGTCATAACACATTTATTGCTGTACGTGCTGTTCAATTCTTTACAGAAACATTTTCATTATTATAGATAGAGATAATGTATACTGATGCAAAAATGAAAATGTTGAAATTTACAAACAGTCATCGAAGAATTGTTTTAGGAAAATAGCCTTTGCTTAGGATGTCAGTCTGGGGAACATCCTGGCTGAAGACCCCTAGTCTTGTCATCAGTAAAACGACGCATACCAGTATACAAAGTAGGATATCAGGACAGTCAATGGCACTATGATGATCATATTGCCTCGAGAAAATTTCAAACAAATGCCAAATCCTGCCAATATAGCAATGAAAGTCAGAAGGTTGGGGGCATTTTTATTTTTGTATGTCTTTTGCTTCTTGGCTTTCTTCTTATCCATGCTTGAGTGTGGAGGATGATTCGATTTGGGCATGTCTGAAAGAGAGGGGACGACATTAAATACCACTCATATTGGAAATGTGAACAAACAACCATTCTGCACATGACAAGGAAGCCTGGGAAGGAAGACAAGGAACCATGTCGGAATGCCACGCTTGGTAGTCGGTTAAGAAAGAAACAAGGTCAGGCAGGTCCAAGGACAGAGTTAGGGTTCAAGGGGGTGAAGAAGTCTTAAGGAGAGCGAGCTGAGGCAGCAGTTTTAAGATCCATCTTCAGAAATTAGAAGTAGACAGCACAGAATCTCCATAGAGTTGTTTGAAATGAATGTCCATCCAAAGGATGCAATGAACTGAAGAATCGAAAATGACAAACTGTTTTTTTTAGAACAGAAAGATATTGCTTTCAGAACAGTTGTTATTGAAGGAGATAAGTTTCATACACCAAAAACAACACTGTGAAAAATACATTAGACCTCAACTAGTTATATTCTTGTTACACTGATTTAGCAATATTCCAGCAACATCACAGTGGGGATCTTGTAAGGCAAATCTTAGTCATGTTAGTAGTCATTTGCGACACTTTTACGCTGAGCCAATACATATTCTATGGACCTTACAACAAGTTACATATAAACATGCCTCATTAAAACAAGTAGGTTTGACTGTATTACCGAGGACAGCAATATTCCAGCCATACATACGGCCTGTAAATAATCAAGGTTGTGCCAGACAAGCAAGTGGTTGATGGCATGAGCAAGTAGCTGAGTCAGCAACATCGAGGGATGAGATTGACTGTGCCCTGGATTTATCTAAAGTGTTAGGTAGGTTAATACACTATGTATTAAAACTATTAACTAGGAAATATCAAAACGGGAATAATTGTTTCTCAGAAAAGTGACTGGAAATGGTATTAATACAATTATCAATTTAAACTAAACCTTGTGTCATTTACTACATATCTACAGTTGACTCTGCTAGAAATATTGACTATTGTCATGCCAGTTAGTTACGAGGAATTGCGTATTAACATTGAAATCTGTTGTTGTGGACATTACATGATGTAATAGAGGTATATCCACAAAAACTTGAGTGATTTGAGCAAATTGTTTCACTGACAAGTCAGTAAAATATGAAGGGGTCAGTGATCTTTGGAAAAGGAGTGAGTGAGTTAGTGAGTTGGGTTTAACGCCGCTTTTAACAGTATTCCAGTTATATATCACAGCGTGTCAGCTTAATCTGGGAGGAAAGCCCGAAGTGATGCAGGTCTCAGACGTTTACCACTTCAGTGACACCCACAAGCACGGGTATGGTGCTGACAAATCTAGAAACATAATCGGGGCGAACCCACGATCATAGGTTTTTTGTGTGCCCAAGGGACGCAACTCTGCACAGCGAATCGCAGTGTTTTAGATGATTGGGCCGGCTGTGCCCCTTGGGAAAAGGAGAAACTTGAGGAACGTGCTGTGATCATGTAATCCACGACAAAAGATTTCACTATGTTATTCCTTCTACGTGAGACTCAGAACTTATCAACCAAGGTGCGTAACTCTAAGAACTTGGAAATACCATGTCCTTCCTACAGAGACTCCGATTCAAAAGGGAGACTGCTTGGAGTTCTCACAAGAAACCTAACATGCTTATTAAACCCACATCATATACAACACAGTGTTTTTATTGCAGATATATATATTACTGCTGAAACTGCTATTACATGTCTTCAAAGACATGTTTGCTGAAACAATACATTATGAACCATTACAAATTCTGGACAAGCAGACATAGACAATTTCAAAATATCAGATGAAGTCTGACTGTTAAAACATCATCAAATCTTCCTGTGTGATTAACATTTTATGAACTTTACGATGTTACAACCTACTATCAACACAATATAGAGATATCTGTATGGTAAAAGTATGGTCTAGATTCATCAACACATTAGGGGTAACAGTGGTCTAAAACTCTGAAACAAGCCAACAGAGTTGAGTCCCTTAGCTATGCCAGGATCTGCTGGTCGTAGGTCTAGTCTAGATCTATAAGCCAAGATAATGTCAGTGCCTTATCCAAAATGGCTCACTTTTGGCGTTCCTCTCACACTAAGACAAAAACCATGCTCTAACTTACACCCACTCAAAGCATTAAACTAACTTACAGCAAGGAGGTGTCATGACAACACTGATCTTATTCAGTGTTTGAAGCTTGTGATAAAAGTCAAAGTGTCAATGTCACACTCCTCATGTTAAAAAGTGAAACACAGTATTACAGGGGTCAATACATTGAAATCAGGGATGGTAATTAGCACCAGCATGCTGACGCAGGTGAGTCTTGTAAATGTTAGTGAAAGTTATCCTAAGGGGCAGTACAATTTTGTAGGGTATTGCTATATGTTGGGCTAGTAGGCATTTTTGGTTAATTTCCATCCCTGGAATAGTGAAAATGCTAATGTTGGTTGGTTGGTTTGTTGTTTAACGCCGCACTTAGCAATATTCAAGCTATATGACGTCAGTCTGTAAATAATCAAGTCTGGACCAGACAATCAAGTGATTGACATCATGAGCATCAATCCTCGCAATTGGGATACGATGACATGCATCAAACCAAGTCAGTGAGCCTGACCACCCGATCCCGTTAGGCGTCTCTTACGACAAGCACAGTCGCCTTTTACAGCAAACATGTGTTGCAGAAGAACTATTTTATCCCGGATACTAAAAGGGTCAAATGCTAATGTAAAAAACCTCAATCCACAAACCCCTTCTTTCAAAACTGCTACTCCAAGAATACTAGTACAGCTGATGGTTCATAGCCATAATGTCAGTGGGAAGCCATTAATGCATTTGTTCAAGGGAACCAAAAATAGAGGCCTATATATAAAACAAAGACATGTTGTAGGTCAAGGGTCATGGATTGCACAATTTTGGTTGAAGTGCATCAAATTATTATTTATTTATTTTTTTATCTTGGTGCACAGGTAAGTATTCAGAGCCCCGATCCACACAGCAATTGTTGTGCCACAACATCATTAAGCCTATGATAAACTATAGAGTTACGATAGGTCGTAACGCTATGCACGCTTTGTGGGTAGGATCCAGAACCACAGAAAAATCTGCTAGGTTCAACTCCTTGTCTTTTACAAATCTATAAATATTCTCATCTGTAGATATAACTGAAAACTAAACTATGTTAGTAATTAACCTAAATGAGGTCACAATCTCACATTCCATTCATGATAAAATGAATCCAATTGATTTCCTAACTGTGCGTCAACCATATCTGCAATACATGATTTAATATTTCCACATCATCGGAAGTTCCTGTCGATGTTTGAATGTTGGGATTAATAAGCACTGCAAGTAAAAAGGGGACAAAATATGATGGGATTTATCTAGGATTCCAAACTAAGTGCCCTTGTCCTGCCACTTGGGGACAAATCATTCAGTGCAATAACATAAAACTGAACATCAAAGCCTCTTCCTCTATATAGGTCCGTTATCAGTGAACTTCAAGTCACCTCTGCAAAACTGTAACATTCGTTATTTAACTATTTATAACTTATAGGGTTAGAAATAACTGAGTTCATAAAAATTGTATGTGCACAGTGCAAATATCACTTCTTGTGCACCAGTGAATCGATTCTTTCATCCGGACGGCATTGGTGATGTCATTCAAATCTTATTGTGACTGCATTTTTCTAACTGGGAACTCAAAGGGACTAAGGAATAATCGGTAATAAAGAAATTATTACACTCACATCTGTGTCATAATGATTTATACTTGTGTAAGAATTCATGTATTACCCTAGCTCTCGCTTGGGAAATACAAGAATTCTGACCCTCATTTCGAAAAATCAGTCTGGAACACACACATGAACATAATAATCGTATAATAATCTCTATACCTTATAACATAAATTGGGACTATATTAATTCAATTTTGGAATTTATGATATTATTTGAAGGACATTTCGGGCCAAATATCAGCATCTGAGCAGGCCTGGACAACTCCCTGTAAATCTGAATGTTGTTGCTTGCAACATTAACCTTTTCTTTGCATTTTATCACAGTGGATGACACATGAACAAAAATTATTATCAGTCTTCAAAACGCCTGCCTGATATCCTGTGACAAGTCAGTTTCTGAACACAGGAGATACTTCTGACATAGTCATTGACAGTAGTTCGAAGCATTGCATCCTACCCTACATATCCTGAAATCTTTCACATCTCCATGCACTGTCAAGGCTATAAGTACACAGTTCCTTCCATTGCCGGTTAGACAGCTGCTGGACTGAACTTTCACCCAGTGACAAGCTACTAGTCCCTGTTGTATGGTTCTGTTGTTCTGACCATTGATTGGTTGGAGAATAATCAACCAGCTATGAGGAATTATGGATTATCTGTTCTGAGTGAATGAATGGTGTTCATTCCGAGCCTTGGGCAAGGGACAGACAGCTGTAAATCTCAGTTCTGAGTAGGTTATTCTACATATTACTCTTTGATATTTTTAGAGAAAATGAAGAAAAAATGTATGACATGACAACCCTACGGATGAACTTCACTTAAGGCAAACTATTGTTCAGATGATGTCATGGAAGCAATTGGTGACATCATGACCAATGGAGTGAGTGATTGTAGCTGTACGCTGCTTTTAGCAATATTCCAGCAATATCACAGCAGGGGACACCAGAAATGGGCTTCACACATTGTGCCCATGTAGGGAATCTAACCCAGATCTTCAGCGTTATGAGCGAACGCTTTAACCACTAGGCTACCCCACCGCCCCTATGACCAATGGATGATGACGTCCTATCACATTTTTTTCCCACAATAAAGCGCTGTGATGTCATATGGCTTCGATTAACCGATCAGCATTGAGAATTGCTCAAATGCAGATGTGCAAATATCGGAAGTTATTACACACTATCATTCTACCCCTTTGAGTAATATTGCATTCTTATGACCAAAGCAAGAAACAATGTTTCATTGTTTGACAGATGTTCTATTGTCCGCTTTTATTTCTCTGATGTTGCCTTCAGAACTGTCATAACACAATAGCATCATTATGATACACACAAGCAATAACTCCATTACAGAGCAATGCTAACTTTCAACATGAGCTACTGACACCATACTGCACAACACCAGCTATTACAAGGCTGTCATATTAGTAAACATCATTAGTGTCACACTCACCTTTGGGCTTCTTGACACATCTCTCGTCGGAGTTCCTGTGGTAGCCCTCCTGACACTGACAGCTGAAGGTCCCCGGCTCGTTCACACACTCCTCCTTGATCCCAATACACCGGATACCGTCCGCGGCACACTCATCGACATCTGGAAGACAGGACCACATTCAGCCTAAGCAAAGCCGACACATTCAAGTTGTCAGTGTTACAGTGCAGGTACATTCAGGTTATCTGTGGTGCAGCATAGGGGACACATTCAGGTTGTCTGTGGTGGAGCATAGGGGACACATTCAGGTTGTCTGTGGAGCATAGCCGCCACATTCAAGTTGTCAGTGTTACAGTGCAGATACATTCACGTTATCAGTGGAGCATTGGGGACACATTCAGGTTATCTCCGGAGCATAGGGGACACATTCAGGTTGTCTGTGGTGGAGCATAGCCGACACATTGTCAGTGTAACCGTGCAGATACATTCACGTTATCTGTGGAGCATAGGGGACACATTCAGGTTATCTGTGGTGGAGCATAGGGGACACATTCAGTTTATCTGTGGTGGAGCATAGGGGACACATTCATGTTATCTGTGGTTGAGCATAGGGGACACATTCACGTTATCTGTGGAGCATAGGGGGCACATTCAGGTTATCTGTGGTGGAGCATAGGGGACACATTCAGGTTATCTGTGGAGCATAGGGGACACATTCAGGTTATCTGTGGTGGAGCATAGGGGACACATTCAGTTTATCTGTGGTGGAGCATAGGGGACACATTCATGTTATCTGTGGTTGAGCATAGGGGACACATTCACGTTATCTGTGGAGCATAGGGGGCACATTCAGGTTATCTGTGGTGGAGCATAGGGGACACATTCAGGTTATCTGTGGTGGAGCAAAGGGGACACATTCAGGTTATCTGTGGAGCATAGGGACACATTCAGGTTATCTGTGGTGGAGCATAGGGGACACATTCATGTTATCTGTGGTGGAGCATAGGGACACATTCAGGTTATCTGTGGTGGAGCATAGGGGACACATTCAGGTTATCTGTAGTGGAGCATAGGGGACACATTCAGGTTATCTGTGGTGGAGCATAGGGGACACATTCAGGTTATCTGTGGTGGAGCATAGGGGACACATTCAGGTTATCTGTGGTGGAGCATAGGGGGCACATTCAGGTTATCTGTGGTGGAGCATAGGGGACACATTCAGGTTATCTGTGGTGCAGCATAGGGGTCACATTCATGTTATCTGTGGTTGAGCATAGGGGACACATTCACGTTATCTGTGGAGCATAGGGGGCACATTCAGGTTATCTGTGGTGGAGCATAGGGGACACATTCAGGTTATCTGTGGTGGAGCATAGGGGACACATTCAGGTTATCTGTGGTGGAGCAAAGGGGTCACATTCATGTTATCTGTGGAGCATAGGGGACACATTCATGTTATCTGTGGTGGAGCATAGGGGACACATTCAGGTTATCTGTGGCGGAGCATAGGGGACACATTCAGGTTATCTGTGGTGGAGCATAGGGGACACATTCAGGTTATCTGTGGTGGAGCAAAGGGGACACATTCAGGTTATCTGTGGAGCATAGGGACACATTCAGGTTATCTGTGGTGGAGCATAGGGGACACATTCATGTTATCTGTGGTGGAGCATAGGGGACACATTCATGTTGTCTGTGGTGGAAAATAGGGGACACATTCAGGTTATCTGTGGAGCATAGGGGGCACATTCAGGTTATCTGTGGTGGAGCATAGGGGACACATTTAGGTTATCTGTGGTGGAGCATAGGGGATACATTCAGGTTATCTGTGGTGGAGTATAGGGGATACATTCAGGTTATCTGTGGTGGAGCATAGGGGACACATTCAGGTTATCTGTGGTGGAGCATAGGGGACACATTCAGGTTATCTGTGGAGCATAGGGGGCACATTCAGGTTATCTGTGGTGGAGCATAGGGGACACATTGTCAGTGTAACCGTGCAGATACATTCAGGTTGTCTGTGGTGGAGCATTGGGGACCCATTCAGGTTATCTGTGGTGGAGCATAGGGGACACATTTAGGTTATCTGTGGTGGAGCATAGGGGACACATTCAGGTTATCTGTGGAGCATAGGGGACACATTCAGGTTATCTCTGGTGGAGCATAGAGGCACATTCAGGTTATCTGTGGTGGAGCATAGGGGACACATTCAGGTTATCTGTGGTGGAGCATAGGGACACATTCAGGTTATCTGTGGTGGAGCATAGGGGACACATTCAGGTTATCTGTGGTGGAGCAAAGGGGACACATTCAGGTTATCTGTGGAGCATAGGGGACACATTCAGGTTATCTGTGGTGGAGCATAGGGGACATATTTAGGTTATCTGTGGTGGAGCATAGGGGACACATTCAGGTTATCCTTGGAACATAGGGGACACATTCAGGTTATCTGTGGTGGAGCACAGGGGACCCATTCAGGTTATCTGTGGATCATAGGCACACATTCAGGTTATCTGTGGTGGAGCATAAGGGACCCATTCAGGTTATCTGTGGAGCACAGGGGACACATTCAGGTTATCTGTGGAGCACAGGGGACACATTCAGGTTATCTGTGGTGGAGTATAGGGGACACATTCAGGTAATCTGTGGAGTATAAGGGACCCATTCAGGTTATCTGTGGTGGAGCATAGGGGACACATTCAGTTTATCTGTGGTGGAGCATAGGGGACACATTCAGGTTATCTGTGGTGGAGCATAGGGAACACATTCAGGTTATCTGTGGTGGAGCATAGGGGACACATTCAGTTTATCTGTGGTGGAGCATAGGGGACACATTCAGGTTATCTGTGGTGGAGCATAGGGAACACATTCAGGTTATCTTTTTCGCACTAATCTCAGTGGAATAATATCATATATAGCGACAAAATATTGTCACAGCACTACACCGACAAGCAGTATGTCACAAGACTGCACCACCTACCCTTGCATATGTTTCCCTCCTGTAAGAAGCCCTCGCTGCAGGCCTTACACTTGGCGTCCCCTGACCCGGTACAGCCCTCACACGATATGTCACACGCTGAAACAGACACATACATAAACTACGAGTGCTCAGGCTAAAACAAGCTGGCTCATTCTTTTTCAGTCTTACTTTAACGCAAAGGCAAATATTATTGTGATGTGGATGTTTTTCATTTGCAAACCTTTATGTGAACTTCTGGATTTGAACCAGGGAAAGTGTTTATGAAAAAGCTTGGGCTCGTGGAACATTAACTAACCCAGAGGTAATCAACCAAGAGACCAGCGCACACTAATTATATTGCAGGTAAGTCCTATACATGCTTTGGTCGGAATCGGTACAAACACTACAGTTAGGCAGTTATTTAAAGCAGATGACAGCATGGACAGAAAAGAAACTTAGATAGTTATTCCACTTAGATCTACTTTATTAAAAAAAAAAAAATACCCTCACAGAACCTAAGTCCATCTTGTTGCATTGAAAACATTAAAAAATAAAAATTTCTAAAATTTCTAAATAGCAAAAGGCACCAGTTCAGCATGTACGTGACAGACCTGCACAGTTTCATGAAAAAATATGGAACGGTTTCTGAGTTATGCTCCGGAAACGAAACGAAACATGACGAACGGTTGCACGTACAGAGCCCATTTCTATATCCCCCGCCAACTTTGTTGGGCGGGGGATAATAATAGAATGGGTCTCAGCCATTCAGAATATGACATTCATGTGTAAGTTTAGAAAATCCAGGAGCTCCCTTCACATGGACTGCTGCTCATAACCACACCTTCAGACATTGTTCTTTTCATTGGATATAATTCCATCCACTGCAGTAAATTGTATTGACGGTCACAATAACTTTTGCCTTTGAGTAGAGCAGCACAAAAGCATCACCTAGTGGAATAGGCTTGTTGAGAGAGACATGAATAAGCCCTTACTTGACCTAGTTGAAAGAAAGCAAGAGTACTGGAATCTGTACTTTACTAAGAAAGTGTTATCCCAAATATAACATTTATTACATTAAGATACTTTGTTTGAATTACTTCGGGCCTATCTTGTTTGACATGAAACCTATTGATACTCTCTCTCTTCCAGTGCAGACCCAATGTTGATGTGGAGAAACTTACACAGACACGAGTGAGATCCCTCAGTGTTGATACAATACTGATCCTCATCACAAGGTGGCGTGTCGGTGCTGCACTCATCCACATCTGCAATCATGAAGTTGGAGAAGTCAAAATCAGCATTACTTAATAATTATATTGGTACACTTGCACTGTAGATAGCACCAGATTCCACATGGAAGCAGCGTCAAGTCAAACGGTCAATGGGTCAGTGTGTATTCATATTGCATTCTCAGCTCAATGGGCTTATGCAAGGAAAATGCATCCTCATCACATGCTTAAAGTGAATGTGAAGATGTAAAAACATTCCATTTAGCAGTACTTTTATTGACAATGATTATGGAAATTTTATTAACTTTTAATGCTCATTTAACAGTGTGGCATTACATCGCCTATAAGTATTTCAATAATGACGCATATTATCTCATGGTGCATTTCCAATAACATCCTCTTATATCTCCAGGGCTAAAGCTGCATTAACTCCTGGATCCATTCCTCAGAATCCTGTGCTTCTTTCAATCCCCCCCTTTCCGAACTAGGCTGGAATTGCATGACTCGATTGTACTGTAGCACCACCAGTGTCTATTACGAGTTGTGTCCTTTCTATGTCCCTCCTATTGACCAATCAGACTCCACTTTTCAAACACTTGCATAAGCTTGAACCTAGAGGGCAGCGCCCAGGCAAGACGGTCTGATCAAGTTCATCGAAGAAAAGTTTAACACTCCCTACATAGGACACCCAGTGTGTATGTATTGTAGCACAAGACTAGAGCACATAATAAAAACATGAAAAGATTTGGAGACTATCGGTTGATGCCCAGTTGACTGTACACATGCTTTGCAATTCCTGCAACGGACCGAAATCTGCATGGCAGTTGCCATATTGTTTACGTAAAAGATGCCAAACTCTGAAATTCCAACCTAGTTCGGCAAACTTGGAAACTGGACTTTTACAGACAGTTAACGCCCTTGCTTTGGGAAAATGTATAATCACATGATATCAAAACCTTCTGATTATCATATGTAGCCAATAGAGGCAAGGGTGTTGAAACAGTATTATCAAATTTTCTTTTCAGTCAGTACACGACACAATCAGGACAATTAATACCTTTACAGCCATGTTCCTCCGTGTGAAGCCAGCCTGACTTGCACTCATCGCAGCCCTTGGGGCCATCTTCCCAGCAGGTGCCCTTGCATGATATGTGACATGCTGCAATGCAGAACATTGTGTTGTCATGGCGATGTAAGATAAAGTCAAAATTACATGAAGTAAACTAAACTTGCAGCTTGGAAATACCAAAGTGTCCTAACTGTTGTTGAGTGAACGAATGTTGGTTTATGCCACAGACAGCAATATACCAGCTATATCAGCTTGGTTATAATTTAGCCTCAAGTAGGCAAACCATTGGCGGATGGCATAAACAGCAACTCAGCCCATCAGGGGCCTCTAATCTTGGTTGACTTGGTTGAATGCAAATGGGTTGACAAATTATTACCTAGAGAAGTATGTATAATACAAGGGACAATCAAGAGAATCAGAGCTGGAAGATTGTTGGTTACTCGGGTATTCCTACGTGGCAAAATGAGAGCTACAACAATTACATACATCTACAAACTATGTGTGTGTCATTTTTATGTTGTTCAAAATATCCATCCGAGCACTCGTCACACATGTCACCACGGTAACCAGCATGGCAACGGCATTCCCCTGATCCTCCTCTGGTTCCTTCCCCCTGACAACAGAAAGAAATATATACTAATTGTTTACAACTAGCTATTTTCTTAATTATCTGACTGGTGCAAAATGGCTCACAATAAGAGAACATAACTGAACTCTACAATGATAGGTTGCTTAATTGCCAGGACAAATACAAAATGAACTAGGTTCTGTCTTTAATATAGTAATTGCATGAGTCCAATAAATTGTTTAAGTCCAGACACAGTAAACTACAGATATAATGAACTCAAAGGGACCACTAATTTTAGACTGTTGTAACTGAAGTTTGTTATAAGCATATATACAGCAATTGTTCAAGGTTTTACGCAGAAACGGACAAAGAAAAAGAATTTACTACAACCCATGGGACGCACAATAATATCCATTGTACCCAAAACGCAACAAAATCAGTTGTGGGCTTCTGGACCAGTACTTTTGTAAATCAGCGTAAAGCCCTGACAGACATCATTGGAAATGCCCGAGTCACAAAATGCACATACTGTCAGACACTGCTTTCTCGAACCTAACTGGAATTCGTTGAATTAACTTTGAGATATTCGGACGTTTGAGATAGCAAGGCATGGATAGCCAGACAGATCAAGTAACAGTATCAGGTCCATGTCAACAAGATTGAATACTTGAGACATTAGGAACATAACACGAGCGTGAAGGCTTGGGTCCTTCTCTAAATTGCTCATAATCACCTATCTCTGACTTGATGTTACGTCAGAAGTTAATTTTTATTTAGTCTGTTCACTTGGCAGAAACAACAAAGTGCCGCTCTAACCTCAAACTTGTTAATTCACTGCTTGGATATTGTGAGTATCGTATTGTGAGGATATGGTTTGATACCTTTATTCTGATTTTGATTAACCAGGAAGTGCAGCCATGTTTTTACTCATGTCTATAGTTTGATACCTTTATTCTGATTTTGATTAACCAGGAAGTGCAGCCATGTTTTTACTCATGTCTATAGTTTGATACCTTTATTCTGATTTTGATTAACCAGGAAGTGCAGCCATGTTTATACTCATGTCTATAGTTTGATACCTTTAATCTGATTTTGATTAACCAGGAAGTGCAGCCATGTTTTTACTCATGTCTATAGTTTGATACCTTTATTCTGATTTTGATTAACCAGGAAGTGCAGCCATGTTTATACTCATGTCTATAGTTTGATACCTTTATTCTGATTTTGATTAAACCGGGAAGTGCAGCCATGTTTTTACTCATGTCTATAGTTTGATACCTTTATTCTGATTTTGATTAACCAGGAAGTGCAGCCATGTTTTTACTCATGTCTATAGTTTGATACCTTTATTCTGATTTTGATTAACCAGGAAGTGCAGCCATGTTTATACTCATGTCTATAGTTTGATACCTTTATTCTGATTTTGATTAAACCGGGAAGTGCAGCCATGTTTTTACTCATGTCTATAGTTTGATACCTTTATTCTGATTTTGATTAACCAGGAAGTGCAGCCATGTTTTTACTCATGTCTATAGTTTGATACCTTTATTCTGTTTTTGATTAACCAGGAAGAGCAGCCATGTTTTTACTCATGTCTACACACGTTGTCTCAATTGTCAATAAAGATTACCATTTACAATTTGAATTAAAAGGTAAGTACATAATTGGTTGAACATTTGGTTCAAATTTAAATGTACTTTTACAAAGATGTTGGACAATGTTGTGAGGAAAGGTACTAGTTATATCTCGGAGAACTGCTCACCACTATGTGAAATGCTATTTGCACTTCTCAAACTGTAAATGTGGCAAATACCAACACTGAGAAATCCTATAGTAAAATCATATAGTAAAGTCAAAACAGAAGCCGAGTCCAAGTTCGAGATAGCCCTAAGAAGTTTCATCTCGAATTTGATAACAGTGGTCAAATTTATATATATTCATGTAGTGAGGCGGTCGAGGCTGGAGAAAAGGTTTGACATATCGGTACATTTGGGATGATGGGGTCCGACTATATGTCTAATTACACACATTCACACACTAACTACAATATATTGATCTCCAACTGATATATTGATTGCTGCATTCTTCACAAGACTCACTGAACATACAGAGAATCAGCGTGATTAATGGCAGAGGGACTCACATCACAGTTGCCAGTTCCTGTACAGGGTCTGTTGGGATCTCCTGGACACGGCTTACACTCAGGGCCAAACGTGTTCTCTGGACAGCATGCTGGAAAGTAACAATGTTTGACATTAAGCACACGGTTCTCAGGTCCTTGCCATAGATCTCATGTCAATAATCATAGATTATTGGGTCCCTGAAATACAAATACTGACTAGTAAACTGATCTAATTGTCAATATGTTCTGAGCAAATGATCATTGAGAACATTGTTTCCATACGAGCTTGGGTTGTACATATTTGCAAAGAGTATGTTGATTAGCAGTTACAGACTAACTTACAGTACATTCTTTTATTACAAAAAAAAGAATGAAAAAAGATCAGCTTTGACAGACTTCAGAGTTGCATCCTTCCTCAATAGGTAAGAATAAAATGAGCTATCGTGAATGCACATAATTTCATCTTTTTCTTTTATGTTAACGATTGTTTGGTTGAAACCAAGAGGCAAATCATTATCAGCAAACTCTCACCTTTGATACTATCAATGCAAAGCCATTGGTGGAAATCATAATTGTCCTTTTTAGCAAATTCTTTGAACCAGAAGGCTTCGATCCGATCTTCAAATTCTTCTAGCATTGAGTGACACTATACAGATGAAAATAAGACAATCATACACTGTCAACAAACATACATATCATGGCACATTGTTTGATATCTTAAATATTAAATGATGAAAACCAAAAATAACAGACAGTGACTTGTCATAAATCAGAATGGTGTTTCCAAATGCTCAGAAGCATGGGTAAACTTTGGCAAGGAGGTTATCGCATGTGTTGGCATAAGCTCTTTACCTGTTCAATAATGGGCTAATCAACATTAGAATGGTGCATCATTGTCAGTGGGGGATTCACTGGCGTTCACACAACTGTGCCATTTTCCTGCCCTTTGGGCATTCAGTAATAGGATTAAATAATGTAAATGTAATAATAATAATCAAGTTTGGACCAGACAATCCAGTGATTGACATCACGAGCATCGATTCACACAATTGGGATACATGCATCAACCAAGTCAACGAGTCTGACCACCCGTTCCCATTAGTCGCCTCTTACAACAAGCATAGTCGCCTTTCACGGCAAGCATGGGTAGCTGAAGACCAATTCAACCCCGGATCTTCACAGGTCTTGTTTCATGGCTCAATTTGCATGTGTATTTTCCATGTGACAATCTATGTTATCTTTGTTCACACTCTTGAATTGTAATTGTAATGTATATACTGATAGTTTCAGCCATCAAGTAACAAATTAATAATTAACAGATTAATGTGAACATTTCATGAGTTGGAAAGGCGTTCAAATATCAAAAGTTTCTAACCAATAATTTTTGCATGTCAGTAAAAATTCCCAAACCTTTAGCATGTTTAGAAAAATTAAGGTAAAAGTGTTATGAACATTAAACCTACTGTTCACATAAAACGTCACATGCCACAGTTGTCATTGTAGGTGTTTTTTCACACACTGCCACAAAGTTGCTTCTATCACACCATGATTTTCTTTATCTTGCTAGCCCACTGAGATAGCATGACGCAGTTTAACATGAATACCCCACTCAGACACAGTACACTGACACTGTGCTGACCAGTCCTTGTTTTAGCCCCTTAATGCTGAGCGCCAGACAGGGTAACAACAAGTACCATCTTTTAATGTCTTTTAGAATGATGCGACCGGAGATCCAATCCCGGACCATCAGCTCTCTGGGCTGACACTTTACCACAGAGGTGACTTTGAAATCCATGAGCACAAATATGGTGCTGACAAACCAAGAATCAATCAGGACAAATCTTATCCGGGATTGAACAAGGATGATAAGATTTTGGAATGTCTGAGTGCTGCAAACTGTGCAGATTGTGGAGTCCCAGATGACTGGCCCACCAGTATATCTAACATGTAGTAATGTGTAGATTTAGTAATTGCAAGATCAGCATATTTTTTTTACAGTGTTAGAAAAGCTGTACTTTGTTTAATCTTTGTAAATTTGTTTTCAAACATTAGACTCTTACCTCTTTTGCACCTCCCTTGCATAAATGATCCTCCATGATTTCCACAAGGCGAACCTCACTGTCATAAAAATACACATGTGACAACATACAGGATTTCAATATTCCAACTCAGTTTAAGTGTTACATTTGTTGTAAACACTCCTCATACATCTGCCCCAAAAAGCCTAGGTGTTGACAAATGATCAATGCAGTGAGTGAATATTGCAATAAATGCGTCAGCAATTTACTATTAATTAACCAGTTATAATCATGAAGTCTTTGTAATTGTATGGCATTTAGAAGTGAATACTGATACACATAAGGATGAGAATTTATGGATGTCAACTTCTTTTTAATGAGGAACACAGAGTTGATATCCATAAATTCTCTTCCTTAGTTATAATCATGACGACAGTATCACTTGCCGCTGGCAAATTGTTTCAGAACATCACATCCTACCTCTTGGCATAACTTCCCAGAGATTTTTCTTCCCAATTTGTATTACCACCTCCATAATTTGATTTTGCAGTCTTTTTCAGTCCCTGAAAGAAAACAATGTCGCGTGAGATGATAAAGTCTTGTGGGCAATGGGCACAGTTGAATTTACATTGGCATCTACCCTGTATAGAAAGAATTAGGTAATGCTTTTCTGTATTGTAAACATGGTAAAAAGACTAGTAAAGTATAAAGATGTTTTGACATCAATTTTAGAACTTGCATTGTTTAATTCTGTTCAGTGTAAAAAATTCTGTACAGTTGGTGGTGGACACAGATATTCTCCCAGACACTCCTGGACATTATTTAGTAGGTCTGGGCTTCACAAATGTATCAATGCATGACACAAATTTACACTTGACTGTGCTCATGGTATGCCTATCTATGTATCATTCATGCTTTAATTCTTTATTGATTCCTTCAAAAGTAATATTTGCAATAATAAGTTTTGCAATACTCTGTCTAGTATTATTTCACTGCCTATCAGGTAAGAAACTGTAAAATAATAATAATACATAGACTGATAGAGCCTTAATCGAAACAGTCATGTGAGCATACACAAACTGGTTGAGTGCAACAAATGTCTTAGACAATGTGAATGTCTTTATGATATAATAGTCACAATTAATTTCTAGAGTGACACACATGACTGAATTGAGTCAGCGGACAAAGTGGTGTTCAGGGACTTTAATCACTGGTCCAAAAATCCGACTTTAATAAGCCTAGACCATTATTTCTGACATGGTCCCTGATTAAACCCAATTACCATGCACTATACTTACCTCCTCAAAACTGCTGACTAAACCTTTGCATGTGGAACAGTCAGGCGTCTTCTTCTGTTTAGCTTGGACAAGAACAGGCATCCCTAACAGTAATATGAACACAAACACAACAACCAAAGCATTCTTCACCGACACGCACCCGGCTAAGCTTGTCCCCTTCCTTATATCTCCATGCATTTTGGGGGAGTTAGTGCCTGTCGAGTTGGGGATGATTTTGAAAAGATAATCAAAGAAACAACATGGAAAATGACTGCAACGATTCCTGTTTAAAAGAAATGCACAGTATTTGTTGTTCGACGAGGTCTTGTTTGCGTTACCCGAGACGATAATTCCAGAAGCGAGCAAAACGTCCTTATCTGTGAACGGGCACCTGCTTCTAAACGCTGTATCTAAACGGCTCGGAGCGTGGTAGTGGAATATTATGAACTTATAATGATTACTACACGTTTGCCCGAGCCTCGAGCGCCTTTATCCACAGTCCAAATGCTCACGTAAGTATTAAGACACCCATTTGGTGACTGCAAACACAGCGAACCTACACATGTTGACTAGCAGCCGACATTCTCTTAATTTCATCCAATCAAAACTGGCCACGACATTCATTTCCCCTATAACGGTTAAACTAAAATTAGGACTTCTGGTTAGGAAAATGATCCAACTCGAACGACTTAATTAATTTCAGGCAAATGACACCTCATTAGGTAATATATTACGACATTTTGAATTCAGCATGTAACTGTACGAGTAATCATATAAATGATTTTGACTGAAGATAAACGTCATATACCGAACAGACATAAGATGGATATGCCGATTTCGGTTTTAAATTCAGATGTCTGGAAATGTTTGATCTTTGAGAGATCGGCCAATCATTTCAACACACATACTTTTGTTTTACCGTAAATTATGGTTTGGAGCTATTTACTCCATGTATCGATGCTGAAATGGTAAAATAACTGTTCTTTTCACCCCTCGTAATTTTTCATGTGAATTTTTGTTTCAACGGCTCAACGCAGAAGCGAGTAGAGTTCCCCATTTAGGAACAACCAGAGAGGTATAAGTCTTTGAAAGGCATTCAGCAATTTAAGTGAGGGAGAATTTATGGCTGTCAACTTCTTTATCACGAGGAACATAACGTTTCGGAGTATATACTTACTCCTACATCAAGTGAATAAATGCTATGAAGCAGATAATGTATGTATGTATGTATGTATGTACCTGTAAGAACAACAAAAGTAATAATATACGATCCGATTTAAAAAAGGGAGTGAGTTTGGTTTTACTGCAGGGGACACCAGAAATAGGCTTCACATATTTTACCCATGACGAGAATCGAATCGTCGGCCCGACGAGCGAACGCTTTAACCACTAGGCTATCCCACTGCCTAATTTAATGAGAATGTATTTATTTGCAATATGTGCAACAAGTATCTGACGGGTCTAGAGTGTACATATTGTAAAATACACGCAGAAATTTGTGCCGTAAGATTAAAGTTACAGTAACCATGATTATTTACGTTTAGTGTACTTATATCATACTGAATCATGATAACTGCTAAGAACAATGAGAATAAGAAATCCAATCCGTTTTTGTATATATTTAAAAAATAATTAAACGTAAAAACAACGTGAGAGACAGTTTGGTTTGACGCCACCTAAAATATGTTATTATTGAGGTTAGTACAGGCGAAGTGAGGTGAAAAAGGTGTTTAACGTCGTGTTCAAGATTATCGCACTTATAGTTTTTTAGCGGCGTACATGTATACGCATAGAGTTATCGTTCGTTGCAGTTATGAACATGTCAGACATTGCTGAGACATCATCAGCAAACATGAGAGAACACAAATAATTAATTAAAGATGTGCCAGTAATACTCTGACCACTCTCTCTTTTCATATGGGTGCATAACTTGTTTATAAATATAGATATTCTATCACAAGCAGGTATATTATTATATATTGATGTGGTTATATCCAAAAATGTGCCCTTAATGCCGCCTTCACACAGTGAATGCAGAACTTTCGAGCATCAAATGCCTTGATAAAGTCAATGAAGAGGCAGTAAAATCTTTCCCTTTTCTCACCAATGTATACATTTCTGAACAATAGCCAAAAATAACAAAATAAATGCTTGGTTGGTTGGTTGGTTGTTTAATTCCAGCTATATGACGGCCGTCTGTAAATAATCGAGTCTGGGCCAGACAATCCAATGAATGATATCACGAGCATCGATATGCGCAATTGGGATCGATGACATGCATCAACAAAGTCAGCGAGCCTGGAAAAAATATATTAAAAAAATGTAAAAAAATAAAAAATAAAAAAATATATAAAACATGCCAATAGTGGGGTAATGAGGCCTAAAGTCATCTTGTTCATTAATAATTTTATGACTTTCACACAAAGTTTGTAGACGTCTGTTTAAAATGATAGTTGACAGTATAAGACAATGATAGAAGTACCAATATAGTTGTATAGTTGTTGGGGTCAGTTTAAAGAGACGCTTGTTAAAGATTTGAGTAAGAAATTGTACAGTTAGATGCCTAGAAGTTTTCAAAAGTTAAACAGCGACACCCTCTGGTCTTGGTGATGTGTTATTAACACCTTTTACCATATGAATTAAAAGTTCGCTAGTGTAGTGTTTATGTACATTGCAACCTGACACGAAACCCCAGAGCAGAGTTAAATGCTCATTACACGAGTGGTGAACAATGGAGTTGGCATCCCCATGTTTTTGACTTTGGTTTGTTGTTTAACGCCGCACTCGGCAATATTCCAGCTATATGTCGGCGGTCTGTAAATGATCGAGTCTGGACCAGACAATCCAGTGATTAATATCATGAGCATCGATCCACGCAATTGGGATCGATGACATGCATTAACCAAGTCAGCGAGCCTGACCACCCTATCCCGTTAGTCGCCTTTTACGGCAAGCATGGGTTGCCGAAGACCTATTCTATCCCGGAATCTTCACGGGTAGCATCCCCATGGCTACCAATTGCGCTCCCTCCCTTGCCCATCTCTTTTTTATGTATATGAATAGGAAGGAATTTCTACTGGTATTGTCAAAATCAAAACCCAGTAATTTGGTCAAGAAGTTCAACTAATGCTTGAGGAATATGATGATCTGATCTCGTTCAATAATGGTCAAAAGCCAATTTGCTTCCAGTGAATGTGCAGAACATTTGAGGCATCAATGAAACAATAGATGTCCGATGCAATTTTCTTTTCTGACTTGTACATGTACCTTATGTTCCCGTGTTTTACGTTCAGGTGGACGCTTGACTTGCCTTTGCATGTATTTGTGACGGTGGCACCAGTGGGACAGGATACGCTCAGCTTTTCGCAAATAGCTGGTAGCATCACTACTTGATACTGATTCATAAACACAGGTTTTAGTTGGAATCGTATACTGGACTTCCAAAAGCTTTATTGATATTCTTTGTCACAGTCGAATGTCTTGACTGAGGCATATACTCCGAAACGTTGTATTCCTCATAATAAAGAAGTTAACATCCATAAATTCTCTCTCTCATTACAATACAATATCATCTGCAAATAAAAGTATCAACAATTCTATATATTCAGGAAAAAGTTGTACCCCTCTAATGTTTTCGTTGTCTAAAGTATCAACGAGTTCGTTTTTATACAGAGAAAATAATAAGGGGCTTAAAACACGCCCTTGTTTTAAACCTATGTGAGATTCAAATATATCTGAAAATTGTCCATTAGACTTTACGATATTTCTAACCTTTTCATACACAGATTTAATAGCATTAAACATATTTCCTTTTAGACCTATATGTTCCAAGAGATATAATAAATATTTTGTATCTACGGAATCAAACGCTTTTTTAAAATCTACGAAAGCGACGTAGAATCTACCTTTACGCTGAGACAAATGCTTGTCGATTCGAGCATTCAAAACAAAAATATTATAATAAATTTACTATTTCATAGTCTCCATATGTATGTTGTGTTTTAACTAATACTAATGTACACACCGTTTGTGTTCAGTCGGAAACTTAAAGTCAATGCATCAATGTTCAATAATGATATAATCATAAAAGTTCATTTCAAATTATTAAGTACCATAATAATTAAAATGATACTGAAGAATATACACAAAACATTCCGAGGCAGATATTCTAAAGTACTGTAGGAAATGCTAGAAAATGCCTTTTGTCAGTTAAGAAAGGATAGACTGTTGCTTTGGAAATGTTGAGTGAGTGAGTGAGTGAGTTTGGTTTAACGCCACTTTTAACAGTATTCCAGTCATATCGCGGCGTGTCAGCTTAATGTGGGAGGAAAGCCCGAAGTGATGCACGTCTCAGACGTTTACCACTTCGGTGAAACCCACGAGCACGGGTATGGTGCTGACAAATTGAAATATTGAATAACTACCGATCCGCCTACCTACAAGGAGTCATATCAACAATATTACAGGAGAAAAATGAGAACGAAAACAGTAAGTTCAGATTTAGTCCAATGATGGCGGTCTAAAACGGACTATAGAACTATGCGCAAGTGACTCCGTGATAATTATAATGATATAATGATAATAATGTAGTCTTCCGAAAACATCTAATCAACACAAAATAATCACATGGAGAAAATTCTAGATGTGCATCTTCTAAAGAAGTTTGTTTTATCAACACTGCTCCCATGATGCATGTTACATTACACTTGCATAGGCATAGCCACGGTACACGACATGGAGCCCGTACTAGAAAATGCATACAAGTTCTTTACACTTTAGAGAGATATAGGGAACCATGTATTAGTTTAGATGGGTTGAATTACCGAACTTTCCAAGCAATGGGATTTTCAGTTCATACCACCAAGTCTACGGTATGAAAAATAAAATTAAAAAGGTATGGGGGGGGGGGGGGGGGGGGGATCTCAAAAACAAAACCGGGACATAAAAGGATATTAGATAGCTTTGATACCGGGTGAGTAGGTGTACAAGCTGTATGAGCAGAAGGTACCTAAGAGCAGTTTTCAGGGGGAAATATTCCATCCTGTCGATGAGGTCACAGTTTCTCCCCACCATTCATAACTATCACAGTCAGGGCTTCCAGATCATTTACCCTGATATATCATTTCACTGATTACATGTGGCTATCGGAAGGTTGACAAAAAGCACCCATGGTACCACCAGGTAGAGGTAATCGTGTTTTGCTCGCCGCAACCCGTGATCTGGGGCGTATTGATGGATGTGAGCTAGTTTTCAAGGTGAAAAGGAAAACTGGTGATTTCCATAAAGAAATTACAGGCGTGTTCATAGACTAGTTGGAACATTTGCCCATTTTAAACAACCGCAGTGTCAGTCATGGATAACGCCAGGTAATACAACGTTCGCGAACCAGATACAGTCGAGCCAACCATGAATAGTCTGAAGCCGACCATACAGGAATATATGACATTGTCGACTTCAGACCATCTGAAACGAAAGTTCTTGGAGATAATTCGAGTGAATAAGAAACCAGTAAAGTACAAGACGTTGTCTTACGTACGCCAGTCAGACATTTTGACACAGCCCTGTTGAACCTATCTTTGCTAGCTACAAGGTTCGTGGCAAGACATAACGAAACATTCAAACTCACACATGTCAAAGGGAGGATCAAAGCAGTCTTTGCTTGCTGTCAGCCTTGTTGAACCAGTTATCATACCTTTGGGTGATAATACAGATTCAAATACGTCATCAGCGAAGATAGATGCTACCTCAAGAAATCATCTATAGAAAAACAAATACTTTTTGATTCCAAAACCACAACCTTCCAGTACACATCCCGTTTCATAGCTTTTAACTATTCTATCATTTATCCAAGCAAATATAATGCAGTACATATCCTAAATTGCTACCCCAACGCACCTGTCAATTGAGTACAATATTAGCAATATGTCCAGACCGTCCCCAACTCGGGTGAGGATGCACGGGCCGGTGTGAGGTCATCGCCTTGGGACAGGTGTTAGGTAATTACCTCAGGTTATAGGCCGTTTCATACATGCATGACAACACAAAATATTTTCAAAGTTTATCACCATTTTACCTGTATAGGTACATTTTAAGGGTAATCACAGTGACAGTTAGGATAGGCTAGATTCGGTCAATTTACGTTACTTTGATATATGCTATTTTCATAGCCTAAGGACTCGTATTTATTAAATGAAGCCAGAAAAACATTTTTCTAGCATTTCCGACAGTACTTTACCTACAACCCCCTGATATGCCCAGGGTTAGGCGGAGACATATTAGAAATATATTCTTTACCTTGTCTTACTGTTTTGTTTACTTGTGTGTGTTGTAGGTTGTGTGTAGACTAACATTTAGTCTCTGAAATCTTATATTACACAATATCCTTCTTGACTCTAAAAACAAAAAAAATTCCCTATGCTGATGCTGTGGAATAGAGCTAGCTTGAGCTGGCTAGACTTGCTTTTGTATGCATTTCTAGATTATTATTTTTTCATAAAATAAATATATTCCACGGTCATGGTGCAGGACTACGTTGTATGTTGTAAATCAAATGATGAATCCCTCAGGATGAAGAGGCAGTTTTTCTTAGCGACGATTGTAGTCGTTAGTATTCTGCGTTTGCATTGTGGGACCATTGCAGCTTCATCTGTAGACTCTTAGAATAAGGAATAGCGTACTGTGCTTTACTGCTTTTGTTTCGTTTGTCTGCTCTGCTGAATACAGATGTAAGATGTTAGTACGTTCCTGTTTCCATATACTCAGTCTGTATCGATTAATCCATCACATTAACATGACTGTAACTAGTCTGTTATTATGAAAAACAGTTACTAGTATCATTCGAAAAGAATTCTTTACATAGGTAACCATGGATCCTTGATAATAGACTAACTCTGAATTTAGACTGCGACCAGAAATCAATACTCGAACGCATATGACAACATGTCGATCTTTATATTTCTTAAGTACATGAAAAGCAAAGAGCTACACGTTCACGGCTATCATGTAGACAGAGGTACTAAACAATTGGTAGTGCTACAGAAACAGGGAGGGAATACCATTACATAAGCCGCATATTGTATACATGTAGGACATAAACAGTGTTTCAATGTAGAGCTAAGTTATCTGCAGATTTACCTAAACTGGATTTGGAGGTATCAAATGTTATATTTAGAGCGGCTAAAGCTACAGGTAACACAGCTATATATTGAAAACACTGTTTTGTTAATTTCCATTCTACCATGACTAAATCAAACGCGAACTATTTGGTGTTAGCAAATGGGTTGTCGTCGAGAATTTATGGAAACAAAATATGGCGATCTATATGCCCAAGCAGTTTGTTTTCACCGTAATACTTCACGTATGACAGGCACTGAAAGCATGTAGAACAGCGACTTCATAAGCTAACATGAGGTCATCAACAGAAAACTAAGCAAGCTCTCTGTCCTGCAAACTTGGATTACATTCTCCCTGCATAGATTCACTAGTATGGGTCGTAGCGAGGATATTCGTGAACGATCATGCTAAAACGCTGAGTTCAAGATTAAAGGGTCTAAATGATCAGAAACAACGCTTCAGTATATCATTTTTCTGAAAAAATGTTCAATTTAGACAAACAAAGATAAAACAAAGGCGCTCTGATTATAACCTCTTCTCAAACTGACTGATGATCTGTCCTATTGGCCTCGTGGCCGACATACGGGAAATAAATTCTATTCTGTTTTGTTCCGTATTACTTTGAACAAATCATGATCAATTTACATTTTTGTGCAAAAGATAAAAAACCCACTTAATTGTGCTTGGTGTTTTCAATTAACAACACGCAAAAGTAACATATAAGTGTAGGCTTACAAAAAATGTGCATGTAAATAAAATAATCAGGTCGGCAAAGTTTCAGGCGCATTACAAAAGAGCATGTCGATATGTACCGGTATTCACCTTTTAATCTTAAAATCGTTTCCAGCATTAAGTTGACTTTCAGGCTATTTTAAGATTGCATTTCGCTCGTGTCTTTTGGCAGAGACCGAGTGAGTTTGATCTTACGCCGCTTTTAGCATTATTCCAGCAATATCACGGCGGTTTTGGCAGAGAAATCTTATGAATAAGGAAAGGGTCGTATCGCTATCATTTATCTATACCCTACATGTCATTAGTGATTAGAGAGCTGGTCATGCGCTCACTCATCACGGTCGGGTAGCCAAGTGGTTAAAGCGTTCGTTCGTCACGCCGAAGACACGGGTTCGAATCCCGATATGGGTACACTGTGTGAAGCCCATTTATAGTGTCCCCCCGCCGTGAAATTGCTGGAATATTGAACCCATACTCACTCACTCGCTACAGATGCAGGTTGTATTCGATCCACGCAATTAAGATACGATGCCATGCATCAACTAACTCAGCGAGCTTGACCACCCGATCCCGTTAGTCGCCTCTTACGACAAGCATAGTCGCCTCTTACGGCAAGCATGGGTTGCTGAAGACCTATTCTATCCCGGATCTTCCCGGGTTACCTGGCATGAATACGTTTTGAGAGGCGTTATAATGTCCTCTGCTGCAGTACCCGACAAAAGATGTGTATTCAGCAAGTCACACATCCCTTCCACAGATGTAACATTTGTCCCCCATCGCTGCCGAATCATGCCATAGAAATTCATCCTTCCTGTCAGCGACCATGCAGTTTCTCCCATTGCTTGTAAGGGGAAAACCCTGAGCCCAGAGAAAGAACGTCATATTGCGGCCATCATGGAATACCCAGTGCCCTTCATTTGCTGCGTCCGAACCATCGATGTAGTAACTGGGGCAAGTGACTGCAAATAGGAATATGCCATTATAATTTTTACAGCTTGGCTGAAACACAAATAATACAGCATCATGTCAACTGTTTGTGTAATGTTGAAATGAATATATGTTTGGTTTTCTCTGTGTTTGGTTTTCTCTTTAGTCCCGTTGGGACTTTCATGCGAGATCTATATGTCGCAGTCTGTTATATAAGTTTTTTTAAAGCGTATATATGGCATTAAAGGGGCGGTGATTATTTGGTAAAAGTATACAGACCCGATGACGAGGTGATCTGCTTGACCACGTGGTTCTGCTTGTCCGCGCTGTCAATAACAACAAGGTGTTCTCCTCTGGACGTACAGTCAGCAAGACCATCGTCATACAAGATCCTCTCAGGATGAAGCTGGTAACAGAAGTTGAGGAGGCGGTTGTGGACGTAGCCAGATGGACAATCACCTGAGACAGACAAGGGCACTTATATACATCGATATGTACAGAAAATAAACAGATAGATACCACCCGAAATATTAAGAGTAAGCAGAATATTCAAACCGTATGAGGAAAAACAGTTGTAGCTCACCCTTATTGCTGATAAATATACTCACACGCAAAATAAACGCAAGTCGAGTATGCAGTATACATGTTCATTATTTTCAACAGTAAAGACAAGAAATACTTATAGGGCAAGATTGACAACAATTTGACTGAAGACAGTTTAATGCATTAAAAGGCAGACGACATAATTTTTTTTTTTTCAAATGTTAAGGGCTTACACAGTTGCGGGTCAATACTCAAAATGTCAGTCACTACCTAGTGTGACCACCATTAGCATTGATTACTGCCACACATCTCCTGTACATTGAGTTGATCAGACGATTTGTGAAGGCCCTAGGGGTCCTTCTGCACACGTCCAGAGCAGCTGTGCGTAGTTCATCGGCTGTTGTAGGGACTGGGCGCACATTGTGCAGACACCTTTGAACCTCATCCCATAAGTAATCAATGGGGTTCGGATCAGGGCTGAGGGCTGGCCACGGTAGAACACGGATGTTGTGTTGTTGCAGAAAGGCCATGGAAAAAAAATGAAACAAGTGGGGTCTGATCACTTGGTCGATATACCGCTGATCAGTGACGCCGTGTCCCCGACCTTGACCAACATTCAGAAAGCACATGGGTTCAAGTCTCGCATTAAGTCCAAACCCTGCCCATATCATGACGCTTTGTCCACCCCATGGATCCCTTTCCACAACGTTTCTGTCATCCGAAACGATCACCTCGACGCCGCCAAATTCTGACTCTTCTGCATGGAAGACACAAAATCAACTTTCAGCAGAGAAGATGACGCCAATTGTGATGACCCTGTGCCCACTGAAGTCGTGCTAGTCGATGCCGTGGTTTGAGAACAGGACGACGTCCTGGTCGGCGACATCTGAGGTTGTTGTAACGGAGACGTCGGATCACAGTGTCCCGGCTAATGTGTCGATTATGTGTTCCTATGGTCTGTCGAGCACTTTCACTTGCAGTTAGGAACGGATGTCGCTGTTGACGGGTAATCTGCCGATTTTGTGGAGGTGTTGTGAACCTAGGACGACCGCTCCGAGGAAGGTCATCTGTGGTCTGTGTAGCATTGTATCGATGCAGGAGACGGTAAATTGAGGTTATGTTAACGTTGAAATGACGGGCAACATCTTGGACGGACTCTCCAACTTCCAAACGTCCGATAGCCTGGTTTCTCTGAATTCTCCGTGGCATTGTTGACCAAGGAGTGGTAGGTCCAAGAATCGGCCTCAGTTTCATACCCACTACAGTTCGTGGCAGTTCGTGCATTTTCGATTTCGCGAGAAATGGGTGCTTGATACCCGCATATTCATTGAAATGGTGCGTTTTGGCGATTCATTTATTATGTTGTGTTTTTACTAGGGGCTTCCAAAATGCAACCAAACATTGAAAACACCATCAGGCTTGAGGTTCGCTCTTGACTGCCGTCGAGTTTGGACGTCTTTTGCTTCTCAGCAACGTGTCTAGTGTTATAATTCCTCTTTGGTTCTTTTGGCGTTTGATTTCTCTTGTGTTGGAGTGCATTCAAACTTTTAATTTCTATTTGGTGTTTGCTGATTGTAACAGTCAGTTGTTGGGGATTGTCCTCGGCAATGGCTGACAACAGAATGGAATGTGAGAAGTGGTGGCTTCAGGGAGGAAGCAAATCGGCCATATTCCAGATGCTACTTTTAAAAATGCCTGTGTCGCCAAGCAACCAAATACTGTCCCTCCAACTGCATGGTCTGCTCTTACTTTTGTTTCTGATGAGCCAGCGCAGGTCAAATCAACCACTGTTATCTTCAAAGCCGATGTAGATGAATATGATGATGGTTCAACGACCCTCTGTCAACTTATGACACAGCGTGCTTTGGCTAGAGCCTTGGCTAAAAGCACTACAGAAATAGTCAGTGTTAAGTGGATGGCCACGGGAGATGTTAGTGTCAAAGCAAAAACCGTTGAGGCTGCCAAAACACTTTTGCAGGTCACAGAACTTGATGAACAGTTTGTCACCACTCATGAGAACATGTGGAGTCATCTATGGTATTGATCTGGATATTGAGATGAATGAACTTGAGGACGAGTTTAAACCTGTGTTACCATTAATGTGCTCTGATGTGCGTCTGACTCGTGGGCCTGATAAAGTTCCCACCAAATCTGTTCTTCTTACATTTCCTGGCCAGTCTTTACCAGATCATGTTGTCATTTTCTTCCAGAGATTTCCAATCTGGATGTATGTTCCTCCTGCTCTGTGATGCTTCAAGTGTCAGTCATTTGGGCATGTCTCTGCTAAGTGTAGGAGCACTCATCATGTGTACGCTAATTGTGGAGGGAAGCACAGATATGAGGAGTGCAATGAAAGTCCCCTTAAATGTAGGAACTGTGGTGTGCACACTCTGCGGCATAACAAAGGCTGCATTAAATACCAGGAAGCTGTCCAGATTCAGAAAGTCCGAGTTGAGGGTAAGTTGTCTTATTCTCTGGCTGTTCGACAGGTGCGTGAAGATTTAGATGTCGCTCAGGTTCCAGCAGTTCCTAAACCACCTCCTGCAGCTAAACAACTGTCTCAGGTTGTTACAATTTCAGATGTTGTGTCTTCTCCAGTCATGGTGACTGCTAGTACTCAGAGATGAAACATTGGAAGTTGAATGTCAGACTGATCCTGCTGTTGACATCATGCCTGAATCATCTTGCAAACCTCTATTTAACAATGTCTCCCGTCGATTTTCTCAACTTGTCCCTGGGTGATCTGACGAGCATGGTTGAAGGCCGGGATCCAAACATGAAAAAACCCAATGGGTTTCCAATTAGCATCTGATTGGCTACTTCTCTGCTGGGAAGATCTTATATGCCTGTTAAATCCCATTTAAAGCATACAACATTATTGTTTTCAGTAAAAATGATAAGGCTAACACAAATCTCTGCAACATCTCATCTTTTATATATTTAATACAACACATTAGAGACTATATACACTTATTACATGAAATACCACATGTGAAATACCTAAGACCATATAATACATAAAACACTAACAAATGGATGGGTGGACATAGTATATGATCATACAAAGAAACATTTAAATATTTAATATTCATTAATTTAACTGTTGAAAAGGTCAGTTAATTTCATGTACATGTACTCAATATCTAACGTCAATATACAAAATATCTCTTCTTTCATATACACTATACATACATTTCCTCTGTTCTGTTACCAAAAGAAATGTGATAAATTTAAATAGCTTGACTTCTCATGTAATGAGGATTAAAAAAATAATTTCTCACATCATTGAATCATTTAGCTTGTATTCCATATCAGAAAATAAATGCACATTAAACATAAATATTCAAATGTCTGTCTGAAACTTTCTGGGAAACACCGCTGTGCGTTAAGATATCATTCCCACATATATGGTTGATCATGTTGGTTAGGTAACCAAGTGCGAACTAACGTTATTGCACAATGTGGCATCAAATCACGCTTGTGTCTGGTTCCACTCCATACGTAATGTTGGCGGTTAGCTTGCCTCTCCATTGCCAGTCGTTTTCTGTCTAGGTAATCGTCTATAATGCCCCTTCCTTAGAAATGAATTTTGGACATGTGCCGGCATTGTGCCATCCTTCCACCACATTTGCTTGTTCAATGGGTTGGTTACGCAAGGTTTACATAAACAATGTGGACGCTCTTCCTCTTCCGCTCTGTGCTGCACAATGAATTCTTGCTCATCATCACGATCATCATCTGGTGTTGTTGATATATCAGTAGCTGATGGTACAGCCACAATACTTGGCACCTCTATGATATCCCAGTCGTGGTAGTTAAACAGATGGTAAATAGTCTCTCTCTGTAAAGGGGTTACCATCAATGTCAGGGACTGGTGTTCCGATGCTTCTCCCATCGTCAATAGTTATAGAACTATGAATGCATTTTAAAACAATTCTCCACAGAGTACAACTGACAATAAATTACAATAGACAGCTGCCATAAGGATGGCAATAATTAAAAGTCTGACAATAAGAACAAATTTCCCACATAACGGCTCCAAATATTTCCTCGGCAGTGATAGGTGACAGATTTATAATTCTTCTGCCTGGTTCGAGATCTTGGTGCCCAAGAGTTACTGGCATGCCATTGTGAGGTAAAGTCCCGGTCAACATTCTCTTTCCAATGACACATGGCTAACTGAGAACGCATATTATAGATAGTGTCAGAAAATGATAATCTTTTGTCTTGGAAGACATTCATCACATTATTAAAACTTTCAACATAAAAGGTATCTTTTGCCAAATTGACATCATCCGCATAATTGTAGACAACCGAATTTTCGATAACTCTCGTCAATAAAGCCACAGCTTTTTTACTGGTCAAGACAATCCGTGATGGTTCATAATTTTGATCCAATTTACATCTGGAAGATGCATCACAATCGGAATGATTGTCCTTGTAATGTTCCACAATATTTGATAGTGAAGACCTCAGTTTGGCACTGTCACCATTACAATTCCGAATTGCAAAATGAAAATGAGTGGTAATTGGTTTGACTTTGTCTGACAGCTGCTCATGCCATGTGCTCCCATGTTTGTAGCGAGGCCCAGTGGATACAGCAGTCAACAATTTGGTAACTGCTTTCATTCTGGTTTGTCGTTGATCCAGTGTCTCGAACAAATTTATTAATTGAAAAGTTCCGGTCATGGGTGTGCACATTTATTGGGACATCCCTTTCTTTCAAAAAGTTGTAAATTCTTTCAGTCTCAATGCGTTCATGTCTTTGAGATACTGGATCATGTTGTTTGGTGACATGCTCACACACTAATACTTTGTGACTAGCATCTCCAATAGCAACAACGCTGCTGTCCTTGGCATTCTTCCGCCAACCATGTCGGGCATCGGACATAATGATAATACCATCTAAATGCTCATATCCAGCTTCTTCTTCCAATAAGGCTGTGTCACAGGAATCTTCAAACTCAGATTGAACAATGTTCATGTAAGAATTCAGTTGATCCTTTCTATATCTTTGTGAGAGACTTCCAATACCGGCAGCTGAACAAAATCTTTTATACTGGACAGGTATGAGACCACTGCTGTAAAATGCATGTCCAAGCTTCTCATTAACCAGGAATTTGTTGTTGGGAAGATAAGGTGACGATGCTAAACGGTACTGGTGTAACCTAGAACACCGCACTTTCATCATACAGCATGTCCTTTGTAGTTGGTCTGCTTCAGAGACAGTTTACTTGAACATTTCCGCCCATGCTGCTCTGCTACATCTAGGCACATTTTCATGGATGACTCGGATATGATGAAAAACCTGTCATCAGTGTCCCCAACTCCTGCTCTGACGTGTGTCACGGGTGGATCTTCTGGGACAGTCAGGTAATGGTTTTGGAGATAGTACGTCAAGACACGATCGAGGACGGCAGCATTATTGGCAGGCATATTAGTGTCTGTCCGCAAATGTATCTTCGCCTGATTAATATTTTGAAGAATGACTCTCTCCACATCATCATTACCAGGTACTTCAATAGTGAAGCGCCCACTAGGATCCGCCATAGCAGAAGATCACTTTTATTAGTTAGATAATTCAGAAACAAGAGATTTGTTGTCGAAGGTCAGTAGTCAATTGAAAACAAAATGATAATGAAGTCAGTGACTAAGACAAGGGCTGGCCAGAGTCCACTTTTTAGGGTAGGGGAGGAGATACATGGCAAAACAACCATGGTACAGAAAATGGTAATTAGAGTGTGTCTAGAATCATCAGTGGTTGAACGTGGGGGTTAAAGGAAATATTTACATTAAATTTACTGAAAGATGACCCAATACCAATAACAAATATATCTTGCACAACTGTCTCCACCCCCACTGATATAGAAAGAAGGGTCCCCCAAAGTGTGCCATGCTATCATCACAGAGCGGGAGGTCAGTGCATGGGGGGTCATTTTCACTCCCAGCTGATAGGAGAATGTAATGTGAAACCATGAATGAGATTCTCCCTTCCATCCAGACAAGTTGCTATGGATACTCACCGCCCTCTGGCTGTCTGACTGACAGGAGGGAAATTCAAATTTGAATCACAAAGTTTATATTTCTTTTCTAAATGCAGACTTATTTGACTATCCTGTACCAATGTTTTTCACAGTATGTATTCCTATCACCCTTGTACATGGTCCTAACTATTATCATCTTGAAATATTAGATAGTATTCGAAATATTTCATAAAATGTATTTGAATGTTGCTCTGCTCTTAGCATTAAGCCATACTGGGAGGACACACCCCCTGCCTCTTTTATACCCGCATGCCGGCCTTTGAGGGTCAACAATGGAAGTCTTAATCCTTCTTATGGCTCTCTTGATCCTTCAGTGGAATGCTAGATCAGTAAATGCTAATGGTCCGGGATTCAAGGTTTGTATTAACAGTCTTGATCCAATGCCTGATGTTATATGTCTTCAGGAGACGTTCCTGAATCCTAAACAGCAATTCCATTGGGAAGGTTATGTCTGCCTTTGTAAAGATCGTCAGGTTGGTTTTAGAGGTGGTTGTGCTCATAAAGGACACTGTATCATTTAGTGAACTTACGTTGCCTCCATCCCAATTAGAAGTGAATGCAATATATATTCATTTGAAGGATAAAAGATCAGTCTCCATTTTTAATGTCTAAAATAATGCTCTCGCTACCTACGATGACTATATTTCTCTTGTGAACATGTCAGACAATCTTGCAGTTGTGTGTGGTGATTTTAATAGTCATAGTCCATTGTGGGGAGCTACTAAGCCATTGAGACACTACTTGATGAAAAGAATCTTTTCCTTCTTAATGATGGTTCTATGACTCGGTATGACTTGGCTTCTGCTTCATTTTCGGCCCTGGATTTGACCATTGTCAGTCCACAACCGGCTCCACATTTTGATTGGGAAGTGTATTTGCAGGATTCATTTGGTAGTGATCATTATCCTGTGTTTACTAGCCTTCAACTTGACCCAATCGCTGAACTGAGTGGTACACCTTAGCGGTGGCTTTTCTCTAAAGCTGACTGGTCTGCATTTACTGCTTTGAGCTCTGACACAATCACGCCTGCTATAAACTCTATTGATATGGAGTAGTTTTCCAAATGCTTTGTCTCTAACATTATTGATGCTGCCAATAGATTTATAGGCAGAAGTTCTGGTAAACGTCCGCTAAAACTGCCTGTTTTTTGGTGGACGGATAAATGTCAATCAGCACATGGTGTCAGGAAGAGGGCAAAGAAATTGGTGAAAGATCGGCTTTGCCGTGTGATTTAATTGAGTATAGGCACATTTCCGCATTACTGAAACGTACTGTTATTGAAGCAAAACGTTTGTCATGGTCCAATTACACCAGTTCTATAAATAACAATACACCTATAACCCAGGTATAGAGGAAAGTGAAAAAGATTTCTGGTAGTTCAAGTTCCAATCGTGCTATTCCGTCTATTGGTAAAGCCCGCAACAACAAGTATAAACAAGAGTAATACACTGGCTCAGTCATTTCTAAAAGTATCGAGTACAGATAACTTTAACTCAGATTTTCTTCGCTATAAAGAAAAACTTGAATCAGAATTCTCGGCCATCTTACATTGTCCAACATATATTGCTGATTACAACTCATTATTTAGTTTCCAGGAATTAAAGAATGCTATTTCTGGACCGAAAAATACTACTCCAGGAGATGATTCATTATGCTATGATATTTTTAAACATCTTCCCCTTATCAGCCTTGAAACCATGCTTTTACTGTTTAATAATATTTGGTTTGAAGGCAAACTTCCGACTTCTTGGAAAAAAGCAATAGTAGTTCCAATTCCGAAGCCACATCCTGCAGACCTCTTACCTCTAACATGTGTAAAATAATGGAGGGAATGGTAAATAACCGGCTGGTGTACTTCATGGAAAAGAACAATCTGTTTTCAGATTTAGAAGTTCAATCAGGATTTAGAAAAAAATAGATCCTGTGCTGATCATTTAGTGCAACTTGAAACTGAAATTAAAAAGGCATTAGGTAGCACTGAATATTTAATGGCTGATTTCATGGACATTGAAAAAGCATATGACATGTTGTGGAGGGGCGGTTTGGTAATTAAACTGTATAACCTTAGAGTTTGTGGACGAATGCCTGATTGGATAAAAGATGTCTTAACGGGTAGAACTATACAAGTTCTCATTGGAACGTCACTGTCAGATATTTATATTTTAGAGAATGGAACACCCCAAGGAAGTGTGATAAGCCCAACATTATTTAATGTCATGATAAATGATTTGTTTGAGAATATTAATATCCTGGTTGAAACATCACAGTTTGCAGATGATGGAGCGTTGTGGAAAAGGTCCGGTAATTTTGACACTGTCTTCAAAGTCGTTCAACAATCTCTCTATCTTGTACAGAATTGGTGTGAACATTGGGATTTTAAGATTTCAGCTTCTAAATCTTCTGCTATCATTTTCTCTGAATTGGAGTTTGACAATAAAGTCAAGTTTTTAGGTCTCTGGTTTGATAAGAGGCTCACCTGGAAACCGCATATGGACTATCTGATTCAGAAATGCAATAAAGTCCTGAACCTTCTGAGAAGTATTTCCAGTACCAAATGGGGTGCAGACAGGAAGTGTTTGTTAATCTTATATAGAGCCCTCATTAGATCTCGACTTGATTTCGGTTGTCAAGCCTATGGATCTGCATATGCTACACAAAAAGCAAGACTTGATGTTGTTCAGTCCAAAGCCCTAAGATTATGTCTTGGAGCGTTCAGGACCATCTCTGTTGAGGCTTTACAAGTTGAATCAGGTGAAATGCCTTTAGATCTCAGGCGTGAAATGTTAGACGTTAGATATATGTTAAAATTGAAATCTTTTGGGAGAAAACACTCAACGTCAACTGTGTTGAATGAAAGTGTAGAATATTTTCATGACACTTGGAAAAATGGTATGGGGCATTTTGGGATGCGATCTTAGAGAACGGCTTTAAATAATATTGTGCGTGATGTTGCAATAGATGACACTACTGTTCTGCCTGAAAAGCCACCATGGCTGCTTGAACTACCATCAGTTTATCTTGATGTCCAGGAGCAGGTAAATAAATGTGAGCCAGCGCCCTGAGTTAAAGTTACAGCTGAGGAACATATCCGAAGTCTACAGTGGTTGAATGCTATGCAGATTTACACTGATGGCTCTAAGTGCCAAGTGTCTGGTCGTGTTGGTGCTGGTATATTCATCGTTAATGAAAAGAGAGAACTTTCTATCCGACTGGCTGATCACTTATCAGTATTTTCTGCTGAACTAGGAGCAATCCTTGAACTATTGCGTTGGATTAGTTTTTTAAGGCCTGTTTCAGCGTGAATTTTCAGTGACTCTGTCAGTGCATTACAAGCAATTCGGCTAGGTTCTTCCTCAGCGAGGCAGGACTTGATTAACATTATTCTCGTCCTTTATAATGACTTAAGTAAAGATCTGTTATATGTTGAATTTTTATGGATCCCCGCTCATTTTGGATTACTTGGAAATGAGAAAGCTGAAAGCTGAACTAGAATTTGATGAATCCGAACAGGATGAAACAATTTTACCTTGCAGAGTTAGGCAACGTCAGTATGACCCATTCTAAAACAAAATGGCAGCAGAGATGGGCATCATCCTTAAAAGGACGTCATTTCTTTGGCATCGATCCTTTTATCACTAAAATACACATATCTAGAAATAATCAGAGAGAGGAGGTTCTCTTAACCAGACTTCGTCTTGGGCATTGTGGCCTTGGTGCTTATCTAAATGTTATTAATAAAGACATTTCTGCACATTGTACAGTGTGTAATAATATAATAATATAATAACTACAGATTTATATAGCGCTGGTATCCAGTTCGAAGAACTGCTAAAAATCGCTTCATTTGAGTCTACAAAAAAAGAGACATTACACAGCTAGGAAAACACAAAGCCTCAATACTCCAAGAAAGATTTGGTGAAAACATAGGTTTTGAGTCTTGATCGGAACAAAGTAGGACTGTCAATGTTCCTGATATCCAATGGCAGCCTATTCCATAGCTCAGGGGCAACTTAGGCGAAACTCCGACCTCCAAAAGTTGCCGTTCTAACACTAGGCACACAAAGTAGGAACTGGCAGCTTGATCTGAGAGATCTCCCAGGCACGTACTCTTCAAGAAGCTCGCTGATATAAGTTGGTTTTTGATTGTGTTGCATTGAAAACAATCAGCATCACTTTATATTGGATTCTCTCATTGATTTTGAGCCAGTGGAGGTTCCGTATAATCAGATTGATAATGTAGCTAATTTTTTATTGCATTGCCAAAAGTATGTAAATCAGTGTAAGGCAATGGTGGAGTCTCTAACAGTTCTCAATATTGACTTCTCGTTGTCGGGTATTTTCTATTCTAGGAATATTGTTCACCATGATGTTCAGAATGTCATTCTCACTTATAATAAAGCATGTGGCAGTTTTGATACTTTATAAAATATCCAGGTACTTCACAAACCTTTTTTATCGGCAAGGTGTAAATGGGCCTAGTTGCCCGAACACCTATAAAACATTTTACTAATCATCATCATCATCACCATCAGGCTTCACTACATGCTAAAACTCAATTTATGGTTCCCTGTTTGTTACCTATTTCCTTAATACCACTTGCGTTTCTTTTGCGTGTGAGTATATATACACGATATTTTTATGCTGGGCATCATCATTTGTTCTTATATTCTTTATTTTCACAACAATCACAGAGAATACCTGACTAGAGAAATTTGTGGATTTGGAAATACATACATTATGAAAAGAGTACATTTAAAACTTCTGAAAACTGCAACTGGGCTTCGTTATTCGGCAAATAAGAATATTCCCAAATTAATAAACATTTTATACAAGTTAATTACGCTTCACGGACTGTTAAACTCTCGTGGATTTGTTTTGTGAAAAGATTACTTAATGACTGACGTTCTGCACAATGGCTGGCTTAAAAGGTACAAGAAATATTTAAAGATCATTATCTTCAAGACTGCTGAAGCTCTATTACGGAAAGTTCAAATGTTTTGTACTTCAAAGAAATTAAAAAAACTTATCTTTTGAAATGTATCGCTTCTCACCCAAAAATGGATGCAATGGCGTACAGCACCATTCGCCTACACACCTCAGTGGCTTAATGTAGTGAGAGAGTGAGTATGATTTTACGCCGCTTTTAGAGATATTCCAGAGATATTACGTCGGGGGACACCAGAAATGGGCTTCACACAATGTACCCATGTGGGAAATCGAACCAGAGTTTTCGGCTTGACGAGCGAACGCTTTAACCACTAGGCTACCCGACCACCCGGAATAATGTGTATGTCCTCACCTGTTGTGACGCTGTAGTACACTGTACCCGTCTCTTGTTCTCCATCTTGAGGCGTCATGAACAACACGTCATGGAGCTGACACCGTCGGTGTTGCCGTCTGTAGAATACAGACACACAAGCCTCATTCTGCAGACAGAGATCAACGCATCGGACGCCACTAAAAACGTTTGAAACTTCAGTCAAAATATTGATGCTTACTAAAACGTCTGCCATCTTTGTGCTTTTAGTTCCTCGTCCAGTTCCAATATAGGCTGATGTGTAGGAACCCGTTAGAAGGATTATCAGAGCCACCAACATCTTTCTCGCACTCATCAACGACTGAAGTCAGTGTCATCTATGGACCTATTCAAGGCATATGTACAGACACGAGTCACTGATTCACATATTGATTAAATGCAAATGAAGATAGAAATGTGTTAAAAGGGTAATGACCTGAGGGGTTTACCTAGTGTGTTTTTTTAACATGAATTACTAAAGCATATACTCTTAAAAAACGGAGGGGATATTCGGAAATAACTAAAAACTTCCAGTATTGGCAGAAATATCATTTCTGTTAATAGTTGTCTGGTAATGAACAATTTGGGAACACATTACAAGTAGAGAAGTTTGACAGTAGATGTCATGACGTTTTTGGCGAAATGTTGCCACGGTGTGTCCAAAATTCACTTGCAGAAAGCAATTTGCGCATGAGCCTCCCAATGGCGATTTGAGGGAGTTCGTCCCACTGCTTTTTCGGTGCCTGGTAAAGTTCAGTCAACGTGGTCGGCGATGTATGATATTGACGCAAACATCATGTCTCAGACGTGTTGCATGGGAGAAGGTTCTGGGTTCATTGTTAGCCTTGGTATTCTATGGATGTCGTGCTGCTGGAGGTGAGCACTGACGATCCGTGCACGGTGAACACGGTGTCGTCCTGGTGTTGTACAAAAGGGGACCTAAAGGGCACTAAAGGGGATCGTAACTCCCGGACCTTAACATAGACTTACGACAGTCGTAGCGCTAAGGTAGTTTTGTACAACGACACCATGAAAAACAAATGATCGACCAACACACCTTGCAAACGGGACGAAAAAGACTGCCAGTATGTTGTCTCGATAGTATTGTCCAGTGACCCTTCCTTGCACAATATGGAGAGGGGTTCGCTCAGACATAGAGATGCCACCAACTCCATCACCAATCCGCCCCTAAATCTGTGATAAGGTCTCAGGTTGACATTGGCTTGACGTTCATTTCGACGTCACCAGACATGACCACGCCTTAAGGAAGTGCGAGGTGAATCGGGATAATTTGGTTGTTTGTTTGTTGTTTAACGCCGCACTCAGCAATATTCCAGCTATATGACGGCGGTCTGTAAATAACCGAGTCTTGACCAGATAATCCAGTGATTGACATCATGAGCATCGATCCACGCAATTGAGATACGATGACATGCATCAACCAAGTCAGCGAGCCTGACCAGCCGATTCCGTTAGTCGCCTTTTACGACAAGCATAGTCGCCTTTTACAGCAAGCATTGGGTGCTGAAGACCTATTCTATCCGGATTTTCACCGTTGAATCGGGTAAACATGACAAGTGACTAGCAATAATTATTACAGTTTGACTTTTTCGCACACCTTTGACGTCTGTTGGCAAGATGAGAATTTGTAACACGCGGCTCTCGAGCATGGAGAGGAGCTGCATGTTGACTATTGCTGATCGTTTGAACCGTTTTAACTCGTACTGCAGTATCCTGATGGAAGTTTGCAATTTGATTCGCCGTAGAGTCTGGTTACTGAGCAGTCGCTCCTGTGCTCTTGTCGTTGACCTGGGAAGCCCTGAATGGGGTCGAGTGTCAACATTTAGTGTTTGTTGGTACCTGTTTGTTGGTACCCATCGCGTTGCAGACGCCAATCGTTAGTTTACACACAAACATTGGATGAAATCAAGTAACCATAACTGTATGATAAGCAGAATCAATAAGATTGAGAGACATATGGTCAACAGTGAGTAAGTTGGGTTTAACGCCGCTTTTAACAGTATTCCAATTATATCACGGCGCGTTAGCTTAATGTGGGAGGAAAGTCCGAAGTGATGCAGGTCTCAGACGTTTACCACTTCGGGGTAACCCACAAGCACGGGTATGGTGCTGACAAACCTAGAAACATAATCGGGGCGAACCTTGAATCGAACCAACAATCACAGGTTTCTGGCATGCCCAAGGGACGCAACTCTGCACAGCGAATCGCGGCGCCTAATACGACTGGGCCAACCGTGCCCCCACATGGTCAACAGAGATTAATCGACCTTCCAAAATCAGGAATGACACCCTGCGCACATATGTGGCGCTACTGTGTGAGGCACGTGATAACTATATGATGTGTTTTGGTTATAAGGTTTACATATATGAATGTTCTTACATAGGATGTTTGTCGTCAACACTTATCTTTGTTCTAATACTTGGTGTTAGCATTTATATATCATGATCCCCTACTTTATTTTAAGAGCATATACGTTATGTGTCTTTTCAGTTTAAGAAATCGATTTGTTTTTTTCGTATTTACATTCTTGACACAATGTTAACGCAACAAAACATTTGCCTGTATAAATCAAGCAGGACAATGAACTAACGCAGCTTGGGCTTTGATGGAGATGGTCGTGGAAATGTGAAAAACCGAACGCTGGGGAATAATCATTCTCGAGTATTAGCATCTGGAGAGAAGATAGTAAACATTTGGTCAGAACAAATGGCGTTATGTCGGGTTTAATGCACATAGAATATCACAACAGTCACGCTTCTGTTGTAGGAAAGCCTGTGGTGACGCAGGATGTTAATATTTACCGCTTTGGTGAAACTCGTTGTGGTGTCAATAAACCAAGCTACAACCACTGATAAAATATTCATTCGGCATGCGGCGCATTGAACCACTGTGCACTACACACACGCAAAGCCATGTTTCATAAGAAGACAAAGCTTTCGGTGAAGTTAATGTGTGAATGTTGCTGTTTTACTGTACGCATTTTCTCCTTCATTACGCTCAGAATCCCACCCGATTATCTTTAATCTGGATACACTTCAGTCCCTCCCAGTTCCCCATGCAATCTGATCCCTCACGATACGCCCCAACCACTCCTTGGTACAGTCTGATCTTACCCCATGCATACTGATCCCTCCCGATACGCCCCAATCCCTCCTTGGTACAGTCTGATCTCACCCTATGCAATCTGATCCCTCCCGATACGCCCCAATCCCTCCTTAGTACAGTCTGATCTCACCCCATGCATTCTGATCCCTCCCGATACGCCCCAATCCCTCCTTGGTACAGTCTGATCTCACCCCATGCATACTGATCCCTCACGATGCGCCCCAATCCCTCCTTGGTACAGTCTGATCTCACCGCATGCATACTGATCCCTCACGATGCGCCCCAATCCCTCCTTGGTACAGTCTGATCTCACCCCATGCATACTGATTCCTCCTGATACGCCCCAATCCCTCCTTGGTACAGTCTGATCTCACCAGTCCTTGTTTTAGCCCCTTAATGCCCAGCGCCAGACAGGGTAACAATAAGTACCATCTTTTAACGCGCCACCACTAGACCACAGAGGCGGTCAAATGCATGCAAGAGTACATGAAAGAGTTCTGTTTATGCACCAATCTTTGGAATAATGTTTGGAATTGTTGGATTCCATAGCCAAAGGCGATATCTCCTATGGACAAAAATATTGTCATTTGCAAATATGTCTCTGTATGCCACCTGTACTCAGAAATTGAATTATTTCCTTTTTTGAAATGGTGCTTAAACATAAAGGATTTATGTGATCATTTTTATTCATGTTTGAAATTAATGGACATCTTTCGGACTATGTTTCTACTGTTTCTATAGGTTTAAAAGAAATGCAAATAACAGGATATTTAGGCTTATTGATGAAATGGGATTGCTTGTCCGCCATACATACACGAATATCTATAATTCCAGATGTTTGAAAGACATTGGACACATAGACAGTTTTATTCAGTAAAAGGCCTCACCGGCCCAAAATACATACAAGAACAAGATCATGCATGCGCATATTATTCACGCTTTACCATAATATAACATTTGATAGATTTATGCATAAAGCATTGTTACAACGCTCGACGTAAAAATTACTCTTAACGTAAACATATTTACATTAAGGGTTGAAGTGATAGATAATTGTTTTTTACATTAAGGGTTATCACTATGAAATAATACTTATCGAACTTTCGTGAAACTTCGCAGATTTAATTGATCGTTACTTTGTGAAATGACTAATCATTTTTAGATTCCCCCTCCACAACGACCACCTGGTTGTTATATTCAGCCTTCATAAAAGGGTTTATGACCCCTACCCCCCTTAACCGATTTTATCAAACTTTCTTTCGATATTCTGCAAGGTAACCTCGTTACTAGCCTAATACCGCAACAGCGGTAAGGAGGACTCAGCCCAAACTGATCAGACCAAGTTGTAGATGATGTTGTGTTGTTAGAATGGTTCATTAACAGAGTTTTATGCATAAAATAATGGACATTTTGTTGCAGTATTACGGGTGTGACAGTTAAGCATACACCAGAATCATTATTACAAACGGCAGGAATTACAATGCAATGATGTGTGGTTAAAGGTACCAAGTACCGTGCCGAGTCAAATAAAGCCACTTAAAGTTTATATTTTTCGGATATGAAGTCTATACCTTTTTCTATAGCAGTTCAGCATATCCTGTGGTAAGACCATTGTTGGTTGAAAATAGCGAAAAAGAACATTAGGCATACGGCATGTGTATTTTATGTCCGTTAGGAACCGACTCTTCGATCTTCTGGGGGAGCTGACATAAGCTCACCACGGAACTTCGTACAGTTGAGCTGTAAATGCTATCTTTCGACATACTGTATGAGTAAATGGTACTGGATTGTGAATAGATTTCGCATGACGGATGTATATAGTTAGTTACATAAAAGTAATGAAATATTGGATAAAATTGTGCCAAGTACCAGATTCCCAAAGAAATGTTATAACATGATGATTCTTTACGATTGCAGAGGTAAAAATAACTGGACCTCGGGTGTCAAAAGATACTCCAATCTTGCGGGTATGAGTACGTTTGGAGAGAGCAACATGTAACAGTACCAGATTGTCAATTGTCAATTCTTGCACATAACCTTGACATGTCACAATGTCCTCCACCTCAACAAGATTATCCTGAATAGTCCCCCCAGTCTTGTATATCAGTAGGGTTGGGTCGTTACGGTCGTCCATACACACGCTCTATATATGATGTCCCCAAAACGTTTAGAGTCTACGTTGCTGCATTTTCTAGGTCACTCCTTATACATTGTGGAAACTGGTACTTCTTGATTCCATACAGTTATTTGTATTCATTGCAAACTTTGTTATACTTAATAAGGTATGAGTTATCTTTAGCTTCTTTCAATAATGGCACCGTTCATGTTTTTTTACAAGGACGTTCATCATCGGGGAACATGCCCTAAATGCCCAATAGGCGCCGCAATTCGCTGTGCAGAGTTGCGTCCCTTGGGCACACCAGAAACCTATGATTGTGGGTTCTAATCCCGATTCGTCCCGATTATGTTGCTAGGTTTGTCACCACCATACCCGTGCTCGTGAGTTTCACCGAAGGGGTAAACGTCTGAGGCCTGCATCACTTCGGGCTTTCCTCCCACATTAGGCTGATATGCCGTGATATAACTGGAATAATTTTAAAAGCGGTGTTAAACCCAACTCACTCACTCACTCACTAACTGCCCAATAATTGTACAGTCGCCGATTTGATACTCAGTTCCAACTCTTCCATTCACAATATGTATGTTCAGAATTGAACACTTTTCCAAAAGAGTTATGCAGTAATTTATCACATGAATATCTTTTCATCTCAAATTGTGTAAAAAATCAACTAATTATTACTTTCAACATGGTGAATAACATCGTTTTCCACAGTGTCCCGCGACACACCTGTTCTATTATTCGTGTACAATGGACCCATGATGATCCGGGGTAGAATCGGTTTTCACCAACCCATTCTTGCCGTAAAAGGCGACTATGCTTGTCGTAAGAGGCAACTAACGGGATCGGGTGGTCAGACTCGCTGACTTGGTTGATGCATGTCATCATATCCCAATTGCGTTGATCGATGCTCATGATGTCGATTATTTAGACCGCTGTCATATAGCTGGAATATTGCCGAGTGCGGCGTTAAACAACAAACAAACAAACAAACAAATCCAAGTACAGTGATAGAAAAAAGCTGGGTTCTCATCCAGCAAAATCTCTACTCCATTTTGTCTATCTTTGTTATGAGTGCCTCCTAGGTCTAGTGGTAGAGTGTCCGCCCAGAGAGCGGAGGGTCCGGGGTCCTTGTTGTAACCCTGTCTGGTGCTCGGCATTAAGGGGCTAAAACAAGGGCTGGTCGGCTCGGAGTCAGTAAACAGTGTCTGAGTGGGGTATCCATGTTAAACTGCGGCATGGTATCTCAGTGTGCTAGCACTATAAATCGGCATCAGTCCGGACTAGTACAAGCAGCCACACACACATGCACTTCACTTTATAAGTGCAATAATCTTGGACGCGACGTTAAACACAAGTGCACCTCTCCTCACCACCTATCTTTGTTATGATACCAGGTCGACCTCTCCGGCTGGATATATGTAAACACACATAATGTAGCTCTACAGAAACCAAACAAACTTTTATCCAACAGAATATGCCAGTATGACATGTCCGGTTGTGTACAATGCATTAGCTTCTGTGAACTATGATCACTGGACCTAATTGCAGCACTAAAAAAAGTTATTACTGGTGTTGTTTTGCCATCTGCAGTTTATGATAGAATATGTAATTGTATTTGTAATGAGTAAGGATGAGACATATGGACGAACAACTTCTTTATTACAATTAGGAGCGATGGTTTCGGTGTAGGTTCTAACACCGTTATCAAGCAAGTGAAGAACAGAGTATGGTTGACAAGAATATATACAGGATAGGAGGCAGTGTTTATACAGTTGAGTAGGTTTAAGATCAGTTACACTGTTGTATTTGTAATGAGTTGTGTTTCTGCATGAAATTAGTCAGTGAATGCAACAACCGTGTCCATGTTTCTTTTGGAGGAACATACACTCAAGCAATGCAGAACTTACCAACAAGAAAGGAAATGTATTTAATACTGTGAGGTGATATTATGTGCCAAGTTTTGTGAAGACATATGGTACGGTTTTCAAGATCTGCCCCAGAAACGAGGACTACCTCCATTTTCAGTCTAAATCAGTTGGTGCCATGGAAACTCGAAAAATAACTTTTTCTAAAATCCCAAACTAGCAAAAGGCACCAGTTCACCACTAGACCTATCCATGTGCCAAGTTTGGTGAAGAAATATTTTACGGTTTTAAAGATCTGCTCCAGAAACGAGGACTACCGCAATTTGTAGTCTAAATCAAAGTTGTTGCCATGGAAACTCGAAAAATTTCTTTTTTAAATCCCAAACTATCAAAAGGCACCAGTTCACCACTAGACCTATCTATGTGCCAAGTTTGGTGAATAAATATTTTACGGTTTTCAAGATCTGCTCCGGAAACAAAATGTGACAGACAGCTGGACGGACGGAAGGATGGAAGGACGGACGGACGGCACCCATTCCTATATACCCCTTCCACTTCGTGGCGGGGGAGAATAAAGCCAATGTCGGACAGTTTGTTGGTTAAATCTTCTATATTCCTTGCAATGTAAGATATGCTTTTGCATAACCTTCGATCTTGAAGGCAGCACCCGCTCCTAATCCACAGTTGACGATGTTCCACTTGAGTCGCGACCTGCGATTGGAGCCGACAACTGATGCTCATCACCTTCCAGAGTAGTAGCTGGCATGTCCACAATGACGAGCCTGTCCTTCTTATGATAGCCCCTCGAATAATTGCAAGAAACCGAGCAAAAACAATATAAAACGTGAAAATAACAAAAAAAAGTATCGTATATTTCCAATCAAACTTTGTTTATAAGAATATTTTACATTAAGGGGCAATATATATTATATTAACCCTTAAAGTAAAAAAAATATTTTTTACTTTAAGGGTTGCGGGATGTTACTCTCAATGTATTTTTTTTACAATAAGACTTAACACGTGATCCTTAATGTAAATGTTTTTACATTAAGAGTAATTTTTACATTAAGGGTTGTAACAAAGCACCATGCATAAAGAGTGCCAAATCACTCTCCACAATACTGCTTGACAGTTATTTCGAGCAATATTCCCGCACCTCCAGCCCATGGTGTCTACATTTCACAGCTTTTGAGGTACAATCGAGCGTGCATACCAAGATTTAAAAGAGCGTCGTAAAACGATGTTTGATCAATGTTACAACATTCAAGGCCTCAGTAACGCTTTTTAGTGTTACGGTAGACACGTGGAGGACATTTGCAAATTTGACGCATCAGTGACAAGAACAAAGTCCGATGGAATTCCCTATTTTGACCTGTACCATATGTTCCTATGGTTTTTTTTCAGGTGAACAATTGACTTGCCTTTGCATGTGTTTGTGACGGGTGCAACCGGTAGGTCAGGATACACTCACCTTTTCGCGAACACTTGGTATCATCACTGTTTGATGGTGATTCATAAACACATGCTCATGATGTAGTCGGAATCCTACACTCGACTCTGCTTTTGACAGAGATTTTGTGAATATGGAAAGGGTTTTGTCAATTTTATTTGGTTGCATATTGTTTGCTAAATGCACTTGTGTGCACCAATAAAAGACCTCCACCTAACATACTGCAACTGTATTTCTGACACAATAATCTTCGTTTTATTCAGATCTACTTTCATACCAGGATGTTTACTTTCCAGTGGTGGTATCTTTCCTTGAAGTTGTGAACACGTGTCAGACATTGCCTAGTCATCATCAGCGTCAATTCCAGCCCAAATCGCTTCCTATTCGTTCAACATCTCCAAACTTCCAGTCAAATGTATCCCCATCTTGACACTCCCCATCCCTATCGAGTGTAGTATTGTCGGAACCGTATAGTTGGTAAAGATTTCTTATGATTGCGGAAATGGTGTTGTCGCTATTATGTATAATAATTACTGAAATATGGACCTACAGATACCGTTATCATGACTTCAATGAACCCACGAATGTCCAGAATTTGTCACAGTCGAATGTCTGGAATGAGGCACGTGCTCTGTTCTTGAATCTTGTGTTGGACGCAGGCAAGAAATCGATGTTTTCCGATAAGTATCCCGTCCGCACTAGACAAGTAGATAAGCTTGGTCCTATGTGTGTGTGCGTTTTTGTGTGTTTGTGTGTGTGTGTGTGTGCGTGCGTGCAGTATAATCAACAGTGAGAGGTCAATTTCTTGTACACGCATGCCACTGAATAGAAACCTAGCCATAACAGCTAATGGCATTCTATGAGTATTTGTCTTGCTGCCACTAACACTCATCAGAAATAAAGTTGCAGTATGTAGTACCACATAACAATATTTACTCACCTGAAGGAGGATGTTCATAATTATCAAGCTACATTTTATTTCAAATCGGCCATATTTACAGAGACGAAAGGGACAGGACACGTTTCTGAAGTCACTGGTTCATCCACGGGTTCAAACCAAACAACCAAGTTTCAGTGTGTTCCTATATACATCAAGGTACACCAATTAGCAATCATTAAGCTAGTATTTACTTAATTACTGACAATCAAAACTGAGCAAATAGGCTCATTATTCTTGCACTCGTTCAATCCCATTGAGAAGGGACTTAGTGCACGAGATATATTTATTGATATAAACGCAAAATATTTCTCTAATGCATATGCTTTTGTTTGTTTGTTGTTTAACGCTGCATCATTTACATAATGAGCATCGTTCCACGCAAATGGGATACGATGACATGCATCAGCCAAGCCAACGAGGTGACCCTAATGCATATGCATATTGAAATGTTAAACAGGGCGCTGATGCGAAAACACATTAGTTGTTGTGACATTCATCTTCATATCAAACGGTTATTATGAATACACTAAAAAACAAAAACAAAAACGTTTTGATAATTTTAGAAAAGTAACCAACTACGTTTCAGCTATGCGATTGGGAGTTTGAGGTCCTGTACTCACTGTGCTAGTGATATAATTATAATTACACCATATTATATAACCATCTCATTATACATACTGACATGTAATTAGTGGACAAAAATTAGTTGTTTAATCTTCAAGAATTCAATTTATTGCCCTTGTTTTAAAACAGTAATTCGCTTGTGTGTGTAACAAAAATCAAGGTGTGCTGGCGATTAGGTGCCCCACCCTGGCAGGTGTGGGTTCGAATCCCGGACGGGACTCAACCCCAAAAAGTGCTAGAATCTGTACTTTACTAAGAAAGTGTTATCCCAAATATAACATTAGTTACATTTGACCACTTTCTAAATGGCATTGTGTATTCATAGCTTTCGGCCATGGGAGCCGTGCCAATTTACTCTTGTCAGGGGGGTACTCAAAGTACGTGATCTAGACTACCAGTTGTCGAACTTTCATTTTGTGGAAGCTTCGGTGGCTGAGTGGGTTAGATCGCTGACTTTGTGTGCTGGCGATTAGGTCCCTCACCCTGGCAGGTGTGAGTAAAAAGTACTAGAATCTGTACTTAACTAAGAAAGTGTTATCCCAAATATAACATTAGTTAAACAATTATTTGGAAATGGAAAACTGGTTTATTGCATATAGAGATGTTTCGATGAAGATTCTTACACCGTTATCAAACTGGAGTGAATGCAACCACGTGATGAGATTAAAATATGCATAACATGTTGTGATAAGCAAGTTAACATTAGCAGCAGCAACAACTGAGCCAGATGTACAGTAAGGATAACAAATAGCACACATGCAATGAAGCCAGATGTACAGTAAGGATAACAAATAGCACACATGCAATGAAGCCAGATGTACAGTAAGGATAACAAATAGCACACATGCAATGGAGCCAGATGTACAGTAAGGATAACAAATAGCACACATGCAATGGAGCCAGATGTACAGTAAGGATAACAAATAGCACACATGCAATGAAGCCAGATGTACAGTAAGGAAAATAAATAGCACACATGTTGGTTGGTTGGTTGGTTTCTGTTTAACGCCGCACTCAGCAATATTCCAGCTGTATGACGGCGGTCTGTAAATAATCGAGTCCGGAACAGACAATCCAGTGATTGACATCATGAGCATCGATCCACGTAATTGGGATCGATGACATGCATCAACCAAGTCAGCGAGCCTGACCACCCGATCCCGTTAGTCGCCTTTTATGACAAACATAGTCGCCTTTTACGGCAAGCATGGGTTGCTGAAGACCTGTTCTACCCCGGATCTTCACGGGTTGTGTTTGGGACTGATGCTACGGGTGGAGCAGGACACTGTCACCTTTTCGAGGACACTTGGTATAGTCACTTTTTGATAGTGATTTATGGACACATTGGTACCAAAATACATATGATGAATTATCTATGACCTACATGTATTTATCAACAAGGGGGGCGGTCGTGTGGCCTAGTGGTTAAAACGTTCGTTCTTCACGTCGAAGACACGGGTTGGATTCCAGGTATGGGTACAATGTGTGAAGACCATTTCTGGTGTCCCCCGCCGTGATATTGCTGGAGTATTGCTAAAAGCGGCGTAAAACCATACTCACTCACTTGTAACAAGGGAGCTCTTGGTAAGTTTAAAGGTCATGCATTCGATCATATGTTACAGATCCAGGATATGTTCCTTATATAATTCAGAGATCAGCTGCGTATTTGCGTAAACTATGCATTAAATAAGCTGAAATACGCAGACAAATTGAAGTCTAGGGTATCAAATACAAAAAACTACAAATACACCATTGAAATAAATTAATGCGTATATTACATCTATTAGATTTGTACAAAGGTGTCTTTATTACAAAGCTAGCCGTCATATAGCTGGAACATTGCTGAGTGCGGCGTTAAACAACAGACAAAAAATACAAAGCTAGGTTGTAAACAAAAAAAGCTTCCGGGAGCAGGAGCTGCAAACAGACGCAGATGAGTTTTTTACCATTCACATAGTTTAAATGATTTACAAGGATTATTACGAAACAGGTTTAAAGTTAAATAGCCAAATGTCAAGAAACAGGTGGGTAAAAAATTTGAATACCCTCTAAAACTTGTGGATACTCAATCAAAATTAAATCCCTGGGTAAAATACTCAAATAACCAAGAGCTTATCTATAGTTCTGTCATAATCACATTTTGAGAGGCGTTTTAATGTCCACGGCTGCAAAACTGCTCACATCATGTCACATATCCCTTCCACAAATGTAAAAATTCTTATATTTCCCCCTAATCGCATTGAGCCATCGAAAGTTATAATCACTACCAGCCATAAGGTAGTCCCTCTTTTTGTCGCCACGGGGATAGTCCGGAGCCCAGGGAAAGTACGTCATTTTGCGGCCATCATGAAATACCCAGTGCCCTTCATTTGCTGCGTCCGACCCATCGATGTAGTAATTGCAAGGCCCAGTGTCTGCAAATAAGAGTGTGTTATCATGATTACTGCTTGACTGAAACACATTTTTTTTTCATTTTATTTTTTTATTCAGTCATATACACAGGATACAGATGCAGTCGAATAACAGTACAAATTCATGTATAAAGGTAATTCGCAAAAGGATGTGGTACAGAGGAGGTATAGGGCATAATCCACAGCATGGTACAGATGAAGGCATATTTATGTATACATTTAAGAAGGTGCGGTTTTTATGGTACATCATATTTTGTTGCAAGCGAATAAGTTATTTACAGTTTGAGTTTACAAAGCCCATTTTCTGTTAAAGGCAGAGAAGTAGTTATTTCTACGTGCAATATGATATTCAACGTCATAGATAGACTGAAACACAATTAATACAGCATCACTTCAACTATTTGTGTATTGTTGAAATGTATTTATGTTTGATATATCAATCCACCATTCTTTTAGACCCGTGAAGATCCGGCGTAGAATAGATCTTCAGCAACCCATGCTTGCCGTAAAAGGCGACTAGTTGTCTTATCCCCACACTTTACATTGATGTTATCAATGAGGAATGGACCCAGTAACATATATCTCTTTGTATGAATTGTTATGGAACTTTAGAATCCAGTAAACAAGAGCAATGGACATGTCTTCAGGTTTTAGAATCAAGCCAAAAATTGATAATGCCGATGCATGGCTTGGGCAGATTTCTTCCCCAGTTAACATATTGGCCTTACAAATGTATAAGACATTGTTTGATATGTCACTCGTACAAACTTCTTTTATCAAACAATTAATGTGGTGATGGTTACAAGTAGTATAGCTTTTCATAGCCATACTTTGGATGACAGCTGGCTGGGACAGAATGGGTATATACCAATTCTGTCTCCTCTTTTTCAGTTGGTGCATTCTACCAAAGACAACATCACACATCTCTCTTTTGGCATATGCTTCCACAGCTTCCATAATAATTTAACCAGTTCTGAACCCAATTAGTAGGAGGCTGCTCAAGATATTGTGATCCATATTTGAATAACTGACGAGGATTGTTATTGTCAATTAATGTTAAATTGGTCCCGTGAAGATCCCAACCCGCGCTTGGCTCAAGAGGCGACTATGCTTGTCGTAAGAGGCGACTAACGGGATGGGATCGGGTGGTCGGGCTCGATTATTTACAGACCGCCATCATATATCTGGGATTTTTCTGATTGCGGAGTTTAACAATAACAAAAAAGAAGTAAGTCCTCAGTATAATTTTCAAAGTGTTTTATTGAAGACATGTTTTGGTTTGGTTTGGTTTGTTGTTTTACGCCACACTGAGGACCAGACATCATTTACATCATGAACATCGACCCACACAATTGGGATCGATGACATGCATCAACCAAGTCAGCGAGCCCGACCACCCGATCCCATTAGTCGCCTTTTACGACAAGCACAGTCGCCTTTTACGGCAAGCATGGATTGCTGAAGACCTATTCTACCCCGGATCCAAGTTTGACGCCCCGTCTTCAGCAATCCATTTTAAAGACCGTCAAACGACTCTGGCTCAGAAGTTGTTGTTTTATATCAGGGTTACATAACTAAAAGAATCAGTAAAGCTTTCAAGAAAAACTGTGGTATACAGTATATTTAATTTATGTGGAGATTATGTTTCCGTGTTTGTTCAAGTAAATACTGGCCTTGCCTTTGAATGTGTTTTGGATGGGTGCCAATACGCTCCCCTTTTGGCGAACACCCGATATCATCATTATCTGATACGGATTCATAAACACATGCTTACGTTGGTTTGGAGTTACGCCGCTTTTAACAGTATTCCAGTTATATCACGGCGTGTCAGCTTGATGTGAGCGGAAAGTGAGTGAGTGAGTGAGTTGGGTTTAACGCCGCTTTTAACAGTATTCCAGTCATATCGCGGCGTGTCAGCTTAATGTGGGAGGAAAGCCCAAAGTGATGCAGGTTTTAGACGTTTACCACTTCGGTGAAACCCACGAGCACGGGTATGGTGCTGACAAACCTAGAAACATAATTAGGGCGAACCGGGATTCGAACCCACAATCATAGGTTTCTGGCGTGCCCAAGGGACGCAACTCTGCACAGCGAATCGTGGCGCCTTAGACGACTGGGCCACCCGTACCCCCTGAGCGGAAAGACCGAAGTGATGCAGGGTTCAAAAGTTTACCACCTTATTGAAACCCACGAGCACGGGTATGGTGCTGACAACCCCTAGAAACAATATCGGTTTTTGAACCCACCATCATAGGTTTCTGGCGTGCCCAAAGAACGCGATTCTGCAGAGCATAAGACGTTATGCTCGCACATGGTTATATCGGATAACAATAGACAAATCAATGCATGTTTTCAACACAAATGTTTAATGCGAGGACGAAATGTATCAGTCTGATATATGAAACGTGCATACAACAGTAAGAGTAAAATATACAAACCTAGTGACGAGTTGATCTGCTTGACGACGTGGTTCTGCTTGTCCTCACTGTCAATAACGACAAAGTGTTCTCCTCTGGATTTACAGTCAGCAAGACCTTTGTCGTACGTCATCTTCTCCTGATGAAGCTGGTAACAGAAGTTGAGGAGGCGGTTGTGGACGTAGCCAGATGGACAATCACCTGAGACAGACAAGGGCACTTATCTTCTATATGTAAAAAAGTGAACATATGATACCATCCTATACATTAACAGGTAGCAGAGTGATAAAAACATTTTAGGTAACACAGTTGTGGTGCAACTGTATTGATAAAATACAAATATAATAATATGATAGTACTGTCTGCGTTTTTTTAAAGTGCCGCTCATAGGGAACATAAAGTTACGTAGTTGACTGGGCATGTACATTTCAGACGGATTGATCAGAAGATTTCTGAGGCAATGAACCTTTAAAATGTAAGTTCACATGAATGAATGAATGAATGAATTTATGAATAAATGAATGAATGAATGACCTGTTGTGACGCTGTAGTACACTGTACCCGTCTCTTGTTCTCCGTCCTGCGGCGACATGAACAACACGTCGTGGAGCTGACACCGCCGGTGTTGCCGTCTGTAGAATACAGACACACAAGCCTCATTCTGGAGACAGAGATCAACGCATCGGACGCCACTAAGAACGTTTGAAAATTCACTTAAGATAGTCATATTTACTAAAACGTCTGCCATGTTTGTTCTTTTAGTTCCTCGTCCAGTTCCAATAAAGGCTGATGTGTAGGTACCCGTTAGAAGGATTATCAGAGCTACCAACATCAACGACTGAAGTCAGTGTCATCTATGGGCCTAGTCAAGACATATGTACCGAGATGAGTCGCGGATTCACATATTGATTAAATGCAAATGAGTATGGAAATGTATTGAAATCGCACAGGAACTCGATGATAGCGTGTAAGACATAATATATTCGTATAGAAAAAAATCAAATCCCCTATATACAAGGAGACGAGGAGTAACACCCACCATCTTGGTTCTTATTCAAGATTTCGCACTCGGTTCGAATCACAGCTCGATATCGCATGAAATATGAATGTCACTTATTTCAACCTATTGGAACCTGCTAAACAAACCATAGGCTATACAATCATGTTCATCTGTGGCGAACTTACCTCAAATTTATTTTAAAACAACCATCAAATGTCAGCTCTATGCTGCGCCGCTGAGGTAAACAAGAAAAAGGTGGCCGGAAATTACGGCGCTACACGGGCTTCAACTCTGCAAACTTTTCTGATTGGTTAAAATGTATATCAAAATATTAGCACATGGTGGTGGTGGTGGGGGTGCTTGGTTGGTTGGCTGGTTTGTTATTTAACGCCGCACTCAGCAATATTCCAGCTATATGACGGCGGTCTGTAAATCATCGAGTCTGGACCAGACAATCCAGTGATTGACATCATGAACATCGAATCACGCAATTGGGATCGATGACATGTATCAACCAAGTCAGCGAGCATGACCACCCGATCCCATTAGTCGCCTTTTATGACAAGCATAGTCGCCTTTTACGGCAAGTATGGGTTGCTGAAGACCTATTCTACCCCGGAATCCTCACGGGTCGCGAAGGGAAGGAAATTCAAGACCGTCAATGATAATCTGCTTCGAAATGTTTAACTATGCTGTAGATTTCCTTGTCAACCCCAACATTTTGCAAGCAGGCCTACCATTGACGGTTCTGAATTTCCCTCCTTTCACTGTGTGCTAATATTTCGATCCACTATTATTCATTTTAGCCAATCAGAAACGTTATGCGAGTTCAAGCCCGTGTAGCGCCGTTATTTCCGGCCACCCTTTTCTTGTTTACCTCGGCAACGAAGCTTAGGGTTGAGATTTGATACACTCCAACCCCTCCCGATAACTCCAATCTCACCATATGCACTCCACACCCTCCCATTTCACTCCAATCTCACCCCATGCGTTATCAGTCCCGATACACTCTTATCCCTCTCAGTTCACTCTGATCTCACCCAGTGCTAACTGATATCTCCCGGGACATTCCAATCTCTGGGGTGAGTACAAGTCCCAGGTATTGATATAAAGACAGTGGGTGTACCATCATCTCCACAGACTATCTAACATTACTAATTGTTTTCCCCATCAAGTAGGAGTATACATGAATACTTCATGTGATTTTGGAACTCCAAAAAGCATTATTATATAATTCATGGCTTATGTATTTTAAAAAATGACATAAATATGCTTTTTGTACAGATATTTATTTTCGAAATTTTTGTATACTTGTTGATTTAAACATGTTCTTCCAGATATGGAGAATTTATAATTGATTTTGCAACTTATAATAACATAAAAGTGCGTGTTGTATTTTGTTAACTTTTTATGAGGAACTACTTTGTGCTCAAGCTGTCGATCACTGTTGTGACTAAGAAAGCGACTTGATGAGCTGTTAACTTGTCTTCGAAAGGTGCCATTTTATCATCAAAATGCATATAATACATGTACTATTTCATTGTCTCAATGTGTGTGTTGCGTATTCACTAATACCAATAAGCACACAGTTGTGTTCATTCGTTAAAGTGTGTTAATGCTCTATCATTATTAAGTTGCATACCAATGAAAGTGATTCTGAAGAATATATATGAAATATCCAAAGGAAGATCTTCTTCTTACAAGCCAGGACCATGTCATACCTCTGACACAATTGTATTAAATATTATATATATTATACATCACTACGACTGTGGTAGTTATTGTTCTGCATATATACAGTGCGACCAATGTAGTCTCATCTGGAGTCGACCCGTGAAGATCCGGGGTAGAAAAGGTCTTCAGCAACCCGTGCTTGCCGTAAAAGGTGACTATGCTTGTCGTAAAAGGCGACAACGGGATAGGGTGGTCAGGCTCCCTGACTTGGTTGATGCATGTCATTGATCCAAATTGCGTGGTTCGATGTTCATGATGTCAATCACTGGATTGTCTGGTCCAGACTCGATTATTTACAGACCGCCGTCATACAGCTGCAATCTTGCTGAGTGCGGCGTTAAATAACCAACCAACCAACCAATCATCTGTAGGCTTTTGGAATTAATAACTAAATTGTAAATATATTATCTTGGTCTCGTCGCTATATGGCTGAAATAATGCCGATGCGACGTTAAATTTTAATTCACTCACTCACTCATCTGTAGACTCTTGGAATAAGGTGAGGTGAGGTGAAATGGTGTTTAACGTCGCGTCCAAGATTATTGCACTTATATAGCGACGTGCATGTACGTGTGTGTGTGGCTGCTTGTGCTAGTCCGGACTGATGCCGATTTATAGTGCTAGCTCACTGAGATACCATGCCGCAGTTTAACATGAATACCCCACTCAGACACAGTATACTGACTCCGAACCGACCAATCCTTGTTTTAGTCCCTTATTGCCGTGCGCCAGACAGGGTAACAACAAGAGTGAGTGAGTATGGTTTTACGCCGCTTTTAGCAATATTCCAGCAATATCACGGCGGGGGACACCAGAAATGGGCTTCACACATTGTACCCATGTCGGGAATCGAACCCGGGTCTTCGGCGTGACGAGCGAACGCTTTAACCAACAGGCTACCCGACCGCCCCCGTAACAACAAGAACCATCTTTTAACGTCTTTTGGTATGACGCGACCAGGGATCGAACCCCTGACATTCCGCTTCGGGCGGACGCTCTACCACTAGACCACGGAGGGGGTCTCTTGGAATAAGGAAAAGAGTTTGCCGAGTACAGATGTAACATGTCAGTGCGTACATGTACACATGCGTTTCCTTTCGCATTGATTAGGCGTGGTTTATTTCATGGGTATTTTAAGCAATGAGCTGTTGTGTTGTTACCTATTCTTTTAGTGTGTGCTTGTGTGCTCAGAATCTGAATATGGTATTATATTTACAAAAACTCAGAGCCTGTATCCTTTATTCAACATGTAAGTAAACAGTTATAATGATGACTTGAATCATTTGAAAAACGTCTTTACAGATGTAACCCAGATGGACCCTTGCCAATATACTTTCTATGACATTAGATATAAGCCAACAATCAATACTTGCGTAGTGATTAGGCATTGTTTATGTCATGACTAGTTTAAGCAATGAGCTGCTGTATGTTGTGTGGTAACCTGTTTTTTGCTGACGGTGTGTATACTCAGATGCTGAATACCGTCTTATATTTACATGTACAGAGAGTCTGTATAAATTAGTCCAAATCCTGTATTCAACATGTAAGTAAACAGTTATTATAATAGCAAAATCATTTGAAAAACTTCTTTACAAAGGTAACCATGACTCTTTAAATGTAGACTGCGAGCATCAGTTTTGTTTTTACATTATCAGGATTATTGCACTTATATAGCGACGTGCGTGTACGAGGATGACGCGGTCGGGGATCGAACCCCGGACCTTCGGCTCTCCGGAAGACGCTCCACCACTAGACCACGGAGGCGGTCACATGTATGCAAGAGTACATGAAAGAGTTCTATTTATGCACCAACGTTTTGAATAATTGTTGGATTCCTTAGCCAAAGGCGATTGTCATATGTCTTTGTACGCCACCTGTACTCAGAAATTGAATTATTTCCTTTTTTTCAAATGGTGCTGAAATATAAAGAATTACATGAAATTTTATGTGATCATTTTTATTCATGTTTGAAATTAATGGACATCTTTCGGACTATGTTTCTACTGTTTCCATCGGTTTAAAAGAAATGCAAATAACAGGAAGATTTAGACTTATTGATGAAATGGGATTGCTTGTCCGCCTTACATACACGAATATCTATAATTCCAGATGTTTGAAAGACATTGGACACATAGACAATTATATTCAGTAAAAGGACTCCGGCCCAATTTACATACAAGAGCAAGAGCATGGATGCGCATATTATTTACGATGTACAATAATATAACATTTGCCGAGATTTATGCATAAATCATCATGTATAAAGAGTGCCAAATCACTCTCCACAAGACTGTATGACAGTTATTTCGAGCAATATTCCCGCACCACCTTGGTTTTCACAGCTTCTGAGGTACAATCGAGCGTGCATACCAAGATTTAAAAGAACGTCGTAAAACGATGTTTGATCAACGTTACAACATTCAAGGCCTCATTAACGCTTTTTAGTGTTACGGTAGACACGTGGAGGACATTTGCAAATTTGACGCATCAGTGACAAGAATAAAGTCCGATGGAATTCCCTATTTTGACCTGTACCATATGTTCCTATGTTTTTTTCAGGTGAACAATTGACTTGCCTTTGTATGTGTTTGTGACGGGTGCAACCGGTAGGTCAGGATACGTTCATCTTTTCGCGAACACTTTGTATCATCACTGTTTGATGGTGATTCATAAACACATGCTCATGATGTAGTCGGAATCCTACACTCGACTCTGCTTTTGACAGAGATTTTGTGAATATGGAAAGGGTTTTGTCGCTTTTATTTGGTTACATATTGTTTGCTAAATGCACCTGTGTGCACCAATAAAAGACCTCCTTTGTAAAACATACTGCAACTTTATTTCTGACACAATAATCTTCGTTTTATTCAGATTTACTTTCATACCAGTATGTTTAGAAGAACTTTCCAGTGCTGTTATCTTTCCTTTAAGTTGTGAACACGTGTCAGACATTGCCGAGTCATCATCAGCAAACATGGCCAGCCTCTCTGTCCATATGCCGACATAACCTCTATATATATATATATACAATAAATATCTGTGGACTTACGAAAGTCGAGAGATAGTGATCTTTATTATTATTTACTTTTGTTTAACTAATGTTATATTTGGGATAACACTTTCTTAGTATAGTACAGATTCTAGTACTTTTTGGGGGTTGAGTCCCGTGCGGGATTCGAACCCACACCTGCCAGGGTGAGGCACCTAATGGCCAGAACACAAAGTCAGCGATCTAACCCACTCAGCCACCGAGCCTTCCTCAAAAATGAAATTCCGACAACTGGTAGTCTAGATCACGTACTTTGATACATGTGTTATCCCAAATATAACATTAGTTACATTTGACCACTTTCTAAATGGCATTGTGTATTCATACTTTTGTTTAATCTGAAATTATTCTTAAGATGCGTCAATTCCATCCCATATCGTTTACTATTCATTCAGCGTCTCGAAACTTCCAGTCAAATGTATCCCCATCTTGACACTCCCTATCCCTATCGAGTGTAGTATTGTCGGAATCGTATAGTTGGTAAAGATTTCTTATGATTGTGGAAATGGTGTTGTCATGGAAATGGTGTATTATGTATGATAATTACTGAAATATGGACCTACAGATACCGTTATCATGACTTCAATGAACCCACGAATGACCAGAATTTGTCACAGTCGAATGTCTGGAATGAGGCACGTGCTCTGTTCTTGAATCTTGTGTTGGACGCAGGCAAGAAATCGGTGTTTTCCGATAAGTATCCCGTCCGCACTAGACAAGTAGATAAGCTTGGTCCTATGTGTGTGTGCGTTTTTGTGTGTGTGCGTTTGTGTGTGTGTGTGTGCGTGCGTGCAGTATAATCAACAGTGAGAGGTCACTTTCTTATACACGCATGCCACTGAATAGAAACCTAGCCATAACAGCTAATGGCATTCTATGAGTATTTGTCTTGCTGCCACTAACACTCATCAGAAATAAAGTTGCAGTATGTAGTACCACATAACAATATTTACTCACCTGAAGGAGGATGTTCATAATTATCAAGCTACATTTTATTTCAAATCGGCCATATTTACAGAGACGAAAGAGACAGGACACGTTTCTGAAGTCACTGGTTCATCCACGGGTTCAAAACCAACAACCAAGTTTAAGTGTGTTCCTATATACATCAAGGTACACCAATTAGCAATCATTAAGCTAGTATTTACTTAATTACTGACTAAAAAACAACTTGAAGACAATCAAAACTTGAGCAAATAGGCTCATTATTCTTGCACTCGTTCAATCCCATTGAGAAGGGACTTAGTGCATGAGATATATTTATTGATATAAACGCAAAATATTTCTCTAATGTTTATGCTTTTGTTTGTTTGTTGTTTAACGCCGCATGATGTACATAATGAGCATCGTTCCACGCAAATGGGATACGATGACATGCATCAGCCAAGCCAACGAGGTGACCCTATTGCATATGCATATTGAAATGTTAAACAGGGCGCTGATGCGAAAACACATTAGTTGTTATGACATTCATCTTCATATCAAACGGTTATTATGAATACACTAAAAAACAAAAACACAAAAACGTTTTGATAATTTTAGAAAAGTAACCAACTACGTTTCAGCTGTGCGATTGGGAGTTTGAGGTCCTGTACTCACTGTGCTAGTGATATAATTATAATTACACCATATTATATAACCATCTCATTATAAATACTGAGATGTAATTAGTGGACACAAATTAGTTGTTTAATCTTCAAGAATTCAATTTATTGCCCTTGTTTTAAAACAGTAATTCGCTTGTGTGTGTAACAAAAATCAAGGTGTGCCGGCGATTAGGTGCCCCACCCTGGCAGGTGTGGGTTCGAATCCCGGACGGGATTCAACCCAAAAAAGTACTAGAATCTGTACTTAACTAAGAAAGTGTTATCCCAAATGTAACATTAGTTAAACAATTATTTGGAAATGGAAAACTGGTTTATTGCATATAGAGATGTTTCGATGAAGATTCTTACACCGTTATCAAACTGGAGTGAATGCAACCACGTGATGAGATTAAAATATGCATAACATGTTGTGATAAGCAAGTTAACATTAGCAGCAACAACAACAACAACAACAATAGGTAATGGACAACAAGTAACACAGAGATCATTGGCCTGAGCCAGATGTACAGTAAGGATAACAAATAGCACACATGCAATGAAGCCAGATGTACAGTAAGGATAACAAATAGCACACATGCAATGAAGCCAGATGTACAGTAAGGATAACAAATAGCACACATGCAATGGAGCCAGATGTACAGTAAGGATAATAAATAGCACACATGTTGGTTGGTTGGTTGGTTTCTGTTTAACGCCGCACTCAGCAATATTCCAGCTGTATGACGGCGGTCTGTAAATAATCGAGTCCGGAACAGACAATCCAGTGATTGACATCATGAGCATCGATCCACGTAATTGGGATCGATGACATGCATCAACCAAGTCAGCGAGCCTGACCACCCGATCCCGTTAGTCGCCTTTTATGACAAACATAGTCGCCTTTTACGGCAAGCATGGGTTGCTGAAGACCTGTTCTACCCCGGATCTTCACGGGTTGTGTTTGGGACTGATGCTACGGGTGGAGCAGGACACTGTCACCTTTTCGAGGACACTTGGTATAGTCACTTTTTGATAGTGATTTATGGACACATTGGTACCAAAATACATATGATGAATTATCTATGACCTACATGTATTTAGCAACAAGGGGGGCGGTCGTGTGGCCTAGTGGTTAAAACGTTCGTTCTTCACGTCGAAGACACGGGTTGGATTCCAGGTATGGGTACAATGTGTGAAGACCATTTCTGGTGTCCCCCGCCGTGATATTGCTGGAGTATTGCTAAAAGCGGCGTAAAACCATACTCACTCACTTGTAACAAGGGAGCTCTTGGTAAGTTTAAAGGTCATGCATTCCATCATTATGTTACAGATCCAGGATATGTTCCTTATATAATTCAGAGATCAGCTGCGTATTTGCGTAAACTATGCATTAAATAAGCTGAAATACGCAGAAAAATTGAATTCTAGGGTATCAAACACAAAAAACTACAAATACACCATTGAAATAAATTAATGCGTATATTACATCTATTAGATTTGTACAAAGGTGTCTTTATTACAAAGCTAGCCGTCATATAGCTGGAATATTGCTGAGTGCGGCGTTAAACAACAGACAAAAGATACAAAGCTAGGTTGTAAACAAAAAAAGCTTCCGGGAGCAGGAGCTGCAAACAGACGCAGATGAGTTTTTTACCATTCACATAGTTTAAATGATTTACAAGGATTGTTACGAAACAGGTTTAAAGTTAAATAGCCAAATGTCAAGAAACAGGTGGGTAAAAAATTTGAATACCCTCTAAAACTTGTGGATACTCAATCAAAATTAAATCCCTGGGTAAAATACTCAAATAACCAAGAGCTTATCTATAGTTCTGTCATAATCACATTTTGAGAGGCGTTTTAATGTCCACGGCTGCAAAACTGCTCACATCATGTCACACATCCCTTCCACAAATGTAACAATGCTTATATTTCCCCCTAATCGCATTGAGCCATCGAAAGTTATAATCACTACCAGCCATAAGGTAGTCCCTCTTTTTGTCGCCACGGGGATAGTCCGGAGCCCAGGGAAAGTACGTCATTTTGCGGCCATCATGAAATACCCAGTTCCCTTCATTTGCTGCGTCCGACCCATCGATGTAGTAATTGCAAGGCCCAGTGTCTGCAAATAAGAGTGTGTTATCATGATTACTGCTTGACTGAAACACATTTTTTTTTCATTTTATTTTTTTATTCAGTCATATACACAGGATACAGATGCAGTCGAATAACAGTACAAATTCATGTATAAAGGTAATTCGCAAAAGGATGTGGTACAGAGGAGGTATAGGGCATAATCCACAGCATGGTACAGATGAAGGCATATTTATGTATACATTTAAGAAGGTGCGGTTTTTATGGTACATCATATTTTGTTGCAAGCGAATAAGTTATTTACAGTTTGAGTATACAAAGCCCATTTTCTGTTAAAGGCAGAGAAGTAGTTATTTCTACGTGCAATATGATATTCAACGTCATAGATAGACTGAAACACAATTAATACAGCATCACTTCAACTATTTGTGTATTGTTGAAATGTATTTATGTTTGATATATCAATCCACCATTCTTTTAGACCCGTGAAGATCCGGCGTAGAATAGATCTTCAGCAACCCATGCTTGCCGTAAAAGGCTACTAGTTGTCTTATCCCCACACTTTACATTGATGTTATCAATGAGGAATGGACCCAGTAACATATATCTCTTTGTATGAATTGTTATGGAACTTTAGAATCCAGTAAACAAGAGCAATGGACATGTCTTCAGGTTTTAGAACCAAGCCAAAAATTGATAATGCCGATGCATGGCTTGGGCAGATTTCTTCCCCAGTTAACATATTGGCCTTACAAATGTATAAGACATTGTTTGATATGTCACTCGTACAAACTTCTTTTATCAAACAATTAATGTGGTGATGGTTACAAGTAGTATAGCCTTTCATAGCCATACTTTGGATGACAGCTGGCTGGGACAGAATGGGTATGTACCAATTCTGTTTCCCCTTTTTCAGTTGGTGCATTCTACCAAAGACAACATCACACATCTCTCTTTTGGCATATACTTCCATAATAATTTAACCAGTTCTAAACCCAATTAGTAGGAGGCTGCTCAAGATATTGTGATCCATATTTGAATAACTGACGAGGATTGTTATTGTCAATTAATGTTAAATTGGTCCCGTGAAGATCCCAACCCGCGCTTGGCTCAAGAGGCGACTATGCTTGTCGTAAGACGCGACTAACGGGATGGGATCGGGTTGTCGGGCTCGATTATTTACAGACCGCCATCATATATCTGGGATTTTTCTGATTGCGGAGTTTAACAATATAAAAAAAAGAGGTAAGTCCTCAGTATAATTTTCAAAGTGTTTTATTGAAGACATGTTTTGGTTTGGTTTGGTTTGGTTTGTTGTTTTACGCCACACTGAGGACCAGACATCATTTACATCATGAACATCGACCCACACAATTGGGATCGATGACATTCATCAACCAAGTCAGCGAGCCTGACCACCCGATCCCATTAGTCGCCTTTTACGACAAGCACAGTCGCCTTTTACGGCAAGCATGGATTGCTGAAGACCTATTCTACCCCGGATCCAAGTTTGACGCCCCGTCTTCAGCAATCCATTTTAAAGACCGTCAAACGACTCTGGCTCAGAAGTTGTTGTTTTATATCAGGCTTACATAAGTAAAAGAATCAGTAAAGCTTTCAAGAAAAACTGTGGTATACAGTATATTTAATTTATGTGGAGATAATGTTTGCGTGTTTGTTCAAGTAAATACTGGCCTTGCCTTTGAATGTGTTTTGGATGGGTGCCAATACGCTCCCCTTTTGGCGAACACCCGATATCATCATTATCTGATACGGATTCATAAACACATGCTTACGTTGGTTTGGAGTTACGCCGCTTTTAACAGTATTCCAGTTATATCATGGCGTGTCAGCTTGATGTGAGCGGAAAGACCGAAGTGATGCAGGGTTCAAAAGTTTACCACCTTATTGAAACCCACGAGCACGGGTATGGTGCTGACAAACCTAGAAACAATATCGGTTTTTGAACCCACCATCATAGGTTTCTGGCGTGCCCAAAGAACGCGATTCTGCAGAGCAAATTGCGGCACCTAAGACGTTATGCTCGCACATGGTTATATCGGATAACAATAGACAAATCAATACATGTTTTCAACACAAATGTTTAATGCGAGGACGAAATGTATCAGTCTGATATATGAAACGTGCATACAACAGTAAGAGTAAAATATACAAACCTAGTGACGAGTTGATCTGCTTGACGACGTGGTTCAGCTTGTCCTCACTGTCAATAACAACAAAGTGTTCTCCTCTGGATTTACAGTCAGCAAGACCTTTGTCGTACGTCATCCTCTCCTGATGAAGCTGGTAGCAGAAGTTGAGGAGGCGGTTGTGGACGTAGCCAGATGGACAATCACCTGAGACAGACAAGGGCACTTATCTTCTATATGTAAAAAAGTGAACATATGATACCATCCTATACATTAACAGGTAGCAGAGTGATAAAAACATTTTAGGTAACACAGTTGTGGTGCAACTGTATTGATGATAAAATACAAATATAATAATATGATAGTACTGTCTGCGTTTTTTTAAAGTGCCGCTTATAGTGAACATAAAGTTACGTAGTTGACAGGGCATGTACATTTCAGACGGATTGATCAGAAGATTTCTGAGGCAATAAACCTTTGAAATGTAAGTTCAAATGAATGAATAAATGAATGAATGAATGAATGACCTGTTGTGACGCTGTAGTACACTGTACCCGTCTCTTGTTCTCCGTCCTGCGGCGACATGAACAACACGTCATGGAGCTGACACCGCCGGTGTTGCCGTCTGTAGAATACAGACACACACGCCTCATTCTGGAGACAGAGATCAACGCATCGGACGCCACTAAGAACGTTTGAAAATTCACTTAAGATATTCATATTTACTAAAACGTCTGCCATGTTTGTTCTTTTAGTTCCTCGTCCAGTTCCAATAAAGGCTGATGTGTAGGTACCCGTTAGAAGGATTATCAGAGCTACCAACATCTTTCTCACACTCATCAACGACTGAAGTCACTGTCATCTATGGGCCTAGTCAAGACATATGTACCGAGATGAGTCGCGGATTCACATATTGATTCAATGCAAATGAGTATGGAAATGTATTGAAATTGCACAGGAACTCGATGATAGCGTGTAAGACATAATATATTCGTATAGAAAAAAATCAAATCCCTTATATACAAGGAGACGAGGAGTAACACCCGCCATCTTGGTTCTTATTCAAGATTTCGCACTCGGTTCGAATTGCAGCTCGATATCGCATGAAATATGAATGTCACTTATTTCAACCCACTGGAACCTGCTAAACAAACCATAGGCTATACAATCATGTTCATCTGTGGCGAACTTACCTCATATTTATTTTAAAACAACCATCAAATGTCAGCTCTATGCTGCGCCGCTGAGGTAAACAAGAAAAAGGTGGCCGGAAATTACGGCGCTACACGGGCTTGAACTCTGCAAACGTTTCTGATTGGTTAAAATGTGTATCAAAATATTAGCACATGGTGGTGGTGGGGGGGTGGGGGTGATGGGTGGGGGGTGGGGGGGGGGGGGGGGTGGGGGGGGGGGGGGTGGTTGGCTGGTTTGTTATTTAACGCCGCACTCAGCAATATTCCAGCTATATGACGGCGGTCTGTAAATCATCGAGTCTGGACCAGATAATCCAGTGATTGACATCATGAACATCGAACCACGCAATTGGGATCGATGACATGTATCAACCAAGTCAGCGAGCATGACCACCCGATCCCATTACTCGCCTTTTATTACAAGCATAGTCGCCTTTTATGGCAAGTATGAGTTGCTGAAGACCTATTCTACCCCGGAATCCTCACGGGTCGCGAAGGGAGGGAAATTCAAGACCGTCAATGATAATCTGCTTCGAAATGTTTAACTATGCTGTAGATTTCCTTGTCAACCCCAACATTTTGCAAGCAGGCCTACCATTGACGGTTCTGAATTTCCCTCCTTTCACTGTGTGCTAATATTTCGATCCACTATTATTCATTTTAGCCAATCAGAAACGTTATGCGAGTTCAAGCCCGAGTAGCGCCGTTATTTCCGGCCACCCTTTTCTTGTTTACCTCGGCAACGAAGCTTAGGGCTGAGATTTGATACACACCAACCCCTCCCGATAACTCCAATCTCACCATATGCACTCCACACCCTCCCATTTCACTCCAATCTCACCCCATGCGTTATCAGTCCCGATACACTCTTATCCCTCTCAGTTCACTCTGATCTCACCCAGTGCTAACTGATATCTCCCGGGACATTCCAATCTCTGGGGTGAGTACAAGTCCCAGGTATTGATATAAAGACAGTGGGTGTACCATCATCTCCACAGACTATCTAACATTACTAATTGTTTTCCCCATCAAGTAGGAGTATACATGAATACTTCATGTGATTTTGGAACAACAATAAGCATTATTATATAATTCATGGCTTATGTATTTTAAAAAATGACAGAAATATGCTATTTGTACAGATATTTATTTTCAAAAATTTTGTATACTTGTTGCTTTAAACATGTTCTTCCAGATATGGAGGATTTATAATTGATATTGAAACTTATAATAACATAAAAGTGCGTGTTGTATTTTGTTAACTTTTTATGAGGAACTACTTTGTGCTCAAGCTGTCGATCACTGTTGTGACTGAGAAAGCGACTTGATCAGCTGTTGACTTGTCTTCGAAAGGTGCCATTTTATCATCAAAATACATATTATACATGTACTATTTCATTGTCTCAATGTGTGTGTTGCGTATTCACTAATACCAATAAGCACACAGTTGTGTTCATTCGTTAAAGTGTGTTAATGCTCTATCATTATTAAGTTGCATACCAATGAAAGTGATTCTGAAGAATATATATGAAATATCCAAAGGAAGATCTTCTTCTTACAAGCCAGGACCATGTCATACCTCTGACACAATTGTATTAAATATTATGTATAGTATACATCGCTACGACTGTGGTAGTTATTTTTCTGCATATATACAGTGCGACCAATGTAGTCTCATCTGGAGTCGACCCGTGAAGATCCGGGGTAGAATAGGTCTTCAGCAACCCGTGCTTGACGTAAAAGGTGACTATGCTTGTCGTAAAGGGGGCTACGGGATCGGGTGGTCAGGCTCGCTGACTTGGTTGATGCATGTCATTGATCCAAATTGTGTGGTTCGATGTTCATGATGTCAATCACTGGGTTGTCTGGTCCAGACTCGATTATTTACAGACCGCCGTCATACAGCTGCAATCTTGCTGAGTGCGGCGTTAAATAACCAACCAACCAACCAATCATCTGTAGGCTTTTGGAATTAATAACTAAATTGTAAATATATTATCTTGGTCTCGTCGCTATATGGCTGAAATAATGCCGATGCGACGTTAAATTTTAATTCACTCACTCACTCATCTGTAGACTCTTGGAATAAGGTGAGGTGAGGTGAAATGGTGTTTAACGTCGCGTCCAAGATTATTGCACTTATATAGCGACGTGCATGTACGTGTGTGTGTGGCTGCTTGTGCTAGTCCGGACTGATGCCGATTTATAGTGCTAGCTCACTGAGATACCATGCCGCAGTTTAACATGAATACCCCACTCAGACACAGTATACTGACTCCGAGCCGACCAGTCCTTGTTTTAGTCCCTTATTGCCGTGCGCCAGACAGGGTAACAACAAGAGTGAGTGAGTATGGTTTTACGCCGCTTTTAGCAATATTCCAGCAATATCACGGCGGGGGACACCAGAAATGGGCTTCACACATTGTACCCATGTCGGGAATCGAACCCGGGTCTTCGGCGTGACGAGCGAACGCTTTAACCAACAGGCTACCCGACCGCCCCCGTAACAACAAGAACCATCTTTTAACGTCTTTTGGTATGACGCGACCAGGGATCGAACCCCTGATCTTCCGCTCTCCGGGCGGACGCTCTACCACTAGACCACGGAGGGGGTCTCTTGGAATAAGGAAAAGAGTTTGCCGAGTACAGATGTAACATGTCAGTGCGTACATGTACACATGCGTTTCCTTTCGCATTGATTAAGCGTGGTTTATTTCATGGGTATTTTAAGCAATGAGCTGTTGTGTTGTTACCTATTCTTTTAGTGTGTGCTTGTGTGCTCAGAATCTGAATATGGTATTATATTTACAAAAACTCAGAGCCTGTATCCTTTATTCAACATGTAAGTAAACAGTTATAATGATGACTTGAATCATTTGAAAAACTTCTTTACAGATGTAACCCATATGGACCCTTGCCAATATACTTTCTATGACATTAGATATAAGCCAACAATCAATACTTGCGTAGTGATTAGGCATTGTTTATGTCATGACTAGTTTAAGCAATGAGCTGCTGTTTGTTGTGTGGTAACCTGTTCTTTGCTGACGGTGTGTATACTCAGATGCTGAATACCGTCTTATATTTACATAAACAGAGAGTCTGTATAAATTAGTCCAAATCCTGTATTCAACATGTAAGTAAACAGTTATTATAATAGCAAAATCATTTGAAAAACTTCTTTACAAAGGTAACCATGACTCTCTAAATGTAGACTGCGAGCATCAGTTTTGTTTTTACATTATCAGGATTATTGCACTTATATAGCGACGTGCGTGTACGAAGATGATGCGGTCGGGGATCGAACCCCGGACCTTCGGCTCTCCGGAAGACGCTCCACCACTAGACCACGGAGGCGGTCACATGTATGCAAGAGTACATGAAAGAGTTCTATTTATGCACCAATGTTTTGAATAATTGTTGGATTCCTTAGCCAAAGGCGATATCTCCTATGGAAAAAAAAACATATTGTCATATGTCTTTGTATGCCACCTGTACTCAGAAATTGAATTATTTCCTTTTTTTCAAATGGTGCTGAAATATAAAGAATTACATGAAATTTTATGTGATCATTTTTATTCATGTTTGAAATTAATGGATATCTTTCGGACTATGTTTCTACTGTTTCCATCGGTTTAAAAGAAATGCAAATAACAGGAATATTTAGACTTATTGATGAAATGGGACTGCTTGTCCGCCTTACATACACGAATATCTATAATTCCGGATGTTTGAAAGACATTGGACACATAGACAATTATATTCAGTAAAAGGACTCCGGCCCAATATACATACAAGAGCAAGAGCATGAATGCGCATATTATTTACGATGTACAATAATATAACATTTACCGAGATTTATGCATAAATCATCATGTATAAAGAGTGCCAAATCACTCTCCACAAGACTGTATGACAGTTATTTCGAGCAATATTCCCGGACCACATTGGTTTTCACAGCTTCTGAGGTACAATCGAGCATGCATACCAAGATTTAAAAGAACGTCGTAAAACGATGTTTGATCAACGTTACAACATTCAAGGCCTCATTAACGCTTTTTAGTGTTACGGTAGACACGTGGAGGACATTTGCAAATTTGACGCATCAGTGACAAGAATAAAGTCCGATGGAATTCCCTATTTTGACCTGTACCATATGTTCCTATGTTTTTTTCAGGTGAACAATTGACTTGCCTTTGTATGTGTTTGTGACGGGTGCAACCGGTAGGTCAGGATACGTTCATCTTTTCGCGAACACTTGGTATCATCACTGTTTGATGGTGATTCATAAACACATGCTCATGATGTAGTCGGAATCCTACACTCGACTCTGCTTTTGACAGAGATTTTGTGAATATGGAAAGGGTTTTGTCGCTTTTATTTGGTTACATATTGTTTGCTAAATGCACCTGTGTGCACAAATAAAAGACCTCCTTTGTAAAACATACTGCAACTTTATTTCTGACACAATAATCTTCGTTTTATTCAGATTTACTTTCATACCAGTATGTTTAGAACTTTCCAGTGCTGTTATCTTTCCTTTAAGTTGTGGACACGTGTCAGACATTGCCGAGTCATCATCAGCAAACATGGCCAGCCTCTCTGTCCATATGCCGACATAACCTATATATATATATATATATATATATATATATATATATATATATATATACAATAAATATCTGTGGACTTACGAAAGTCGAGAGATAGCGATCTTTATTATTATTTACTTTCGTTTAACTAATGTTATATTTGGGATAACACTTTCTTAGTATAGTACAGATTCTAGTACTTTTTTGGGGTTGAGTCCCGTGCGGGATTCGAACCCACACCTGCCAGGGTGAGGCACCTAATGGCCAGCACACAAAGTCAGCGATCTAACCCACTCAGCCACCGAGCCTTCCACAAAAATGAAATTCCGACAACTGGTAGTCTAGATCACGTACTTTGATACATGTGTTATCCCAAATATAACATTAGTTACATTTGACCACTTTCTAAATGGCATTGTGTATTCATACTTTTGTTTAATCTGAAATTATTCTTAAGATGCGTCAATTCCAGCCCAAATCGCTTCCTATTCGTTCAACATCTCCAAACTTCCAGTCAAATGTATCCCCATCTTGACACTCCCCATCCCTATCGAGTGTAGTATTGTCGGAATCCTATAGTTGGTAAAGATTTCTTATGATGGTGTTGTCGCTATTATGTATAATAATTACTGAAATATGGACCTACAAATACCGTTATCATGACTTCAATGAACCCACGAATGTCCAGAATTTGTCACAGTCGAATGTCTGGAATGAGGCACGTGCTCTGTTCTTGAATCTTGTGTTGGACGCAGGCAAGAAATCGGTGTTTTCCGATAAATATCCCGTCCGCACTAGACAAGTAGATAAGGTCCTCTCTCTCTCTCTCTCTCTCTCTCTCTCTCTATCTCTCTCTCTCTCTCTCTAACAACTTGAAGACAATCAAAACTTGAGCAAATGGGTTCATTATTCTTGCACTCGTTCAATCCCATTGAGAAGGGACTTAGTGCACGAAATATATTTATTGATATAAACGCAAAATATTCCTCTAATGCATACGCTTTTGTTTGTTTGTTGTTTAACGCCGCACTCAGGGACTTAGTGCACGAAATATATTTATTGATATAAACGCAAAATATTCCTCTAATGCATATGCTTTTGTTTGTTTGTTGTTTAACGCCGCACTCAGCAATATTCCAGCAATATGACGGCGATCTATAAATAATCGAATCTGGACCAGACAATCCAGTGATTGACATAATCTTCATATCAAACGGTTATTATGAATACACTAAAAAACAAAAACAGAAAAACGTTTTGATAATTTTAGAAAAGTAATCAACTACATTTCAGCTATGCGATTGGGAGTTTGAGGTCCTGTGTTCGTTAACTGTGTTAGGGATATACTAGTAATTATGATTACACCTTATTATATAACCATCTCATTATAAATACTGACATGTATTTAGTGGACAAAAATTAGTTGTTTAATCTTCAAGAATTCAATTTACTGACTTTGTTTTAAAACAGTAATTGGGTTATGTGTGTAACAAAAATCAAGGTGTGTTGATTCCGAATCTTTGAGTGTGTTTGAAAGGTCTTTGTGTGTGGTTTTAAAGGCTATTAACACTGTGCATACACAGCACAGCATATACGTTCATGCAGATGCATAAAATGCATAGATCTTCCATAAAAAAATAATACAAGAATATCAAGTGGATAACAAAATATTCAGAAGTTGTTATTGCAACATTTACTTTTCTTTGTCGAAACTTTCGTTGCAGCAATGAATGTAATCCGGTCTACAGGGCACATCTGCCAACATGTACAATATAATTGAGATGCTCAGATTCATAATCTATACCTCACATCTAAGTAACGGTTACTGTCCGCAAGAAAACGATCGTCATCTTTGACAGGATTGATACTTATAGAGGTCTGGGAGTAGATGTTTAGGGCGACATCCAATAGCTACATACTGTCGGAAAGGGGCGAAGGAAAACCATGTCTCTACAGGTAGCAATGCGTAGCTGATAATAACATATGACAGGTGATATCATTAAATGATTAACCAACGAGCTACATGAATATAAGGACCTTGGGATTAATCTGGCGAGGAATTTTCAACATAAATTCGCGAGGGACAAACACTCCGTAATTCCGAGCTGCGAGCAGGTTATTCTTCATATTATCCGAGGTATTTTTCTGAGACAAAGGTTGGTTTCCTGATCTCAAGTGGAGTTCAGTATTCTATTGATCATGTTGATGGAACGTCGTGCATAGAATCGTTTGTGACGTCATGAACAATCATTAGAAAACGTAAAACTGGTTTATTGAATATAGTGAAGTTTCGATGAAGATTCTTACACCGTTATCAAGCTGGAGTGACTGCAACCACGTGATGAGATTAAAATATTCATAATATGTTGTGATAAGCAAGTAAACATAAACAACAACAGGTAATGGATAACAAATAACACACATGTAATGAAGCCAGATGTACAGTAAGGATAACAAAGAGCACACATGCAATGAAGCCAGATGTACAGTAAGGATAACAAAGAGCACACATGCAATGAAGCCAGATGTACAGTAAGAATAACAAATAGCACACATGTAATGAAGCCAGATGTACAATACGGATAACAAATAGCACACATGTAATGAAGCCAGATGTACAGTAAGAATAACAAATAGCACACATGTAATGACGCCAGATGTACAGTAAGAATATGAAATAGTACACATATTTTGAAGCCAGATGTACAGTAAGGATAACAATGAGCACACATGTAATGAAGCCAGATGTACAATACGGATAACAAATAGCACACATGTAATGAAGCCAGATGTACAGTAAGAATAACAAATAGCACACATGTAATGAAGCCAGATGTACAATACGGATAACAAATAGCACACATGTAATGAAGCCAGATGTACAGTGAGGATAACAAATAGCACACATGTAATGAAGCCAGATGTACAGTGAGGATAACAAATAGCACACATGTAATGAAGCCAGATGTACAGTAAGGATAACAAATAGCACACATGTAATGAAGCCAGATGTACAGTGAGGATAACAAATAGCACACATGTAATGAAGCCAGATGTACAGTGAGGATAACAAATAGCACACATGTAATGAAGCCAGATGTACAATACGGATAACAAATAGCACACATGTAATGAAGCCAGATGTACAGTAAGGATAACAAAGAGCACACATGTAATGAAGCCAGATGTACAGTAAGGATAACAAATAGCACACGTGTAATGAAGCCAGATGTACAGTAAGGATAACAAATAGCACACATGTAATGAAGCCAGATGTACAGTAAGAATAACAAATAGCACACATGTAATGAAGCCAGATGTACAGTGAGGATAACAAATAGCACACATGTAATGAAGCCAGATGTACAGTGAGGATAACAAATAGCACACATGTAATGAAGCCAAATGTACAGTAAGGATAACAAATAGCACACATGTAATGAAGCCAGATGTACAGTGAGGATAACAAATAGCACACATGTAATGAAGCCAGATGTACAGTGAGGATAACAAAGAGCACACATGTAATGAAGCCAGATGTACAGTAAGGATAACAAATAGCACACGTGTAATGAAGCAAGATGTACAGTAAGGATAACAAATAGCACACATGTAATGAAGCCAGATGTACAGTAAGAATATGAAATAGTACACATATTTTGAAGCCAGATGTACAGTAAGGATAACAATGAGCACACATGTAATGAAGCCAGATGTACAGTGAGGATAACAAATAGCACACATGTAATGAAGCCAGATGTACAGTAAGGATAACAAATAGCACACATGTAATGAAGCCAGATGTACAGTAAGGATAACAAATAGCACACATGTAATGAAGCGGTCGTGTAGCCTAGTGGTTAAAGCGTTCGCTCTTCACGCCGAAGACACGGGTTCGATTCCAGGTATGGGTACAATGTGTGAAGATCATTTCTGGTGTCCCCCGCCGTGATATTGCTGGGGTATTGCTAAAAGCGGCGTCAAACCATACTCACTCACTTGTAACAAGGGAGCTCTTGGTAAGTTTAAAGGTCATGCGTTCAATCATTACGTTACAGATCAAGGATATGATCAGAGATCAGGCTGCGTATTTGCGTAAACTACGCGTTAAATAAGCTGAAATACGCAGATAAATTAAATTCTAGCGTATCAAATACAAAAAACTACAAATACACCATTGAAAACTTAATGCGTATATTACATCTATTAGATTAGTACAGAGGTGTCTTTCTTACAAAGCTAGGTTGTAAACCAAAAATGGCTCCCGTGAGCGGGAGCTGCAAAACAGACGCAGATGAGTTTTCTACCATTCACATAGTTTTAAATGATTTACAAGGATTGTTACGAAACAGGTTTAAAGTTAAATAGCCAAATGTCAAAAAACAGGTGGGTAAAAAAATTTGAATACCCTTTCAAACTTGTGGATACTCAATCAAAATTAAATCCCTGGATAAAATACCCAAATAACCAAAAGCTTATCTGTAGCTCTGTCATAATGTTCACTGCTGCAACACTGCTCACGGCATGTCACACATCCCTTCCACATATGTAACAATGCTTATATTTCCCCCTAATCGCATTGATCCATCGGAAGCTATAATCACTATCAGCCCTAATGTAGTCCCTCTTTTTGTTTCTATAGGGAATCATGCCGAAGACCCGGGCTCGAATCCCGACATGGGCACAATGTATGAAGCCCATTACTGGTGTCCCCCGCCGTGATATTGCTGGAATATTGCTAAAAGCGGCGTAAAACAATACTCACTCACTCACTTCTATGGGGAAAGCCCGGAGCCCAGGGAAAGTACGTCATTTTGCGGCCATCATGAAATACCCAGTGCCTTTCATTTGCTGCGTCCGACCCATCGAAGTAGTAATTGCAAGGCCCAGTGTCTGCAAATAAGAGTGTGTTATAATAATTACTGCTTGACTGAAACACAAAATATACAGCATCCTTTCAACTATTTGTGTATCGTTGAAATGAATATATGTTTGATATATCAATCCACCATTCTTTAATGTTATGCTTTACATTTTGCATGCTAGAACACTACTGCTTGTGATGTTTTAGTCTACCTGTGTTTATTCTGTAACAGATCAGCAAGAAGGGGAGAACAATTGATTCCCATGGGGGATGCGTACTTCTTGCCTAGTTGTCTTATCCCCACATTTTACATTGATGTTATCAATGAGGAATGGACCCAGTAACATATATCTCTTTGTATGAATTGTTATGGAACTTTAGAATCCAGTAAACAAGAGCAATGGACATGTCTTCAGGTTTTAGAATCAAGCCAAAAATTGATAATGCCGATGCATGGCTTCGGCAGATTTCTTCCCCAGTTAACATATTGGCCTTACAAATGTATAAGACATTGTTTGATATGTCACTCGTACAAACTTTTTTTATCAAACAATCAATGTGGTGATGGTTACAAGTAGTATAGCTTTTCATAGCCATACTTTGGATGACAGCTAGCTGGGACAGAATGGGTATATACCAATTCTGTTTCCCCTTTTTCAGTTGGTGCATTCTACCAAAGACAACATCACACACTCTCTTTTGGCATATGCTTCCACAGCTTCCATAATGATTTAACCAGTTCTGAACCCGATTAGTAGCAAGATGCTCAAGATATTGTGGTCCATATTTGAATAACTGACGATGATTGTTATTGTCAATAACAGAGAATTAATGTTAAATTGGTCCCGTGAAGATCCCTGTTAGAACAGGTCTTTCGCAACCCGCGCTTGTCGCAAGAGGCGACTATGCTTGTCGTAGGAGGCGACTAACGGGATCGGGATGTCGGGCTCGATTATTTACAGACCGCCGTCATATATCTGGGATTTTTCTGATTGCGGAGTTTAACAATAAACAAACAAATTAAGTCCTCAGTATAGTTTTCAAAGTGTTTTATTGAAGACATGTAAGGAAATTTCCAAGTTTGACGCCCCGTGAAGATCAGGGTTAGAATAGGTCTTCAGCAATCCATTTTAAAGAGCGTCAAACGACTCAGAAAGTGTTGTTTTATATCAGGGTTACATAACTAAAAGAATCAGTAAAGCTTTAAAGAAATATTATGGTATACAGTATATTTGATATATTTCCATTATGTTTCCGTGTTTGTTCAAGTGAATGTGCACGAGGACGGTTATGGTGCTGACAAACCTAGAAACCATATCGGTATTTGAACCCACCATCATAGGTTTCTGACGTGCCCAAGGAACGCGATTCTGCAAAGCAAATTGCGGCACCTAAGACGTTATGCTCGCACATGGTTATATCGGATAACAATAGACAAATCAATGCATGTTTTCAACACAAATGTTTAATGCGAGGACGAAATGTATCAGTCTGATATATGAAACGTGCATACAACAGTAAGAGTAAAATATACAAACCTAGTGACGAGTTGATCTGCTTGACGACGTGGTTCTGCTTGTCCTCACTGTCAATAACAACAAAGTGTTCTCCTCTGGATTTACAGTCAGCAAGACCTTTGTCGTACGTCATCCTCTCCTGATGAAGCTGGCAGAGAGCATATGGTCTCTGAAGCTGGTAACAGAAGTTGAGGAGGCGGTTGTGGACGTAGCCAGATGGACAATCACCTGAGACAAACAAGGGCACTTATCATCTATATGTAAGAAAGTGAATCGTGGAACATATGATACCATCCTATACATTAACAGGTAACAGAGTGATAAAAACATTTTAGGAAACACAGTTCTAGCGCAACTGTATTGATGATAAAATACAATTATAATAGCATGATAATACTTTTTGCCGCTCATAGTGAACATTAAGTTCCGTAGTTGACTGGGCATGTACATTTCAAATTGACTGATAAACGATTTCTGAGGTGATGAACTTTTAAGATGTAAGTTCACATGAATGAATGAACCCCGGTGAAATAATGTGTTCATACCCTCACCTGTACCAACACTGTAGTACACTGTACCCGTCCCTTGTTCCCCGTCCTGCGGCGACATGAACAACACGTCATGGAGCTGACACCGTCGGAATTGTCGTCTGTAGAATACAGACACACACGCCTCATTCTGCAGACAGAGATCAACGCATCGGACGCCACTAAACACGTTTGTACATTCAGTCAAAATATTGATGCTTACTAAAACGTCTGCCATCTTTGTTCTTTTAGTTCCTCGTCCAGTTCCAATATAGGCTGATGTGTAGGAACCCGTTAGAAGGATTATCAGAGCCACCAACATCTTTCACGCAATCATCAACGACTGAAGTCACTCACGCTATATGTACTTATCGATTCAATGCAAATGAAGATGGGAATGTACTGAAAAGGTTATTAATTATCTTAGGAGACAAGAGTGTTTTTCGCGCTCATCAACTAATGAATTGTTCAAACTAAATGCACTTTAGGTAAATATTTACAATATGAACATATGTTTTTTGCAATCATCAAGGTAGACGTGTCGCGGTTTCACTTATTGATTCAATGGAGGAGATATGGTTTATCTGGTGCTTGTCAATATGTATTGTGAAGTCATATGTATGTAAGCGTCTTTTAAGTTTTTGTGATCGATTTGAAGTATTTTTTATATAAATCTTTTGCAACTAGAGTCAATACAAAGCGTCAACGCAACAGAATAATCTGTCTTGAATATTTCACGAAACATATTCCATGGGGTGTTAAAGGCAAACTGGTGATGAAACTTATGTCGTCGGATACATGTGGGGAGCCACGGACATTAAGGTGTTTTGATTCATGTATTCTCTTGTGTTCTCAAAAGAAACGTTGGGAGCCAAAAAAGATGTCGTAAGGTTGGCTTTAAAGCTGTTAAGATATCTCGGCTGTCAGGTGTCTGTTGACAGTGATGTTCTTTCAAAAGAGGACGGAAACTCATCATGTATTCTCTATCAGTTCGAGTGAAATAAAGCGACAATACCCTTTCCATATCCTGGTTGGTTGGTTGGTTTGTTGTTTAACGCCGCACGCAGCAATATTCTAGCTATATGACGGCGGTCTGTAAATAATCGAGTCTGGACCAGACAATCCAGTGATTGATATCATGAGCATCGATCAACGCAATTAGGATCGATGACATGTATCAACCAAGTCAGCGAGTCTGACCACCCGATCCCGTTAGCCGCCTTTTAGGGCAAGCATGGGTTGCTGAAGACCTATTCTACCCCGGATCTTCACGGGTCCTTTCCATATCCAATAAAAGAAGAAGTCGGTTGTACGAAAAGAAAATCTTGGAGCAAGATGAAGAGGAACGCGAGGTTTAAAGCTCTTAATACTAGTATATCAGGACGGCCAGGTTTCTTGCAATCCAAGAGATAGAGCTTTGCAGTTCGGGATGCAACTAATTGAACCGCCGCAAACTAGACGCAAACAAGACCATGGAACCAGAACATGGAAGTGTGAGTGTGAGTGAATTAAAATTTAATTTCGCATCGACATAATTTCAGCCTTGTAGTGGCGAGAAGAAGTTGACATATACAAGTTCAATTCAGTTTATTGTATTCAAGGCCAAAGGCCCACAGACATATAGATTACACAATGTTAAGTTTAAGGGGAGAAATGGATATACATGTACAGTGTATATGACGTTAACGAAAACATAATTTATTAGTATCCATCTTAAAAAATCAGAATTGTTCAAAGTCACAATTTTCTCTATATTTCGGGGATATATTCATATTTCTTATATTATCATACAACGGTCATTTCAAAATGACGTGAAATGCATCTTTAACCATATTCAAATTACAAAACTGACACATTCGGTTTTCTTTTAGGTTAGTTAGAGATCGGTTTGTAGTTATAAAAAACACACTGTGAGTGAGTGTTAACATCACCATTATATATATGTACCTTTCTTATATTATCATACAAAAGATATTTTAAAATAACTTTAAAAACTCATCTTCAACTGAGATCGATTTGTATTTTTTAAAACAATCAACTCTTTACACGTAAAGTCAATACAAAGCATCAACGCAACAGAATAACCAGTACCAGATATTTGCCATATGAGATTCTGCAACAAGCAGATCATTCAATCCAAGAGATCCAAAATGACAAGCTTGTTTGAGAAGTGAATAGGTGAATGATTTTCTTGACGCATTTTCTCTCCCGAAACGCTACGAAACCCTCCAAGTACATTCCAAGCACTTCTAGTGTACTCTGATCTCACCCCATGTGATCTGATGTCTCCCGACACCCTCAACACCCTCTGCGATACACTCCGATTCTTCACGATACACTCCAATCTCACCCGATACACTCCAAACCCTCCCAGTTGATTTCAATCTCACCCCATGTGATCTGATGTCTCCCGACACCCTCAACACCCTCTGCGATACACTCCGATTCTTCACGATACACTCCAATCTCACCCGATACACTCCAAACCCTCCCAGTTGATTTCAGTCTCTCCCCATGTGATCTGATGTCTCCCGACACCCTTAACACCCTCTGCGATACACTCCGATTCTTCACGATACACTCCAATCTCACCCGATACACTCCAAACCCTCCCAGTTGATTTCAGTCTCTCCCAGTTCACTCTGATCTCACCCCGTGCTAGCTGATCTCTCCAGACACACTTCAATTTCTCCCAGTTCACTCTGATCTCACCCCGTACTAGCTGATCTCTCCTGGAACATTCCCGTCTCTTGGGTGAATATAGGTCCCAGATGTTGATATAAAGTGGGTGTACCATCACAAAACCACCATATAATCTAAAGGGATCACCATTAATAAACACAATAACCTTAGTTTTATTCAGGTTTACTATCATACCAGTATGATAACAAAAAATTTCCAGTACATTTATCGTTCGTTGCAGTTGCGAACATATGTCAAACATTGCTGAGACATCATCAGCAATAGGCCTTCAGCAACCCATGCTAGGCGAATATGCTTGCCGTAAGAGGCGACTAACGGGATCGGGTGGTCAGGTTCGCTGTCATGGTTGATGTCATCGTATCCCAATTGTGTGGATCGATGCTCATGATATCAATCACTCGAGACTAGTGGCCAAGACTCGATTATTTACAGACCCCCGTCATATAGGTTGAATATTGCTGAGTACGGCGTTAAACAACAAACAAACAAACAAACAAATACATCATTCTTTGAGTCCGATAGCAACGTGAAACAAACAAACATCATCAGCAAACATGAGAGAAGACAAATCGTTAATAAAAGATGCAGCAGTACTACCCTGACCACCCATAGGATTTGTTCTGAGACGAATGTTGGTTTCCTGATCTCAAGTGGACTGTGAATGAGTGATTTTGTGATTTTACGCCGCTTTTAGCAATATTCCAGCAATATCACGGCGGGGGACACCAGAAAAGGGCTTCACACATTGTACCCATGTAGGGACTCGAACCCGGGTCTTCGGCGTGACGAGCGAACGCTTTAACCACTAGGCTACCCCACCGCCCCCAGCTCAAGTGGAGCTCAGTCATTCTATCGTTGGAACGTCCCACATGCAATCGTTTGTGATGTCATGAACAATTATTGGAAAACGTACAACTTTCTGGATAACTTCTGGTTTATTGCATATAGCGATGTTTCTATGTAGATTTTCACACCATTATCAAGCTGATAGGTGACGGCAACCAAGTAAGGAGAGTTATATCTGCAGAATATGTAGTAAGCAGATTAACATTTCCATCAGATAATAGATAACAAGTGGCATACAGATGACTCGCTGAAGTTAAATGAACAGAAATAACAAATAGCACACAGGTACTGAAGCCGGATGTACAGTAAGGATAAGGATTAACAGGAATAAAAAGTTGTCACAAGCTCCTTTAAGTTAATGTTACGTTAATCTTACCGTCAGCATAACGAACTCTTTGGCTGTGAGTAATCTGGGCGTGTGTAAGTTCAACGTGTCATCTGTGTGACGTGACGTCACTTTTTTAATTGTGACGGCATAAAGCTAGGTCTTCTTATTCACTGGCCGTATAACTTTTAAAAACTCTAGATAAATTTACATTTTTTTACAAGACAAAAAACATTTAATTGTTCTTGGTGTTCTTAATTTAGGACCACACGGAAACGAAACATAGAAGTGTTTAGTTCATAAAGATTTTATACATGTAAATATAATGATCGTCACCAGGTCGCTAAAGTTTCAGTCAAATTACAAAAAAAGCATGTCGATATAGTCTTGTGTGGATGTGCGCACAAATAATTTTGTGAGAAACATTAACCTGGCTTTCAAATTGTTCAAAGTGAATTTCACTCGGATCTTGCATGTGTTTGGGGCGGATGACACTGTTTTGGGCAGGAAACGCTCAACTTTTAAAGTACACCGGGTATCATCACTATTTGATCGACACATTGATATAAAAAAACATCTGATGAGTTATCTATTACCTGACCCGTGAAGGTCCGGGGTAGAATAGGTCTTCAGCAACCCATACTTGCCGTTAAAGTCGACTATGCTTGTCGTGAGAGGCGATTAACGGGATCGGGTGGCCAGGCTCGCTGACTTGGTTGATGCATGTCATCGATCCCAAATGAGTGGATCGATGCTCATGATATCAATAACTGGATTGTTTGGTCCAGACTCGATTATTTACAGACCGCCATCATATAGCTGGAATATTGCTGGGTGCGGCGTTAAACACACGAACCAACCAACAATCACTCATCACATTACAGATCCAGGATGTATTCCTTACATAATCACATTTTGAGAGGCGTGATAATGTCTGCTACTTCAACGCTGCTGATATAGAGTATTCAGCATGTCACACATCCCTTCCACAAATGTAACAATGCTTATAGTTTACATTAATCGCAATGCGCCATAGGACGTTTCCATTCCTGTGAGCCAACATGTAGTCCCTCCTACTGCCGCCAAGGGTGTAGAGTAGTCAGCATGTCACACATCCCTTCCACAAATGTAACAATGCTTATAGTTTACATTAATCGCATTGCGCCATAGGAAGTTTCCATTCCTGTGAGCCAACATGTAGTCCCTCCTACTGCCGCCAAGGGTGTAGAGTAGTCAGCATGTCACACATCCCTTCCACAAATGTAACAATGCTTATAGTTTACATTAATCGCATTGCGCCATAGGAAGTTTCCATTCCTGTGAGCCAACATGTAGTCCCTCCTACTGTCGCCAAGGGGATAGCCCGGAGCCCAGGGAAAGAACGTCATATTGCGGCCATCATGAAATACCCAGTGCCCTTCATTTGCTGCGTCCGACCCATCGATGTAGTAATTGCAAGGCTTAGTGTCTGCAAATAAGAGTGTATCAGTATATTTAATGCTTGACAGAAACACAATTAATACAGCATCAACTATTTGTGTATTGTTGAAATGAATATATGTTTGATTGTCTCGGCATATCAATCGCACATCCTTTTATGTTTTGATACATTTTGCATGCTACAACACTACTGCTTGGGATGTTTTGTTTGTCATACCAATGTTTATTCTGCAACCTTACATTTGCATTGATGTATTTATCCTATCCTGGTTGTTTACAATACAATAAAAGTTTGTTTGTTGGTATGTTGATTAATGCTGCACTCAGCAATATTCAAGCTATATCACGGCAGTCTGTAAATAATCGAGTCTGGACCAGACAATCCAGTGATTAAAATCATGAGCATCGATCCACGCAAATGAATTCGATTACATACATCAACCAAGTCAGCGAGCCTGACCACCCAATCCCGTTAGTCGCCTTTTACGACAAGCAGAGTCGCCTTTTACGGCAAGCATGGGTTGCTGAAGACCTATTCTACCACGAACCTTCACGGGTGTCAATTCATCGCAATATGGCTGCAATATTGCCGATGCGATGTACAATTTTAACTAACTCACTCACTCACTCACTCACTCACTCACTGGTGTCAATACAAAAAAAGCGACAAAAACCCAGGCCATGGAGTCCTCTGTCAATATAGTTTTTTTCTCGGGTCCTTAAAAAAACAGGTGTTAACCTCGTGAAAATTTTATAATTGTATAGTGTTTGATATGTCACTTGTCCCAACTTCCTTGATCAAACAGTGCTTACATGTAGGGAAGCCTTTCATGTAGGGTAGCCATACTTTAGAAGAGTGAGTGAGTGAGTATTTATAGTCACATCGGCCATATTTCTTCCATATCGTGACAGCAATTTTACTAAAAAAATCCATTTAGACTACATTAAAACCTGTCATCAAAGGACAGTAAAATTACTAGACTTACCACAGATATCTATTTTTAAAACTAGCATTTGATCCTAAAAAGCTTTTATCAAACAGAACAATACATTGTAAAAACGGGCTATAGTTCACCAGCTATTGAATGTAGATCACCATACTAGAGACCATGGGGACTTATAGTACCTTTGCTACCTGCATGGACCCCAGCAGGATTTACATCATACCTTCAGTCGCTGGCGATTATATGTATGTTTAGCCGTCAATTAAAACTAACGAATATACTACTGTTAAAATCGTGGTGGGCTTAACTTTACAGTGTTTAACCCTCTTCAAGGATACCGCAACAATCAATCTCAGTTGCTAATTTAATCTACCAATTTTAAAACATTCAAAGTTTATCACACGTATCATCAAAACTTCTCAATCAAATCTATTTCCTTTAAAAAAAAAACCCAATTTAACGAGAATCAATACTATTAAAAAGATCCTTTATGGATGATGCTTTGAAATATTTATCCCCTGTGATGGCAAAATCAATACTGTCAAGCAGGACATGTTTGACTGTGATACTCGAGCTCTCATCACAATGGATACAAAATGGAGGATCATCACTTTTCAATAAACATTCAAGTGTGTACCTGCTATGGCCAATACGACATCGTTGTATAATGACCTCATCAAATCTGGACCGACAACCCAAGTAGGTGTAGCCAATAGTTGGTTTAATTTCATGTAATTTATTGATACCTACTTGGGTGTCACACTTCTTTTGCATCAGATCTCGGATGTAACATCTGATGAGAGGTTTTATATCGGTCTATGGGATACGAAGTGGCGTCACAGATTTGTTGAGTGCTGCTTTTGCAGCAGAATCAGCCATTGTGTTCCCAGTGATTCCAACATGGCTGGGTAACCAACCGAAAACGATGTCGTATTGGCCTGTAGCAAGATCATTAAACAATTCAATAATTTCTATTAAAAGTGGATGTGTGGCAGACATGTTTTTAATAGCCTGGTGGCAAGAAAGAGAATCTGAAAAAATTATGAACTGTTTATGTTTAGATTGGCTGTTGATGTATTTGAGTGCTGTCAAAATAGCATTTGCTTCTGCTGTAAAAATAGAACAGTTATTTGGTAATCGGGATAAATTAGTCCTTGATCCAATGACAGTGGCGCTGGCAACAACGTCCCCATCTTGGATCCATCTGTAAATATAGATTTGAAAGTATCATATGTGCTTCGTTATTCATGATATTGTTGTTGATAAATAAGTTGATTTGTGTCAGATTTCTTTAGTTTAGTTAATGTAAGGTCCGACTCTGGCTTTAAAAACTGCCATGGTGGAGAAGGGAAAAGCTGAGATGATTTTGTTTGGTAGAGATTTTCGTATAGAGGATTAAAAACACAGTCATAAGCTGGATTGGATTTCGAAGAACGTAATTTAGATATTGCAAAGATAATATAATGCGACGTTGTCGAAGGGACGGTTCATCAGCCTCCACATACAGACTTTGTATCGGCGAAGTTCTGAAGTGAGTGAGTGAGTGAGTGAGTGAGTATTCCAGTTATATCGTGGCGTGTCAGCTTAATGTGGGAGGAAGGCCCGTTTACCACTTCGGTGAAACCCACGAGCACGGGTATGGTGATGACAAACCTAGAAACATAATCGGGGCGAACCGGGATTCGAACCCACAATCATAGGTTTCTGGCGTGCCCAAGGGACGCAACTCTGCACAGCGAATCGCGGCGGCTTAGACGACTGGGCCACCCGTGCCCCCGCGAAGTTCTGAAGTTTCCAAGGCAAAGCCTCAGGCCTTGATGGTGAAAAGGGGCCTAGAATTTTTAAATTGCTTTTACAAGCTCCACCATAAATGATGGAGCGATAATCTAATTTGGAGCGGATAAGTGCTCTGTATAGTTGAAGGAGGGTTTTCTGATCTCCTCCCCACTTAGAATTTGAGACAACTTTTAGTAAGTACAGGGCCTTCAGACACTTATTCTTAAAATATTTAATTTGAGGCAGAAAAGTCAAATGGTGATCGAAAATTATACACAGGAACTTGGCTTCTTTTACAACTTTAATACGAGTGTTATCTAAAATTAGTTCTGGATTTTTATGCGGTTTACATTTTCTACAAAAAGGAATGCAGTTTGTTTTAGATTTTTAGTATTTAAATCCGTTTTCCAAAGACCATTTCTGGATTTTATTTAAACATAGCTGCAGTTGCCTTTCGATTGTATGCATGGTTTTGCCACGACAGGAAATATTAAAATCATCCACAAAAAGTGATCCATCAATTGAATCATTCAAAACTTTCGATAAGCTATTAATTTTAATGCTGAATAATGTGACAGACAAGATACTACCTTGTGGGACACCCTGATCCTGATTATAATGATTAGACAGGGTAGAACCCACGCGGACTTGAAATTGTCTGTCTGTTGTTAAAAAGTTGGATCTAAACTGAGGCAAACGACCTCGCAGTCCAAAGTTATGTAAATCTTTTGAAATACCATGTTTCCATGTAGTGTCATATGCTTTTTCTAGATCTAAAAAGATAGACACGGCATGTTGTTTGTTTATTATGGCATGTTTTACTAATGATTCTAAACGCACTAGATGATCGATAGTACTTCTGTTCTTACGGAAACCACATGGTATATTTTTAATGAGATTATTGGTTTCTAAGTACCAAATAAGTCGATTATTTATCATGGTTCCATGGTTTTGCAAACGCAGCTTGTCAGTGAGATCGGTCGATAATTCGATGGATCTGTGTAATCACGTTCTGGTTTAGGTTTTGGAACAACAATGGCATCAGGCCAAGACGGTGGAAATCGCCCTGACGTCCAAATTTCATCAAAAATATTTAACAGTGATTGCAAACATGATTCTGATAAGTGCTTCAGGAGTTGATAATGTATGTTATCAGCTCAAGTAGAAGTATCGTGAGCCTGTCCTAGTGCAGTGTGTAGTTCATGAATAGAAAATATTTCATTGTAATCTTCCCCATTATCTGAATTAAAATTAATAGGTTTCTTTTCCTGCTGTTTTTGGTATTTTTGAAATTGAGGCACATAACTGGAAAAGGAAGACTGTTTGGCCAAAGTTTCACCCAGTTTATTTGCAATATCAGATTTATCGGTTAACAACTCATTCCAATTCTTAAGATGGTGAATACCAGATTTAGATCCCTTACCTTCGATTTTTTTAATCAGGTTCCATACCTTGGACATTGGCGTACGTGAATTTATTTTTGACACGTAAGCTTGCCAAGACTTGCGTTTATTTTGCTTAAACGTATGCCGTGTTTAAGCATTTGCAGTTTTGAATTTATTTAAATTATGTACCATAGGATGGCGACGGAAAATATGTTCAGCTTTTCCCCGTGCCTTCCTAGTTTGTTTGCAAGTATCATTAAACCATGATTTACGGATGTGTGGATTTACAGAGGACTTGGGAATGCATTCATCATCTATATTATAAAGTTCATCAGAGAACACTTTTATTGAATCAGGAACATCAACGAAACGATCAGGATGTAATTTGCTCGTACAGAGTAACTTGAATAAAGGCCAGTTAGCTTCAGTGAAATTTCATCTTGATGATGGTGGAACATCAGATGGAGTTATTGTTTGAAGAATAGTCGGAAGAATATTCGGAAAATTATCACTTCAACAAAGGTCGTCGTGGACTGACCATTCGAATTCATTTAGAAGCTCAGAGTTGGTAAGTGATAGATCAAGAGATGAATAGGTTGGTTGGTTGGTTTGTTGTGTTGCTGTAGGTTCAGATGAAGGATTCTTTGTTTGAGAAGCAGATGTTGCTAGCAAGGGGCTACTTTGAGACATCTGGGTGGAATCGTCTAGTGTAATCTGAGCATCCTTAACCTATGAGATAACAGTTTGAGTGCAGGATGCGGATACTTTTACAACTGGAGTTGGAGCAGACACGGCAGCTGAAATGTTTTGGTGAAAGGTATTTGGGATCGTAGAAATAATTTTTTGGCTTCTATGAAATATTGTTGGTACATTTGATTTATATTATTTTTGATTCACGATCAAAGACAGGACAGGATTTTGATGAGGACATGTGCTGCCCTTCGCAGTTGGCACATTTGATGTCATTTGTGCAATCCTCTGAACTTTTATGAGTTCCATTGCAACGAAAGCATCTTGTCATGGCAGTGCAAAATTTGGCTCCGTGGCCGAACTTTTGGCATTTGTAACACAGGAGTGGATTGGAGACATACACCTCCACTCCGATGTTAAAATATCCAGCCTTAATGTTTTGGGGGATAGCAGAGAGGGAAAAAGTAAAAAGGTACGTTTGAGTGTTGACAATACTTCCATCCTGTGTTTATCTGGTAAAGCGTTTAACTGGTTTGACAATTCATGACCTATTTCATCCTCTGTCATGTCTGCGAGACAGCTAACACGATCTCGTACAATACCAATGCTGGAATTAAGTGATTTGTGTGTAGAAACAACAACCTTTGTGTTAACAAATTGCTGGATACTCAGCAGATTAACAGATTATTGCTTCCGATCACACTCAACAAGGATTGAACCAGAACGAAGACGGGTAACGTTCTTTACTTCCCCACAGATGCTTTGAACTCCCTTAGAAATAACAAATGGATTAAGTTTGTAAGGATTGTCATCAGCGGATGCGATGACATTGAACCTTGGCCAAGAATCAGCCACTTGTGAAGGCACATCTTCATCAGATGAAAGAGAATCTGCATGTCGACGTTTGTATGCTTTTGATGAACCAGAGTGTAGATTTAAAGACATGGTGAGATAATATGTTTCAGCATCCCTGCTCCCCTCCCGCCATCGAGTGTCCACAAGGACGGTGCTACAGTGGAAGCCAGGCTGCAACACCAGGGCTACAGTGGTGGTATACTCCAGCAAATACAACACGAATAGCTACATTTGTCTACCAAAAGAAATGTCCAGTTGGTTCGGCACATGACAGAACATTGGAGACATGTAGAATTCGGAGGTTGTCATCACCAGATTTGCTCATGAGCCACCGCCTTCTGGCATAGGACTCTAGGCAATATTTACATAAGTATATTATCATATTTCATAAAAAAATGGTTTGATATATATCTCTGAGGTGACACTTTTCAATGCACAGGGCATGGCGTTACCAGCCAGTTGATAGAACCGGGCCCATTCTACCGCCCGTCTAGGTGAAATTAGGGTCGAAGTGGTGTGTTAACAGTAAAACTCTTTTGCCTCTGGAAGATGCGCATCAGACGACTAAGCTACCCGTGCCCACACATGCTTATGAAAAAATCAGAATTGTACAGTAGACAGCATGTATTTCTAATGATTATATACTCACACGCAAAAGAAACGCAAGTGGTTTTAAGCAAATAGGTAACCAAACACGGAACCATAAATTGATACGAGTTTTAGCATGTAGTGAAGCCTGATGGTGTTATCAATATTTTTGGTTGCATTTTGCAAGCCCCGAGTAAAAACGCACATAAAAAACGAATCGCCAAAACGCACCATTTCAATGAATATGTGGGTATCATGCACCCATTTCTCGCGAAATCGAAAATGCACGAACTGTCACGAACTGTAGTGGGTATATAACAGTGGCCGATTCTTAGACCTACCACTGCTTGGTCAACAATGCCATGTCTAAATCAAATTCAGATAAACCAGGTTATCGGACGTTTGGAAGCTGGAGAGTCTGTCCAAGATGTTGCCCGTCATTTAAACGTTAACATAACCACTATTTACCGTCTCCTGCATCGGTACAATGCTACACAGACCACAGATGACCTTCATCGGAGCGGTCGTCATAGGGTCACAACACTTCGTCAAGATCGGCAGATTACCCGTCAACACCAGCGACATCCGTTCCTGACTGCAAGTGAAAGTGCTCGACAGAGCATAGGGAAACATAATCGACACATTAGCCGGGACACTGTGATCCGACGTCTCCGTTCTAACAACCTCAGATGTCGCTGACCAGCACGTCGTCCTGTTCTCCAGCAACGGCATCGACAAGCACGATTTCAGTGGGCACAGGGTCATCACAATTGGCGTCTTCGTGAGTGAAGGCGTGTAATCTTCTCCGATGAAAGTCACTTTTGTGTCTCCCATGCAGACGGAAGAGTCAGAATTTGGCGGCGTCGAGGTGATCGTTTCGCTGACAGAAACGTTGTGGCAAGGGATCTATGGGGTGGACCTAGCTTCATGATATGGGCAGGGATTGGACTTAATGCGAGACTTGGACCCATGTGCTTTCTGAATGTTTGTCAAGATCGGGGACACGGCGTCACTGCTCAGCGGTATATCGACCCAAGTGATTCCCACGTTGTTCCATTTTTTGCACAACATCAACAACACCTTTTCAAGCAGGACAACGCTCGTCCCCATGTTGCCAGAGCTACCATGGCCTTTCTGCAACAACACAACATGCGTGTTCTACCGTGCACAGAGCTCAGCCCTGATCCGAACCCCATTGAACACTTGTGGGATGAGGTTCAAAGGCGTCTGCACAATGTGCGCCAAGTCAGATGAACTGCTGATGAACTACGCACAGCTGCTCTGGATGTGTGCAGGAGGATCCCTAGGGCCTTCACAAATCGTCTGATCCACTCAATGTTCAGGAGATGTGTGGCAGTGATCAATGCTAATGGTGGTTACACCAGGTATTGACTGACATTTGGGGTATTGACCCGAAACTGTGTAAGCCCTTAACATTTGAAAAAAACAATTATGTCATCTGCCTTTTAATCCATTAAACTGTCTTCAGTCAAATTTTTGTCAATCTTGCCCTATTAGTATTTCTTGTCTTTACTGTTGAAAATAAATAACATGTATACTGCGTAATCGACTTGCGTTTCTTTTGCGTGTGAGTATAGATAGATTTCTGTCGCTTTTATTAAAAACAAAAATCATCACTGAATGTTTTGAAATCTAATGTTTAAAGCTAGCACGAAATACACTCTTGAAAAAACAGAAATGCATAGTTAAAAAATAAGGATATTTATTAAGCGGATGTAAAAGTATCTACACAGAATAAGCGTGAACACAATCAAATGAAATTAGACACGGTGATCGACAAAAGCATTGTCAGCATTAATTCAGTTCAGTCATTGCACATGTGTAGCCACAAGTGGGCGTCATGGTCAGTACCTGGTCACACCACCTCTTGCAGCCGTCACTGCTCGACACCTCCTTGGCACAGATTGCACAAGTCGTCGGATGTTTTCGTGGGGAATTCTTCGCCATTCCTCCTGTAAGGCGTTGGCTCGTTGTGCCAGTGTGTGGTGACGCTGGTGACGTTGACGGACGCGTCGATCAAGTTCGTCCCACAAGTGTTCAATCAGGTTGAGATCAGGCGATTTGGACGGCCATGGAAGGACAATGACAATCTCATTAACAAGGAAATTAACTGTTGCACGTGCTGTGTGGGGCCGAGCGTTGTCATGTTGGAACAACTCCCTCTGGCGGTCCAAAGTTGGGAGGAGGTGAGGACGCAGAATTTGGTCTATGTATTGGTCTGCTGTAAAATTGACCTTGACAACAATTAACTGTGATCTACCCGTGTAGGATATGGCTCCCCACACCATGACACTCTCTCCACCACATCGGTCCACCTGTCGAACGCAGTTCGGTGCAAAACGTTCATGTCGACGTTGGTTTACACGTTGTCTTCCATCCCGTCGTTGAAGAAGAAAACGTGACTCATCGCTGAACCAAACGCATTGCCAGAGCCCCATGCCTGTACTCTGTTGCACCTCCGGACACATCGTTGATGGTGTAGACGTCGCAAGACAGGTCCAACTTTTGGTCGTCTCGCTCGAATTTCCACTTCCTTCAGACGATTTCTTATGGTTTGGTCGGAAATTCTTCTCATACCAGGCACTTGTCCTGCAGTATCCCTTGCTGTAGCAAATAGATTCCGAAGGTGATGCAACTGGATGTACCGATCCTGAGCAGGGGTGGTCACTCTTGGTCTTCCTCTTCTGGGATGATCTTGAGTCGAATTAGTGCGGGAAAGTCGAGATATGGTGCTTTGGTGAATGTTGCAGTGTCTTGCAATTGCAGACTGGGACTCCCCTGCTTCCAAACGTCCAATGGCGATATTTCGGTCAGCTGCAGATAATTTTGGCATTTTTCGATTTCCGTTCACGTCAGAAAATTCGTAATGAACTGATGAATTTGGTACGGTCTTTTATAGTCACTGTCTCTACTCTTGTTTCCAACACTTTGCATGTGCATTGTGCTGAAAAGTTTTCTGAAAGCAATTTCCGTGCATCCTTTGCATTTTTGCTGATAAACGTTTACCAAAAACATTTTGAGATGTGTTTGTGCGTAGGGCACAACAAACATGACATGATTAACGGGAATCAAACATACGAATTGTCTTTATGACAATTGCTGGGGAAAAAGTCCAATTGGAATTCTCAAAACACCTATGCGTTTCTTTTTTAGAAGTGTGTATATATCAGTCTGATAGAAGACTTTGTGTAAACGTGCATACAACAGTAAGAGTGAAATATACAAACCTGATGACGAGGTGATCTGCTTGACTAAGTGGTTCTGCTTGTTCTCACTGTCAATGACAACAAGGTGTTCTCCTCTGGACGTACAGTCAGCTAGACCATCGTCATACAAGATCGTCTCAGGATGAAGCTGGTAACAGAGGATGAGGAGGCGGTTGTGGACGTAGCCAGATGGACAATCACCTGAGACAGACAAGGGCACTGATCATCCTTATGTAAGAAAGCAAATCCCGGAAATATGATACCATCGTGACTGGTTACAGAATGTCAAAAACATTTTAGGAAACACATATGTATCTCAACTGTATTGATGATAAGTACAAATATAATAGTATGATAGCACTGTCTGCCATTTATTAAGTGCAGCCCACAGTGAACACAACGTTACCGCATTGACTGGGCACGAACATTTCAGACTGATTGATGAGGCGATGGATCCCTATTAAGATAGAACTTAGGAACTGTGTCATGGGTCGAACCAGCCTTGCACTTCTTTAAGATATCATGGCTTTCATGTCTGTATTTTCTTGAGTATGACACCTTTGTAGCCCTGATGTTGCAGGCTGGCTTCCGCTGCAACATCGTCCTTGTTGACACTCGATGGCGGGTGGGGGTGTTGAATTTTATTATTACACCTAATATCTACAAACACAATCTGGTTCATCAAAGAATAACAAACGCAGACACACTGACTGCATTTCGTCTGACGATGAAGCTGCCGCTCCAAATACTGTTTCTTGGCCTCGGTTTATAGTCATTGCATCTGCTGATGGCAATCCATTAAAATTAAACCCATTTGCTATCTCCAAGGGCATTGAAGGTGCCTTCGTATATGTAGCAGTTCACTCCTGGTTGAATGTGCACACAGACAGCAATTTGTTAACATTAATGTTGTTGTCTCTGCACAGGACACTCAACTCCTGTGAGGGTATCATAAGGGATTATGCTCGTTGTCTCGCTGCCATGAGCGAAGAAGAGATTTTGGCTGAACTTAATGACCAAGGTGTTACTGCTGTAAATCGTTTCACCAAAAAACAAAATGACAGAATTCATAAAACTAACACTAACTTGTACACCTTTGATCTGCATAAGCTTCTAAAGTCTCTCAAAGTGAGTGAGTGAGTGAGTTAATGCTTTACGTCTCATCGACAATATTTCAGCCATATCGTGACGAGAAATAATACATTTTTAATACATATATTTAAACAAAATAAAAACCTGTCATCGATGGACAGTAAAATAACTTGAATATCACTGATTAATATTTATAACTAGCATACAACTATAAAAAGATATCACTATAAGTAACGGTACAATATCAAAAAGGGCTATAGATCGCCAGCAGCTCAAGGTAGATAATCATGCTAGGGTCCATGGGGACTTACAGTACTTTCGCTACCTGCATGGATCCCAGCCGGATTTACACCATCCCTTCCGCTGTTGGGGATAAATGACAAATGTAGCCAAAGTTAAATGAACAAATATGCTATGATTAAAATTGTGGTGGAAACATAAGATCCTTGAGCGATGAAACTTTGAAATTGTAATCCCTTGTGCTAAAAACAAGTCAATACAGTCAAGCAGGACATGCTTGTCACCTTTTAACAAATATTAGTGAGTATATCGAGAATGGCCAATACGACATCGTCTTAATACGACCTCTTCAAATCTGGACTGACAACTAAAGCAGGTATAACCAATATTTGCTTTCATTGCATGTAATTTATTTATACCCACTTGGGTGTCCCACTTCTTCAGCATGATGTTACATCCAATAACAGGTTTATAATCACTGTATGGTATAAGAAGATTTGTTTAGTGCTGCCTTAGCAGCAGCATCAGCCAAAGTGTTACCAACGATCTCAACAATGCTGGCTAACGAACAAAAGACGATGTCGTATTGGCCAGTTGCAAGATTATTGTGTAATTCGATTATTTCAAGTAAAATTGGATGCTGACACGACATATTTTTTATTGCTTGAGGACAGGACAACGAGTCTGAAAAAATAATAAATTCCTTATGTTTAAACTGGCTATTGATATAGTTTAGAGCAGTTGATATGGCCATTGATTCTGCTTAAAATTGAAGAGTCATTTGGTAATCTAGTTGATATAGTTCTGGATCCAGTGATGGTGGCGCTGGCAACACCACCTCCATCCTTGGATCCATCTGTAAATATTGATTTGTAAGTGTTAATTCACTTCTTAACTGATTGTATTCTTGTTGATATTGTAGTTGATTAGTGTCAGATTTCTTTAGTTTAGATTATGTAAGTTCCACCTGTGGCTTAACCAATTGTCAAGGAGGAGAAGAAAGCAGGCGGAAAGAAGATATATTTTCAAGTTCATTTTTTGCAGCAGAAATGAAAGGTTTAATTCTTATTCCTAGTGGTGGAATAAGGGATGACTTTTTATTGAAAAGATCTTCATAAAGAGGATAAAAAACGCTGTTGTAAGCTGGATTAGACTTATTTGAAGATAATTTAGTTAATTCTTTTACGACATTAATTGGAGTTCCAGCTAGATGTAATTCTGGTTCGCTATGTGGTTGATATTTTCGACAGAAATGGATCAATCTGATTAAAATCAGACCTAAGTTCTCGCTACCGCTAAACAAAGATCTGAAGACATCCCATTAGGGGACACGTCAGAACGCCCTTTCATCCGACCAATCAGAGCGTCGCTTACCAGATTATGAAAGTGACAGTCAGAATGTGATTTCTAATCTTGCAACCTCGAAAACTTTAACACAGGGTATTCCGAGCGATAGCTACGGTTTTAATGACTGAATCCATACAATCTAGACTATCTATTAGCCATTCAAGAATGTTCTTTTGTTCAGGTTTCAAATTTGTAATCAAGAATTTGTCAAAATATGTTTCAAAGTGTAGTCGCCAATTTGAAATTAGTGCCGTAAAGCCCGAGAAAGCTGCCTTCTGATTAGTCATGCCATTGGTCAGTCAAAGTTCGTGCAAGGTCGGTCTGACCTGACCCGTACTGGGATGTTCTCAGATCTTTGTTTAGCGGTAGTGACAACTAAGATCTGATTTTAATGAGATTGGAAATGGATACAATTAGTTTAAAGCCGTTCTGCCTAAACACTGACTTTATTCAGACAAAGTTGCAACTGTCTTTCAATTGTGTGCATATTTTTACCTCGACATGATACATTAAAATCGTCAACAAATAACGAACCATCAACAGTAATTCAAAACCTTAGCTAAACTATTAATCTTTATATTAAACAACGTGACTGATAATATGCTAACTTGGGGCACACCTGGATCTTGATCGAATTCAGACAAGGTGGATCCGTCACGTACCTGGAAATGCCTATCTGTTAAAAACTGTGATATAAAATTAGGCAAACGACCTCTCAACCCCATCTCATGAAGATCCTTTAAAATTCCAGGTTTCCAGGTCGTATCATACGCTTTTTCTAAATCAGAAAATATAGATACGGTGTGTTGTTTATTGATGATAGCATTTTTAACAAATGATTATAATCTAACCAAATGGTCAATAGTACTATTTTTCCTAAAACCGCATTGAATATTTGTTATAAGATTATTTGTTTCTAAGTACCATATCAATCTATTATTGACCATTCTTTCCATGGTCTTACAAACAAAGCTAGTTAGCGATATTGGCCTATAATTTGAAGGATCAGTGTGATCCCGGACAGGTTTTGGTATTAGAATGATAACAGTATTCCGCCATGACGAAGGGAAATTACCAGTTGTCTATATATTATCAAATATATTTGATAGTGTTTCTATACAGGAGTTGGGTAAATGTTTTAGAAACTGATAGTGGATATTATCAGCACCTGTAGCAGTGTCATGAGCTTGTCCTAAGGCAGTATTTAGCTCATGTATGGAAAAAACGTCATTATAATCTTCACCATTTTCAGAGTTAAAATTAATTTTCTTTCTTTCTTGTTGGTCTTTAAATTTCTGAAATTTTTGTACATAATTTGCTGATGAAGAATGTTTAGCTAACGTTTCTCCTAATTTCACCACATAAAACTCCTTAGATGTGATAGCGGTGTCTTCATCTGCTCATGCTAAAAATAGGCCAAGTTCAAAGGTTACGACCTCGTGAAACGAGAGCAAAACCTGATTACCCATAAGCCCTTCTTCATCATGGTCTCATGCTAATCACACGTACGTATCTCGCTGGAGATATTTTGTGAGTATACGAGGAAAATATGAGTAGTAAACAAACTAATATCCCCAAACAACCTTCAAAAGGTTCAGGGGATCATGACAAACCTCCCGAAAGTGGAGCAGTCAGTCAAGTGTCATTAAATCTGGCCAGTACGAGCCACGATGACGACAACGTGGGTCTGATGGTTAGATCTACTAACTGGGGTACTTCCCAGGGGGTCAGTAACGCAGGCAAGAAAGATCACTTACCTAAAGGTTATAGAATTCCTAGAAAAAGGTGAATTAACCACAGGATTGATCATGATATCTCAGACTGGTCTAGCTCTAGCGAGTCAAGTTCGAGTGACAGTTCGACTGACAGTTCGTCTGATAGTGACGAGCGCGATGTGGTTGATAGTTATCATCTGCCTGGCACGTTTTCAGGGCCGGATGCGGACGACTATATCGAACCCTCACCAAAAAGAGGTCGATTTTCAAACGTTTGTGTCAATAAAGTTGATAAACCCCGCTCTGAAAATGGTCATGCAACTGTAGCCGGTTTAGCTGGACCAGTAGATTAATATGTCCCATTTTCGATCACACAGGCAGAATCAGATTCTTGGTCCTTGCCAAGCCATCTGTCTAATCATCTCAATACTCAGTTCTCTACCTTCAAAAAAGATAATGTGTTGAATGAGATTATTCTTGATGATCACCCCATACCTGATGAGCAATGTTTGACTGCTCGCCTGGATGTGTATTTAGATGATCTTTTTGAAGCACTGGACAGGTCATATGAGAAAAAAAACAGATTTCTCTTTGCAGTTTATTCAAAAGAGAATGTTACATGTCATGGGTCCTTTGTCCCATTTATGGGGAAATCTTGACAAAATCAGACATGAATCTGAAAGCTCAAAATCCAGAACATCCAGACAGTATGTTACCAGAAATAGAAGATCTAAAATCAGAAAAGTTTCCTTCCCCAGAAAATATTTTGAGGGGCAGAATAACACATTTCTACACCAATTGGGCAAAAAATACTCTAGACCCATGGATTCTTCAGACCGTTCAGGGCTTTTAAATCGAATTCATTCAAAAGCCTATCCAGAGAAAACCACCTCCACCGTTAACTTCTTCTCAGGTGAACCAGGTTGTTCTGGAGATTGGGAACATGATGATGAAAGTGGCGATAAAAGAGATTCTTCCGTGTGTGAATCTGGAGGATTCACAATATCAGTTTTTGAGTCCCATGTTCGTAGTTCCCCCAAAAGACGGGGGTCAGAGACCAATACTCAATGTGAAAAAACTGAATGCTTTCATTCCATACATTCATTTCAAGATGAAAAGCCTTTCACCAATGAAGGATGTCATTCAGGAAAACGATTATATGTGCAAACTGGACCCAAAGGATGCATACTTCAGCATCCCAATTGCCAGGCACCAGAGGAAATTCCTCCGCTTTCAATGGAAGGGGCGATTGTTTCAGTTTCTCTGCCTTCCATTTAGCCTAGCACCAGCTCCACGGACGTTCACCAAATTGCTGAGTCCTGTGGTAAGTATTGCAAGAAGAGCAGGTATTCCGATGATCATATACCTAGACGATATGATTCTCTGTGCCCGCAGGCCTGAGAGTCTAGTTTGTTGCCTGGAGAGTCTCTTGTATCTTTTGAAGAACCTAGGTTTTATTATCATCAAAGAGAAATCTGTTCTTGCTCTGTGTCGGAAACTCAACTTTCTGGGTTTCGAGATAGATTCTCATTGTCTCACTCTAACACTTCCCGAGAAGAAAGTGACGGACATCCTTCAAAGATGTCACAGGATACTGAAAAAAACCAGTGGTAAAGATTCAAACACTGGCCACTTTGTTGGGAAAGCTTTCAGCATCAAAGAGAGTTACTGTTCCAGCCCAGTTACACTGCCGGTTCCTACAAATGCAATCATCACGGGAACTATTGGAACATCAGAGCTACGAACACAGGGTCAAACTTTCCAGGAAATGTGTGCAAGAAATTCGCTGGTTGGTAGACAATCTGTCGACCTTCAACGGCAAACCCATTTCAGCAATCCACCCAGATTTGATATTACAAACAGATGCTTCCAAGCTGGGGTGGAGGGCAGTTTGCAATCAAGACAGGACTGGAGGTCGGTGGAGTCTGGAGGAGAGCAAATTCCATATCAATGTTCTCGAACTGAAAGCAGTTCTACTCGCTCTTCAGTGTTTCTGCAAAAGTCAGTCAGGCATGTCCCTTCTGGTCCAGGTAGACAACCGCACAGCAGCCTCTTATGTGAATCGTCAGGAGTGGGGGGACAAAGTCTCATGTTCTAGTCACAATAGCCAAAGAAATATGGGACTTTTGTCTCCAGAGAAAGATAGCACAGTATCTACCGGCAAGGAGAACATCATTGCAGACTGGGAGAGTCGCCATTTTGAAGATTCGAGCGATTGGCTCTTAAATCGCAAGGTGTTCAAACAGTGCAATCAGAGACTTGGCCCTCACTTAATAAACCCTTTTGCATCCCGCCTCTCACATCAACTGGAGAAGTATGTCAGTTGGAGACCAGATCCCCAGGCAACTTACATAGATGCATTTCAGTTGGAATGGAAGGGGTTGAGAGGTTATGCCTTTGTCCCATTCTCCATGATCGGGAGATGTCTGTGGAAAGTAAGGAGGGAGGGGGCAGAACTGACCTTGATAACTCCAGTGTCGCAGGGCCAGGCGTGGTACCCTGTCCTGTTGGAGATGTCATTGGAGTGTCCAATACTTCTACCAGTGTGGGCCCACTTGCTGGTAGCCAACAGGAAACTGCTATTAGCAGCCTGGAGGGTTTCAGGAACCTGGTCACTTCAGGAGGCATTTCGCAAAAAACTGCCGAGCTTTTGTCACTCTAGCAGAGACCAGGGACGCAAGGAGCTTAAAACTCCTCCTGGAAGAGGTGGTCTTGCTGGTTTGTATGAACGGCAAATCAATCCCTTTTCAGCCTCTTTGGAACATTTCCTAGAGTATCTAACCCACATGTATGAAAGTGGATCTGAATACAGAACCGTTAACACTAGCAGATCAGCTTTGTCTGCCTTTAATCCTTACATACATGGCTACCCAGTTGGTCAACATCCTTTGACCAAGAAACTTATGACAGAAACCTCCAAGTCCTCGATACCACCAAACTTGGAATGTAGGCGTGGTCCTGAACAATATTGGTAATATGCCTGAAAATGGTAAATTATCAGATAAGCATCTGACAGAGAAACTAGCTCTCTTGTTGATGCTTATATCAGCAAGTCGATCAGCTGAACTTACTTCCATGAACGTAAAGTTCACATCTGACAAGGGCGACAAAGTTGTCTTTCTTTTGACTGCTCTGTGTAGTGCAGTGTATCAGAGACTACCTTGACCGCACATTCCTGTGGAGGAAGGATGGTGATAGAGATAAGTTATTACTCAGTTATGTGAAACCCCACAAACCTGTATCCGCAGCTACAGTTGCTAGATGGGAAACTAATGTGATGAAGGATGCTAGACACCGCTATCACATCTACTTCGTTTTATTAATGAAATTATAATTTCAGTTCACACATTACATGTGCTTATGAAATTAACAATTTATTGGCTATATCAGATTTATCAGTTAATAAAGTGTCACATTCTTTAAGATAGTGAACACTAGATGTTGAACCTTCACCTTTTATTCTTTGTACCATATTCCAAACCTTAGACAATGGTGTATGTGAGTTTGTTTTAGAAACATAGTTCCGCCAAGCTTGGCATTTATTTTGTTTGAATGTACAACGAGCTTTTGCATTTAAAATTTAAAATTTGTTTAAGTAATGGACAGTAGGGTGATGGCGAAAATACTTCTCTGCCTTTTTCCTAGCTTTCCTATCTTGTTTACAATTGGTGTTAAACCATGGTTTATGTATATGTGGATTTGTAGAGGACTTTGGTATACATTCTTCAGCAATCTCATTTAAAATGTCTTAAAAAACCTGCACAGGATCATCAACATCACTTAAACATTCAGGTCTGAGTTTATTTGTGCATAATGTCTGAAATAAAAACTAGTTAGCTTTTGTAAAATTCCATCTCGTTGATGGTGGAATATCAGATGGATTTATTGTTTTAATGCTAGTTGGGAAATGGTCACTTACACAAAGGTCATTGTGGACTGACCATTCAAACTCGTTGAGTAGGTTGGAATCAGTTATAGATATATCTGGAGAAGAGTGGGTTCCAGTTGCAGGATGCAGGTAAGTGCTTGAATTATCATTAAATATACAAAGGTCATTATTGTAGATAAAATTCTCAATCATTTTACCTTTATTGTTAGTGTTTGTACCACCCCAGAATGGGTTGTGGTCATTTAGATCACCCATGATTACACAGGGCTTGGGGAGTTGATCATAGAGATCTTGAAGGTCAGACAACTGAAGAGCTGACGAAGGCAAAAGATACAAAGAGAACAGAATAAAAGCAACGTTCAAGGTAAGTCGCACTGCAACGGCAACACTTATCCTTAGTGTAACAGGACTATGAATAACATCATGCTTTACAATAATTGAAGATCCTCCAGTGGCCCTATCCCCAGGAGGAGAAAAGGAATGATATGCTTGAAACTGACGTAAATTAAAATGATCAGTCTGTTTTAGATACGTTACCTGTAGGCAGAATGCTGATGGTTTATAATCCTGGACTAACAGATATAATTCATTGAAGTGAGTCTTCAGTCCTCTACAATTCCACTGTCTTATTATGGGAATAAACTATCTTTTCGGGGGATTAATTAGGGATCTACCCTGCACTTTCTTTGAGGGCGAACAGCTATGTGCCCTGGGATGGATATTGTCAGACACATCCATGTCTTCAAGTGATGCAAACTTATTGAATATCTTGATTGGATTTTCTGATCCCTTTGGGGCTCTGTCACTTTGATAGGTCTTTGAAGGTTCAGGTCTAGGTTTCAGTTTGCTTTTAACACTTTGTTTTACATTTGTATGAGAAATATGTTGTAAAGCTGACTGAGGTGACGATTGTTTCTTTGTTGAATTGTGATCGCAAGATGACTCAGACTGAATTGGAGATGTGTTTGGAAGTGAATCTGCAGTTTGTGTGGACTGTTCCGTTTTTACCCATGTCAAATTGGTTTGACAAGTTATTGAGGATGTGGTGACTGGCGGATTGGTTACTTTAGTGTGTGTTTGATTCAGAAGGTGTTCTGGTGATGGAAGTGTAGGATTCTTTTGGTTCAGTGGTTTGGACAAGTTTTTTTGCATCTGCAAAACTAATGTTTCTGGTGAATTTTATTTTGTTTATCTCCAGTTGCTCTTTCTACACCGGGGCAAGTGTTAACACCATGTCCGAACTTCTGGCATTTGAATCAGCGAAGAGGGTTGGGAATGTATACTCAACCACAAAAGTTCCTGTGACACCAATATTTTAGTGTATTTTTCAAACAAGTAAAGTTTGGTTTTCAATATTTTAGTACATATATGGAATCAAGTCACAAAAACGCAACTGCTACAGAAAAGCATCCATTCCATGCAAAAGTTGACTTTTATGCAAGCCCCATGCATTTCACTACCAAAGAATGGGTATTACAACATGTGCGTTAACGCACATTCCATATACTTTGTTTAGCATCGTGCTGACAACAACTATTCAGAAAAACGACAAAATTACGCAATTATTCAACTTTACGAAATGCCATGCCTGTCCGAAAATGAGCGTCTGGTAGCCATTGGTATGCTTGAAGCAGGCTGGAGTCAACGTCATGTTGCAAGACAATTTAACGTCCACAGAAACACCATTTGGTGTTTATGGCAACGTTGGCAACAGAGAAATGCAGTCAGAAACCATCCTCGGAGTGGCAGGCCACGCGTATCCAGTAATCGACTGGATTCGAACAACACACCTATGAAATCGATTTCAGCCAGCAACAGTGACTGCAAGAAGCATCCCTGGCCTTCGACAAATATCTTCACAAACCGCCTTCGACAAATATCTTCACAAACCGTGAAGGGATTGTCGCCAGAAGGCCCGCCTGACGTCCCATTTTGACAGGTACCCACCGTCAAGCACGTCTACAGTGGTACAGACAGCGTCTACGCTAGACGGCCATGCACTTTAAACACACAAATGTATCATCAAATGTCTTTAAATCTATAGACTAGCATTATATCTACCTATATACTACTTTATAGTGTCTCAATTCGCTGTATTTAAAGAAAACAAGGGGCTCAAAGTGAAGCCCTTTTCCCTCTACATTCTCAACATAGTCTCTATCAGAAGTGTTTTACTTGTGTTGGGTCCGACTTGGCCCGGGCTGTCAAAATCAACTTAAACCTCACAGATGTATCATCAAATGGATCCAGATCTTTCGATTAGTATTATATCTACCTAAATACCACTTTATAGTGTCTCAGATCGGTGTACTTAAAGAAAACAAGGGGCTCAAAGTGAAGCCCTTTTCCCTCTACATTCTCAACATAGTCAATATCAGAAGTGTTTTGCTTGTTTTGGGTCCGACTTGGCCCGGGCCGTCAAAATCAACTTTAAACATACACATGTTTCTTCAAATGTGTTTACATCTATAGATTAGTGTTATATCTTTACAACTCTGTGTGAAAGTCTCATCATGTAGTAAACTTTCGAAAGAGTGCATGCTCTGTAATATGCATGCTTTCGACTATGACAGCCACGTTATTTTACATTGTGAAGCGCTGATATCACAAAGAAATGCGTTTTGTTCTTCTCTTATTGACATACTTGACGTTCAAAAATATGTTGATCTTGAAATGCAAGATGAAACAGATATGTTATCAGTCTTATTTGGGGCTGAAACAAAATTTACTCACAATCTGGATCAACACACCTGGGAAACTATTATACTTCAATTCTCCTCGTATCTGTACAAACTACACTTGGTGGAGACTCACCAACTGCCCACTCTTGGTTAGTTAGTTATGTTGGAGATTTTACGCACGTTTTCCGACTGTAGCGTATTTCGCACACGGTGCCCACTCTTACATGATTGGAGACTCAAATACTGCCCACTCTTACATGATTGGAGACTCACCTACTGCCCACTCTTACATGATTGGAGACTCACCTACTGCCCACTAGTACATGATTGGAGACACACCTACTGCCCACTCTTACATGATTGGAGACTCATCAACTGCCCACTCTTATATGATTGGAGACTCATCAACTGCCCACTCTTACATGATCGGAGACTCACATACTGCCCACTTTTACATGATTGGAGACTCACCTACTGCCCACTGGTACATGATTGGAGACTCATCAACGGCCCACTCTTACGTGATTGGAGACTCACATACTGCCCACTCTTACATGATTGGAGACTCACATACTGCCCACTCTTACATGATTGGAGACTCACCTACTGCCCACTCTTACATGATTGGAGACTCACATACTGCCCACTGGTAGACGGATTCGAGTGTACCGACGTTGAGATGAACGTTACGTCAATCATTGTGGAAGAAGATCATGGAAGAAGATCGGTAAGGGGGCGGCAGCGTTATGATATGGGCTAGGATTCCAGCAGGACAGAGGCCCCTTTTTATAGTGGTAGAGGGAAATCTTAATGGACAGCGCTACCACGACGAGATCATCTGCCCTGTTGTTCTACCGTTTTTGCGTCGTCATGGCCCAGCCATTACCTTTCATCATGACAACGCCCAGCCTCATATTGTTCGACTTGTTCAGCCTTCTCTTCAACAAAACAACATGAATGTCATCCCTTGGCCGGCTCGCTCCCCTGATCTCTCACCAATCTAGCACATTTGGGATGAGATGGATCGGGGCCTTCGACGTCAACCACGTGTTCTACAGACACTCCAGGAACTTCAAAAACATGCTCCAGCAGATATGGACAGATATCCCACAGGACTTTGTGCGACGCCTGGTCCATTCCATGAGACGAAGATGTGTTGCTTGCATCGGAACCAGAGGTGGATACACACGCTATTGATTTGTAAATTGACATTTTGGCATATTGATGTTTTTTTAATGAAATCACGCATTTTCTGAAGTCAGTATGGCAAATTAAACCATTTGAACACTTACATGAGTCTTTTATCTGTTGCATCCGAACTATTTCAGATTTGGTTTAAAACATAACTTTGCATTAAATCTTATTCAATGTCACAGGAACTTTTGTTGTTCAGTATATGTCATATAAGCATACACTTATACTCCAAATCGTTGAATTACATAATGATCTTGCCACTAGCCAATACGACATCGTATTTTGTTGGTTACCGAGCCATGTTGGAATCATTGGTGACACAATGGCCGATGCTGCTGCAAAAGCAGCACTCAACAAATCTGTGACACCACTTCTGATCCCATACAATGATTATAAGCCAGCTATCAGATGTTACATCCGAGATCTAATGCAAAAGAAGTGGGACACCCAGGTGGGTATCAATAAATTACATTAAATTAAACCAACTATCGGTTATACCTACTTGGGTTGACAGTCCAGATTTGAAGAGGTCATAATGCGACGATGTCGTATTGGCCATAGCAGGTACACACAAGAATATTTATTGAAAGGTGAGGATCCTCCATTTTGTATCCCTTGTGATGAAAATATCACTGTCAAGCATGTCCTGCTTGACTGTATTGGTTTTTCCATCACAAGGGAGAAATATTTCAAAGCAGCATCCATAAAGGATCTTTTTTTCAAATACATGCTCATTTAATTATCGTTTTTATAAAGGAAATAGAATTAATTAATAAATTTTGATGTAGAAAGTAAAGTATTTTATAAATTGGTATTATATGATTTTAACTGAGATAGTTAGTGGCAATATCCTTGAAGGGGGTTGAAGTATTATTAAAATTATTGTCCCTCTGAAAGAGTATGTAAGCCAACATAAATCAAAGTATTTTTATGTCTACCAGTGTTTTATTCGTAGAATATTTGTTTGTTTTAAATCTCCGGCTCAACCCTGTCAATAATCACCAGCTACTAAAGGGATGGTGTAAATCCTGCTGGGGTCCAGGCATATAGCCAACTTTTATAGCCCAATTTTATCTATTGTAATGTTATGAATAGTCATATTTTATGGTTATCTACTAGTATTAAACATATGTCTGTGATAATCTTCTTGTTGTCCTTCATCTACAGGATTGTATACAGTTCACATATATTTTATGAAGGTCAAATTTTGTCTCGTCACGATATGGCTGAAATATTGCCGATGTGACGTTGAATAGTAACTCACTCACTCACTCACTCATAGCATAGTTCATACCATCAATGTTGCTCTGCATTCAATGAAGTACATGTTGCATTATTGCTTCTAAAACCATTCGCCTACACACCTCAATGAAATAATGAATATATCCTCACCTGTTGAGACGCTGTAGTACACTGTACCCGTCTCTTGTTCTCCGTCCTGCGGCGACATGAACAGCACGTCATGGAGTTGACACCGTCGATGTTGCCGTCTGTAGAATACAGACACACAAGCCCCATTCTGGAGACAGTGATCAACGCATCGGACGCCACTAATTACGTTTGAAAATTCACTTAAGATATTGATATTTACTATAAAGTCTGCCATCTTTGTGCTTTTAGTTCCTCGTCCAGTTCCAATAAAGGCTGATGTGTAGGTACCCGTTAGAAGGATTATCAGAGCTACCAACATCTTTTTCGCACTCATCAACGACTGAAGTCACTGTCATCTAAAGACCTATTCAAGGCATATGAATCGCTGATTCACTTATCGATTCAATGCAAATGAAGATGGGAATGTACTGAAAAGGTTATTAATTATCTTAGGAGACAAGAGTGTTTTTCGTGCTCATCAACTAATGAATTGTTCAAACTAAATGCACTTTAGGTAAATGTTTACAATATGAACATATGTTTGTGCAATCACCAAGGGAGACATGTCGTGGTTTCACTTATGGATTCAATGCAGATAAAGTGGTGGGGATGTATTGATAAGGAGATGTGGTTTATCTAGTGCTTGTCTATGTATTGTTAAGCCATATGTATTGAAGTGTCTTTAAGTTTTAGAGATCTATTTGCAGTTCTTTACAAGTTTAATCAATAAAAAGCATCTACTTAACAGAATAAACATCCTCGGATATTTGACGAAACAGATCCCATGGGGCGTAAGATGCAAACTGATAATTAAACTTCCTTGAACGGATCACTAAAGTCAACCAATAGTTAACATGTGGGAGAGCTAGGGCCACTGACATTGGGGCTCTTTGATACTGTAAACTCATTATGTATTCTCTTATATTACCAATAGAAAACTTTGGAACAAGAAAAAGATGGCGTTATGTTGGCTTTAAAACTTTTAATATATCACAGCGGTCAGGCTTTTGTTGACAGTGCAGGTAGCAAAGGTACAGTAAGTACCCATGGTCTCCAGTATGGTAATCTATCTTCAGTGGTTGGCGATCAATACCCCGGTTTTATCATATCTCGTGTATTGTTACATCTTTTTTCAGTTCCATGAGGGGCGGTCGGGTAGCCTAGTGGTTAAAGCGTTGGCTCGTCAAGCCGAAGACCCGGGTTCGATTCCCGACATGGGTACAATGTGTGAAGCCGATTTCTGGTGTCCCCGCCGTGATATTGCTGGAATATTGCTAAAGGCGGCGTAAAACCATATTCACTCATTACAGTTCCATGCTGGCTTTATATTCACATCTGTGATAGTCTAGTTTGTTTTACTGTCTTTTGTCGACAGGTTTTTATATAGTCAAAATGTATTTATTATTAATGTATAAATCGATCTCGTCACTGGTAACTAGTTTCCAGAACTTTCTACACAGTGATGTAAGGCTATATACAATGCTAGGCGAGTCCCGCCGTTTCCTGAAGTTACAAATCCACTCTTGCATCTAACGATTGCTTACATCAAATGGGACTACATTCCTGGCGACAAATCATTGTCCAAATACAATGCAATGAGCGCCTATCGAATCTCAACAGAAACAATGTAACACTGTTACAATCATTGTTCAACAATACAAAACACTGCCATCAGACGTATCATTAAGGGCAACTTGTCGCGGTGTCTATTATTGATTGAATGCAGATAATTTGGTAATTGAAATGAAGGCATTGTGTATTTAGTGCTATATAAGCATCTATTAAGTTTTAAAGATCGATTTGCAGTATTTTTACTTTATATTCTTCACAAGTGTAAAAAAAACAAAGGCAACAGAGTTCATTCATTCAATCGACCCGTGAAGGTTCCGGGGTAGAATAGGTCTTCAGCAACCCATGCTTGCCGTTAAAGGTGACTATGCTTGCCGTAAAAGGCCACTAACGAGTTCGGGTGGTCAGACTTGCTTACTTGGTTGATGCATGTCATCGATCCCAATTGCGTGGATCGATGCTTATGATATTAATCACTGGATTGTGTGGTCCAGACTCGATTATTTACAGACCGCCGTCACGTACCGTAAATTGCATTCGTTATGAGCTGCACTTTACAAATGTCAGGCAGTATTATGATATTAGTATTTATCATGAAGATCCTCATACGTTTTTAGGCACTCGTGAAGAGCAACCTCCTCGTGGTGAGTGCTGGGTAACGCTAATCGCTCTTCCCCCGTGTGGAAGCGGGGCAGAATATTTCCACAGCCCCCCATTGCTGGTCGTATGAGGCGACTAAAATGGGCAACCTGTTTGCCGTGGGTTGCGTCCCTGTGTCGGCGGAGGACGGGATTCTGGTAGTTGAGGGCACTGGTTCCTGGAACTGTGTTCCTTTGCCCAACACACCACTTTGACCCTTACTTCGCCTAGTCGGGTGGTAAGATGGGCCCGGTCTTATCAATCGGCTGGTCATGCCGGGCCTTGTGCGTAATATTGTGTATGCACAACTGTGTTGTATTTTGATGTATATTTTGGTCTTGGCCGTGAATAACTTGTGTGAATTCTCCATTTTGGATTGAATAAATTGCCTAGAGTCTTACGCCAGAAGGCGGTGGCTCATGGGCCAATCTGGTGATGTTGACCTCTGTATACTGTATGTCTCCAGTTTCTTGTCATGGACTGAACCTTCCTGGCACTCCATCTGGTAGATAAATATGGCTATTCACGTCATATTTGCTTGAGTATACCATCCCTGTATCCCTGGTGTTTGCATCCTGGATATCCGGTGCAATATAACACCGTCCTTGTTGACACTCGATGGGGGGTGGGGAACAGGGGTGCTGAATCATTTTCTTTTCACCATGACTCTCCCACAATCTGGTTCATCTCGTAATGAAAAAAAGAGACGTCTAGAGGAAATTGAAATTTCAACTGGAAATCTTTCTCAAAATATTGATTCCTGGGCAAAATTCCTGGTGATTGAGGCTACTGATAACTGACCTATCAAATTGAATCCTTTTGCTGGTTCTAAGGCTGTGTCCGGGATTTGCGGTGAAGTCAAGAACGTCACCCGTCTCCGTAGTGGTTCGCTTCTTGTGGAGTGTGCACGGAGACAGCAATCTCTCAATCTTTCATCTATCTCTACATTTGCCAATCTTGAGGTTGCTGTGTCTGTGCACAGAACATTAAATTCTTGTCGAGGCATTGTTCGTGACAAGGCTCGTTGTCTGTCCGACATGTCTGAAGAAGAAATCGCTACGGAGTTGGAAGACCAGGCTGTTACTGCAGTTAAACGTTTTACATTCAAGAAGGACGGTGTCATCACCAATACAAACACGTATCTCATGACGTTTGCTCGTACAACCCTTCCCCAGTCAATAAAAGCAGTTTACTTCCACATCGGAGTGGATGTGTATGTCCCCAATCCGCTCCGATGGTTGTTTGTCATGGTTGCGGTGCCGACCATGAGAGCACTGACTGCGAAAATGATTTGAAAGGTGCAAACTGTTCTGGCCCACATGTTGCTTCATCTAAATCTTGCCCTGTGTGGCAGACTGAATCTAAAATAATGAAACTGAAATGTGAAAGGAACATACCCTACCTGGATGCAAAGACACTATTGAAAGATCAGACAACAACTACATCAGCTATTTCTTACTCCGCTGCAGTCTCACGCCCCGTAACAACATCATCTATTTCGTGTCAGACTGACTTGACATGGGTCAAGTCAGAACAACCTGTTGCTACTATTCCAAATTCCACTATTTCCACACCTATTCCTGCCATCAGTCAATCAAATTCAGGTTCTCAGACTGAGATTCAGTCTGAGACACAATCCCAAACGTCTGGGAAACAACCAGCAAATCTGAAAAAAAAAGAGAAAAAGAAATTGAGTAGAAAACAGCCACCTCTTGTCTCTTCACCTTCAGAGGTTCCTTTACAGAACTCCTTTGGGCCTCTGGACATGGAGGTTACTCTGTCCTCACAGGACAGGCGGGGGAGTAGTTCCTCCTCACATTCACGCGAGCGATCTCCAATTGAGCCACCATGACTCAATTGTCTAATATAATGCAATGGAATTGCAGAGGACTTAAGCATACTTTTAATGAACTGCAGTTATTAACAAGTGATTTAAATCCATCAACAATTTGTTTACAAGAGACGTACCTTAAAAATACAGATAAGTTTGATTTAAAGCAATATAGTTCATATCATTCCTTCTCTCCTCCAGGAGATAAAGCTACTGGAGGTGCTTCTATTTTAGTGCGGCGGGGCGTTGTTCACAGTCCTGTTCCGCTTGACTCGACTCTGCAAGCAGTTGCAGTTAGACTTACACTGCATATTGCCTTCACACTTTGCTCCTTATACATTCCTCCTTCTTCAAGTCTTCAGCGAAATGATCTACAAAAACTATATGACCAACTCCCAAAGCCCTGTGTCATCATGGGTGATCTAAATGGGCATAATCCTCTATGGGGAAGTTCAAATATTAATCAAAAGGGAAAAGCGATCGAGGATTTTGTTTCCGATAACGATTTTGCATTTTTAATGATGACTCCGACACTTACTTACACCCTACTACTGGTACCTATTCATCTTTAGATCTGTCTTTGACGGATTCAGTTTTGTTAAATGAATTCTCATGGTCCGTCCATGATGACCTATGTGGCAGTGACCATTTTCCCACGGTGCTTAAGCCCATTAATCCCGCTGATGATCCTCCTCCACCTCGATGGAATTTTGTGAAGGCTGATTGGCTTTTATTTCAATCTTTATGCAAAGATAAATTACAACCTACGTCTTTTTAGAATGTTACTGACCCAATTCAGTTGTTTTCAGATCAACTGAATGAAATTGCTAATGAATCAATACCTAAGTCCTCTATCAACCCACGTGTTCGTAAACCATAGTTTGATGCTAATTGCAAACAAGTGAGGAAATGTCGTAAGAAGGCGGAGAAGTACTTCCGTAAACATCCCACTGTCCATAATTTAAATACTGTTAAAATTTCAAATGCCAACGCAAGACGTCTATTTTAGCAAAATAAACGTCAATCCTGGCAGACTTATGTCTCAAAAATTAACTCTCGTACCCCTATGTCCAAGGTATGGAACATGATAAAAAAGATCAAAGGCAAGAGATGAAATTCTACAGTTAACCATCTAAAGGATGGCGATACTTTGTTAACTGATAAATCTGCCATTGCCAAAAGCATTGGGGAAACTTTATCTCATCATTCTTCTTCATCTAATTACGCTCCTGAATTTCAAAAATATCAGCTCCAACAGGAAAAGAAAAAAGTAAATTTTACATCTGATAATGGTGAAGATTACAATGAGGTATTTTCACTACATGAGCTATATAATGCCTTAGGGCAAGCTCATGATACAGCAGCAGGCGCTGATAATATTCATTATCAGCTGCTGATACACTTGCCCGAATCATGCCTTGAAACTATGTTAAATATATTCGATGATATTTGGACATCTGTGATGTTTCCAGCTTCATGGCATAATGCCATTGTTATCCCCATTCCCAAACCTGGGCGAGATCATTCTGATCCATCAAATTACCGACCTATCTCTTTAACTAGCTGTGTTTGTAAAACGATGGAACGCATGGTAAATAATCGATTAGTGTGGTACTTGGAAACAAATAATCTTCTTTCCAGTATACAATGTGGTTTCCGGAAAAACAGAAGTACTATCGATCATTTAGTGCGTTTAGAATCGTTCATTAAAAATTCCATTGTAAATAGACAACATGCTGTATCGATCTTTTTCGATTTAGAAAAAGCTTACGTTACAACATGGAAACATGGTATTTTAAAAGATCTTCATGATTTTGGATTAAGAGGCCGTCTGCCTCATTTTATATCCCAGTTTTTAACAGACAGGCAATTTCAAGTCCGAGTGGGTACAAACCTGTCTGATCATTATAATCAGGATCAGGGTGTCCCACAAGGCAGTATTTTGTCTGTCACTTTATTCAGTATAAAAATTAACAGTTTGTCAAAAGTTTTAAATGATTCAGTTTATGGATCACTTTTTGTGGATGATTTTAATCTATCTTGTCGGGGTAAAAATATGCGCACAATTGAAAGGCAATTACAATTATGTCTAAATAAAATTAACAAGTGGTGTCTAGAAAATGGGTTTAAATTTTCCAAATCAAAAACTAATTGCATATATTTCTGCCGAAAATATAAACCGCATAAGGACCCTGAACTATTTCTGAATGGCACCCCTATCAAAGTTGTTAAGGAGGCCAAGTTCTTGGGACTTATTTTTGATAATCACTTAACTTTCCTCCCACATATTAAATACCTTAAAGCTAAATGCCTGAAGGCACTCGATCTTTTGAAAGTTGTTTCTAATTCAAAGTGGGGAGGGGATCAAACAACCCTCTTACACTTATACAGGTCACTGATCCGTTCAAAACTTGATTATGGCACCATCGTCTATGGTGGGGCCTGTAAAAGTAATTTAATAAAACTTGATACCATCCATCATCAAGGCCTGAGGCTTTGCCTTGGAGCCTTCAGAACGTCTCCCATTCACAGTCTTTATATAGAAGCAGATGAGCCTTCTCTTAAACAACGCCGACTAAAATTATCTTTACAATACATCACTAAATTATATTCTAATCAGTCAAATCCAGCTTGTGAATGCATCTTCAATCCTCTCTACGAAGATCTTTACAATAGGAAACCAACTCTCACTCCACCACTCGGAATCAGAATAAAATCTGCAATATCAGCTTCTGATATTAAACTCCAAGATATAGCTCCTACTAAACTTTTCTCATCTCCTCCTTGGCAAATGGTATAGCCAGAAGTAAACCTGACATTAACAAAACTAAAGAAATCAGATACTAACCAATTAATTTACCAACAAGAATACCTTCAACTAAGAAACACTTACGACACTTATAAATCTATATTTATAGATGGATCCAAGGATGGTGGCGCAGTTGCTAGTGCCACTGTCATTGGATCCAGAACAATATCTTCACGATTACCCAATAACAGTTCCATATTTACAGCAGAAGCACATGCCATTTTCACAGCATTAAAATATATCAGTCATCAATCTAAACATAAACAATTTATTATTTTTTCTGATTCACTTTCATGCCTTCAGGCGATTAAAAATATGTCACCCAAACATCCACTTTTAACAACTGATCTTGCTACTGGCCAATATGACATCGTCTTTTGTTGGTTACCAAGCCATGTTGGTATCATTGGTAACACAACAAATCACTCAACAAATCTGTGACACCACTTCTGATCCCCTACACTGATTTTAAACCAGTCATTCTATCTTACATCCGTGATCTGATGCAAAAGAAGTGGGACACCCAAGTAGGTATCAATAAATTACATGAAATTAAACCAAATATCGGTTACACCTACTTGGGCTGTCAGTCCAGATTTGAAGAGGGCATAATGCGACGATGTCGTATTGTCCACAGCAGATATACACATGAGTATATATTAAAAGGTGAGGATCCTCCGTTTTGTGTCCCTTGTGATGAAAGAATCACAGTCAAGCATGTCCTGCTTGACTGCATTGATTTTTCCATCACAAGGGATAAATATTATAGTTTCAAAACAGTCAAGGACCTTTTTAATCAAATTAATTCTCATTCAGTATTGCACTTTTAAAGGAAATTGATACCCTAAGAGGGTATGTAAGTCCCACATCATTCAATGTATTGTTATGCATACCAGGTTTTTAAAACGTAGTATTTTTGTCATTTTAATCTAAGGCTTAACTGGTAACCTATCGCCAGTGACTGAAGGGATGATATAAATCCAGCCAGGGCCCATGCAGGAAGCAAAGGCACTGTAAGTCCCCATGGTCCCTGGTATGGTGATCTCCCTTTAGTTACTGACGATCTCTAGCCCATTTTTAAATCGTGTTGTTGATTCTTTCTGCTTTTATCTGTTCCTCAACTAGTTTTAATACACTCTGTGATATTCTAGTTATTGTACTGTCCTTTGATGACAGTTTTTTTTATAAAGTATATATACTTATATGTTATTAATGTATTAATTCTCGTCATGATATGGCTGAAATATTGCCCATGTGACGTTAAATAATAACTCATTCACTCACTCACTCATACGTTTCTTCCTGTTAGTCTGTAGGATGGTATCTGTCAGTTCGAGGAATTAATATATGTAAATACCGATATTTTACTGCCTTTGTCTGTCTCGGGTGATTGCCCGTCTGGCTACGTCCACAACCGCCTCCTCAACTTCTGCTTCCAGCTTCATCTTGATGTTTGTTTGTTATTTGTTTAACACCGCACTATGTGACGGCGGTCTGTAAGTAATCGAATCTGGACCAGACAATCAAGTGATTGACATCAAGAGCATCGATCCACGCAATTGGGATCGATGACATGCATCAACCAAGTCAGCGAGCCTGACCAGCCGATCCGGTTCGTGGCCTCTCACGACAAACATAGTCGCCTTTTACGGCAAGAATGGGTTGCCGAAGACCAATTCTACCTAGGATTTTCACGGGTCCTTGAATGATTGTTCAAATACGTATTTGGAATGATTTAATTAATACACTGCACAATTCAAATATCGACCGTTCATTTAAAACAACCGTTTACAGCTGTCAACTCATATGTTAAAGTTCTGGAGAATATTTGATGAATTCTGCGGCAGAAAAATGCAAAATTCTGCACAAAAAGGGATTTTCTGCTAAATATTCCGCAATCGCGGAATACAGCGGGGACTAATCAACAGTGCGGACAAGCAGATACAGGTGGTATATTTTGGCCAAAGAATTACCGCCAACATCTTAATCTTATTATCATGCATACGCTTTCAAAATGAGACTGATGTGTACGCTTTATGTCATTCTGATATCTTCCTTGCATTTGGCATCAATGTGTAATAAATCCAGGTGTGATATAGTTTTCCAATGAAGCAGACAAATCCCTTTCCATAATCACAGACTATTTATGCTAAAATAAGATTCCAATGTACGAAGACCGCCTTCGTGGTCTAGTGGTAGAGCGTCCGCCAGGTTCGATCCCCGGCCGCGTCATACCGAAAGATGTTAAAAGATGGTACTTGGTTGTTACCCTGTCTGGTGCTCGGCATTAAGGGGCTAAAACAAGGACTGGTCGGCACGGAGTCAGTGTCCTGTGTCTGAGTGGGGTATTCATGTTAAACTGCGGCATTGTATCTCAGTGAGCTGGCACTATAAATCGGCATCAATTCGGACTATTACAAGCAACCAGACACACACGTGCATGGTACATGTATATAATGGCAATAATCTTGGACGCGACGTTAAACCCAATTTCACCTCACACCACCTAGATCAAATGTATTACACGTATAATACGCCTCCCCGTCTGGAGCCTCGGCTGTCCTGGAACTAGGTCAAGATGAACTAGCGCGCTCGCCTTTCTGTGCACAACAGCTGTGCCTCATGTAGCTTGTTCGGGCAGGGTGCGTCCACAAGGTACAGTGCAGCAACATATTTTTCAATGTTTGACCATCGATTTAAGTTATCTACACGACCCGTGCAGATCCGGGTTAGAATAGGTCTTCAGCAACCCATGCTTGTCGTAACAGGCAACTAACGGGATCGGGTGGTCAAGACTTGGTTGATCTATATCATCGTATCCCAATGACGTAGATCGATGCGCATGATGCCAATCACTGGGTTGTCTGGTCCAGACCCGATTATTTACAGACCGCCGTCATATAGCTGGAATATTGCTGAGTGCGGTGTTAAACAACAAACAAACAAACAAACAGTAATCTTCACGCTATGGGCGGGCTTAACATCGATGTATTTCTATAGGTTGTTTGTGCCGTCGTCAACACGAGTTGACTGCCACGATTGATAAACTTCTATGTGCCGAATGTTTTTCATTGTAATTTTAAAAAAAGAATGCATTTGCTACGTTCATGTACAGGTGTTGGAAAAAACCCGTCAAAGCCAAAAAATAGTCAGTCTCGATTATCTACTGAAACAGATTCCATTGGTTGTTAGGGCCTGTGAAGACCCGTGGTAATTAGGAATATATGCTGAAGATGAGCGCGTAAATGTTGAGTTGGAGTTGTAATCTATAAATACCCCAAGTCCACTTGCACAGAATTAACCGATTCATCCCATAAAGATGTGATATTTGTCTCCACAGTAAAACAAAGTATTTATCTGTAGTTTGGGTTGAAAGGTAGACGTACTGGTCAAGGTCAATGGTAAACAGGGTCAGATAACGAGTATCAAGACTTTTCAAGCTGAGAACATCAATGATAAATCAGTGACTGACACTTATCTCACTACAACTGATCCAAATGATACAACTCGGGCTTTGAACGGCTTTGTATTGCACAACATCATTGCGCCAGTACTTGAAATATGGGGACATAATTTCGCAAACACATCACATGGCCAGCAGTTCATTCCTGGATGTCTGCAGGTAGGTTTGTGTGTCCATCACGCATTTCCAACTGTCCTGTGTCGGGGGTCCTTTAATCAGTCTGTGTCGGGAGTCCTTTAGTCAGTCTGTGTCGGGGTCGAGGGTCCTTTAGTCAGTCTGTGTCGGGAGTCCTTTAGTCAGTCTTTGTCGGGGGTCCTTTAGTCAGTCTGTGTCGGGGGTCCTTTAGTCAGTCTGTGTCGGGAGTCCTTTAGTCAGTCTGTGTCGGGGGTCCTTTAGTCAGTCAATGTCTGGAGTCCTTTAATCCTATATATATATGGGGAGTCCTTTAGTCAGTCTGTGTCGGGGGTCCTTTAGTCAGTCAATGTCTGGAGTCCTTTAATCAAATCTATATCGGGAGTCCTTTAATCAAATCTATATCGGGAGTCCTTTAGTCAGTCTGTGTCGGGGGTCCTTTAGTCAATCTGTGTTGGGGGTCCTTTAGTCAATCTGTGTCGGGGGTCCTTTAGTCAGTTTGTGTCGGGGGTCCTTTAGTCAGTTTGTGTCGGGGGTCCTTTAGTCAGTCTGTGTTGGGGGTCCTTTAGTCAATCTGTGTTGGGGGTCCTTTAGTCAATCTGTGTTGGGGGTCCTTTAGTCAATCTGTGTTGGGGGTCCTTTAGTCAGTTTGTGTCGGGGGTCCTTTAGTCAGTCTGTGTCGGGGGTCCTTTAGTCAATCTGTGTCGGGGGTCCTTTAGTCAATCTGTGTTGGGGGTCCTTTAATCAAATCTATACCGGGGGTCCTTTAGTCAGTCTGTGTCGAGGGTTCTTTAGTCAGTCTGTGTCGGGGGTCCTTTAGTCAATCTGTGTTGGGGGTCCTTTAGTCAATCTGTGTTGGGGGTCCTTTAATCAAATCTATATCGGGGGTCCTTTAGTCAGTCTGTGTCGGGGGTTCTTTAGTCAGTCTGTGTCCGGGGTCCTTTAGTCAGTTTGTGTCGGGGGTCCTTTAGTCAATCTGTGTTGGGGGTCCTTTAATCAAATCTATATCGGGGGTCCTTTAGTTTAGTCTGTGTCGGGATCCTTTAATCAAATCTATATCGGGGGTCCTTTAGTCAGTCTGTGTCGGGGTCTTTTAGTCAGTCTGTGTCGGGGGTCCTTTAGTCAATCTGTGTTGGGGTCTTTTAATCAGTCTGTGTCGGGGGTCCTTTAATCAAATCTAAATCGGGGGTCCTTTAATCAAATCTAAATCGGGGGTCCTTTAGTCAGTCTGTGTCGGGGTCTTTTAGTCAGTCTGTGTCGGGGGTCCTTTAATCAAATCTAAATCGGGGGTCCTTTAATCAAATCTATATCGGGGGTCCTTTAGTCAGTCTATGTCGGGGGTCCTTTAGTCAGTCTGTGTCGGGGGTCCTTTAGTCAGTCTGTGTCGGGGGTCCTTTAGTCAATCTGTGTTGGGGGTCCTCTAGTCAGACTGTGTCGGGGGTCCTTTAGTAAGTTTGTGTCGGCAGTCCTTTAGTCAAATCTATATCGGGGGTCCTTTAGTTAGTCTGTGTCGGGGGTCCTTTAGTTAGTCTGTGTCGGGGGTCCTTTAGTCAGTCTGTGTCGGGGGTTCTTTAGTCAGTCTGTGTCCGGGGTCCTTTAGTCAGTCTGTGTCGGGGGTCCTTTTGTCAATCTGTGTCGGGAGTCCTTTAGTCAAATCTATATCGGGGGTCCTTTAGCCAATCTATATCGGGGGTCCCTTAGTCAGTCTGTGTCGGGGGTCCTTTAGTCAATCTGTGTCAGAGATCCTTTAGTCAGTCTGTGTCAGAGATTCTTTTGTCAGTCTGTGTCGGGGGTCCTTTGCTTAATCTGTGTCAGGGGTCCTTTAGTTAATCTGTGTCAAGGGCCCTTTAAACGGTGTAGCATACAGTGTGGTGTAAACTAGTTTTATTATCATATGCTTCAGTTTAACTGCATTTGACAAAGATGGTTATGTTATTCAGCCTGACCCACAGGTTGATCATGCTGGACGTGGAGTTGCTGCAGAGACTGCCCTACTCGGGCCAGCTCCTTGACCTGGTCAGGCGGTGTGAAAAGTGGCTACCAGGGAGCCTCACCGGCCGGGCTGTTCTGTTAGGGACGGCCGTGGGGGTGGCGGTCTATCTGGTCACCAAGAGGAGGTACAAGCTACCCCCGGGGCCCCGAGGCTGGCCCCTGCTCGGGAATATGCTAGGTAACCTAATATTTTTAAAGTTCAAAACCATGTTTCGACCTAGGCTTCCACGTTGAACTTGGACGGTTGTGGTAGCCTAGTGGTTAAAGCGTTCGCTCATCACGCCGAAGACCCGGGTTCGAGTCCCTACATGGGTTCAATGTGTGAATCCCATTTCTTGTGCCCCCCGCCGTTACTATTGCTGTAATCTTGCCAAAAGCGGTGTAAAACCATACTCAATCAGTCACTCAACGTTCAACTGAGACCGTCAGAGTGATTGAGTGAAATTGAATAGTCACATGGGCAGTATTTCAGCCACAAGGTGTTCATTTGTAGAAAAAAAAAACGCATTTCTTAAAATAATCAATTCCTTAAATTGGTGAGTTTTGATAGTTTTCTTTCTCACGACAACAAATTCGTACTTTGCAAATTTCCCAGGATTTTATCATCCAGAAAAATAAGTCTGCCTGTTTCGTTGAAAGACCAAGTTGTTAACTGAATGATCCGTATATACATGTACGTTTATCTCCTAGATTTCCAAAATACGACCATGTATGAGAAGATGAACCAATGGAAGACGAAATATGGACCAGTTATAATGTTTCATATGGGTAAGACGCTTATCTTAGCATGTTTCATGTGTACAAGAAATTGATCTCAGGATATGTGTAACAAACATGAAATACTCATATCTCCCGCCAATATGACATGTCCGGTTGTGTGGAGCACTACCGCCATTTTAAGACTTAGTCAAAGTCGTTGCCATGGAAACTCGTAAAATATATTTGTAAAAAATCCCAAATTATCAAAAGGTACTCGTTCACCACTAGACCTATCTATGTGCCAAGTTTGGTGAAGATATCTCTCCTGGTTTTTGAGTTCTGGTCCGGAAACGAAACATGACGGACGGACGGACGGTCAGCGCCCATCCCTCTTCCACCACGTGGCGGAGATAAAAAAAAACTAACGTTATTATGTTTCATACCAATATGAAACTTATCTTACCTTGTTTTTCTTGTAAGTGTGAATAACTTATAAATGGCTTATTGGTAAAAGAAACTGGTATGTAGGGTTGGGTTCAACGCCACTTTTAACAGTATTCTAGTGATACCACGGCGTGTCAGCTTAATGTGGGAAGAAAGCACGAAGTGATGCAGGTCTTTGGTCACCACTTCGGTGAAACCCACGAGCACGGGTACGGTGCTGACAAACCTAGAAACTAGGAAACTCGTACCCCCAGCTGGTGTGTACTATTTAATGCTAGTATGGGGGCGGTAGGGTAGCCTAGTGGTTTAAGCGTTCGCCCGTCATGCCGAAAACCCGGGGTTGATTCCCGACATGGGTGCGATGTGTGAAGCCAATTTCTTGTGTCCTACGCCGTGATATTGCTGGAATATTGCAAAACGTTTCATTGGGTACAACTTGATTACTTCATCATATTTCATATTACTATAACATGTTTATCTGGTATCTTGTTCATATTAAATTGATTGCCTCACCATGTTTCATATTGAAATGATTAGCTTTATAATTCACCATGTTTAATACATGTAGACCAATCTCATCTCACCATGGGTAATATGGATATTAGTTATATTTGTATTGTTCCATTAATGTATATTTATTATAACCTTAGAAACGACGTTGTCATGAACATGTATGTATATATTAGAGTACGTATTATTCCTTATATGATTAAACTCTTAAGAAGTCAGCCTTGTGTGGACTAACTCCAATGCAATCCATGCGGACTAAAGTGAGGATCGGGTGGTTTCAATGTGTGCTCTTGCTATCAACCACTGTTTTTTCTCGTTATTTACATTTGGCTGTGATATGTCTGAAATAACGCTGCCTGACTTTCAGTCATTCAATCTTATTGAAATACATACATTTCGAGACCCTTGGAGAGCTCGGGTAGAAAAGCTATTCAGCAACCCATGCCTGTCGTTAAAGGCGACTAACGGGACCGGGGACCACTTGCACAAAGCGATCCTAGCGCTAAAATGATTGTAACTCCCATACTTTAACATAGGCTTACAATAGTTGTAGTGCTAAGATCGCTTTGTGCAAGTGGGCCCGGGTGGTCAGGCTTTCTGACTTGGTTGATGCATGTCATCGTATCCCAATTGCGTGGATCGATGCTTATGATATCGAGCACTGGCTTGTCTGGTCCAGACTCGATTATTTACAGACCGCCGTCATATAGCTGGAATATTGTCGAGTGCGGCGTTAAACAACAAACCAAAACCAAAACATAAATTTCGAAAGACATAAACAATAGTTCGTCTTATAATCATATAATTTTGATCATGTCGATATTCGGATGATTTTCATTTGTTTGTTCTTTGTTTAACGCCGCACTCGGCAATATTCCAGTTGTATGATGGCGGTCTGTAAATAATCACCAGATAATCCAGTGATTGACATCATACTCATCGATCTACAATATTTAGCTACGATGACACTCACAACCAAGACACTGAGCCGGATCACCCGATCCCGTTATTCGGATAAGTAAACAGCGAGTTGCGCCCTATCACGTTGAAGACATGTACTCCAGCAATCATATATCACAACGTACTTCTTCAGATACTGATAAGCTAATTTATTGCACCTGTATATGTAGGCCCTGAACGGATGGTATCCCTTAACAGTATTGACGTTGTGATGGAGGCGCTAGTCAAACGACAGGCCGACTTTGCTGGGAGACCACAGTCCTACTCGTGTCTGTAATATTTGAAGATATTTTTTAACTAACGTTTTATGATTTAATTGTTAACTGTTGGTAAAGTGAATTAAATACCCATTCCTTTTCATGTTTGTAGAACTGGTCATGTTATACACGTGATAGAATTACATGGGCACATTACTATAACGATGCAAAGTTTATGCTCATATCTTTAATACATATTAAAACATGTTTCTATAGGTTTCTAACTAAAGATGTTGTTGTTTGTTTGTTTGTTGTTTTACGCCGCACTCAGCACAATTCCAGCTATATGACGGCTCTAACAAAAGAACGCTTGTTGAGTTGAGCATTTGGGACATACGCTCTTTCATTTAAAAATAATGGGCGGTCGGGTGGCCCAGTGGTTAAATCGTTCGCTCTTCACGTCGAAAATCCGGGTTCGATTCCCGACATGAGTACAATGTGTGAAGCCCATTTCTGGTGTCCCCCGCCGTGATTTTGCTGGAATATTGCTAAAAGCGGCGTAAAACAATACTCACTCACTCGCTTAAAATACAAGTCAAAGAGATTTAGATTAACATTTCTATTACAACTTACGCACTCACTGGTAATCAATATTATGTTGTTTCTGATCAGCCTTACTTTTGAGCGATGGGGGAAGGAACATTGTGCTTGGCAACTACAGTCCCACGTGGAAGCTGCACAGAAAGTTGGCCACGAAAGCCTTAAGGTACGTACGCTAGCATACTATCAAACGAGGGGCGATCGGGTAGCCTAGTGGTTTAAGCGTTCGCTCGTCATGCCGAAGACCCGGGTTCGATTCCCTACTTTGGTACAATGTGTGAAGCCCATTTCTGGTGTTCCCCGCCGTGATATTGATGGAATATTGCTAAAAGCGGCGTAAAACCTCACTCACTCACTCACTCACTACTAGCAAACGAATACAAGTGTACATCTAGTAGCGTCCCTCGGTCAATATCGGTTTCTTGGGTCAGTAAAACAGACAGCTATATGTGAGCGCGTCTGTAAATAATTGCATGTGAACCAGACAATCCAGTGATTGGGGGGAAGCGTGAGGCTTTTGGCTTCGTAGTTGTGTTATTCTTCCTCTCAGAAATCCACGTGCAGCCTGTCTTGCTCGTGACGGGGTATGAGGGATTTTATTCCGGGTGATAAATTTAATTTCCCCCAAGGCGGGATATATAGTATTTTATCAAGATCTCGTGGACCAATCAGATCTCATTATTCTGACATTGAGGTATGATATATCTGTTTCAGACACTTCATGACAGGAAGCAGACTCGAGGTTGGCCTGGAGCGATCCCTCAGTAAAGGCATCGAGCTGATGAAACAACAAACGGGACCATTCAACCCCCACAATATTATATCTCTAGTTGTCTTCAACATCATCAACAATATGTGTTTTAATGAAACGTAAGTACGTGATCATATTCTAAATAAAATAATTACATTTTCAAATCGATCATCGCTTTAAAGGAACCCCTAGGTTTTATATCTTGGTTGTTTAACGTCACACACAACAATATACCAGCTTTATGACGGTGGCTGTAAATAATCACGTCTCGATCAGACAATCCAGTGATTGATATTGTGAACAACGATCTAAACCCTCGGGGTACAATGGTACAATGGGGTCACCGAGCCTGACGAGATCCATTTGGTCGCCTGTTACAACCAGCATAGGTTGTTGTTGACGTTTTCTAACTCGGAATCCCTACATCTCTTATTACAGACAATCTAGACCATTTCTGTCAAGGATTTCATACAGAGATGTTCAGCCTCTGTCAAAATGCAATCATAAATAATAAATTTCATAATCATGGGAAATATCTGCGAAGAGAGAGTCCATTGTACAATTCCGACATGTGTTTAGACTTGACAGCTTAATAAACTGAGGGGCAAAAGAAAGTATAGGGAGGTTTTTTTTATAATCAGTACATGTAATTGAAAATTGTAAGAATTGTTAAATTTGATTATGTCCATTCACGCAAAAGTTTTTTTTTATATAAAAGATAATCTGTGGCTAGGTACGTTTTTGAAGACAAGGATAAGAATTTAATTTGCAATCACGTGACCCCTAACATGTTTGAAAAAGGCAAATATATTGATTTTCAAAGATAAAATGTCTGAGATACCCATTAGCAGTTGCGTACTATGTGGAATGTTGTTTTTTAATTTTTAAAAGATTAAAATCAAATTATGCTTTTAACACACACTCACGCACGCACGTATGCACGCGCGCTATATCAGTGCAATTACCTTGAACGCGACGTTAAACCCCATTGCCTCCAACCTTCGTTTGTTCCTCAGTTTATGTACTAACAAAACAATAGATCAAACTGAATACAACGCCAAACTTCTTCTCTTCTTGCATTCCTAGCTGTGACCTGGAAGACACGTATTTTAAGGACATGATATCGGGCCTTGACGCCTTCCTGCACGAATTCGGCAGCGGCGTCCTCGAGGATGTCATCCCGCCTCTCCGCCTCTTCCCCACGCAGCAGCTGAACCGGTTGATGAAGCTGGCTGATCAGTTCTTCGGTTACATCCGGCGGGATATCGAAAAACACAGGCGGACCTTCTCAAAGGGTACGATACAGAAGTTGGTTGGTTGGTTGGTTGTTTAACGCCGCACTCAGCAATATTCCAGCTATATGACGGCGGTCTGTAAATAATCGAGTCTGGACCAAACAATCCAGTGATTAATATCATGAGCATCGATCCACGCAATTGGGATAGATATTGTCGTTAAATGTTACCAGATGATTTTTGGACGGTGGGGTAGGCTAGTGGTTAAAGCGCTCGCTCGCCATGCCGAAGACCCGGGTTCGATTCCCCCACATGGGTACAAAGTGTAGAGCCCATTTCTGGTGACAATCATTTGAATGTGTCGTCATGGTAACCTGTGGCGTCACAATGGCCTGCAAAGCATTGTTTTTGTTTTTGTTTGTTTGTTCTTTAACGCCACACTCAGCCATATTCCAGCGATATGGTGGCAGTCTGTAAATAATCGAATCTGGACCAGACAATCCAGTGATTGACATCATGAGCATCGATCCACGCAATTGGGAAATGGGAATATATATACCCGTTTTGGGTAGTATTGTGAATAGATCATCGTTCAACGTTCAACAAATATTTGTTATAATATTTAAGGTCAATTATGAACCGCAAGATTACGATCAGACTTTCTCAGATCTTTCACAGCCGTCAGGAGCAAAAAGAGTTTTTTTCACAGTCTCTCTTAATACCGGGTACCCATACATTGCTTGGTGAGGCAAATACCGGCACCTCATGCTTGACCAACGTGTCATGCATAGAACCACAAGAACAGGTACAATGCAGTTATATCCTGATTCTCATTTGTTACTATTCTTGTTCGACCGCCTCCGTGGTCTAGTGGTAGAGCGTCCGCCCGGAGAGCGGAAGGTCCGGGGTTCGATCCCCGGGCGCGTCATACCAAAAGACGTTCTTGGTACTTGTTGTGACCCTGTCTGGCGCTCGGCATTAAGGGGCTTAAACAAGGACTGGTCGGCTCGGAGTCAGTACAATGTGTCTGAGTGGGGTTGTCATGTTAAACTGCGGCATGGTATCTCAGTGGGCTAACACTAGAAATCGTCATCAGTCCGGACTAGTACAAGCGGCCACACACACACACACACATGTGCATGCACGTCGCAATATAAGTGCAATTATCTTGGAAGCGACGTTAAACACCTTTCACCACACATTCTATTCTTATGTACGACGGGACGAAGGTAAAAATGTCCATGTTTCCAGAATGATCTTATGCTTTCTTAACAGATAACATTCGCGACTTCTGCGACGCTATGCTATTAGCCCAGGAAGAAGCGCAAGAAGAAGAGGACCCGGAAGTGATGTCACAAATAACAGATTCTCACGTGACCATGACAATGGGCGACATTATGGAAGGTAAGGGCATCTGTAATGTCCCCGATTATGACCCCAGGTTTGTCAGTCAGACCAACCCGTGAAGATTCGGGTCAGAATTGGTCTTCAGCAACCCATTCTTGCCGTAAGAGGAGACTTATGGGATCGGGTGGTCAGGCTCGCTGACTTGGTTGAGGCATGTCATCTTTTCCCAATTGCGTAGATAGACGCTGATGATATCAATCACTGGATTTTGTCCAGACTTATTATTTACAGACCGCCGTCATACAGCTGGAATATTGCTGAGTGCGGCGTTAAACAACAAACAGACAAATCGCACGCCCATTCCCGTTGGTTTCTTTAAACCGTTTATCGTCTAAGAGTCGAGTTAACCTTACGTTGTCCTGTCCCATAAACCTGACGTGCTCGGTGGTAACTGAAATACGTTTATTTAAGTACTTACTGATCATATTAATATCATAAATTTGAGATCGGTAGCGAGAGTGACAGCTTCCACTGAATACAACAGGGAAGTCAGGTGGATATTGTTTATGTTGACATAAATACGTACCCTGTATCCTCTACAGCCGGGGTGGATACGTCCCGCTACACCCTACTGTGGACGCTGTTGTACCTGGCTATGCACCCTGACATCCAGAAGAAGGTGCACGAGGAGGTGGATCAGGCCCTAGGTGAGGTCACATCAAACAAATGCAATCATTCAAGGACCCGTGAAGATCCGAGGAAGAATTGGTCTTCAGCAACCCATTCTTGCCGTAAAAGGCAAATATGCTTGTCATAAGAGGCAAACGAGATCGGGTGGTAAGGCTAGCTGACTTGGTTGATGCATGTCATCGTATTCCAATTGCGTGAATCGATGCTCATGATGTCAATCACTGGATCGTCTGATTTAGACTCGGTTATTTACAGACTGCCGTCATATAGCTGGAATATTGCTGAGTGTGGCGTAAAACAACAAACAGTGATTCAAGTAAAATTTATCTTGCAATATGGTGATACACGTTCATAATTAACAAGGAGAGCGGAGACGTTTTCAGCAGCGAAATATTTAGACAATCTGTCAAGTCATTAACAACTGGATGTACTTTAGCAGGTGTAAGGAGTTCACCAGCGCCATATTCCATAATTGTTAGAACATTTTGCAAAGCAGGGTCGCTTGTACCATTCTGACTATGTCATGAGCATGTGTTTATTGGGCACTATCATATTGTGATCAGGGGCGGTTGGATAGAGAGTTGTGGTTAAAGCATTCGCTCGTTGCGCTTGAGACCCGGGTTCGAATCCTCACATGGGTGCAATGTGTGAAGCCCATTTCTGATGTCCCCCGCCGTGATATTGTTGGAATATTGTTAAAACGGTCTCAAACCCACCTCACTCACTCAATAAAGATATCATAACACCAAGCGCATTCCAACAATGGAAGGCATTGTTCTTGAAGTCTGTGAACTAAAACAATAGATGAGGCGATCGGACTTGCTGTGATTTCTAAATTTGTGTCATGGCGCCCCTGTTGCGCTGGACGTGCTCATGCTTTCACTCACCGGTTTGCCTAGTCCAAACTCGATCACTGACAGTCTGTCGAGATGTAGCCGTAATATTGCTGAATGTGGCGAAAAGAAATCACTCAATGACAACTGTTCCTTAATACGAAAGGCAACGCTATACATTAATGCAATAAAATATTTGACCTTGAATCAAAGCTGTATAAAATTAAGGATATACACCTGTACTCGCCATTACATTATGATGTGTTGTTCAGGTCAACGTCGATTTCCCCGTGTGTCCGACAGGAGTGATCTCCCCTACACCGACGCGGTGCTGCATGAGAGTATGAGAATTTCTACAGTCCCCCCTCTTGGCCTTCCGCATACCACACTGTGCGATACCAAAGTCGGTAAGTCGGTATACCCCATCTTGTGAATATTGGAAAAGGTTTGCATGCGTTTCTGCATCTGAGTATGTGGAGATTACAAGTTATAACTGGTCCCAGACAACCAATGCCAGTCGTAACAAGCAGCCAAATGGATCGTGTGATAAGGCTCGGTGATTTGGTTGAGGGAGTGGCATCGTACGCAATCTTCCCGAGTCTAGAGAGTGACCTGACTTCAAAAGTCCAGTTTCCACCCTTGCAGCACTTGGCAGGAATTCCTGGGCTCGATCGTAGCGCCACCAGTGGCTATAACGAGTTATGTCCCTCCTATAGACCAATCAGATTCCACCTCTCGTATCACTTGCACTTGCTTCAAACAAAATGGCGGCGCCCAGTCAAGACGATCTGGTCGATAAACAAGATCTATATTGTGATATAACGGGTTATACATCGCGAAGTGCATCAAATGACGTGAGTACTTTTGGGGTTGAGTCCCGACCGGGATTCGAACCACACTCTCGGAGAGAGGCGCCTAGTCGCCAGCGCACATTGTCACACAACTGGCAGTCGAGGTCACGTATTTTGTATACCCCTCTGATAAGTGTAAACTGGCACAGCCTCCCCTGGCCGAAAGCTATAAATACACAATGCCTTTTAGAATGTGGTCAAATGTAACAAATGTTATATTTTTGATAACACTTTCTTAGAAGTACAAATTCTTGCACTTTCGGGTTGGAGTCCGGGATCTGGGATTCGAACCAAGACTCTCGAGGAACTCCAATGTCCAGATTAACAAAGTATGGACATCCCTTTTCCTGTACAGATGTTCCAAACAGTAATGGATGGCGGATTGTTTGGACAAAATGGTTCCATGGTATTGTATCAGGTAGTTGTATTTTGAATACAATATCGTTGTACTGTTAGGGACCAAATTAAACCAACGATGTCGAATAAAATATCTTAAAAGGTTAGTGGTGGGTGGGTAAATGTTTGTTTGTTGTTTAACGCCGCACTTAGCAATATTCCAGCTATATGACGGCGGTCTGTAAATAATCGAGTCTGGACCAGACAATCCAGTGACTGAAAACATGAGCATCGATCCACACAATTGAGATCGATGACATGCATCAACCAAGTCAGCGAGTCTGACCACCCGATCCCGTGAGTCGCCTCTTACGACAAGCATAGTCGCCTTTTACGGCAAGCATGGGTTGCTGAAGACCTATTCTACCCCGGATCTTCACGGGCCGGGGGTGGGTAAATGGCCCTGCAGATTTTCCATCCGACAAAACCAACTTATCTGATTTCTCAGTGTATTTTTTGTAGTGACTAAACTGAACCTATCCTATTTGCATTCATATGCTGACATAGGAATGGTCACTAAATTCAGTCTTTCTATAAGGACGAGTTTTATCGCCGCCGGCAATAGTGATAAGTCCATCTAGTGCAATGAGTAAGATAGAATAGCAGTTTTGTTCTATAACATCCCTACACATGATTTTCAACACCAAGTAAATAAACTTCAGTCTATAAACATTCTGAAAAAGCAGAGCAAAAGAAAATGCATGACAAAAGTCGACACTAAACTTCTAAATTAAACATTTTCAAAATTAAGTGTTTTCGGTGTCTCAAAACTTAAGGAACCAATTTTTGTATTCAACGTCGAACCTTTGAACTGGTCCCTAAGCGTTGTCCCTTCTTATTCGAACTAATGTTAAACTACCCGATTAGAATTTATTCGAGTTGTACGCATACATGTCTATTATCATGTATAAGCAACATACTACTATATATAGATGTATATGCAATTATATATTTCAATCTGTCTTTAGGGGACTACGATATTCCCAAAGGCACCATGGTAATCATAAACCATTACGCTCTGCACCATGACCCGGAACAGTGGCGTGACCCGGAAGTATTCAGCCCAGAGAGGTTTCTGGACCAGACTGGCAAGATGGCCGCTAAACCAGAAAGTTGGCTTCCGTTCTCCGCCGGAAGGAGAGTGTGTCTCGGAGAGAGCGTGGCCAAACCCGAGCTTCACCTCTTGTTGGCTGGTATTATGAGACATTTTAAAGTATCTCTCCCACCTGGAACCAAATTGAACTTTGCGCCATATGGGGGATCCTTTGCAAATGTTCCTCGTGGCTTTGATATCGTTGCAGAATCAAGGTCATAGCTTCTACAAAGTACCATAGGTTTGTCATTCTGTACACGGGGTTCTGAATTAATTACTAATTGAATTTGCCAAATATGCATGGATGGTGATACGTGTAAATAAATATAATTGATTACTCTTTTTTATCTTTCCTTATGAATATTTGTTTCAATGTGCAGAGGGATAGATAAATAGTTTTAAACAGACCTCAGAGCTGGGTGAACGAATTTTTGTCAATTCGTTTTGGTAAGGTAATCTCATGAACTCACCAGGGTGGTGTTTTCTATTACCCAAATGTCTGTTCGTGCGTATTTCGCTGCAGTTAGCACTAGTTCAGCTAAAACACGATGGACCCTGCTTATACAGTCGAATCGTGAAAAAACAGTTCTGTAATCTACGTTTATAACGAACTGACCGATATAACGAACATATTTTTCAGTCGCGGCCATTTGTATGTGATTGTGTTGTAGATATGCTTATAACGAACTACGGTTATTTCGAACTAAAATTAGTGGTCCCTTTGAGTTCGTCATAACCGTAGTTTACTGTAATTGATATAATACAGACACAGGTTGGACATTAACTTTGAGGATAGTGTTTAATTATTGCAATGACCACCTCGTGTTCTAGTGGTCTAGTCCGGAGACTAGTATGTCATGTGAGTGGGCTAGCGCCATAAACCCGCCACACTACCAGAATAAGCAGCCACACATACACGTCCAAGCAGGTCGCTATATGAATATGGTCTTAGGATCACTATTGTCTATTATTTACAATCAAATTGTTGAAGGAAGAAATAGTAATAAAAGACTTTTTGCTTATGACACAGACCCGTGAAGAGCCGGGGTAGAATAGGTCTTCAACAACCCATACTTGCCGTAACAGGCGGCTATGCTTGTCGTAAGAGGCGACAAACGGGATCGGGTGGTCAGACTCTCTGACTTGGTTGATCCCAATTGCGTGGTTCGATGCCCATGTTGTTAATCACTGAATTGTCTGGTCCGACTCGATTATCTACAGACCTCCGTCATATAGCTTGAATATTGCCGAGTGCGACGTTAAACAACAAACAAACAAAGCTTGTGACACATCTCTGTATGTGATCATAGATGATACGGATATAGTTGCTAGTAATCTCAATAATGACCTGGACCAAATTTCAGAATGGGCTGTCAGAGGCAAGTTAAATTTTGTCAAAGGTATTGAGTCTATTCAATTTACTTGTAAAGTAAACCCTAGTCGTAAACCTAATTTATTTGTGAATGGCACATAAATCAAATAAAGAGAAAGTAAGACAAATCGTATAATACGGCCTGTACAGTGTACAGTGTACAATGAAAAATAAATTGTCAAGGCCAGAGAATAACCAGTCTCGATTATCCGCCGAGAGAGATTATATTGGGCTAAAGGGCAGAATAGCGGTGAACATAATATCAATGGATCAGTGATGACAACAGGTGTTCGCGAAAAGGGCAAGTGTGTTCTGGACACACTGGACACCTTAACAATTCAATTTCACGTACACAAGGGACTCCCACGTGGAGCCGCAATTTCACAAGGTGAAGGTCACACCAGCCTATCAAGCCTGTTCGAACAGTCTGCACCTGCTATTATTCAGGTCCCAACTGTTTTTCCGTTCAAGTAAGTCTCTGGTTGCTTCAACCATTCTAACAGATTATATATAGTGGACCAACATGCTTGTTTCTGTCTTATATTCACCTGTTAATACATTACGAAAGTAACGAATCGATCGGCGCAGTGTTTTCTGGACTGTGTTTACTGTTTACACTGTCTGGGGGACCAGTCATTCTGCACCGCCCTTAAGGCAGGGAAGTAAACGGGAAACGTCAATTTTGTAGCTTGTACGTCGACGTGTTGGTTTATTTGAAATTTCAAGCCACACATTTACGGAAATAAAACATACAAATCATGTGCGTGGAATGTTGATGCTATTCTTTTCCAGCAATAAGAGATACTTCAAAATCGTCTTTATGTAGTTAATTGATGCATCTGACCGTTTCTGGTCATTAGCTGACATTGTTAAACCATTCATGTGTAATCCGATGTCCTTTTTTCCTCAAGGACTTATTTTCTGATTTTCACGGTGCATACAAAAGAAGAACTGTGCTCCGGAGATCGTAAATAACAGCATAATATAAAAACTGTTCTGAATATGCTTATTCATGAAAAACGACGACATTTCAAATTAAATGTAATATGGCTGAATTCCACATTCTACATACCACACTTTTGATTGCTTGGATACTTATCTTCACTGGAAATATTTGGAATAGTTATATTCCGTATTTTGAATTAACCCAGTCCCCGTGTTTTTTTTAATCAGTGCACCGCACACAGCCACATGTGAAACGTTTGGTAGCAAAGTCAATGCAAAATCGGAATAGTGTGTCGGCGAATTTGCATCAAGGCTGCAGTATTTTTCAACCGTTTAATGGAATTCAGTGTACAGCCGTAGCTCTGGTCACTCATATATTTTGTGTCCCATGGCTCAAATCTATTTGCGTCTGTACCGTGTTCCACTGACCTCGATATTCTGTTGGATGAAGGCACAGCTCTCTACAGTCACTATAAAGGCTATGAGGGGTATTTAGGTCATAATCAGTTTTATAGCCCCGTCACATGTGCTCCAAATATTGAAGCAGGGAAAACAAATTTTATAGAATCATTTCATCAAGCAATATTGATATCCCAGTCACTTTTGGTAACTTTTAATGATGTCTCTATTGCATTTTTACGGATTTTGATTCGTATGCATCATTTGACTCTCATCAGCGGAATGGTTTGGGTCAGACTGATCCGAATGGACAAGCAGTTTTACTTCTGTTTAGTAGTATGGATGAATTGTTATGTTACATCTTAACAGTATATCAGGCGACTATGCTTCTCGTAAGAGGCGACTAATGGGATCGGGTGGCCAGGCTTTGGTTGATGCATGGCATCGATCCCAATTGCGTGGATCGATGCTGATGATATTAATCACTGGATTGTCAGGTCCAGACTCGATTATTTACAGAACGCCGTTATATAGCTGGAATATTGCTGTGTGCTGCATTAAACGACAAACTATCAATTATCATCATATGAACTCAAACCAGTAATTGTTACAAGTAAACCACATTCCACAACAGTTACTGACACTGGATAAAAAAACAGTACATAGAAAAAGAGTAACTCAACTCATCATGATCACAATTACTATTCTTTGAAAGAAAGAAATACAAAAAAGAAACTGACCAAAAAACGTAAAACAAGAGACGAGGAATCTCCGTTATTGATTAGTCCCGGTATTGAAATGTTTTCCAACTACGTGATAATATTTTGAGTATGTGCATCTGTGGTTGTGACAAAAAGACCTTATCTAGTATGACTTTTTTGCCATATGGAGCCCTTAGTATTTTCATTTACAGTATTATAACCAAATGCCAAGTGTAAAAAGAATGTGATCTATTATTTGAGTAGGTTCATCTGCCAATGTTGTTGGCAGTTTTGATACTATTTCCACATGTTTACATTTGTGCCAGAAATTGCTTCCATTTCCTTGGATCTACTTTTTGAATAAAGACCCAGGTTAGAATAGGTCTCCAGCAACCCATGCTTGCCGTAACAGGCGACGAACATGATTGGGTAGTCAGGCTCGCCGATTTGGTCGATGCATAACATCATATTCCAATTGCGTAGTACGATGCTCTTGGTGTCAATCACTGGATTATCTGGCCCAGACTCGCGCCGTCATATGGCTGGAATACTGCTGAGTGCGGCGTTAAACAGGAAACTAATTTTCAATAGACCTACCCTATACAAATGTATCAACTGTATTGCCCAATACTCAAAATAAATCATATTTTTTTCCACAACAGCGTTGTGTTATTTGTGGTTAATATAATTATGCTCCTTCATGCCTTTCAGTAACATCATAATTATGCGTTTGTGAGGCATCACATGTGGCGGGGAACTTTGATGCTCTGCATCAATGTCTTCTTGTTTATTATGGTGGGTGGGTCCTAGGAAATCAAGGGAGGTTGACCAAAGAATATGATATTCTTCTTGGGGAGGGATATAAAAATACACATACATGTAGATATATTATCTTTCGATACGGATACAGATTTATAGATCCATATTGCAATGGGGTGAGGTGGGTGAAACGGGGTTTAACGTCGCGTCCAAGATTATTGCACATATTTAGCGACGTGCATGTACGTGTGTGTGTGTGTGTGTGTGTGTGTGCTTTTACTAGTCCGGACTAATGCCGATTTATAGTGCTAGCTCACTGAGATATTATGCCTCAGTTTAACATGAATACCCGACTCAGACACAGTATACTGACCCTGAGCCGACCAGTCCTTGTTTTAGCCCCTTAATGCCGAGCGCCAGACAGGGTAACAACAAGTACCATCTTTTAACGTCTTTTGGTATGACGCTGTCGGGGATCGAACCCCGGACCTTCCGCTCTCCTGGCGGATGTAAGTGATATTATTCCTTTATGTGGGTATTGACGTAAACTTCTTCGAGCATGGTAACTTTGTTTGTTCGTTTGTTGTTTAACGCCGCACTCAGCTACATTCCAGCTCCCAGTTGCGTGGACCGATGCTCATGACATCAATCACTGGATTGTCTGTCCAAGACTCGATTATTTACAGACCGCCGTTATATAGCTGGAATATTGCTGAGTGCGGCGTTAAACAACAAACAAAAAGCATTAATTAAGTATTGGCAGCCGACAGAAACAACGTTACTATCATGGGGATGGATGCGTCATAAATATGGCAGCAGTACTCAGTCGTAAGAGGTAAATAAACTGAGGATCGGGTGGATTTTTTACAAAACGGAGTGTGTACAATCCTCCCCTGTGAGCATCGTCCCTTCCAACTAGTGCACCTACCAAGAGTTATGTCCCTTAAGCATGTCAGAATGCTCTGATCCTGAGTTCGCATCCGAGATTTGCCGTGATTATGATACATCCGTGGTAAACGTCTAGAACCTGCGCAACTTTGGGTTTTGAGCCGGTATAAAGTTGACCATCGGTGCCATGACTGAAATGCTGTAAGCGGCGTTAAACTCGTTCACTGACCCACAGGTTGATCATGCTGGACGTGGAGTTGCTGCAGAGACTGCCCTACTCGGACCAGCTCCTTGACTTGGTCAGGCGGTGTGAGAAGTGGCTACCAGGGAGCCTCACCGGCCGGGCTGTTCTGGTAGGGACGGCCGTGGGGGTGGCGGTCTATCTGGTCACCAAGAAGAGGTACAAGCTACCGCCGGGGCCCCGAGGCTGGCCCCTACTCGGGAACCTGCTAGGTAACTCGTAATTTTCATAATTTCAGTCATGCCCAATAGATAAAGTTCAATATATATAATTGTACATTCACCCTTTTTCACTTAAGGGGAGGACCCGTGAAGATCCGGGGTAGAATAGGTCTTCAGCAACCCATACTTGCCGTAAAAGGCGACTATGCTTGTCGTAAAAGGGGACTAACGGGATCGGGTGGTCCAGACTCTATTATTAACAGACCGCCGTCTTATAGCTGGAGTATTACTGAGTGCGGCGTAAAACTACAAACCAACCGATTGAAGGTAAGGTTGATTGATGCGATCAGAAACACAGTTAGCTGATATTAATTCTAGAGTTATGCTTGTTATGAGTTATGAGTTAAGTGCTTTCGAAGGTATATTTGAAAGGAAGCCTACCAACAAACTTGAACTTTATGGGACGTGGATTATAATAGAACTTTTCTTGTGTATTACTGAGTATTTAGTATTTACATACAAAAAATGTATTCAGAAGTATTCAGTTTATAAAACAATAAAGTTAAATGATTAGCTGATACAAAGATTAGAAGGTGCAGTTGAAGTACGTACCTTATTTATAACTTGTATTTAATGCTTCATTGTCATCCAATATGAATCCGAGAATGGGTACATGAAATACACAAACATAGACAACAAACCAACCAATCAACCCAATTGCTAGGGTCGATGCTCATGATGTCAATCACTGGATTGTCTGGTCCAGACTCGATTATTTTACAGACCGCCGTCATATAGCTGGAATATTGCTGAGTGCGGCGTTAAACAACAAACAAACAAACAAACAAACAAACACTTAAGGGGAGACGTGTGGCCCAGTCGACTTAGGCGCCACTATGCGCCAGAAACCAATGATTGTGGGTTCGAATCCCGGTTCGCCCAGATTATGTTTCTAGGTTTGTCAGCACCATAACCGTGCTCGTGGGTTTCACCAAAGTTGTTAACGTCTGAGACCTGCATCCTGCTTTCCTCCCACATTAAGCAGACACGCCGGAATAGGACTGGAATACTGTTCAAAGCGGCGTTAAAGCCACCTCACTCACTCACAATCAAACGATCATCTCTATATAAAAACAATTCCGGGGATACTTTTTGATGGTTTAGATGTTCTTAAAAGAACGTTCCTTAGACTATTTGAAGGTTGAATTCGAATCACATAACATTGGTTGGTTGGTTTGTTGTTTAACGCCGAACTCAGCATGCACGTGTGTGTGTGTGTGTGGCTGCTTGTACTAGTCCGGACTAATGCCGATTTATAGTGCTAACTCACTGAGATACCATGCCGCAGTTTAACATGAATACCCCACTCAGACACAGTATACTGACCTCCGAGTCCTTGTTTTAGCCCCTTAATGCCGAGCGCCAGACAGGGTAACAACAAGTACCATCTTTTAACGTCTTTTGGTATGACGCTATCGGGGATCGAACCCCGGACCTTCCGCTCTCCGGGCGGACACCCTACCACAAGATCACGGAGGCGGCTCATGATTAGGACATAGTGGAATAATGGAGTTTTAGGTTTCAATGTAGCTGATATTACAAATGTATATTCACAAGATATATTCAGTACTGTTGTATAACATTCAGGTGAGGTGAGGTGAGGTGAAATTGGCTTTAACGTCGCGTCCAAGATTATTGCACTTATATTTGGCTGCTTGTACTAGTCCGGACTGATGCCGATTTATAGCGCTAGCACACTGAGATACGATGCCGCAGTTTAACATGAATATCCCACTCAGACACAGTGTACTGACTCCGAGCCGACCAGTCCTTGTTTAGCCCCCTAATGCCGAGCGCCAGACAGGGTAACAACAAGTACCATCTTTTAACGTCTTTTGGTATGACGCTATCGGGGATCGAACCCCGGACCTTCCGCTCTCCGGGCGGACGCTCTACCACTAGACCACGGAGGCGGTCTATAACATACAGAGTGTTCATTACTTGAGAGTATTTACGTGCTGCTGGCACAATTTTTAGCCATAACTCAGTACCAACGTTTCTACATCTGTTGCAGAGTTCAGGAACGCCACCATCTTTGAGAAGCTGATTGAATGGCAGACAAAGTATGGACCCGTTATCACAGTCAATATGGGTAGGACGACATGGACAGCCTCCGTTAATGTTAACATCGATTATGGATTTACGATATTTCTTCAATTTTAAAGTGAACGCTTTTCTTTTATTTCATCATATTCATTTCAATATCAGTTCAACTGATATACATGATATATGTTATTATAACGCATCTTTTTTCGATACAGGGCCTCTGAGCGCGGTTACACTAAATAGAATAGACGTTGTCTTGGAAGCATTGGTGAAACGGCAGGCGGACTTTGCTGGGAGGCCACAGTCGTACTCAAGTAATCATCATCATCATCATCATCATCATCATCATCACCGTCATTGTCTTTATTGTTGTTACATTTTGTTATATGTAATTATAGTTTGTTTGTTTGTTTGTTGTTTAACGCCGCACTCAGCAATATTCAAGCTATATGACAGCGGTCTGTAAAATAATCGTGTCTGGACCAGACAATCCAATGATTGATGTCATGAGCATCGTTGTAGTAGTAGTAGTAGTAGTAGTAGAAGTAGAAGTAGTAGTAGTACTAGTAGTAGTAGTAGTACATAACTCTATAGCCAGTTATGTGCATAAACATTTGGAAAATTCGCATCGTTACTGAGATGAAATCGGAGTTATATGTGGTGTCTACAGCGCAGTTTAACATGGAAACCCCACCCCAGGATGGTGAGCGAACACTGGGCTACTCGAACTTAGAGCAGGCCTGGTCTTAGGGGTAGGGTTTTGTAAAAGGAGCTGAGCCGCGCAATATGTACACGAACCAGCTACAGCTAATTTCGTACATTACATTAGGATACCACATAGTTTAGTAAACTCCAGGTCAGCCGAAATTGCTTAGGGAGAAGGTGACCTCTTAAACACTTAATGCAACAACATTATTAAACTAACGACCCGTGAAGATCCGGGGTTGAATAGGTCTTCAGCAACCCATGCTTGCCGTAAAAGGCGACTATGCTGTCGCAAGATGCTACTAACGGGATCGGGTGGTCAAGACACGATTAGTTACAGACCGCAGTCCATAAGCTGGAGTGCGGCGTTAAACAACAAGCAAACAAACAAACAAACTCACCCACGTTGTTACTGGCATCCCGTGTTTGATAGTATTGATTTTTGTAGCACTGATAGCTATAAGGACTTAATTTTGTGTGTTTCCAGCGGACTTGTTCAGCGACGGAGGACGCAGTATCGCCCTTGGGAACTACAGCCCCACTTGGAAACTGCACAGGAAGTTAGCTACAAGGGCTCTGAAGTAAAACTTTAGACCGACACCTTTTAAGCAAATAGTTATACTGTTTTCACTGTTGATATCAATAAAATTGCAGCTCTAACCATCCCACCAATTGCACTACTTTTTCAGCATAATGCATATCAACGTACCAGGGAGGTGTCACTTGACCATTTGCTGGAAACACTCTTTAAATCTAAATGTATTGCATTGCGTTCACATTGCTACAGACCCGTGAAGATCCAGGGTAGAATAGGTCTTCAGCAACCCATGCTTGCTGTAAAAGGCGACTATGCTTGGCGTAGGTGGCGACTACCGGGATCGGATGGTCAGGCTCGCCGATCTGGTTGATGCATGTCATCGATCCGAAATTGCGTGGATCGATGTTCATGATATCAATCACTGGATTGTCTGGCCTAGACTCGATTATTTACAGACCGCCGTCATGTAGCTGGAATATTGCTGAGTGCGGCGTTAAACATCAAACCAACCAACCAACCATGATATTCATTTTACCCCCATAGACACTACATGACGGGCAACCAACTTGAGGGTGGAATAGAACGTTCCCTCTCCCAGGGCATACAGCTGATGAAAGAGAAGAAAGGGCCGTTTAACCCACATGACATCATCTCCCTGATCGTTTTCAACATCATCAACAACATCTGCTATAATGAGACGTAAGTATGTTGAGCTATATAGGAACTGATAACCGAGTTTTTTGTTTAGATGACCCCCATCATATAAAGCTGACACGCCGTGATGTGACTGGAATTCTGTTCAAAACAACCCGTGACGATCCGGATTATGATCATCTTTCCGAGGCAAGAGAGTTAACTGACTTTAAAAGTCCAGTTTCCACCCCTGCCGAACTTGGCTGGAATTCCTGGACTCGATCGTTGCGCAACTATTGGCTATTACGAGTTATGTCCCTTCTATGCCTCTCCTATAGACCAATCAGATTCCACCTCTCGTATCACTTACATTTGCTTCAAACAAAATGGCGGCGCCAAGTCAAGACGATCTGATCGATAATCAAGATCCATAACTAGTGATAAAACGAGTCTTACATTGCGAAGTGCATCAAATCACGTGAGCATCATGATTAAAGACATGAAAAGATTTCAGAAATATTTGTTGACAACGCGTTTGCGGTGCAGATGCTGTGTAAATCCTGCAATCGACCGAATTCTGCGTGACAGTTTACGAACCGGATTTCGATTTCGGTGCGCGATTTTGATTGGACTATGCATGGACTCGTTAGTCCAGCCACAATATAACTCCATTATACCAGCCTAGTTCGGCAAGGGTGGAAACTGGACTTTTATAGTCAGTTTACTCTCTTGCCTCAGGAAGGTGGGTTATGATAGGTCTTCAGCAACCATCAATGTATGCCGCAAAAGGCGAATATGCTTGTTGAAAGAGGCGACTGACGGGATCGAGTGGGATTGGTTGATGTATGTCATCGTATCCGACTTGTGTAGATCGATGCTCATGATGTCAATCACTGGATTGTCTGGTCCAGATTCGCGTTAAACAACAAACAAACTAACTGTGAAAAACTCACTCACTTACTCTCTTCCTTTCAGATGTGATGTCAACGACAAGTACTTCAAGGATATGATAAGTATATCAGATACCTTGGGGAATGAAGTCGGCAACGGCTTTCTTGAGGATGTCATTCCCCCACTCCGACTCTTCCCTACAGGGAAAATGAGGCGTATTTTGAAACTGGTTGACAAATTCGATGGGTACTTGCGGGAGCAATTGAACAAACACAAGCAAACACAATCAAAAGGTGACTTTTTGGTATTTTGGCACGTACTTAAGAAAACATACTATTACTCACAACATATTATTTTTTTACAATATTGAGCCAGTGAACGATCTATATTTTTCTTCTAAAACCAGTTGACAAGCTATTTGTTTTCCTTCATTTTCGTATATAGCTCCTTTCCCACCCCTACAAAATATATACAATGGTCGTGAAATTCAGTAATCAATTATGGCATGCTGCTGCGACATTAAATCTGCCCCCACTGTGTTGCAAAACGAATATATATTGTAATTGTTTCTCTGCACTTGTACGCAGCAGACGTAATTCAAAATATCATATAAAGTAAATCTGTTCAGCGCTGTAGTGTCACTGGATTGTCTGGTCCACTGTCACTGGATTGTCTGATCAGGTCGGTTGGTTGGTTTGTTGTTTAACGCCGCACTCAGCAATATTCCAGCTATATGACGGCGGTCTGTAAATAATCGAGTCTGGACCAGACAATCCAGTGATTGATATCATGAGCATCGATCCACGCCTTTTACGGCAAGCATGGGTTGCTGAAGACCTATTCTCCCCCGAACTCTTCACGGGTCCAGACTCGATTGATTACAGGCCGCCGTCGTATGGCAGGAGTACAGCTGTGCGGCGTCAGGCAACAAACAGACGCTTATACTTCCTTATGCAAATTGTCTGAGTGCCTGGAGCTTCCGGAAGAGCAGGACATACTCACCCTTTTCGCGAACACCTGGATCATCACTGAGTTTCAGGACCTGTGAAGATTCCGGGGTAGAACAGGTCTTCAGCAACCCATGCTTGCCGTAAAAGGCGACTATGCTTGTCGTAAAAGGCGACTAACGGGATCGGGTGGTCAGGCTCGCTGACTTGGTTGATGCATGTCATCGATCCCAATTGCGTGGGTCGATGTTCATAAAGATCCGGGGTAGAATAGGTCTTCAGCAACCCATGCTTGCCGTAAAAGGTGACAATGCTTGTCGTAAAAGGCGACTAACGGGATCGGGTGGTCAGGCTCGCTGACTTGGTTTGATGCATGCCATCGATCCCAATCCTGGATCTCCACGCAATGGGGATCGATGACATGCATCAACCAAGTCAGGGAGCCTGACCACCCGATCCCGTTAGTCGCCTTTTACGGCAAGCATGGGTTGCTGAAGACCTATTCTACTCCGGATCTTCACGGGTCTGGATCATCACTGAGTTTCAGCGATTCATTAATATATTTTTCACCATTATGTCGCCTTTTACTCCCAGTGGAATCTGTTTCTGCCGTTGACGTGTTTGAGTATTGTTAATGTTTTTAATCCTTCGCGTCAGTAGCTGTGTGAGTGTTTTATCGACAGGTACTACCCGTGATTTTTGTGATGCTCTGCTTGAGGCCCAAGATGAGGCACGTGAAGAGGAAGACCCCGATCTGATGTCACAGCTGTCAGACAGACACATTCTTCGGACATTAGCAGACATACTTGGAGGTAAAATTCCATAGAGGAAATATTTAGGCCACAGATATGTTCTGAATGGAACACGTATTACTGCAGTGAAATCACGCACTTAAAACATAGAAAGTACCTCTGAAAACTTGGTATCAGGACCCGTGAAGATTCCGGGGCAGAATTGGTCTCTAGCAACCCATGTTTGCCGTAAAAGGCGACTATGCTTGTCGTAAAAGGCGACTAACGGGATCGGGTGGTCAGACTCGCTGACTTGGTTGATATATGTCATCGATCCCAATTGCGTGGATCGATGCTCATGATATCAATCACTGGATTGTCTGGTCCAGACTCGATTATTTACAGACCGCCGTCATATAGCTGGAATATTTGCTGAGTGCGGCGTTAAACAACAAACCTACCAACCAACCAAACCATTTTATAGTGATTCATAAACACATGCTTAAGACATGCCGGACACCTCATTTTATGTTTCTGGAAAGGGTTTTGTCGCCTATATTTCAAAGCAGAACATGGTCATCGACACGCGTGTCATTATCATAATAAGTATTATGCTGGGTGGCACGAAGGGCTCATTCCTCTGAGGTGCCGTCCATTGAAGATTCCGGGTTAGAATTGATTGGTCTTCAGCAACCCATGCTTGTCGTAAGATGCGTGGTGAGACTTGGTTGATGCATGTCATTGTGTCCCAATTGCGTAGATCGATGTTCATGATGTCAATCACTGGATTGCCTGTTCCAGATACGATTATTTATAGATCACCGAAATATAGCTGGAATATTGCTGAGTGCGGTGTAAAACAACAAACAAACATGGAGCCAGCGAGAAAAACTTTCGTTCCTTTGTCTCGCTGGGATCCGAGAATCGTGCATCTTAATTCCAGATTCGCCCTGATTATGTTTCTCGGTCGTGCCCCTGCTCGTGGGTTTCGATACATTTTGTAACCTTTAACCAGCATCCCATTGTGCATTCCTGTTCTAGACAGCGTGAAAGTAGGGCCAAATCACTCACTCACTCACTCATTACAGCTGGGTTGGACACGTCCCGCTTCACCCTGTTGTGGACGCTGTTGTACCTGGCCATGCACCCCGACATCCAGGACAAGGTGCACGAGGAGGTCGATAAGGCCCTAGGTGAGATTATTAAGCATCTAGGACCTGCATCCCTTCAGACATATTTGGCATCATATTAATCTGACATGCGGTAACATAACTCAAGTACTGTTCAAACCCGACCAGCAGGACTTTTCCGCTAAACGGAGGTTGTGCCAATTATGAAGTCCGCTTCACTTTTGTATGCCTTTATTATTGTGATATCAGAAATAAGTTTTACCAGAACGTTATCTGCTAAGCCATCCTGTGTCTGTTTTTGTTCCTTTTAAAAAGATGCTACTGTCGTATTAAACTATTTCCTGCTTAGATTGCTTCAAATACGCAAACACTTGGATACAAAATATGTCATCCCTTAAACTTACAACTGGATACAAAATATTACATATAAAAGCATATAATTGGACACCAAATATTCCATTATATACGCACACAATTAGGGCCAAAGGTCCAAGGTAGAATAGCTGTAATATTGCTGAGTGCGGCGTAAAACAACACACAAACAATTGAATAAAGCAATATAGGATTTATCCGAATATAGAAATTCCACGTCTGTGGGTCCAAGGTAGAAAAGGTCTTCAGCAACCCATGTCTGCCGTGAAAGGTGGCTGTTCTTGTCGTAAAAGGCGACTAATAGAATCGGGTGGTCAGGCTCCCTGACTTGGTTGATGCATGTCACCGTATCTTAGTTGCGTAGATCGATGCTCATGATGTCAATAAACTGGATTGTCTGGTCCAGACTCGATTATTTACAGACCGCCGTCATATAGCTATAATATTGCTGAGTGCGGCGTTAAACAACAAACAAACAAACAAACTTTGACTATGGCACACCACTCAACGTTGGCTTCATAGTGCCACGTTACATTTTCTTGCAAATATCACCTGATCGCCTTGATATGATGATCTTAAAGATAATATTTCATGAAAATATTAGCTGGAGACGTATTAGTTGTGTTTGTGTAATTCATTTCTCGCCTCGAATAATTGCAATATTTCTGGTGCGGTGTTAAGCATTTTTCACTCACTCACTCACAACTTCATTACACACCCACAGGTCCACGTCACTTTCCCAAGGTTTCAGACCGGAGTAATCTCCCCTTCATCGAGGCCGTGCTGTACGAGAGTATGAGGATCGCCACTATGGTGCCTCTTGGTCTTCCACATATGTCCCTGTGTGACACACACGTTGGTAGGTTACAGTTACCGATATGTAGGATCTATTCAATAATGTTTACTACACGTGAAGATCCGGGGTAGAAAAGGTCTTCAGCAACCTTGCCGTAATAGGTGACTATGCTTGTCGTAATATGAGAGGCGACTGACGGATAGGATGGTCAGGCTCGCTGACTTGGTTGATGTATGTGGATCCAATAGCGTGGATCGATGCTTATGATGTCAATCACTGGATTGCCTGGTCCAGACTCGATTATTTACAGACCGCCGTCATATAGCTGGGGTGAGTGAGTGTTTTGACTTTACGCCGCTTTCCAGCAATATCACGGCGGGGTACACCAGAAATGGGCTTCACACATTGTACCCATGTCGGGAATCGAACCCGGGTGTCGGGGTGACGAGCAAACGCTTTCACCACTGGGCTACCCGACCGCCCCCCACATAGCTGGAATACTGCTGAGTGCAGCGTTAAACAACCAATAAACAAACAAACAACAATATTTACTCTACGTTGTATCTTTAAAGTAGAACTTGTACATGAGCTCGTAGCACTCGTAACATCTTAATATGTTGATGTAACAACGCTACGTTATTCCCGGGGAAGGATAATCAGCATTATCTTGAAGAGTTATACTTAGCAATAAAATATACTTAGCATATACCATGATTCTTCTGTGTATATGTGATCGCGATATGGTTGAAATATTGCCGTTGTAACGTTTAATCTAAACTCACTCACTTGTATATGTGTGGCGGCGGGGTAGCCTAGTGGCTAAAGCGTTCGTTTGTCACGCCGAAGATCCGGGTTCGAATCCCCAAATGGGTACTATGTATGAAGTCCATTTTTCGTTTCTCCCGCCGTTATGTTATTGCTAAAAGCCGCGTGAAACCATACTCACTCACCCTTGTATCTGTATCTGAATAGGTCTTCAGCAACTCATGCTGGCCGTAAAAGGCGACTATGCTTGTCGTAAGAGGCGACTAACGGGATCGGGTGGTCAGGCTCGCTGGCTTGGTTGATGCATGTCATCGATCTCAATTGCGTGATTCGATGCTCATGATATCAACCACTGGATTGTCTGGCCTAGAATCGATTATTTACAGACCGCCGTCATATAGCTGGAATATGCTGAGTGCAGCGTTAAACAACAAACCAAACAACAAACCAACAAAGCTATTGTCGCTTTTATTCACGTTAACCCCTTATTCACTCGTAATCTTGTCAATCACCATTCGAACAAGTCACCATAGTGAATGACATAAAGTGACATTTTCTCAAAATGACGTTAAAAGGGTCAGCAGAGTAATAATGAGCATTTGTTTCAAAAATAAGGATTTTTATGTGTTTTTTTTTATCATCAAGAGTGAGTGAGTGAGTTGGGTTTAACGCCGCTTTTAACAGTATTCCAGTTATATCGCGGCGTGTCAGCTTAATGTGGGTGCAGGTCTCAGACGTTTACCACTTCGGTGAAACTCGAAACGGGTATGGTGCTGACAAACCTAGAAACATAATCGGGGCCAACCGGGATTCGAACCCACAATCATAGGTTTATGGCGTGCCCAAGGGACGCTTCTGTGCACAGCGAATCGCGGCGCCTTAGACGACTGGGCCACCCTTGCCCCCTGCAGCATCAAGAACCTTGACCAAAAGCATTGATGTTACGGTCGTGTTTTCATGTCGCATGTCGTTGATTCAGTGGAACATATTTTGATGATTACGTTTACAGGAGGCTTCGATATCCCAAAAGGAACATTGGTCCTGATTAACCACCACGCTCTGCACCATGACCCGGAACAGTGGCGTGACCCGGAAGTATTCAAACCAGAGAGGTTTCTGGACCAGACTGGCAAGATGGCAGCTAAACCAGAAAGTTGGCTTCCGTTCTCCGCCGGAAGGAGAGTGTGTCTCGGAGAGAGCGTGGCCAAACCCGAGCTTCACCTCTTGTTGGCTGGCATTATGAGACATTTGAGAGTGTCTCTCCCACCTGGAACCAAACTGAACTTTGAACAAAGAGGGGGGTCATTTCAGAGCATTCCTAATGAATACGAAATTACAGTTGAAGCAAGGATTTAGGTGTATGAACTTTACCTTTCAATCTCATTAAAATCAGATCTTAATTCTCGCTATCACTAAACAAAGATCTGAGGACATCCCATTACGGGTCACGTCAGACCGACCTTGCGCGAATTTTGACCGACTAATTGAAGGACTGACAAGAAGTCAGTGCTTTACGGCACTAATTTCAAATTGGCGACTACGCTTCGAAACATATTTTGACAAATTCTCGATTAAGAAATTTGAAACCTGAACAACAGACAATTCTGGAATGGCAAGTATATGGATTCAGTCGTTAAGCCTGTAACTATCGTTCGGAATACCCCGTGTTAAAGTTTTTGAGATTGCATGATTAGAAATCCCATTCCGACTGTCACTTTCATGATCTGGTAAGCGACGCTCTGATTGGTCGGATGAAAGGTCGTTCTGACGTGACCCCTAATGGGATGTCCTCAGATCTTTGTTTTGCAGTAGCGAGAAGAAGATCTGATTTTAGTGAGATTGTTTACCTTTAGAAGGCGTTTAAAACATTGAAGACATACGTGCGTCTTTCTTTACGAAGGCGCACAGCTCAGCAAGCTGAAAGAAATGTCCTAACTCCTGTGCATCATTTGAAACAAATATGATATTTCTTTGCGAACGCCTGGTGTCATCATTGATTTTCAATGAATCATTCATTGAATTGTCACCACCATGTTGCCTATTACGCCCAACGGAATCTGTTTCGGCGGATAATCGAGACTGGTTATTGATGGCGGGTGTTTTTATTTTTGTCTTTACTAATGTAAAGAAGCAGTGTAGCAGTTTCTTTAATCATAAGTCGTAACTGTGTAGCTGGGCAGTAAATGTGAAAGTTTAACAAACACACGCTGCAGGTGTTAAACGTTTGTTCCAGCAATAGTCCATAGGAGTTATTTTTTGTAAGACCCTGAAACATTTGAAAAGGAATAATAAGTAAAATAAATAGTACACACTGGTAGAACTTGGTAAATAGTTTTACAGTTACATTAACTGTGTACTGTGTACAGGAAGATGGATAAATATTCTGTGTAATAAAATTAGGGATTTTACAAAATACATTCATGCTGCGCACCTTTTATTTGTTTTCCTTGCAGAGTCGTTTATTTCTTAAGTAACATATACTTTTATAACCAAGAGTAATACAGCTATACTGTCTACATACAGGATACTACACGGAACTAATCATGTTTATAACATAACCTATTCCAGAAAACAACACTTAGACTCTTGTCTCATACACGAAAAAAGAGATGGAAACGTTGTACATTACTAATTACAAAAACTTAGATTAAACTAAATTAGATCATAGCCGAGATTTACTTGATAAACTAACATGATTTAGATTGTTTGCAGACAACTTGTCTGTGAAGAGAGTGTGTTAGACTATGTACATGCAGTAAGACAAAGTGTTAAATCGTTAACACTTTATGCAGAACATAGCATGTTCAAAATGGTTATCTGTGGTAAGTGTAGAATTCAATATTTGAAGGCGTGACACTTCTATGTGCCCCAGCTTCTCCCGTGTTTTGTGACGGCGTTTCCCTTCACAGTTGCGCAGGTGTAATCTCAGCAAAATCATTATTAGCAACAGACTAAGAGTACTTGACGTTGACGTATAGACAATGTAAGGAGAGACTGTGCAGCCTTGTGGTTCGATTGTAAATCTTCGGGACATTCGATTCCCCCGCAGTGATGTTGCTAGAACGTTGCTGAGAGGCACGCTAACCTCCCGTCATGTTATGTATCATGTGTACGGGTTCACTATTAAAATAAAGAAGTTTTTACTCTTCCGTTCGCGTTTGATTTATATTCCACATGGCAGTCTATGGATACTAATGGCAAGGCTCGTGGTTAGCAGTCAGTTAACTTAAACGTCTTCTGTCAAAAGGGATGCCTCCCTGATATGTTGGGTTTTGTGTCCAATGCCTGGCATAACGATAAACATAGCAGGTCAATTGATACAGAGGTTAACTCACTCACCGGATCGGGTGGTCAGGCTCGTTGACTTGGTTGATGCATGTAATCTTATCCCAATTGCAAATCACTGGATTGTCTGGTCCAGACTCTATTATTTATAAACAAACTGAACCAATACAGGATAAACAATTCGTATAAGGTATATAATATTACGGCTATGGTGTGTTGTGGTTATAAAAGTATTTAAGGTGTTTCATTAATAAAGTTGATAAGATTCGTGTGCAATTCTACATTGGATTTTGTATGGCATTGGGAATGACAATTAAAACATCCCTGAATATCTTACATGGGCAACAACAGATTGCTGAATGAGTTCGGTTTAACGCCGCTTTGAACATTATTCCAGTGTCACAGCGTGGCAGCTTAATGTGGGAGGAAAACCCGAAGTGATGAAGGTCTCAGACGTTTACCACTCACGAGTACGCCTATAGTGCTGACAAGCCGAGAAACTTTATCGGGGCGAATCGGGATTCGAGCCCATGATAAGAGGTTTCTGGCGTCCTCATGGGATGCAACTCAGAAGGCGCATGAAGGCGCTTTAAACGTCTGGGCCCCCATTTCCCCTTTGTTTTCAAGACAGTGGTTGATATGATGACATCCGCCTGATTACACAATTTGGTAACAAGACATCCACCTGATGACAGTGTTTGGTAACAAAACATCCACCCTATTGCACAGTGTTTCATAACAAGACATCCATCTGATGACAGTGTTTGGCAACAAGACATCCACCTGATGACAGTGTTTGGTAACAAGACATCCACCTGATGACAGTGTTTGGTAACAAGACATCCACCTGATGACAGTGTTTGGTAACAAGACACCCACCTGATGACAGTGTTTGGTAACAAGACATCCACCTGATGACAGTGTTTGGTAACAAGACATCCACCTGATGACAGTGTTTGATAACAAGACACCCACCTGATGACAGTGTTTGGTAACAAAACACCACTTTATTGGACAGTGTTTGGTAAAAAGACATCGACCTGATGCAAGTGTTTGGTTGTAAGACATGAACCCGATGACAGTGTTTGGTTGTAAGACACAACCCGATGACAGTGTTTGGTTGTAAGACACAACCCGATGACAGTGTTTGGTTGTAAGACAGAACCCGGTGACACAGTGTTTGGTTGTAAGACACAACCCGGTGACACAGTGTTTGGTTGTAAGACACAACCAGGTGACACAGTGTTTGGTTGTAAGACACAACCAGGTGACACAGTGTTTGGTTGTAAGACACAACCTGGTGACACAGTGTTTGGTTGTAAGACACAACCCGGTGACACAGTGTTTTGATTCAAGACACGAACACGGTGACACAGTGTTTGGTTGTAAGACACAACCCGGTGACACAGTGTTTGGTTGTAAGACACAACCCGGTGACACAGTGTTTTGATTCAAGACACGAATCCGGTGACACAGTGTTTGGTTGTAAGACACAACCCGGTGACACAGTGTTTGGTTGTAAGACATGAACCCGATGACAGTGTTTGGTTGTAAGACACAACCCGATGACAGTGTTTGGTTGTAAGACACAACCCGATGACAGTGTTTCGTTGTAAGACAGAACCCGGTGACACAGTGTTTGGTTGTAAGACACAACCCGGTGACACAGTGTTTGGTTGTAAGACACAACCCGGTGACACAGTGTTTGGTTGTAAGACACAACCCGGTGACACAGTGTTTTGATTCAAGACACGAACCCTGTGACACAGTGTTTGGTTGTAAGACACAACCCGGTGACACAGTGTTTGGTTGTAAGACACAACCCGGTGACACAGTGTTTGGTTGTAAGACACAACCAGGTGACACAGTGTTTGGTTGTAAGACACAACCCGGTGACACAGTGTTTGGTTGTAAGACACAACCCGGTGACACAGTGTTTTGATTCAAGACACGAACCCGGTGACACAGTGTTTGGTTGTAAGACACAACCCGGTGACACAGTGTTTGGTTGTAAGACACAACCCGGTGACACAGTGTTTTGATTCAAGACACGAATCCGGTGACACAGTGTTTGGTTGTAAGACACAACCCGGTGACACAGTGTTTGGTTGTAAGACACAACACGGTGACACAGTGTTTGGTTGTAAGACACAACCAGGTGACACAGTGTTTGGATGCAAGACATGAACCAGTTGACACAGTGTTTGGTTGTAAGACACAACCCGGTGACACAGTGTTTGGTTGTAAGACACAACCCGGTGACACAGTGTTTGGTTGCAAGATACGAACCCGGTGACACAGTGTTTGGTTGTAAGACATGAACCAGGTGACACAGTGTTTGGTTGCAAGACATGAACCAGGTGACACAGTGTTTGGTTGCAAGACACCAACCAGGTGACACAGTGTTTGGATGCAAGACACGAACCCGGTGACACAGTGTTTGGTTGTAAGACACAACCCGGTGACACAGTGTTTGATTGTAAGACACGAACCAGGTGGCACAGTGTCTGGTTGCAAGACACGAACCAGATGGCACAGTGTTTGGTTGTAAGACACGAACCCGATGGCACAGTGTTTGGTTGTAAGACACGAACCCGGTGACACAGTGTTTGGTTGTAAGACACAACCCGGTGACACAGTGTTTGGTTGTAAGACACAACCCGATGACAGTGTTTGGTTGTAAGACACAACCCGGTGACACAGTGTTTGGTTGTAAGACACAACCCGGTGACACAGTGTTTAGTTGTAAGACACAACCCGGTGACACAGTGTTTGGTTGTAAGACACAACCCGGTGACACAGTGTTTTGATTCAAGACACGAACCCTGTGACACAGTGTTTGGTTGTAAGACACAACCCGGTGACACAGTGTTTGGCTGTAAGACACAACCCGGTGACACAGTGTTTGGTTGTAAGACACAACCAGGTGACACAGTGTTTGGTTGTAAGACACAACCTGGTGACACAGTGTTTGGTTGTAAGACACAACCCGGTGACACAGTTTTCGGTTGTAATACACAACCAGGTGACACAGTGTTTTGATTCAAGACACGAATCCGGTGACACAGTGTTTGGTTGTAAGACACAACCCGGTGACACAGTGTTTGGTTGTAAGACACAACCCGGTGACACAGTGTTTGGTTGTAAGACACAACCAGGTGACACAGTGTTTGGATGCAAGACATGAACCAGTTGACAAAGTGTTTGGTTGTAAGACATGAACCAGTTGACACAGTGTTTGGTTGTAAGACACAACCCGGTGACACAGTGTTTGGTTGCAAGATACGAACCCGGTGACACAGTGTTTGGTTGTAAGACATGAACCAGGTGACACAGTGTTTGGTTGCAAGACATGAACCAGGTGGCACAGTGTTTGGTTGCAAGACACCAACCAGGTGACACAGTGTTTGGATGCAAGACACGAACCAGATGGCACAGTGTTTGGTTGTAAGACATGAACCAGGTGACACAGTGTTTGGTTGCAAGACACGAACCAGATGGCACAGTGTTTGGTTGTAAGACACGAACCCGATGGCACAGTGTTTGGTTGTAAGACACGAACCCGGTGACACAGTGTTTGGTTGTAAGACACAACCCGGTGACATAGTGTTTGGTTGTAAGACACGAACCCGGTGACACAGTGTTTGGTTGTAAGACGTGAACCCGGTGACAGTGTTTGGTTGTAAGACACGAACCCGGTGACACAGTGTTTGGTTGTAAGACGTGAACCCGGTGACAGTGTTTGGTTGTAAGATACGAACCAGGTGACACAGTGTTTGGTTATAAGACACAAACCCGGTGACACAGTGTTTGGTTGCAATACATGAACCAGGTGACACAGTGTTTGGTTGCAATACATGAACCCGATGACACAGTGTTTGGTTGCAATACATGAACCCGGTGACACAGTGTTTGGTTGCAATACATGAACCCGATGACACAGTGTTTGGTTGCAAGACATGAACCCGGTGACACAGTGTTTGGATGCAAGACACAAACCCGGTGACACAGTGTTTGGTTGATAGACATGAACCCGGTGACACAGTGTTTGGTTGCAAGACACGAACCAGGTGACACAATGTTCGGATGCAAGATACGAACCCGGTGACACAGTGTTTGGTTGTAAGACATAAACCCGGTGACACAGTGTTTGGATGCAAGACACGAACCCGGTGACACAGTGTTAGGTTGCAATACATGAACCAGGTGACACAGTGTTTGGTTGCAATACATGAACCAGGTGACACAGTGTTTGGTTGCAAGACACGAACCCGGTGACACAGTGTTTGGTTGCAAGACACGAATCCGGTGACACAGTGTTTGGTTGTAAGACACAACCCGGTGACACAGTGTTTGGTTGTAAGACACAACCCGGTGACACAGTGTTTGGTTGCAAGACACGAACCAGGTGACACAGTGTTTGGTTGCAATACATGAACCAGGTGACACAGTGTTTGGTTGCAAGACACGAACCCGGTGACACAGTGTTTGGTTGCAAGACATGAACCAGGTGGCACAGGGTTTGGATAACAAGATACCAATCTCTGACAGTGTTTGGTTACAAGATACCAACCTCTTGACGCCGAGTTCCGTTACAAACCTGGTTGCGAGTGTACCACTCAAGTATTTCTGTAACAATGTATTTACTTACGTTCATCCACAAAGAAATGACTACTTATTAAAAAAATTACGGTTACTTTACGGTTACGGTTTCTAACGTGCATCGTGAAAGGACCCATAGTGTATGAGAGAAAGGCACTAACCATATCAAAACAAGAGGAGGCACGAATGACGCATCGAAACAGTCCATGGCTCAAGCACACTCAACAGAAGTTTCAGAATATACGACTCTTTCACATGACTGTAGTTAATTTGTCATCCCATGACAGGTTTACGATAATCATATGATGGTCATATAAATCCTGCACCTGATTCGCGGTGCCCTCTACGTAGTACATGTCACCGACGCTCACCTACAGTGACACTCCCCAAAACCGATAGTCCCCTACACCGACATTCCCCCGAGAAAATAAAAATACGGAAATTAAATAAGATGACATGAGTGGTTAGACTTGAAGCAGTTCGTTTCAAAAATATGTTTAATGAGTAATATGACAAATGAAGGTACGTTACGCAGATAATATTCGTGGACCTGGATAGGAAGAAGTCCCTTTTCCAAAATACAGCCTCCGAGGAATAGTGTTTCAAATTGTGATCTCGTCATTTTGAGTTCCGGATACAAGACAAATCTTCAAACATTGTATTCACTTGATTTGATTGTTTAACGTTATTAATTGTAATTTGTTAGAATAAAATGGAGTTCGTTTAGAAAAATTCATAATGTGTCGAGCCCGAACCGGCGGACGCGTTTTTGGTTTACGTAAAGACGTAACTTTAATATATACACTCTTCAAAAAAAAGAAACGCACAGGTAGATTTTTATGAAACTAATTGTACCTAATAAAGTCGTTATATTTAAATTATTATCATAGATACAAATATGAGATTTTGGAGCTTGATAGTCACACGTTGTCGTACAAAAGCTTTGAAAACTGTTCATTGTCATGTCACATAAGGCCACAAACATTTCTAAAACTCCTTAATATCAAATGGCACCAGTTCAGTATGTGCTTTATATATATTTATGGTCAGTTTATTTGTTATACTCCATAAGTGAACCCACCCTATATTAAAACTTAAATCCAACTTGTTGCCATGGAAACGTAAAACATAACAAGTTCTAAAAGTGCTAAATATCAAAAGGCACCAGTTTAGTATGTGCCTGGTAGAGATGCAAAGTTTTGTAAGAAATTATTTAACGGTTTTTGAGTTACGCTCCGGAAACGAACACCACTGTTATAGAACCTAAGTCCAACATGTTGCCATGGAAACGTAAAAAATAAAAATTCTAAAATTCCTAAAAAGCAAAAGGCACCAGTTCAGCATGAGTCCGATAGACATGCAAAATTTTGTTAGAAAGTATTGAATGGGTTCTGAGTTATGCTCCGGAAACGAACTCTACCCTATATAACCTAAGTCCAACTTGTTGCCATGGGAACATAAAAAATAAAAAATTATAAAATTCCTAAATAGCAAAAGGCACCAGCTCAGTATGTGTCTGATAAACATGCAAAGTTTTGTTAGAATGTATTGAATGGGTTTTGAGTTATGCTCCGGAAACGAACTCTACCCTATAGAGTCCAGCTCTACCCTATAAGTCCTATAAGTCCAATATTGGCTCCCCTGCGAGTTTACTGCATCGTATACTGATGTGTAGTCACTGAACAAATATAATGTTGATGGAAACAAACAACTCCATTCAAATTTAAAAGGAGCCCAAGTGAGATGAGAGATTCAGAACCTGAGGAAAAGCAGCACCTTCAGTTGGGGCTTATGCATTACAGTAAGGCTGGGCGGTAAAGGAAAATGGGGCTACTTCTGTACACTCGGTGATGTGTACAAGGTCGTTTCATGAAATGAACGCAAGTGAATCTGACATTGTAGTGCAGCAGCCTTGACCTTGACACAAACCCTGACTATACATACACCGACATCGCAGTACTGTATTTATGTATTGTATTCGACCACAATTGGGACCTCACTATAGATACTGTATACATATATTCTTTTACTCTCTGTGGTTGATTAATTTCATACGATGTTAATTGTAAAGTTTCTGGTGGAAATCAGAATTCAACTGTTCTAGCAAAAATAACATTCTAAGGATAATAGTTGTAGACATGAGATTACCCAGCATTCCTTTCAGACTGTTCAGTGCATGTGCAGAGTGACCTCCTTTGAATTATTGGAATATCAAACAGAATGCATCTTCCCGAGGCAAGGGCGTTAACTGACTTAAAAAGTCCAGTTTCCACCCTTGCCGAACTAGGCTGGAATTCCTGGGCTCGATCGTAGCGCCACCAGTGGCTGTTGCGAGTTATGTCCCTTCTATGCCTCTCCTATAGACCAATCAGATTCCACCTCTCGTATCACTTGCATTTGCTTCAAACAAAACGGCGGCGCCCAGTCAAGACAATCTGATCGATAATCAAGATCCATAACTTGTGATAAAACGAGTCTTACATTGCGAAGTGCATCAAATCACGTGAGCACCTTGATTAAAAACATGCAAAGCTTTAGAAAATATCTGCTGACAACGAATTAGCGCTGCACATGCTTTGCAAATCCTGCAATCGACCGAAATCTGCACGACAGTTTACGAACCGGATTTCGCTTTCGGAGCGTAATTTTGATTGGACTATGCATAGACTCGTTGGTCCAGCCAAAATGTAACTCGATAATACCAGCCTAGTTCGGCAAGGGTGGAAACTGGACTTTTATAGTCAGTTAACTCTTTTGCCTCGGAAAGATGACAGAATGAGAAGTGCGGTTAACTGGATAGACGCTCCGTGGTCAATTTAAACCAGGGAATACAGTTGATGACCATCCGTACCACAATTTCAACTTCAATTTGATTTACCAAATACGTATAGGCCACGGGCCTTTGTGTACAGAATAGAATAATACGGACAGGCTGTTATGCATTGGATAATACGTTTCTTTCAATATAAGCATCATAAGCATAATAAATGTATACAGTGTATACTACAGATGATAAAAGGAGGTTGAATTTGTGATACTTTGGATGGAGATAAAACTTGTATTAATATAAGTTTGACTTAAGTTATCAAACACGGATAAATATAAAGTGGTATTCCGTTTCACCACAGTTTAAACTGCATAACTTTCACTTGCGCTGATTTCGTGGAATACATGTACAATGTACAGAAAGAAACGATAGGGGGCGAAGTGAAAAACGTACTCTCAGTTACTTAGGGACCGACCATTGGATATTCTTGGTGAGAGGACGCCTTGGACGTTACAGCAAAAAATAAATTATCCCTCAAATCTCTGTAAACAAAGGGCTAGCTAATGTGGCTAGCTTACCCAGTTCCTTTTCTGAGTACAGGAAGCTAAACACACAAATCCCAGTCCCGCACCAAATGTCACCAGCTTGAAAATATCCGTGGTTACATTCAGCAAAAGTCATCAAGAGACACCACAAAATATTGAAAAACATATTTTAATTTCGGGAGGGATGTGTACGTTTAATAGAACATAAAAATCTTACACAAAAACATTCAATCACAGCTTCTTCACTAAAGTAGTTAAACCTACGTTTATAATAGAAGTAAAAACTTTCTTCATGGTGCTAAAACACATCATTGTTGTTTGCTTGTTTGTTATTTATATATTCCAGCTACATGACGGCGGTCTGTAAATATATAATCGGGTCTGGACCAGACAATCCAGTTATTGATGTCATACGTATCGATCCACGCAATGGGGATACAATGACATCAATCAACCAAGTCAGCGAGCCTGACCACCCGATCCCGTAGGTCGCCTTTAAAACACTGAATCATGTGATGCCCTGAAATTGCGTCTGAATTTGAACTGCCCGCTTATATGTCTCCAGCCTGCGTGTGACTCGCCCCCTCGTGAGCTAGCGTGAACAAACATGTCACGTGATCAAACTATCAGAATTCCCAATATTCCAGTGTGTGTTTTGGTTGTCAGTGTCTCGGCGTACCAGACATCTTGACACATATATCTCGAAGCAGATCTTGTAAGATAGCACCGGAACAATCTTCATAACCGTAAGTACCCGTCTTTACTGAATTATTCGATTAGTATTGTCACAATAACACAAAGCATAGCTAGTGGCAAGTCTTCTGTCGCCTTTTTCGACGCATAAATATTACATCAGGGCTATTTTCTATGCACTCTTGTCAACACTTTTGACTTTGGATCGTCATGTCTACATAATAGATTATTACGTTTCATGTAAATTCGACACGGCCCGTGGTGTTTCCCATACACAGAATGTCACACGGTGTGGTTCAGACTGACCACGGACTTGTACAACTTGTTATATAGGTCCGTGGACTGACATACCCCGCTGTCGATGTGACCTAGATGTGTATTGTATGCGTGAGGGTCTATACGGGTGGCTTATGTGGCATTATTGTCATTGTTACCTAAAGCATGACACGTCACATTGTAACACTAAGGACAAACAGTTGGTTAAGGGTTTGATCTTTTTTCAAATTTATGAATGAAATTATACAAGATAGCATTAGTGGATTTAGAAGCAGCCTGTTTCACAAATAACATATGAGGGTAATAATATTCAGATGATAGTTCCTAGACGCACACTGGAGGAAGAAGTCCTTGGGGCCTTAGTATTGTCTCGAATCCTTGGTACAGTAAACTACGGGTAACTCGAAGGGACCACTAATTTTAGATCACTATAACCCTAGTTCGTTATAAGCATATATACAGCATATATACCGAAACAGCAAATGCACGGGGATTATAAACATTTCGTTATATCCGTCAATTCGTTATAAGCGTGTTCGTTATAAACGTAGTTTACTGTATATGTCTTCCATCGTCACTGGTGTGTTTCGAATACATTGAAAATCCTGATTAAAGGATTTTGTTGTTTGTTGTCTAACGCCGCACTCAACAATATTCCAGCTATATGACGGCGGTCTGTAAATAATCGAGTCTGAACCAGACAATCCAGTGATTGATATCATGAGCATCGATCCACGCATTTGGGATACGATTACATGCATCAACCAAGTCAGCGAGTCTGACCACCCGATCCCGTTAGTCGCCTCTTACGACAAGCATGGTCACCTTCCATGGCAAGCATGGGTTGCTGAAAACCTAATCTAAAACGGTTCTTCTCGGGTATAAGGTATTTTGTATATTAAATGCAAAGTATTATTATAATAGAATGTTCATGTCTATTGAAGACCTGGTTTTCACTGCAAAGAATCCTTTAGGTGATGCAAGGATTGAGAGTGAAAATATAGTGTAATTTGCTACATAACCAGGATATAATATCGTAATTTTTTCTCCGGGCGGTCGGGTAGCCTAGTGGTTAAAGCGTTCGCTCGTTACGCCGAAGACACGGGGTCGATTTCCGACATGGGTACAATGTGTGAAGCCCGATTCTGGTTTCTCCCTCCGTGACATTGCTGGAATATTGCTAAAAGCGGCGTAAAACCATACTCACTCACTAATGTTTTCTCCGATTCCATTAATATAAATTTGGTCGACTGGAATAGGTTTCTCATATTTTCAGTGTAGTCAAACACCATGGGTGGGACTTTGGAATCGCTCAGTGCCATCGTTTTGGAGTACCGAACAACGCTAATTCTGGGTCTGGGCTTGGCGGTGATGGTGTATCTGATGAACCGGAAGCGACACAAACTTCCACCGGGACCACGTGGTCTCCCGTTGCTTGGCAACATTCTAGGTAAGTTAGACAGTTATGCAAGCGGAACATGTTTATAAATACGAAATCTCCTCACCTAAAAACTGTCCTGATTTTACGTTGGGATGGATATTATATTTAAACTTTGAAACTAATCAATTTCCTTTTTTTAATTTACATCCTTCTTCTGCTTAGCAATGTTAAGTGTATCCCAGCTCTGATACGTACAAAAATAATCAGTGGATTTTAATACAATCAATTGCAGCTATACAAAACGTGTCGCTCTACCGGAAGCTGTCACAGTGGGAGAAGCAGTTCGGCCCGGTGATGACCCTTGACCTTGGTAAAGCATGCGCAGTTTTGTTTTATAGGCTTATATATTTCTTGAGTATAGGGATATCACCAATGATCCATATAAATACACAGGTGAGGTGATGTGAAATGGGGTTTAACGTCGCGTCTAAGATTATTGCACTTATATAGTGACGTGCATGTACGTGTGTGTGTTTGTGTGGCTGCTGGTACCAGTCCGGACTGATGACGATTTATAGTGCTAGCTCACTGAGATACCATGCCGCAGTTTAACATGAATACCCCACTCAGACACAGTATACTGACTCCGAGCCGACCAGTCCTTGTCTTAGCCCCTTAATGCCGAGCGCCAGACAGGGAAACAACAAGTACTATATTTTAACGTCTTTTGTTATGACGCGGCCGGGGATCGAACCCCGGACCTTCCGCTCTCCGGGCGGACGCTCTGCCACTAGACCACGGGGGCGGTCCAATTCGCAGGGGAACAGAAGTCTGACATTTCTCCATACCTTCCTTTTCGGCGTACAGAGTACATTAATCTGTAATACAATTACACATAAACAATGGCTTTTAGAGACTCCCTGCTATGACATTATCACATACCTATCAATGATGTGAGTGAGTATGTGAGTTGGGTTTAACGCCGCTTTTAACAATATTCCAGTTATATCGCGGCGTGTCAGATTAATGTGGGAGAAAAGCCCGAAGCGATGCAGGTCTCAGACGTTTACCACTTCGGTGAAACCCACGAGCACGGGTATGGTGCTGACAAACCTAGAGACATAATCGGGGCGAACCGGGATTCGAACCCACAATCATAGGTTTCTGGCGTGCCCAAGGGACGCAACTCTGCACAGCGAATCGCGGCGCCTTAGACGACTGGGCCACCCGTGCCCCCCCAATGATGTGAGTAATGAGCAATATAGCCAGCATAGGGACGGTCATATCACAGCTGGTGTATTAACCAGACCTGTATTCCACGCCTGCCAGGCTGATATGGACTGGTGGGGCGGTCCGGGTAGCCAAGTGGTTAAAGCGTTTGCTCGTCACGCCGAAAGCCCGGGTTCGATTCCCAACATGGGTACAATGTGTGAAGCCCATTTCTGGTGTCCCCCTCCGTGATATTGCTGGAATATTGCTAAAAGCGGCGTAAAACCATACTCACTCACTCATTATATGGTTTGCCAATGCATGTTGAATGGGCGATTGACAGCAGCCCGGATGGTAAGAAATTGGAGTTACTTCCCTTAGTGCGTCGTCTGCTCGTTGGCTCGGCTAGCTTTCCAGTGGCCATTTCCTTCAAACCAGGTGAAAATGTATTGCATTCACTTGAAATAGAATCATTTTACAATTTGATGTTATGGTATATGATAAAAAGGATAATATGTCAGTTTCCATATCATCCCCCATGTCATTCCTACCGTTCTCTTCCCATTGTAGGGGCGGTCGGGTAGCCTAGTCGTCACGCCGAAGACCCGGGTTCGAATCCCGACATGGGTACAATGTGTGAAGCCCATTTCTGGTGTCCCCCCGCCGTGATATTGCTGGAATATTGCTAAAAGCGGCGTAAAACCAAACTCACTCACTCACTTCCCATTGTAAACCGTGTCAGAATAGGTCTCCAGTATCTTGTGTCATTAGGGCCTGTTACGGACGATATTGTCGCAGTACAATGTATGATATAATCTATATAGGGGGAACATTGTTCATAAATACCAATCCACTAAACATATGATTGTTGAAATATACAGTACTGTTTAACTTAATAATAAATATATATTTTCTGAATACAAATACATTTTTCTCAACAAAATTCTACCCTATAATATTTTCTGTTAATATTTCCAAATTAAATCAATAAAAATTGGAATTTACATCACTGAATCAACAGGCATGTATACCTAACCTGCATCTATCACAAGCTCATAAAGTTTTCGTGTAGGCCGACACTTCTTGTGTTTTGGATAACGCCCAGAAATGGTCAATAATAATTCTATAAGAGCTATAAGTATTTCAAAGGCATCAATACTGACATAACAAGAGCAGAAAGTTTTCTGAAAGTAAATTTAAGAGAGATGCTAGGTTGTATATATTTAGATATACATGCTCCGGAAATGACACTACCCTTTAAGGTTCAAAGTTCATCACGTTTCCATGGAAACTGTCCAAAATACAATGTTGGAAAATGTCTAAATAGCAACAGGCACCAGCGCTGAGTGTGACCAATAAGTGTTTTCGGTTTCGTAAGGCTAGATTGAATAGCTTTCGAGATATGCTCCAGAAAATATTTTTTTACGGACGGACCCTTATATGTAAGGGGAGGGGGTGTTAAAAATCATGTCTGACATGTTTGCTATAATTGTAATGATCATCATCATCAACATGACCATCATCATCAACAACATCGTCATCTTCAAGTATATTTTGTTTGCTGTGACTAATGCCGACGATATGTACAGTGAACCTCGCCGACTATGAACCATGCCCGGCGACATGTGCCGTGAACGTTGGCATATACTGTTGCTGAAGGCCCGGGTTCGATTCCCCACATGGTTCTATTTCTGAAGCCAATTTATGGTGTCCCCACAGTAATATTGCGGGAATATTGCTGAAAAGGTGGTAAAACCACACTCACTCATTCACTCACTCAAGGCGATTGTGCTGTCAACCACTGATATGCAGGGGCCCCATCCACAAAACGATCGTGCAGCTAAGACGACCCTCAGTCCCCATCTTCCAGAGGCAAGTGAGTTAACTGACTATAAAAGTCCAGTTTCGCGGAAACTGGACTTTTAAAGTCAGTTAACTCTCTTGCCTTGGGAAGATGTCACTCCCATACTTTAACATAGACTTCCGACAGTTGTAGCGCTACGGCTCGTGGTACGGACGTGGTAAAACTAGCGACTGTAAACGTGACTTGTTCTGTGTAGGTCCTATACCCTGTGTGTTTCTCAACAACGTGGAGGTGGTGCAGGAAGCGTTCGTGCAGAAAGCTGTCGCCTTTGCTGGTCGGCCGATGACGTTCTCGGGTATGGTCAATAAGTAACTACTATATAATACACGAACGACATTGAAATCTTGTAATCACAACGTATATTTACCATTCAACAAGTGATGCTTTGATCATTATTAAGAGGCTACTAGCGGGATCAGGTGGTCAGGCTCGCTGACTTGGTTGATGCATGTCATCGTATCCCAATTGCGTGGATCAATGCTCGTGATATCAATCACTGGATTGTCTTGTCCAGGCTCGATTATTTACAGACCGCCGTCATATAGCTGGAATATTGCTGAGTGCGGCGTTAAACAACAAACAAACTAACAAACAAACAAACAAAACATAAATTTCAGGAAAGGCTTTCACGGAGGGAGGGAAGGACATTGCCTTCACAGATTATGGAGCAACATGGCAACTCCATCGGAAGCTGGCATTGAGAGCCCTCAAGTAAGTCTAGAAACAACTTTGTGGTAGTGACTAATTATTTTGTGTTTACAAAGTTGACAGCCGATCTCGAGGGGTATATGATGTGATGTACCCTGTGTGTGAGCGTATGTACCCCGAGCCGTCGGGCGAGGCTCACACACAGGGTACATCACATATGCCCCGAGGGATCGGCTTACAACGAATATATCCATTCGTCACCACTCGCCCCTTTCCGGAACCTGCAAGAAGACTCGTCCCCTATCGTGAAAGTTTTGTGTCCAAATACGACAAACCAATCAGAATGCGCGTATGATTTCAAGTTCTTCGTCAAAGAATCCCACAGAAGTAATTTTTGATTTGACATATGTCCTGCATCTAAAAATATACCCTACATACTGTTAAATGTGTTCAATCATACTGTATATTTCCGCACGTCCCGATGTGCTTTAAGTTGCATCTGAAATATACATAATATATTGGGAAATATATGTGAACCATTATGCAACGTGTTGACAATTGTTTGAGGTATGCCCGTTTGCGCTAAGTCGGAACCCGGTCGCAAAAATGGCCATGAGAGGGAAACGAGTCGCTATTCGGCTTGTCCCGGAATAACACGAGTTGGTCACGAATACAAACATATCTTACCGACATTCTTTCATGCAGATCCGGAATACATGCTCGCAGTTACACGACTTGGCAAAACTCGAAGTAGGCGACGCAAACGGACCGAGTTACTTCGCTTTAAACAATGCGTTCGGAAAGACATCGGTTTATTTCAGAAACCGAACGATTCTTCTGCTTGTGCGAGATAAGCAAGCTACCTACGATGTGTTCCGTCTGATTTCTCAGCGGGTGACATGAAATTTGTACCTCACATGAGAGCGGGCTGCATGGAAGAGAACCATTCGTCACCACTCGCCCCTTTCCGTAACCTGCAAGAAAACCCGAAATAACACGATTTGGTCATGGATGGGAAGGGTCCATTCGTGACCAATTCATGTTATTCCGGGACAGCTTGCAGGTTACGGAAAGGGGCGAGTGGTGACGAATGGGAAGAGAGTTGTCCGCTCCTTTACCAATCAGAAGCTAGTATCTTAATGTAAGGAAAGATAACTATGTATGCATTTATTCTGCAACAGGTCACAATGCCACCCTTACATTGAGAAATGTATCACATAGATTTTTGTGTTTGAATACTGATCAACCTTGGTGTCTGAGCTATTTCATACAGTTACGAACTACCTTCTTGTGTTATATCATCACGAAATATAGTCGAAATATAGTCGATTATGTTGAACTTCTTCATGATCAGCAATCAGTCATATTCAAGGTCCAACTGGAATAAAAGTAATGTACATGTCAAAATTTGAGTATTTTACACATTTTTTTGGTATCATTTGAAGGTTTAAGGTTAGTCATCACAATTTGATAGTGATTCATGAACACATGCTCATGATATAGTCTGTATCGTACAATCGCCTTTTTGCAGAAATTTGTTTTAATTATGGAAAGGGTTATTTTACTACATTCTTTGTGACCAAAAATAGTATCAATATAATCGTTCAACATGTCCTACATGTCCTGCAAAGAGTACGACCCGTGAAGATTCGGGTAGAATAAGTCTTCAGCAACCCATGCTTGCCGTAAAAGGCGACCATGCTTGTCGTAAGAGGCGACTAACGGGATCGGGTGGTCAGGCTCGCTGACTTGGTTGATGCATGTCATCGATCCCAATGGCGTGGATCAATGCCCATGATGTCAATCACTGGATTGTTTGGTCCAGATTCGATTATTTAAAGACCGCCGTCATATAGCTGGAATATTACTTAGTGCGGCTTTAAACAACAAACAAACCAAACAAACATACAAAGAGTACAAACTGTAATGATAATACATTGAAACTAGAGAAACTATTGAGGTTAGTTACATCGGTATAAAATATTATTAAAGGATGGCTTGTAATGCACATGTAGGTACTACATGAAGGGCGAGAAGTTTCAGGACACGATAGTTGAAGTCATGGAAGCCGTTGCAGCAGAGATGGAAACAGAGACAGAACCGTTCGACATCTACCGCTACATCAACCTCACCATCTTCAACATCATCAGCAAGATCTGCTTCGATGAGAAGTGAGCAACATAAATATTACTTCATATCATTTACAGTTGTTCTATGTGATCTTTCTTTCCTATGAGTGAGTGAGTATGATTTTACGCCGCTTTTAGCAATATTCCAGCAATATCACGGCGGGGGACACCAGAAATGGACTTCACACATTGTACCCATGTCGGGAATCGAACCCGGGTTTTTGGCGTGACGAGCGAACGCTTTAAGCACTAGGCTACCCGACCGCCCCTTCTTTCCGATGAAAGAAGTTGATTCAGGATAATGAAAAAATACTAGTTTCACCCTAACTCAACCGGCGCATATGGACTGTTCAACGATCTGGTGGATCCGGGTTAGAATTGATCTTCAGCAACCCTTTCTTGTAGTAAGAGGCGGCGAACGGGATCGGGCGATCAGGCGCGTATATCAATGCATGTTATCGTATCCCAATGCTTCTAATATCAATCACTGTATTGTCTGGTCCATCCTGGATTATTTACGAACAGCCATGATATAGCTGGAATAGTGCCGAGTGCGGCGTTAAACAAAAAAAAACCAAAACAATATTTTGTTTTAGGTTTTCATCGGATAATGAAGAGTTTCTGGAATTCTGTAAAGGACTTGACACGTTCGCGGAAGAGGTAGGGAATGGGTTCCTGGAAGATGTTTTTCCTCCGATAAGACTTTATCCAACAGCTAAATTCAGGAAGTTTAAGAAGATACAAGACTTTATGCTGGGATTCCTTTACAAAAGGATCAACGTGCACAAAGAAACGTTTTCACCGGGTGAGTATTTTGTAAAAAGTGCAACAAGTTATTACGTACCTATTTTTGTAAACCAACTCGATTATCCAGTATACCACATGTCCAATCCATTACGATAGATACCCTTGACCTAAAGTTATGTTTGTTTTGTTTGTTTGTTTGTTTGTTTGTCGTTTAACGTCGCACTCAGCAATATTCCAGCTATATGACGACGATCTGTACATAATCGCGTCTGGACCAGACAATCAAGTGATTGACATCATGAGCATCGATACACACAATTGGGATACGATGACATGCATCAACCAAGTCAGCGAGCTTGACCACCAGATCCCGTTAGTCCCGTTATGTCAAAGTTCAAGATCATTTAAGAGTTTAGGAACATGGTTGTATCATTCTGGTTTGTAGTTTTACTTTAACATTCCTGAGACTTGGTAATCGATGGATCTTAAGAAGTTGTCAAGATTAAGGTCTTGGTCTGGAGGGGACACGGGTAGCCCAGTCGTCTAAGGCACTGCGATTCGCTGTGCAGAAACCTATGATTGTGGGTTTTGAATCCGAGTTCTCCCCGATTATGTTTCTAGGTTTGTCAGCATTATACCCGTGCTCGTGGGTTTCACCGAAGTGGTAAACGTCTGAGACCTGCGTCACTTCGGGCTTTCCCCCCTCATTAAGCTGACACGTTGTGATATAACTGGAATACTGTTAAAAGCGGCGTTAAACCCAGCTCAGTCACTCACTCTTGGTCTGGAAGTTATCTGCTTGGACTGAAAATACTTTCAAACACCTCTGATGTGTTCCATCTTTAAGAACATGCGAAAGTATTACTTACATGTGTCGATGAGTTCTGATTTTCAGGGGGGCACGGTTGGCCCAGTCGTCTCTAAGGCGCCGCGATTCGCTGTGCAGAGTTGCGTCCCTTGGGCACGCCAGAAACCTATGATTGTTGGGTTGGAATCCCTGTTCGCCCCGATTATGTTTCTAGGTTTGTCAGCACCATACCCGTGCTCGTGGGTTTCACCGAAGTGGTAAACGTCTGAGACCTGCATCACTTCGGGCTTTCCCCCCACACGCCGTGATGTAACTGGAATACTGTTAAAAGCGGCGTTAAACCCAACTCACTCGCACTCACTCACTCTGATTTTCAGATACACAACGTGACTTCACAGACGCCATGTTGATTGCCCAGAAGGAAGCAGAGGCGGAAGAGAACCCGGAACTACTTGCGCAGATTACCAACACGCATCTCGGCCAGACCATATCGGATGTTTTTCAAGGTAATAAAATGTATAACCTTGTTAAAAGCTGGGAAGGAAGCTACTACCGGTACTTGAAACAGAGATCATATTATTATGTTGATATCTGAAAATTATTGCAATGAAGTTGACCATTGGTCAATACTAATGTCTATCTCATTTCAACGTGAATGTAAACAGAAACGTTTAGATTCTGAATTTGAAAATTTTGAATTGTTTTTGCATTTCGATTTTAACTTAAAGTTATATATATATATAGTCCAGATATTCCTGCTCGTGCTTGTCAAAATTCCTTTATCCACACAAGATCTTTCGCCGTTCAACGGCTCTTCAGGTGTAATTTTGACAAGCACGAATATCTGGACTCTGTTTTTTCTATATTTAATACTTAAGCACCTGATGAAATCACTTGTTTATATGTATAACGAGTAACGATAACAATGACATTATCAATTCCCCTTGAGATGGAATCCAAAATCGTTTCTCACGATTGTAAATGTCACCTTTAGGTGACATGAGTATTCGTTGAAAATTCTGCAGCGGAATTTACGTTGTGAGCTTTCTCCTCGCAGCGGGAGTGGACACGTCCCGACAGACTCTTTACTGGACAGTCCTGTACATAGCTGCACACCCAGAAGTGCAGGCGAAACTCCATGCGGAAGTGGACAGCGTGTTGTGTAAGAAACGCATTTGGAATTCAAATTGTTCTCTGTCAGTGGCATTAACAAGTTGATGTTTACGAAGTTAAACACAGGCATTTAGACAGTATTTTCCCAGGAAGGTCCAACAATTACACGATATGTATTGCTCGATCTGTACTGTATACCCCGCTGTACGGAACCCTTTTAGGGCCATTTATGTTTTTTTGGGGTTTTTTCTTGAAATTTCAAGATACTTAGTTATAATTTCAAGATACTAACTTGAAATTTCAAGATATGAACTTGAAATATCAAGATAATAAGATGAAATATCAAGATAATAAGTTGAAATTTCATCTTAGTATCTTGAATTTTCAACTTATTAACTTGACATTTCAACTTATGTAACTTGAAATTTAGACACCAAGAGTCTGATGTTCGTAACTAGTTTCTGATGGTATTGCCGCCGTAGAATTTACATTTTTTTGCAAAGTGTTTTTACAATTCAGGCTCATATTTTAAAAATAAAAAATACCCCCCCCCCCCCCCCCCCCCACTGTAACAAGTAACCGTGATATGGATGTAATATTAATGACAAGGATGTTCCAGTAGCCTCCTACTTGGTTGTAAGTATAATTGTTGGTATGGATTGTTCATGAAACATGTGAATTCACAGGTCAGCGCCGAGTGCCGATGTTGTCCGAGCGACACAAGCTGCCGTACACCGAGGCCGTGTTATATGAGAGTATGCGGATGGCGACTGTTGCACCTCTCAGCCTCCCGCACTCAACCACTTGTGATACAACGCTCGGTAAGACGGGCGCAGTTCAGAAATTTATGTTTATCATTAACGTCATGGCTACGCTTAATATCAGTGTGTTTCCAAAAGTTAAGGGGCGGTGTGGAAGCCTTGTGGTTAAAGCATTCGCTCGTCACGCCGAAGACCCGGGTACGATTTCCCATATGTGTGTAGCGTATTTCTGATGTGCCCCGCCGTGATATTGCTGGAATATTGTTAAAAGCGGCGTAAAACCATACTCACTCACTCACTCAAAAGGTTCATGGTTGGTCTTGATATTCGTGTCTGTATACCTGGGCAACAACTTGCGATGATTTTTACTTATCTTATATATCTATATTTGTATATCTTCTTATTTGGGGACACGGAAGGCCCAATGGCTCAGAGCACCACGATTAGATTTGCAAAATTGCATCGATGAACTGTACAAGGATCTGCAGACCGTGGGATCGAATCCTGGAGTCGTCGCGATTGTGACCCCGTTGCTCTGCCTGTCCTATAAGCGCGGGTTTCAATACTTGACCTGTGTCATTTTGCACTGTTCAAAGCGGCGTTAAACCGAAATCACTCACTGTTCCTCTTTTTGCATCTGTGTTTGTTTTTAAAACATTCTCCTTTTGCGCGAAACCTAGGTTCTAATCCCGGTTATATTTCTAGGTTTGTCAGCACCATACCCGTTCTCGTGGGTTTCACCAAAGTGGTAAACGTCTGAGACCTGCATCACTTAGAGATTCCCTCTCTCATTAAGCTGACACGTTGTGATATGACTGGAATACTGTTCAAAGCGACGTCAAACCCAGCTCACTCATTCACTCACTCACTTAAACACATTCTTTCAGGTGACTACGAGATTCCCAAAGGGACAATGGTGATGGCCAACCTCTTTGCTATCCATCATGATCCAAGACACTGGAAAGAACCAGAAGTCTTTAATCCAGAACGTTTCCTTGATGATTCTGGAAGGTTTGCACCAAAGCCAGAAAGTTGGATGCCATTCTCCGTCGGCAAGAGATCGTGTATGGCGGAAGCGTTGGCCAAACCGGAACTACATCTTCTCTTGGCGTCTTTCATGAGATCTTTTGAGATTCGTCTGCCGGACGGGGTGACCCCTGACCTTGAACCACAAGGAAGCTTCACCTGTTTGCCTAAGCGCTATAAGGTTGTCATCAAAAACAGACTGGTGTGATATGTAAAAAGACGGCCAACCACATGTGATGTTCACGGGTACTCAGAAGACTAATTACACATGAAATAGACAGAATTATACTACTTATACATTTATACTTATATACTTATTTACTTACGTGGGAATAATCTGGTTAGAAATAATGTCTCACTTTAAAGCTTTTTGTAAACCTCAAAGCTCCATGTGTAATCTTCAACTATATCAGACGTGCTTTTTTCTTCACATCTAGCTTTGCTTCATCTGTGACATCTGAATATTAAAAAACAATAGATTGATTTTTCATTGAAGCGATCCTCAAACTTAATTATCTTTTTTAGATTTGTTTTTCCAAAACGTGACGCTACATATCATTCAGTATGTCACAAACTGTTTACATTACGCAATTAGAACAAGCGAGGACTAAATTTCATTCACTAACATAGTCAACATTTTCTTTATTTACGTGTCAACGTGAAAATATATGGATATATACTGAAGGCAAAACACGGATTGTCCTCCACCAACTACATGTATATATGTGGTCTTTCTGTACCATCGGTCTTTGTACAAGCTACTTAATTTTTTGTGACCTAATGACCTACTCTTGAATGTACAGAAAATCTATGTCTATATTCCACCTTGAAACACCGTAGCTGCCTATATCTACTTTTGATCATGTTCTACCTTTTTGTAATTTTAAAAATACATTGAAAGGAACAAAACAACTATAGTCTTCTTCGTCTTTTTTGTACCCAATGGAAGTAGGAAATGTACACTAATGAAAACGTAGGTTTTCGTTGAAAGAAAACATACGTTAGAATTGAATACAAGTATGTCAAATACTGGTTTGCGATATTATGTTATAAAGACATGCTTACTTGACACGTATCTTGCGAAACATTCAGTTCATTGCACTTTTGATTATCTCATCCAATGGCGTTGCAACTAGATAACTTTGACATTTTGTAGTAGAATCCGACTATTACGAGGAAAAGATGGTCATCTATGTGTCAACGTGGATCACAACTCATATCAACGGCCCAACAAATGTATTTAGTTATGATATCAATGTCCAGACATGGGTCGAGTGAGTGAGTATAGTTTTACGCCGCTTTTAGCAATATTCCAGCAATATCACGGCGGGGGACATCAGAAATAGGCTTCACACATTGTACCCATGTCGGGAATAGAACCCGGGTCTTCGGGGTGACGAGCAAACGCTTTAACCACAAGGCTACCCGGACCGCCCCGCCAAGCCATATCAGCCTGGCAATGGTGAAATACAGGTCTGGTTTTTACACCCCCTGTGTTATGACCGTCCCTATGCTGGCTATATTGTTCATGCAAAATGCCTCACGTCATTGATAGGTCTGGATAATTTGTCCCCTGCTACTGATGAAATCAGTGAACCAACATATATAACAACTCAAGATATGGATGTCCCAAAGTAGGTCATCACTTATGATATCAGTGTGGATCGTTACTTATCTTAATGTCCCAACGTGGATAGTTACTCATGATATTACTGTCCCATCGTGGGTCGTTATTTATGATATTAATGTCCCAACGTGGATCGTTACTCATGATATTAATGTCCCAACGTTGATCGTTACTCATGATATTAATGTCCCAACGTTGATCGTTACTCATGGTATTGATGTCCCAACTGGATCGTTACTCGTGATATTAATGTCCCAGCCTGGATATATAGTTACTCATGATATTAATGTCCTAACGTGGATAGTTACTCATGATATTAATGTCCCAACGTGGATAGTTACTCATGATGTCAATGTTCCAGCATGGATCGTTACTCGTGATATTAATGTCCCAACGTGGATAGTTACTCATGATGTCAATGTCCCAGCATGGATCGTTACTCGTGATATTAATGTCCCAACATGGATCGTTACTCATGATGTCAATGTCCCAGCATGGATCGTTACTCGTGATATTAATGTCCCAACATGGATCGTTACTCATGATGTCAATGTCCCAGCATGGATCGTTACTCGTGATATTAATGTCCCAACATGGATCATTACCTGTGATATGAATGTCCTAAGGTGGATTGTTGCTCACATCAAGGTACCAATGTCCCCTGATTGAGACGCAATTTGATGTACTGAGTTGCGGCCCTTCGGCATGCAAGGAGTAGATAAGTGTGTCCTCGTGTCCATGCTAAACCTTGATTTGTCAGCAACTTGTCAGTGCTCAAGGTGTTTAACGTGTTACACGTCTACGACAAGTAGTGATGCAAGTCCTAGACGTTTACCATTTTGGTGAAACCCGGGTATTGTGCTGATAAACCTAGAAACATAATTGGGGCGACTCGGGATTCAAGCGAAAGATCGTAGGTTTGTCGTTCCCAAGGGACGCAACTCTGTACAGCAAATAGCGACGCCTCGGAGGACTGGGCCACGCGTGACTCCCCACCCCCACCTCCACCCTACCCCCTTTAAAACCCTTCACTCGCTCTCAGCATGTACCACGTGGACATTGGACATTATATTACCCCGATGGTAAAACATCCCACAGTACAAGCATGTGCATATACACTCTACCACTCAACCTTATGACACACCTTTTAAAGTTGTTTATTGTATTTGCCAACCCTTGATACCAGTCATAAACAATCTTGACACTTATGACAAAACCTATACAGGGCCTCCGGTGATAATAAATACAAAACACCAGGTACCAATTTATTCACTTGATGATACAGAACTCACGTCTTTCCACTCCACACATTTCTCCTATTTCATTGCCCACTTCTGGTGTCCCCCGCCGTGATATTGCTGGAATATTGCTAAAAGCGGCGTAAAACCATACTCACTCACTCTTATTTCATTGGTTTGTCCCCGAAGCGCGATTCAAGGACACCCGTGAAAGAACCCAAACAGGGCCCCACTGGTTCGCTTCGTCATGGTACGGGGCGCTCACCGCAAGCGAGAGGAGCCACTGTTGTACATTTCACCTGAGCGGATTCACATGCGGCTGCAGACGTAAGAGGAGACAACTCTACATTCGCTACAGTAAGTGACATTGTTCAATTCACCATTCCTATTAACTGCATGTGTCGTACTGTGAGCTGGGTGCATGCATTGAATAAAGGGCACTCAGGTACTCCGTGACATTGAGGGGGGGATGTTTCCCCGACACCACGTGACCGTAAGGCAAGCACTGCCCTGGGTCACGGTGAATCAGGTCAGCTGGTGTGTTATGTGGTATAGTCAGACGAATATCTGCTGCAAGCGGTCATCGACAGTTAACTTCAAGAAAATGTACCCTGTATAAAACACTTTAACAATAATATATTAATTTACACTCATGCGCAGGTAATGCAACATCTTTAAACCCCGCTAATATCTCCGTACATTAAGTATTCAAGACTTATGTTCGTGATATATGGAATTAAATAGAATAAAAATAATACACTCTAGCCATGATTTATTCATCCATATTCACACAGGAAATATGTATACCACAGCACATACGATTTGGGAATTTACTCAAGCGTAGTGACGTCAATGTATATATTACTTATTTATAGTGATACATGACACTGTATCAACAATATATTAATTCATATTTACACGTAGGTAATACATATGTATACCATAGGATATTCATCGTGAAAGGTATTTAATTCTAAAAGTCAATGCCAGACAATATTTAATCTCGATTATCTTCCGAAATAAATTCCAGTGGGCGTTAACGGCAAACTAGTGGTGAAAATTGTATGAATGGATCACTGAAAATCAATGACACCAGGTGTTCGCGAAAGGGGTAAACATGCCCCGCTATCCACCACTAACATTCAAGACATGTGAATATTTAATCCCAAATCGATTACTCTATACGAGTACTTGATAAATGCAGCCTTTCATATACAGTCAAGTCCCATTAATCCGACATTGTTGGTTGCATATGATTATGTCTGATTAACGAGTATGTCGGATAAACGAAATAAGGTGGTATATACGTTCGTGATAAAATATTGGACAACTACGTGTACTATCGCAGTCATCAAGTGTGTTTCAACAGGGAGAACGGGAGCACTTATATACATACATATACTGGCGTTCACATGGTACATATACTAGCACGTTTACGCCTATAACATACATGTACTTTCACAAGCGAGCCTAGACAATTCGTGATTTACAGCAAGCTCTACCTATTACCCTTTCGGCGTATTTAACAAGCGTACGTCGGATTTTCATCACGATAGGCATGTCAGAGATAAAAACACGTACGTCGGTTTAACATGAAAGCTTTCGACATTTCTTCTGACACGCACAGTAAACTACGGTTATAACAAACTCAAAGGGACTACTATTTTTAGTTCGTTATAACCGTAGTTCGTTATAAGCATATATACAGCATAACTACAGCAAATAGTCGGGACTGAAAAGTTAGTTCGTTATTTCCGTCAGTTCGTTATAAGCGTGTTCGTTATAACCGTAGTTTACTGTAATAATACTGATAATGGCGAGGCTCTATATTGTTTAGATAATAAAGAATAAGAACAAAAGCAAATTCTGAATTACAATTGTCTTGTTTCTGTCTAAGTATGAAAAATGCCGGGCAAAAGAAAGTATACACTTCAGAACTGGATTTGACAATAAAATTACGAACGTCATCAAAACGTTACTAGGCTGGAAACAGGCGTAGAAACACTGCAAGCTTAAGGTCCAAAGATCAGCTATGATCCCCGTATCAAACAGATCACCATCGAATAACATACGGAGTTTTTGATTGGTTAATTTTTCGCCACCATCAAACATGGGTACATGGGTGTGAACGTTTGCCCGGCAGTTTGTATACACACATTTCGACAATTTTCAGTGCACTTTCACTTGAATTATTGTCGGCTTAGCAAGTGCATGTTTAACCACTGGATTGTAGATATCGTGGATGTATAGCGAACATTTACTCTGCATCGATGAGCGAGTTTTAAATTCTAAAAAACATGATATATAAAATAAATTAAAATAAAATAAAATAAAATAAAATATATAATATAAAATATAATATAATAAAATATATATAGACAATGATATACCCTGACGGTAAAATATATCAGTTACAGAGCTTTTTTAATTTTTTAATTTTCTTCAAACAGTGAGAAAGCCCAGGATGAATAAACCGGTTATTCACTATTTTATATGGTGTGTCGTCTAAATGCATGTCACGTGACGACGTTTGACAGTATCACATCCCTGAGACAACTGGCTCACCCATGCGTGTCGGTACATAGCCGGGGGTTACAGCGAGGTCACCGCTGTACACGAGTGTGTAAAACACCGCCATAACATTGTACAGAATCTAGCTTTATCGAAACGACACATATGACGAGTGCTTGTGGCAAAATTTCTTCACACATGTAAGTCACTGGACGTTAACGAAAACAACAGAAAATTGTGCTGCCCTAGAAACCGCTACTTGTTTATTGCTAACGTACGTAATATTATACATGTAGTCTGAAATAAAAATAATTTCAGATTATTTTGTTACAATCGTCTTGAAATAGATAATAGAAAGAGCCCTGAGTATATCTCTACTTTCAGAATGTCATGAAATTCAATGTTCCCAAACTGATGTAGACTTGCTTAGGCTTTGAGGGGTATTTTTGATTTCACAATGACACTGATTAGTGTCCTTTAACAGTCCACTTTGATGCAGATGCAATATAAATGACTAGAGTGTACCACCATTCCAACAATCAAGCGGTTTCTTGTCTGTAGTAGGGACTATAGCTATACGTGTGCTAGACTAACATCTAGTCTCTGAATTGAACATATTTTACAGAAAAACAGTTATTAAATTATAGTTATAAAATACAATAAAAATGAGCCCAGAGACTTTCTTCATTTTCAGATACGACAGTAATCTAGACTTGCCAAGCATTATAGACCTGGATGGGCTGTATTGGATATATTTGTTTCAGGGTCTGTATGACAGACTATACGTGTGCGACCAATCTGAATCTCAAAATATATTCGGGATGCGGTAAATACGCATAAATTTAAACCGATGAGGTTAATACTTATTTTACTGTCTTATAGTGATTCATAAACACATGCTCATGATATAGTCGGAATCGTAGAATCGTCTCTGTTTTTGGCAGAGATATCTTATGAATATAGAAGGGTTTTGTCTTTTATTTTCATAATACATTCCTCTAAAAAGGTCACGAGTACATAAAAAAGTGGTGGGAGGCCAACCGTTTATAAGGAATGGCGTTTTGTACTCTCTGACATGATAGTAATCATGTCAGAGAGTACAAACCGCCATTCCTTATAAACGGTTGGCCGCCCACCACTTTTGTTGCATATAATTTGCTGTGTAACTATCACATTAATAAATGTTAAATAAATTTATAATAAATGAGATTAATGTTATTGTTGTGTACAAAACAATAATTGATTAATGAATACATAGCTTATACATTTAGTGTTGTATTCTGGTAGACTTTTTTCAGATACAGGTGGTTAATGAAGGACTCACGTCGTTGTTTATACAGCTAATATTACGTAAGGTCAACCGCTGCCCAGGGCAGTTTCATCAGATAAGGGGGATATGGTACATGTCTTATCGGGAGGTAAATATGGCGGACACAACAAAGGGTCTATTTTCCGTGGGGTAGATTGTCATGGCTGGGGGGAAGCGCAGGTCCAGCCTACCCCCGGGCAACAGAACTAACAGACTGAGGGTAGGTTGCAAGTACTGCGTGTCCACCAACAGGCGATGTCAGTGTCGTACTAGTCAGGTCTTGCACAGGCGTGATATATTCCGGGGTTTACGTTGCTGAGAGGTTGGTGATATTTAAAGGAATATCTTTGTGATGTGATACTTTGTTTTTTTCCGTAATACATTCATTGAATATGTCATAATATTATTGGCAGCTGTAGATGGTTCTCAAGCTGATTTGGGCATCGTTTGTTCATTACGACACAATTTACTATGGTCTTTTATACTGGTGAAAATTAGATAATTGTTCACTGAGATGTAAACATATTGTTAGGTTATAGCCATTTTGCTTTGATGAAAAATACTTTTGAAATTTGCTTCAATAATAATTACAGTGCTAAGTATTCTGTGCTTACATGCTTACCCTTTTCGCTAGCACTTACTTTTCAGACTTTCAATCATATAAGGTTCACCACTATTTAGGCTTTTATCCCCAGTGTACCGTATTTCCTCTATTAGTCGCCCGGGCTCCTATTTATTTCCTACAAGCCTTTTAGAGTCAATTAGAGGCCGGGCGTCTATTGAAGGCCCGGCTTCTATTAATACCCCCATTTCATTTTGACCACGGATGTCCCGAATCGTCACGAAATGGAAATATTTTGAGTCCTCATTATGTAATTTAGGTCCCAAAAAGGGATCATTAATTGTATCAATTGGTCGACCCGGCATCTATTAGAGGCCCGGCTTCTATTTTTAGCACTGATCAGTTGACCCGGCTTCCATTAAGGACCGGCGCCTAATAGAGGAAATACGGTAATCTGTTTCGTCAGATAATCGAGACTGACAGTTCTTTTGCGTTGTTTTAACTTTACAACGGGTTCTAAAAAGTAATTCAGTTTCAGGAATATGATGTTCCATAGTACAGTAAACTACGCTTATAACGAACACGCTTATAACGAAGTGATGGATATAACGAACTGTTGTTTTTGGTCCCGGTCATTTGCGGTATGCTTTAGTTTAAACGCCTATAACGAACTCCGGTTATTGGTCCTTTTGAGTTCGTTATAACCGTAGTGTACTGTATACACATGTAGAAATACAGTGACACTCCGATAACTCCCTATGTTGTTTAAAGCGAATATACTCAATGGTCAAGTGTCGGATGTCCGTTTGTCTCGAACCATGAAATCTGTAAATATTAAATGCTTCACGGGGCATCCAGTTAACGAATTTTCGCTGTAGAACGAATTGTTTGTATAATAATCTTTTTTTCAGAAAAGTATTTCGTGTATTAAGCTTAACTGCGAATTGAGATGTCAATAAAATTAGCGTTACCTAACATGAAAACAACCTTATTTGGAAAACTCTTTGAGAAATTGATAATGATAATGATGATGGTTATAATTGAGGATGCATTCAACTTGATTGTTGCTTAGTGAGTGAGTGTGAGTGAGTTTGGTTTAACGCCGCTTTTAACATTATTCCAGTTATATCACGGCGTGTCAGCTTAATGTAGGAGGAAAGCCCGAAGCGATGCAGGTCTCAGACGTTTACCACCTCGGTGAAACCCATGAGCACGGGTATGGTGCTGACAAACCTAGAAACATAATTGGGGCGAACCGGGATTCCAACCCAGAAATCATAGGTTTCTGGCGTGCCCAAGGGACGCAACCCTGCACAGCGAATCGCGGCGCCTTAAACAACTGAGCCACCCGTGTCCCCCGATTGTTGCTCAGGCACTACATAATAACAATTTGCCTAATGTATGCGAAGAAAAGCGAACAAACCCTTTGCCTAATCACTCGGAATCTCTGCTGAAGGCACATCCCGTTGTACGACTGCGACAATATGATAAGGGGGCGGTCGGGTAGCCTACTGGTTAAAGCGTTCGCTCGTCACGCCAATGACCCGGGTTCGATACCCGACATGGGTACAATGTGTGAAGCCCATTTCTCGTGTCCCCCACCGTGATTTGGCTGGAATATTGCCAAAAGCGGCGTAAAACCATTTTCACTCACTCACTATATCAGAAGCATGTGTTTATGAATCAGTATTACGTAGTGATTTTGCCAGGTGTTCGCGAAAAGGAGTGCGTGTCCTTCAACACCGATGGCACCCGTAACAAAGTGTTTAACTAAATATCCGGGATAGAATTATCAGCAACGCATGCCGGTCGTAAGACGCAACTAACGGGATCGGATGGTAAGGCTCGCTTGATTGATGGATGCATATAGTCGTATCCTAGTTGCGAGGATCGATGCTCATGATGTCAGTCACTGGTCTAGACTCGATTATTTGGAGACCGCCTTCATATAACTGGAATATTGCGGCGTTAAACAACAAATAAACCTATCACAGACCGGAAACATAAGAGTCAAATTGGTCAAATTTAAAAAAAAAAAATGTATCAAATATTTTTGTGTGGTCCCGACAGCAACCTGAGGGGCACTAGTTTAGTCAAATATTGACTCGGTTTTCACGAACAACGGATAAATCGATATATACTACTCCTAAGAAGTTAAAGAACACCCGCTCTTCTCCTTTGACTATAGGCCAAGACAGAGTAGCTTAAGTCACATGAAAAAATTGGTTGTTCTTTGACTTCTTTTGATTGGATTATATTTTCGAAGGACCTCATCCTTTGTGCCTGTGTTTTGGTGAATATATTGCGTCAATAACAAAATCATTTTCAGAGAGGTATTTCGTGCATGTGTTCTAGTTTAAGACCATAGCACGTGACACTATAAAAATTACCAATATAGTTTGTAATAAAAGATGTATCAATCTAGTTCACAGATTACCACGCATGGGCAATTAGTGCAGAGCTAATTTCAACAAAAAGAAGATGTTAGCAGCTTTCCTCGAGTTGTCCCAGATGTGGCAATGTGCCATCATCGGCGTCACAGCGGGGCTCTTCACCCTGTGGTGGACACGCCCTTTTCCACGACTACCCCCGGGGCCCAGGGGCCTTCCGTTACTCGGCAGCCTTCTAGGTAAGGGTAGTTCATGGCCAATTAATTGCTTAGTTTGACCACTGATGTCGTCGAGTCGATGTCTTCCTTAAAACATGACTGTTGTTAAGCTGTCCTGGCTTAGTTATAAGTCGACGTTTTCTATCTTTGAAAAAACGGGTCAACTGTTACTGGCTCATATATGAGGATCTCGGGGCAGAGATGGGAACAGATGCCAAGTCCCCAATGCTTGTCGTGAGAGTCGACTAAATAAGATCGTACCCATGAAGCTCATGTTAGAAAAGGCCTCCGGGAACCCATGCTGATAGGCGACTATGCTTGTCGTATAAAGAGGCTACTAACGGGATCGGGTGGTCAGGCTCGCTGACTTGGTTGATGCATGTCATCGTATCCCAATTCCGTAGATCGATGCTCATGATGTCAATCACAGATTTGATTATTTACAGACCGCCGTCTGGAATATTGATATTGGAATAGTGCGGCGTTAAACAACAAACAAACAAACAAAAGGATCGGTCTATCACAATATCGGACTGAGTGTGTGTCATGATACGCCGACGGCGTGGGTCGTTGCTCATAGTGTCAACCACTGGTTTGGCTGTTTACAGGCAGCCGTGACATAACTGGAGTATTGCTGACAGCGGCGTTTAACACCATTCACTCACTTTATAATCTTTATGTATACGGTAGAGGGTCATGATGCTTTTCATTTTCCCTGAAATATTATTATAACTTAATTAACGTGTAGTGGTATGATATTGACATATTGTCAGGTTTTACAAACCGTTTTCACAGGTAATTAATTACCCAAGAGAACATTGAGGAACAAAGTACGAAAGCCTAATGATGTTTTGGTGAAAATATTTCAATGGAAATTTCTCGTTATTTCAATTATTTTCTCGAAATTTCGAGTTTATTGTCGTTATTTCGAAAATTTTCTCCTTATTTCAAGTATGTTTTTAAGAAATCGAAATTTCGAACTTTTGCTCGTTACATCCATTATTTTCTTGTAATTTCGATGCTCTTGTTATTTCAAGTTTATTTAAAAAACTCGAAATTCCTATTTTTTTCTTATTTCAATTATTTTTTCGTTGCTTCGATTATCTTTCTCGAAGCTTCAGGTTTTTCAAAATAAACTTGAAATAGCGAGAAAATAATCGAAGGATAGAGAGAAAAAAACTCGGAGTAGCGAGAAAATAATTGAATGTACGAGAAAAAAATCGACATTTCGAGCTTTTGATATAATAACATGAAGCTGCAGCTGATGATAAAGAATTATTCAAACAAAGAACCTTCAGTTATCATAGCTTTTGACAATTGCATCTTGTCTATTTTCGCAGATTTAAAAGATGATACCCTTGAGACGCTGTATGAGTGGGCAAGATATTTTGGACCCTACATGACGGTTTACAAAGGTATTGTCAGAGATAAAAGAATATATCTAATACTTTAAATGCCACCATTCATAATACCATGGTAACAATACTTATGGTCCTCTTCAATATCAAACACATGTTCGAGAATTCAGTGATCGTGGGTTCGAATCTCACATTTCCCTCATAATGCTTCTCAGTCGGCACAGTAGCCACACCCCTGTGTTTATCCCCTTACATCCCCGATATAACTGATATACCACAGTTCAAAGCGTGGTTTAACTCACTCACTCACTCGTATGTTCTTATTCATAAACGGCTTTGTGGATATACATGTAAACTGAACAAAATAAAGTTAGGGATCATTATATCATGGGGATACTATTTTGTAGTGAAGACTGAGCTCACATCTTCATAGAAATATTCCAAAATTATTCCTCATCTCTAACACTTCTTGTTAAGTTCATATAGGAATGGAACCTGTGAATGTGAATAGTGATATTTGAAACTCTCATTCATGAGACTGGTAAAGTGTATACATTTTACAAATGATATATATATATAATGTTGGTTACCCTGTTGGCAGGCCGTGTTGCTACCATGTATCTCAACACCAGGCAGGCCGTGGATGAAGCATTCGTCAAGCAACAGTCTGCCTTCACAGCGCGACCACAATCTTACTCAGGTGAGAGTTTTGCCACAGAATCTTGACATGAACGATAAATAAAGGTGAGGTGAGGTGAAATGGGGTTCAACGTCGCGTCCAAGATTATTTCACTTATATAGCGACGTGCATGTACGTGTTTGTGTTTGTGTGGCTGCTTGTACCAGTCCGTACTGATGCCGATTTATAGTGCTAGCTCACTGAGATACTATGCCGCAGTTTCACATGGATACTCCACTCAGACACGGTATACTGACTCCGAGCCGACCAGTCCTTGTTTTAGCCCCTTAATGCCGAGCGGCAGACAGGGTAACAACAAGTACAATCTTTTAACGTCTATTGGTATGACTCCGGACTTTCCGCTCTCCGGGCGGACGCTCTACCACTAGACCACGGAGGCGGTCTGAAGGATAAAGCACGACACGAGGTTATGGTCGAGGAAGTAAGACCGAGGCAAAAGGGTAGCCGAAGAAGTCATGCCATCTGAACGTTCTCTCACCACCTGTCCCGGTGTCTCCGTGAGAAAACAGTAGGTTACAAAACCTATCACAATATTTGAGATTGCAGGTTCGATTCCCGTCATCCATAATAAAATAATTTCATTTCTTGTCTTTGAAATTTGACGTTTGAAATACTTGTCTAAATTCCATCTGCTACTCAAATCATCAGGTCTTACTAGCAAAAAATAAAACCCCATGCCAGGCCTTACTAGGAAAAATTAAAACCTCATTCCAGATCTTACTAGGAAAAGTAAAACCTCATTGCAGTTCTTACAAGGAAAAGTAAAACCTTATTCCGGGTTTTACTCGGAAAAAGTAAAACCTCCTTCCAGATTTTACTAGGAAAAAGTAAAACCTCCTTCCAGATTTTACTAGGAAAAAGCAAAACCTCGTACCAGGTCTTACTAGAGAAAGAGTAAAACCTCATACCTGGTCTTACTAGGAAAAAATAAAACCTCCCAAGAGGTTATTACGAGATAGGAATATACCTACAATACAAATATATATAGGCAAAAGTGGCCGTAGTTTTATAAAGTTAGCGCCGCTCCACATGAAGTCGAAATCAGGGATCTAAATGAAACAGTGTTCTAAGCTGCGTTAATCCCAACTCAGTCATTTCTTTGTATAATTTTGACTGACATATTATGTTGCAGTTAAACAGATCACCTGTGGTCAGAAGGGCATCCTGTTCTCAGACTACACGCCCACACTGCGGCACCAGCGGAAGGTGACAAGTATGGCACTCAGGTGTGGTAACATTCCTGTTCGGCAGATGTCTTTTTCTTAACGTTCATACTCTGAAATGATATCGGTGAAACAAAACGGTGACACGGGTGACCTAGTCGTATAAGGCGCCGCAATTCGCTGTGCAGAGTTGCGACCCCTGGGCACGCCAGAAGCCCATTGTTATGGGCTCAGATCCCAGTTTGCCCAGATTATGTTTCTAGGTTTGTCAGCACCATACCCGTGCTCGTGGGTTTCGCCAAAATGGTAAACGTCTGAGACATGTATCACTTCAGGATTTCCTCCCACATTAAGTTGACACGCCGTGGACAGCCTTCGTGGTCTAGTGGTAGAGCGTCCGCCGGGAGAGCTTCGTGGCCCGACGGTGTGCCTTTTTCGTCATGCTATCAAACGCTAGTCCTGGATATGTGGCATAAAACAACATTCACTTTCTTCGTTGCAACAGTAGTAGCAGTAGCAGTACATGTAGTTGTGGTATTATTATTATTATTATTATTATTATTATTATTATTATTATTATTATTATTATTATTAGGTCCTACACGTTCTTGTCGGGTTTCCATCTTGAGGACAAGATCCACCAGTCTGTGACGAAGGCGATGGAGCTGCTGAAGACGGAGAAGACGGCGGTAGATCCCCTGCCCTACCTGTCCCTCATCGACGTGAACATCATGTGTGGTGTCTGCTTCGACAAGACGTGAGTGTGACGTCTAGCACTGGGCTTCGTCTTCAGTTAACTTATTGTAGAGTCATAAGGTATTTCAGTGATGGTGAGGATCGTTGCGCGCGTTTTGCAGCACCTGTACTGATGTCCCGTTTATTGAAGGACCTTATGACGGACCTGTAATAACGTTTATTGAAAGATTGTTTGCAGCAGTTGTAATGATGCCATATTTATTGTAGGCATGATATAGGCAGCAACGACTTCAGAAAGTTTATGGCGCTCCTGGACGACTACAGCAAGCAGACGGGATCTTTTTTCTGGGAGGATATTATCCCGCCTCTGAAGTGGCTACCAACACCAAGATTTAATAAGATGCTCACGACCGTCAAGAAATTAAAGAAATACATTGAAAAGAGAGTCGAGATGCATAAAGAAACATTTAACCCAGGTAAGACCGACCATTAGCTTATACCTTCTGACTTTCTGCACGTACATTACATGTTTGTGTTGGTATCTTGGTATTACTAATCGTACTGTATGCAAGTAAAATCTTTGTGAATTCTTAACCCGTACCTGCAAAGAGAACTATAATTCTCTGAAGGCGGTGCACCGATGTTATGTTTCTTGTGTAGCAGGGCTTGGAATCGTCCCACAGATGACATCCTTACCTTGTCAGCTTGCTGACGGGGTTAACCTCTTTGGTCATGTGGACAAGGCGTCCGACTTCTGATCAGAAGGTCCGTGGTTCGAATTCCATCACGGGACTCGGAGATTTTATGGCCGCTACATTGGCGCCAAACGTGGGGCTGAGCACGTTCATATTAAATTTGAGCAATATAAGTCTCATATCCCTACTATGCGGCCCGGGACGTGCCTTCTGCTGACAGGGAAGTATGTAGCAGGGCGTGGAGTCGTCCCACAGATGACATCCTTACCATGTCAGCTTGCTGACGGGGTTAACCTCTTTGGTCATGTGGACAAGGCGTCCGACTTCTGATCAGAAGGTCCGTGGTTCACCTTCCATCACGGGACTCGGAGATTTTATGGCCGCTACACTTGTAGGACTGTGTGCAGCTATTATAGCAGTGCTAATGGATTAACTTGTGGTCGGGTTGGTTTATTGAAGGGAATTATCTTTCTTTAAAGGTGCTTATTAACTGATATCGCCCCACGCCATGATATGGTTAGCATTGTGGTACATGCGAAGTAAAACCATACTTACTAACTTACACACTCACTTGGCTGTTCTTATCTGTAATGTGAATACATTCACACGTTTTAAGGTATGAGTTCATGTGTAATTAAGCTGGGCCCGACAAATACCACAGTACAATATGTGGGTTCGCATAAGATCAGGTAATAGGTAGCGGAAATATAATTTTCCCAGAACGATGTTCATCAATGTATTATTGTTTTACAACAGAGAACATACGGGATGTGTTAGACGCCATCTTGTTGTCCCAGCTTGAAGATGAGGAGGAGGGAGTGGAAGTATCTCAGCGTCTGACAGATGATCACGTGGTGCATACGATACTGGACATGTTCAATGGTGAGTCAACGAAGTGCCACATATCTTAATGATGGTTATCGGTGTTTGGGATTAACGTGAGTGAGTGAGTGAGTTGTGTTTTACGCCGCTTTTAACAGTATTCCAGTTATATCGCGGCGTGTCAGCTTAATGTGCGTGGTTTCAACAGAGCTGTTTGTATCTTTATCAAACAAGTCAAATCCGCCAGTCTTAACTGATACTTTGTTGTTTATTTGTTTGTTGTTTAACGCCGCACTCCGCAATATTTCAGCTATGTCAAAATATCGAGTCTGGACCAGACAATCCAGTGATTGATACTTTGGGCAATAATCAACGCCGTTGGAGTACAATGACACTCAATCAACCAAGTGACCGCCTCCGTGGCCAAGTGGTAGAGCGTCCACCCAGAGAGCGGAAGGTCGGGGGTTCGATCCCCGGCCACGTCATACCGAAATACGTTAAAAAATGGTACTTGTTGTTATCCTGTCTGGCGCTCGGCATTAAGGGGCTAAAACAAGGACTGGTCGGCTCGGAGTCAGTATACTGTGTCTGATTGGGGTATTCATGTTAAGGGGGCACGGGTGGCCCAGTCGTCTAAGGCGCCGCGAATCGCTGTGCAGAGTTGCGTCCCTTGGGCACGCCAGAAACCTATGATTGTGGGTTCGAATCCCGGTTCTTCCCGATTATGTTTCTAGGTTTGTCAGCACCATACCCGTGCTCGTGGGTTTCACCGAAGTGGTAAACGTCTGAGACCTGCATCACTTCGGGCTTTCCTCCCACATTAAGCTGACACGCCGCGATATAACTTGAATACTGTTAAAAGCGGCGTTAAACCCACTCACTCACTCACTATTCATGTTAAACTGCGGCATGGTATCTCAGTGAGCTCGCACTATAAATCGGCATCAGTCCAGACTAGTACAAGCAGCCACACACACACACGCACACGTGCATGCACGTCGCTATATAAGTGCAGTAATCTTGGACGCGACGTTAAACCCCATTTCACCTCACCTCACCTATCAGCCAAGTCTCTGAGCCTGTCCACCCGATCCACTTAGTCGCCTCATAGACCATCAGAAGGTTACGGAGACCCATTCTAACCCGGAATCACTGATACCACAGCTTATGAAGTGTCATTTGAAGATATATAACACACGTTTTCTTACCACCACACATGGTACAGGTGGAACATTTCAAGAGACAACACTCACAAACATGTCTCTTCTCTCTGCTCTAGCTGGTAACGATCCTGTCCGACTGACGTTGTCGTGGACGCTGCTGTATCTGGCTGTTCACCAGGACGTTCAGGAGAAGGTCCACCAGGAACTGGACGAGGTGCTAGGTATGGGACCACTGACCAATTCCAGTGTTTTGCTTGAACTTCAGTTTCGAAGATAGAAAGTGGAATATTGCAAAAGCGCAATAATCACTAAGCTATTTCATATGTTCTTATCAAATTGATTGCTTATTTGCATAGTTTAGACATTATGGACTGAAGTACAGCCTAATAAACCCAACGTCTTTCGGACCACCGAAAAGACATCACATTACCCGTAATTATTTTTCTGGCATTTGATGTCTATTCTCAAAGTAAACTACGGTTATTACGAACTCAAAGGAACCACTATCTTGAGTTCGTTATGAACGTAGTTCGTTGTATATGATAAAATATACAGCAATTGCCGGTACAAAAAATACAATTCGTTATATCTGTCAGTTCGTTATAAACGTGTTCGTTATAAACATAGTTTACTGTTTTTCGCTACCGACCATATGTTTTGGTGAAAGTATGCGTCATAAAAGCTTTTTTATCCGCATATGTTTTAAATAATGTCTTTGTTTCCAGAGTCCCGGTGCATGGCCAACCTTGTAGACCGCCCCTATCTGTGCTACCTCCAAGCTGTGATATACGAGAGCATGAGGCTTAGCACTGTCGTTCCTTTCGGACTACCCCACAGGGCTATAACAGACGCTACAATAGGTATGCAATGTTCGACATTTACGCTGGTCCATTGGCCCCGGGCTAGTGCGTTTTCTCAGGGACCAGTGGAATGCATTAAATGGTGGTACGCCGGTATAAGGGTATTTTGTAGTAGATGTTGTTTATTTCTCAATTTGAAATATGTCGCAAAGTTAACCTACATTATTTTTAATATTAGTTTTTAAACATTTAACTTACAGAACAAAAGACTGCGGACAACTACCTATTTATAGTAATTCATAGTAATTCATAGTAGTTCATAGCAATTCATGGAACTTGCATGTCTGTTCCAATTTTAATGGGGGCACGAGTGGCCCAGTCATCTAAGATTGTGCAGAGTTGCATCCCTTGGTCGTGCCAGAATCCGATGATCGTTGGTTAGAATCGCTGGTTGTGTTTATTGGTATGTCGGTATCACCTTTCAGACGATAGGTGTATCTATAAATATTTTATGTGTGGATCAGCAGTACTCCATAATCAGAGTTCTCTCCCTTCTGTACTTTTCACTACAGCTTATATTCCGGACTAGTACAAGCACAAATACACATGCGCGCGCACGCACGCACGCACGCACGCACGCACTGACACACTATAAGCTGACATGTCGAAATACTTTACACGCCGTAACCACGTTTATCATATAATGGGTAGGTTTCTCGGCAGGATAAAGCCAATAGAGATGCAAATATCTCTACTTTCACTGTTTTTAAACAAACATGGCGTCGCCCTCGTCATTCGGCGATCGAGTCAGAATTAACCATCGGGAATCTGGATAAACTACAGGGATAATTGCTATCATTATCAAAAGAACAGTCTAATATACTGAAAATCAGTGTCTTACTGTGACGTACAATGTAGCTAGGGCATTTTATAAGTTTTGGCAACTTTGGAGATATAAATTTCGAAACAATTTTGCGAGGGCACGAGGCCTCGCCAAGACTCACTAAATACAATGTTTATTCCTAATGCAGGATATTTACCATCCCCAAACACACTCATGTGATAACCTCTATATATTTGCTAAGTCTCTGACGGTGTTTCTGCAGGGCCATATGATGTTCCCAAGAACTCAAACGTCCTGATAAACCACTGGGCGATCCACCACGACCCCGACCATTGGGAGGACCCGGAGACTTTCAAACCAGAACGGTTCCTGACGGATGAAGGGAAGGTGAAGACCAACCTCACTCACTTTCTCCCCTTCGCTGTCGGACGCAGAGCGTGTTTGGGGGAGTACGTGGCCAAGCCAGAGCTCCACCTCGTCCTAGCCGGACTACTGAAGAACTTCCACATATCCCCAGAAGATGGTGTTACGCCAAGTCTGGACCCTATCTTCAAGGCAGAGAAAAATATGCCGAGAGACTATAAACTTATTTTCAAGATTAGATCATAACATATCCTGAGGTTTCAATGGATCTTGCCACGTATGAAGATGTGCTTCACTTTGACAGGTTTATATCAACATATACATTATGCAACCGATTCACTCATGACATTTTGTATTTATATATTTTCAAGCCCATACTCATTTCTTGAATAAATATTTTTTCAAAGAGTTTTGACTTTTTAGGTTCTTTAAGATCCCTCAGACGACATATTGGCGTGTATCCTTAAAATAAATGTAGTTTATACACATACAATAAATATAACGTACCATACAAGGAAACACTGACGCAGCGATCTTCACATCCTCGATTATCAAGGGTATTTTATTTCCATTCATCCCAGTCTTTTTTTTCAAACGTCACGTCGCCATCTCTACATGACTTGTCACTGACTTAGCACATGATTTATGTCGCTCGCAAGTGTAATTTCATTGGACGGCTATTTTAAGCCTGAATGTGGCTTGAAGGCACTGATCCTGGGGGCACATTAGCTATTGTCGCAGTTACTTAGTGTTGTATTCTGTGTGGGTTTTTTTGTTTTGTAATTTAGTTTGTTTGTTGTTGTTTTTGTTTTGTTTGGGGGGGGGGGGGGGGATGAAGAAGGGTTATTTGAAGTTACACATCATCGCGCTCATAACCCTAAACCGCCGTGATATAGTTAGAATACTGCTGAGTGCGGCGTTAAATAACCATCAAATTATACCCCTCAAATAACACGCTTTGATTGTCGTGAAAAATGCAAAGAATTATAACTGGCTGCAGATAGCAATGCTGAAAAAGCAACAGTAGCAAATGTTATAATTTTACTGATCTCTGAAAATTGATGATAATTATGATGTTATTTATTATTTCGCTTCACAGAATTATTCATCTTCTCATTTCACGGTAACTGTAATTAAAAAACCCATAGAATTCGAAAATCCATTCACATTTTAATTTGATTTTCACAGTATATTAGTACGAGTGGTCCAGGTGTCTGAGGTTCCCGGATAAGTTTTTCAGAGTTGCGTCCCTTAGGCGTGCCAGGAACTATTGAAGATCTCAGGGATCGTCTACGGTTCGGCGCAAATGTGTTTCTAGGTTTGTTAGCACCATTGGTTTCATCAAAGTGGCAAACCTCTGCGACATCCATCACTTCGGGTTTTTCTCCCTTATTAAACTGACATGTCGTGATATACAAATGTAACTGTTTTTGCTTGTTTTTTCTTGTGTGCAATATCCCAGCTACATGACGGCGGTCTGTAAATAAACGAGTCTGGACCAGACAGTCCAGTGATTGACATCCTAAGCATCAATCCACGCAATTGGGACACGATGACATGCGTTAACCAAGTCAGCGACCCTGACCACCCGATCCCTTTAGTCGCCTCTTACGACAAGCATAGTTGCCTTTTACAGCAAGCATGGGCTGCTGAAGACCTATTCTACCCCGGATCTTCACGGGTCGGAATGGCGTTACACCCAACTCACTCACAGTATATTATGGTCCCAAAATGAAACTCCGAATTATCGAAATTGTTTCACTGTGTTCACTAAACACACTCGGTGCACGGGAGCAACACGAGATTCACATTAGTTATATTCGTTTTACCATATAATGCGTTGCCCCTAGTCACAACAACACACAAATGCGAAACAAAGACGCAATGTAATTCGATCACCTGCATGGTAAGGTAAAGTAGATCAACAACGCAGTACACTTACCCTTATGTCAGTGATAAATATACACCGTTGTCTGTCAACATCACGTGAGATCCACGTCGAATATTTAGGCAAACATACACAATAGATCATGGTAAATAGTTCTTGTTCATGTATTCGTGTGTCGCATCGCGAAGTACATTTGCTCTGTGAACCAATGGAACAGGAATGTTGCAAAGGTCAGAAACTGTTTGCTTCCTGTTTGGAGTAAATAATACATTTCTTGTGCATGTGGCTGTGAGGTGAAATGGGGTTCAAAGGCATTAAGGATTTATAGCGAATGGTTGCACGTGTTCGTGTGTGTCTGCTTGTACTAGTCCGGAGTAAAGTCGGTTGTATAGTTTAACATTACCTCACTCAGACACAGCACAGTCCCAGACAACCGGTAAAGACGCTTTCATAATGAAAAGGTTGAGGAATTTCGCCGGCGGGGTAGGGTGATATGGTGTTAACGTCGCGTTCAAGATTATAGCACTTATGTGGCGACGTGCATGCAGGTATAATAAACCTTATGACCTATAATAACCTTTAACGGTTTATGTTTGGTCTAGGCTGATTATTATTCCTAGAATTAGCTGTCGGGGAATTAGCTTGGACCGCACACCTTACAACAACCAAGAGAAGCATCTATTAGTGGCCAGTCTTTATTCCGTGTATCTCATCAGTCATTTACATATCACAATAAAAAACAACAAAGTACAACCTAAGACAATTAAAGTATTCCGCTAATTATGAATGAACAGTTACAGTATAAATCTTACAATGTATCATACACTAAACAATTGCATTTAACAATGAAACGAAGACACTCTACATTTGGTTGAAAATATAATACTCGTGATATAGCGCAATTAAGGACATTGTATTTTAGATAAATAGGATAACTCTTCGGTAAGACACGTACTACATGTGTTACCAATAACTAAAATAATCTCACACGATCTTTGCTATTTATGAAGAACGTAATGATAAGCGTTACCTTAATATACCTAGCAGAAGATAACCTAAACTGAATAATAAGTATACACATACATTAATAAATATCTCACCCATTACTAAAATAATCTTACTTGATCTTTGATGTTTATGAAGAACGTAATGATCAGCTTTACTTTAATACAACCTTACAGAATACAACTTAAACCGAATGATAAGAAAACACTAATATTAATAAGATTTCAGTCTGCTAATTAAATAATATGGCCACATGTTTCATATCTTAACTACCGTTAAAACCAAAAGGCATATGCCCGCCGGTATGTCATTGAATGTGTACAATGTAGACATAAATAGAGCTTAATAATACTGCAAATGTAGCAATACATCAGCAAATGAATAAGACAACAAGTGTTATGTGCGCTCACGGGTTTTTGCGTGTACAGTATAGTTACCTCGCTCAATAAGTACCTTGTTTAAACATTAATTACATCAAGGGTAGTTTGAATAATTTGAATGGAACACACACAGTAATCATTTAAAGATACATTCATTTACATACACTTCAACTGCAAACAATCAATAAAATATACAATTGACAACAGATGCACATAAATTACTTTGCCTCCACGAGCCCGATTATGTGAGCCCGATAATTTGCTGAACCAATGTCTAAAAACGTTATCATATCATATTTTATACTATTTTAATATACACTATATTGTTAGATTGTTTCTCGTGCTACATGACCTTTACTTGTTACCTTAATCAGTAATGACGAATTTAAAATGTTGATTATATTCAAAGCAACTAAGAATATAGAAAACAGGAAAAATAGGAATATAGTTTAAGAACATACAATATATATGAAGTGAACATATCTTACCTTAAGACAACAAAGAGAAGCATCTTACTTACTTACTTACTTACTTACTTACTTTGGAGATTTAACGTGCGCTTTCCGACTGATGCGTATTTCGCACACGGGCCCGGCCCGACCATTTAATGTGTTTCCGAAAGGGGCGAGGGTGGTCTGTGCAACCCAAGAGCGGGCTTTAGGGGTTGCTTATATACAATTTGGGAATTTTGAGATTTGGAATAGATGCCGATGGGGTTGGGGAGGAGAACTAAGGGAGCTGGGTATGGTGGATGTTTGTTTGTTTATGTGATTTTGATTTGGTAGGTTATTATGGTTTTAGATGCGTTTTATTAGTTCCGTTTTGATTAAGAATACGCCTAAGGCCTTGAAGTTTTCTAGTTTATTTTGTGGGTTTAGTATTGCGTCTAGAGTGAGAGCCTTGTTTAGATTGAGGGTGGTTTGTAATGCGGTTCGATGTGTTAGGTAGTGTGTGCAGTGGATGAGTGCGTGTTCTGGGGTTTCTAGTTGTTTGCAGTGTGGGCAGTTACCTGTAGTGTGTTTTTTAAATTTTTTTAGATGGTTATTTAGGTTGGTGTGTCCTGTTTGGAGTTTTTGGAATTTTTGTGTATGTATGCTAGTGTGGTAGTTTTAGCTATGTTTGGGTCGGTTTGTTTATTTATTTGGCTAGCTAGTGTTGTGTCTATTTTGGATATTTTAAGTTTAGGGGTGAAGATATTTGATTGTTTGCAGTTTTGTTTAAGATTTTTAATTTGGTGTTCATTTAGGTAGTTTGTTATTCTTTGGGATATTGGGGTAAGTAAGGAGTGTTTACGAGCTAGAGCTTGGTTTTAAGGGCTGATGTTTTGGTTTATTAAGTTTTGGATGAGAGGGTTTGAATGGGACGCGGTCCAGAAATTTAAGCTTAGCTGTTCCCTGCGTAGACCTAGTGGCATTTCTCTTGTTAAGGCCTGAAGTGAGGTGTAGGAGGTGCCATGTTGGGTGCGTGTAATGAGTTTGAGAGCCTGATATTGTATTGAGTCAAGTTTTTTAGATAGAGAGTTGTTTAGGGTGTTGTATATGGCGCAGCCGTAGTCTAGTTTTGATCTAATTAGGGATATGTAGAGAGAGAGGAGAGTATCTTTGGAGGCTCCCCAGTTAGAGCCAGTTAGGCATCTTAGGGTGTTTAGGTCTTTACTGCATGAGAAGCATCTGCTAGTGGCCAGTCTTATTAGCGTGTATCTTATTACCCGGAACAAAGGCCGTTATTTATACCACCGATGCTCTTAAGTCATCATATGGTCGCATTTTCAATTATTACTTACTTTCACAATACCATCACAATGTTGCTAATCTAACGTGCTGACTATCTGAATTTAGAGATTACCTCGCAGTTTTGAAGGACATGAGTATGCAGAAATGACTAAAATTACGTAAGATTTCTCGGATAGTGCGTTATCATACTATCAGAGTAATGTTTACTTCTCTCGCTGGACATGTGGTCTTAACGATTAGCCCATAACGCTTATAGACTAAATCTTGGGAATGAAGGCAGGCGTATATCAAAACCGACTGATAGTAGACTTCGGACGGTACACGCATGTAGTCTTAACGCTCAATACATAATGCATATCAACTACACGCATTTAGTCTTAACGCTTAATACATAATGCTTATCAACCAAACCTTGTGAATGAAGGCCGGCGTATATCATCGCCGACTGAGATAGACTTTTAGTACACAAATCATTGAGTAATATACACAAAATATGTTGTTTAGTCTTATTTTATCAAGTCAAAATTATTTATGAAAAATAGAAGAAAATATGACATATTTTCGAACTATGACACAGGTTTGAGTGTGGCGGCTTGTACTAGTCCGGACTGATGCCGATTTTAAAGTGCTAGCCTACTGAGATGCCTTGACGCAGTTTAACATGAATACCCAACTCGGACACAGTATACGGACTCCGAACCGACCTGTCTTTCTTGTATAGCCTTTTTACCTCGCGCCAGGCAGGGTTACAACAAGTACATCTTTTGACGTCTTTTGATATGACGCACCCAGGGGATCGAAACACCGCCTTTCCGCTCTCTTTCGGCTTTCCTCCCACATCAAGCTTACATTACACGCAGTGACAAACCACTTATAAACTTATAACACCTTTCTTAAAAATATAGTATGTTTTATTTTAGAACCAAAATCTCAGTACTTATGTTTAGTTTCGAGTTGTCATAATTATATGGCAACTATATATGGTGAGATGATGTTTTTCGCCACTAAGAGATAAAAAGTGAATATGTTTTACATCACTTAAGAAAGCTGAGGCTGCAGGTACCCCGGGTGTTTGGGTAGCCTAGAGGTTAAAGCGTTGGCTCTCAACGCCGAAGACCCAGGTTCGATTCCCGACATGGGTACAATGTGTGAAACCCATTCCTGGTGTACCCGGCCGTGATATTGATGGAATATTGCTAAAAGCGGCGTTAAACCCAACTCACTCACTCACTTGATACAAATCTGAAGGTGAGCTTCTGTGCCTCTGGTACCATATGATGTCATCTCGTATATTGATAATAGTCCAAACAAGTACACCAGAATATATGTGGTCACTAACTGATGTTTATTGTTACACACTACGAAACATTAGAGCATAATATAACCTATTTGTACATAATACACTACCTTCATATACATAGTATAGCATGTCTTCATTACGGGGATTTAAGGTACGCATATGCATATGAATATGTATGTTTGTAATTTCAAGTAAAGTTTTACTGTTCTTTAAAAAACGGAGCATGTAAAGATATATTCAATATGTCTGCTGCTGCATTAGCATTGTCAAAACTAACAATCTTATCGTCTGCACATCTCATCCCTCGGTCAAGCAGCGATAATCGCCACATATCGTATCTCCAGGAACACACCTGAGTTGAAATTATAGGATGTTTACAGTCGTCTTAAAATGTTCCGGTTGATTACGTCTGTTTTTATTTAACATTTGGGAAACAAATTTTCCATGATGTGGCTGTTAAAATGGTTAACGTGTTGTATGATAGACATAGCACTCGATGGTTAAGATTAAACGTCAACATTGACGTTAAAACCTTTTGATCGTCTTTGGGGTAGGTTTTGGAACACTCATACTATTTTCAATATAAGAGGGATTATTTTGCATTAAACCAATCTACATATGCAAAATATGTATTTACAGAGATGGCATAAATATAGTCTTAATATGTCACCTTAAGTTCTTCAGCTATACAAATCGACATTGTTGCTACAATCCTAAATAATGTGACAACATATTGGTGCTTTCGTTTACTGTGCAAAACAGCACAGTGAAATATGCAATGTCACTTTCTTGTAAAGATACGCGATAACGCATTCTTTATTCCACGGCCAATTTGCTTAAATCCATCCCAGATACCACCCGATTCCTCCTTCTCGACCTCTGCACGTGCTTTCTCACGTGCCATTTCCTCAACCTCTTTCAGCTTTTTGTCCAATGTCTTCATTTCCTGCTTGTGTTCTCGTTCTTTCAGTTGCTTTTCAATCTCAGCATCCTTCTTTGCGTTTTCAATCTCCCTCTTGAGAGCCTGTATTTCATCAGATTGACTTGACGTTGTATTTAACAGTTTGAGTTTATCTTGAAGATTATTGACATGTTTCTCATTGTCTTTCTTTAGTTTTTCGATCCTTTCCTCAAATTCCAACTGTAACTTTTGTCGTTCCTTTTTTACAGTTTCCTCCATTTGCTGGCCAAGTTCTTTCTCTCTCCGTTTCATCAACATCTCTGCTTCTTTGTACATCTCGGTAGTGTAGTAGGTTCCACCGTTTCTCTGAATATTAGCATCGATCATGTTGAGCAGTGTACGCACCTGGGCACCATCCTGCTGTGGAAGTCTGTTGTTGAAGGCAATATATCGCTGCTTACAATCAGAAAGAAGTTGTCTCAGTGTGTCAGGGACATCTTGTATGAAGTCGTGTATCTTCTTCCCGTCAGCGTCAAGATCGTCTTTCCTAGTGAAGAGCACGAATAAGTATTCATTCATTCCTTCGCCGAACACAGCCTGAAGTGTTCCACTGTATCTTTCTCCTCCTGTGTAAAGCGGTCTATTCTAGTTACTAAAATAATGGCATGTGGTCCCGGAGATGAAAGTCCAATACATTTAACTACCTCTTTAATTACCTCAGCATTTGACATTCCTGTATCAAACAATCCCGGTGTGTCAACTACTTGAAGTCTGCGTTCGTATCGCTGGATGGAAGTACGTTTGCATTGTTTAGTGACGGACTGACCTCCCACTTTGGACTCGAAAAGCTTCTGTCCTGTGATGGTGTTTCCAGTAGCGCTTTTACCTGATCCAGTGCGACCAATGAGCACGATTCGAACTTCTTTATCCAGGGATGATTCCGTGGTCTGAAGAGCTTCAATGTTGAAGTCTGGATGTGCATCAAATACAAAGAAATGTTTTTATTGCTAGATACCTCAAACTATTTTAATAATGCCCAAATGTTATCATGATCAATGATGTTATATTGAGTATGACATTATCAAGCTATTCCCAAATGTAGAAGTACGATAATACAATTTTTTTAAACTTTTTAAGAACAAAAATAAATACACTTTATGGAAAGTTATGATCCAAACCATAAGTACTTATGAAGGCAATATCCTGGTAGAACACTGTTTACTGTGTTTATTCTTTTCTTGGCATAATACTCTCGATGTAGATGTAGATTCATACAGTATTGGTCCATCATACAAGGACGCTAAATTGCCAATCATTTGGTTGGTATAATAATACATTATTGTGCAATTTGAGTTTGAGTTTGACAATGAGTAACACTATAGAGCTACCAACGCACCCACTATAACAGGGATGAGACGTTTCACAACACTTAAAATCATTCTGCCAACTTTTCGCATCGTATCTTTGTTTTCAGTTTGTATTTCCTTCCGTACTTCTTCTCTGTAATCACGATTTGTGTTTGTAATTATTTCTTGATATTGTTTTTCCTTGACTGCATATTCTTCTTGAAGTCTTCGTTTGTCTTCATCTTGACGAGCCCTTAATTCCTGCAGTTGTTTCTTTAGTCCGTGTATCTCTGCCTGTTCTCGATATGACTGTTTTAACCTTGAAACCTCTTTTGAACATCGTTCAGTGAAGTTGTGAATCTTTTCATCAAAATCTCGTTTCAGTTTCGCTTTTTCATCGTGAGCTTCATCATGGAATTGTTGCCTTAGTTCCTGTTCTCGTTCAACTATTGCCTTTTCAGCCTCTTTGAACATTTCAGTACTGTACCAACTGCCTCCGGTTTGTATGTGGATACTATCTACGATTTGAAGGAACGTTTTAACATCCACATCCGATGGGTTTTGGTTATTTATAGCCATGCATCGGTGGTCGCACCGTTGGAGTAATTGTTTAAGTTCCTTTGACGCATCATTCAGGAATGTCTGAAAAGTTGTTTCATTATGTATCAAGTCATCCTTCCTCGTAAACACCACAAACATGTGGGTCAGCATCCCTTCTCCTAACATCTTCTTGAAGTGTTCCACGGTGTCCTGCTCCTCTTTTGTGAAGCGATCAACCCTGAGAACCAGGACAAAGACGTGGGGCCCTGGTGCCGTCATCCCAAGAAACCTGACCAACTCCCTGGAAACCTCAGCATTGGACATTCCTGTGTCAAACAGACCTGGTGTGTCTATCACTTCTAATCTATGCCCCAACCTGAAAGCAGTCCCTCTCTTACAAGTCTTGGTAACTGATAGTCCAAAGGCCTTCGATTCAAACGCTTTATAACCAAGTATTGCATTTCCTGTTGCACTCTTTCCCGAGCCAGTCCTACCCATCAACACAATTCTTCTCTCACTTTTTGAATTTGCTGCAAGTTGTGTTCCTTGTCCAGTAACTGTGGATAGTCAAACCCTGATTTCATGTATGGTCACAGATACTGAGAGTAATTTATCACACCGATTTTCTCTACACAGCAGTTCTGTGTTAAAGTAGCTGCGGATACAATATCTGCTCATCTGTTTCATTAAGCATCATATCAGGTGCTTTTCTATCTGTCACTAATGGGTAGTATAGAGTGGATGCGTTCTCAAATTCCTTGCTGTCGACATCACTACCATTTTTTATTGAGGCAGTGTGCATGTATTATTGCATTTCTGATGACTCAAAGTAGATCAAGAAACTACTGAGGGGTTTAAAATCAAATGTCCATGAATGAAAAGGATATAAAAGAAGCTTTCAATGAAAACGCAACAAATCTTGACTGATTTACCTGGAGCTGATATTCTTGGAGTGCCTGCAATGCTTGACGAGGTTTGAATGGCGCGACTTTGTGGAGATGCTGTGGTGGAATGTTGCCCCGTGGGTGCTTTGTTCTCGGCTGGAAGAATCGATACAGAAGTGAATTTAGCTTCTGTGTGTTTAATTCGAAATGATATTGTCCTGTGGTGTTGTAGCGCATAGAGTTATGAAATAAGATTTTTTTGACATAATTGAAATTGGTTCTTTCCAAATATTTAAGCAAATCTTTGGAGTTTTGAGACTACACATGATATGTATTCTGCTGTCTCAAATACTTTCCGTGATTATACGGAACGCCCTTCATTTGTATTGTATTAAGGAACATAATCAGACTGAGACAGGGATTTGGTGGTACATTTACTGGACACAGCAATATATCTCTCAGTGTAAGGATTTTATGGTGCTTTAAAATCCAATACAATATAAAAATGGGAATGTATTCAGGTTTTAAAACCAAATCGAAGGTTTTGGCAGATTTCTTCCTCAGTTAAGATACTGGCCTTATATGTGACATTTCTAAAGAAACTTTAAGTGTAAACGCAAAGAATATGGACTGACTTACCTTGAGCTGATGTTTTTGGAGTCTCTGCAAACACTGGAATGGGTTTTCTCGGAGACGCTATGGCAGCCATTTGCCTGCTTGATGCTCTCTTCTCGGCTAGAGGTATCGATGAAGAAGTTGATTTAGCTTCTGTGCATTCTAGTGTTAGTATGTGGCATTTATATCTGTCTTTATTCATCTATTAGTGAGTGGGGTTTAACACCGAATTAAACAGTAATTGGGTTCCATAATGGCGTGTCAGTTCGAAGTGAGAGGAAAACCCGAAGTCATGCAGGAAACCGCCATTACGGGGATGGTGATGACACATCAAAATTCACAATCAGATCAATTGGCTCGACCAAGCAACGTAACATAAACAATCTGACTCTTTCTTAAGACTAACAACGAATGTTATGTGAATGAGCATCTTAATGTCTTGAGTACAAATTACCCTTTAAGAAAATGAAACCTAGGTAGTTTTACCTGCATTTTGAAGAGGGGTAGCAAAGCCAGAAAATATGTCCCTCTCTCCTCCATATCTCTGCAACTGTCTTCCTGAAGAAAAACAACACTGAGTGCATGTGGAAACCGTCAACATATTTTTAAACTGTTTTTATATATATTAATGCTAGAATTATTGAAAAATACTATTATCATATGTAAATGAAATACAATCATGAGGAAGAGCGTTTCCAAGAAATATGAGTTCCTTTGTGTTTGTTGTGTAACGCCACGCTCAGCATTCTTCCAGCTCTAAGACGTCCGCTTGTAAATAAGCGAGTCTGGACCAGACATTCCAATGGTTGATATTGTGAGCAGCGATCCCCGACGTCGGGGTACGATGACACGCAATCAACCATGCCACTGAACATGATCACCCATTCCGTCTCCTCTGACGACCAACACTAGTTGGTGAGGATCTGGAATCCCCTCGGGTGGTGACATGTTTTCCATTCTACACATACCAATAATAATCCTCTACTACTGTACATACAACTCCCCACACCACCCCACACCACCACCACCATCCCCACCCTAATGAAGATCCGGTTTAGAATTGCTCTATCGCATCCTACGGGATCCAGTGAGCAGGCTCACTGACTTGCGTAAATCGATGTTCATGGTCCAGAGTCGGTTATGTTCGACGTCAATCAACATACAGACAAGCAAACAAATAACAATAAGTCCAAATTGCTTTCTCAGCTCACAGGGGACTTTGCTACTATTAAACTCTTTCACTACACTAAACAATTGCTCCATGATATAACTAGGTATTGTTAGTGGAAGCAACTACATAAATATGTATTTGTCTGTTACCTTGGAAAAAGGGTGTGTCCCAGTCACCTCCTCTGTGGTGAGCATGATTCGCTACCATACAGAGAAAGCAAACATGCCCATGCAGTGGATTATACAGAGGACAGGGGGGAAACGGCCATACATTCGCTCCTCCAGCTGAAAAAGATCGAATAATGTGAAAGGCTGACAAAGTTGCCTGCTTGAGAGTGGAACATATTAGCAATAAGACGTTAACAGTTGCAATGTTGTTGTGGGAACAGCTACATACGCCATACATTTATGTCTGAATATATATTTGACATCAATAACTGGTGGAGTTCGTTGGGTAACCTTTAGCTGAGCCAGTCACAGTGTGTGACCTTGCTGATGATGTTGATCGTTGCTCATTGAATTAACCGCTGGCCCAGAATAGATTACATAATAGTTAGAACAATGCTTTAGATGACATTTACTCACTTACACATCACGGAAATGTCAGATGTCAGATTAAAAAAAAAATCTGGAGTAAATGATTTTACAAAATCATAATTGTTCTTTGGACATACTGTCTCCTGAACAGAATTTGTCGTGGAAAACATTGTCCGTTCCCTCTTTCTGGGGAAAAAGTGTGTATCTTGAAGACTTGGCTGTAAATATGTCTCTTATAACAAAACATCCAGGCACCCCGCCCCCTACTGCTGAATATTAAATGATTGGTCATTACCCAAATTACGGCTGAACACCGGGTGTTGATCTGGATACTGGTTTGGTCTTTCCTTGAGGCATACGGCACAACGTACATCGCTGTCGTTATTGATCAGCGTGCAGAATGAACACTCCCACATGCTTCAGACTTAAGATGACCTATACAGCAAAACAACGAAAGATGTGATCTGAAATAAAGACATGTTTTATTTAAACTACCATGTAGAAATAACATAGTGCTGTGTAGTGATGATCTGACGATTGACGTATACTGGCACACCTAACGTCAACTCTAACACCAATTCACCGCTCTTTGGGGACAATTATTCATACCCAGAAGGTAAGCAGTGAAAATAGCACCCACGGTGGTTCACGAGGTGTATTGATATTGAAAGTTATATCATAAACGGTATATGAGTTTTAACGGGTTTGGCAGTGATATGGTGTCTTATTGATGTGAAAGGACAGTACGGCATCAAAATATAACTGTTTTTAATATTTAATGATTTGCTATCCATATAAAGTATCACCACAATGAGGAGGGTAGTTCCGGTTAAAAAATGTTGTTGGGGAAACTGATTAATCTGTGGTGTCGACATTTTATATTAAATGTATATTTTAGCACGAAAGTATTGTTATGGTCAATCACATCTATTTATCTCATATATATTATAGGCATTTTTCAAAGTTTAGATTGTTTTCCTTTTTTCGTTATGAACAAATCACTTCATACGAAAGTTTTATCAAAGTCCGTGCCTTGTTTTTGAATAGGAGATTTTGAAAAGTATTTTGGGACAGTTGATTAGCCTAGTGGTCAGAGAGTTGATTCGTCACGCAGAAGGTCGGGGTTCGATTCCCACAGGAAACAAAGTGTTAAACTAATTGCTGGTGTCCCCAGCGAAAAGGCTGCATTATAACTAAACATGGAGTAAAACCCCAAACATATTTCACAATTTTACATGTGAGTGGAAAAAAACCATCTTCATCTCTTCAGTCGGTTCGGGAAGTTATGGACGGATGAATGACGGGCGCACCACACCAGAAGGTATCTGGGGCATAAGTTCCGGTGAAGACAAGGAAAACGAAAATGATATTAGAATCTTGCCACATAGATGAGTTAGTCCTAAATGCAACACATCATTCAAATGGGATTAGTATCAGTATATACAACAATATGAATACAAATAAAGTAGTCCAACAAGATGAAAGGTGTACTTACACGAGACCACAGAGAGGTACGTATGGCGTATGGAGTGATTTGACAGTCTGGCCCCATACAATCATTCACCTGCTTTCTTTATGTTGACCAGTTGTGTAAGGCGCCGCGATTCGCTGTGCAGAGTTGCGTCCCTTGGGCACGCCAGAAACCTATGATTGTGGGTTCGAATCCCGGTTCGCCCCGATTATGTTTCTAGATTTGTTAGCACCATACCCGTGTTCGTGGGTTTCACCGAAGTGGTAAACGTCTGAGACCTGCATCACTTCGGGCTTTCTTCCCACATTAAGCTGACACGCCGCGATATAACTGTAATAATGTTCAAAGCGGCGTTAAACCCAACTCACTCACTCAAGAGGGAAGAGTGCCCTCGGGAGGAAGACCTTCAACCGCCACTACTACGGATTATTTTATACTACTAATATTTGATAAAATACACGATTTGATTATCACAGCCAATACCGAAGGAATCTGTCATGAGAGAGTTGAGCATATACTGGAATTAACTAGGCATGTCAAAGGTTTCAGCACGTTGGCGTCCTGACCCTGATAAAGAACGCTCCAGGGACATCATCTTTCGTGAGAATTTACTTCGTTTTTTGCTGAGACTAAACAACAGCCAAAGCATTGGAAATATCTGATGTCTCCTTCTCCGAAGATGGCAGAGTCTGTTAAATCACCTGGCAAGGTTATGGCTTCGGTTTTCTAGAATTGCAAAGAAACTGTCTGGCAAGTTAAAAAGTAAATTATGATGGCGTCACTTCTGCTAAGGATGACCAATAACACCAGCAGGAGGAAGCCTTCTTCACCAGTAGGATACAGAAACTCCAGTAGCGTTGACGGTATGTTTAAAAATAATTAGCAACGAACTCCATCCATTACATTTATGCTTAGAACTTTTCAGCCACCCTTCGTAGGTCCCCGGTATTTCAGGCGTCAGTAAATTAGGTCCCCGGTATTTCAGGCGTCAGTAAATTAGGTCCCCGGTATTTCAGGCGTCAGTAAATTAGGTCCCCGGTATTTCAGGCGTCAGTAAATATGGGCCCCGGTATTTCAGGGGTCAGTAAATTAGGTCCCTGGTATTTCAGGCGTCAGTAAATTAGGTCCCTGGTATTTCAGGCGTCAGTAAATTAGGTCCCCGGTATTTCAGGCGTCAGTAAATTAGGTCCCCGGTATTTCAGGCGTCAGTAAATTAGGTCCCCGGTACTTCAGGGTCAGTAAGTTAGGTCCCCGGTATTTCAGGGGTCAGTAAATTAGGTCCCCGGTATTTCAGGCGGCAGTAAATTCGGTCCACGGTATTTCAGGCGTCAGTGAATTAGGTCCCTGGTTTTTAAGGCGTCAGTAAAGTAGGTCCCCGGTATTTCAGGCGTCAGTAAATTAGGTTTCCGGTATTTCAGGCGTCAGTAAATTAGGTCAACGGTATTTCAGGCGTCATCAAACTAGGTCCCCAGTATTTCAGGCGTCATCACTCTAGGTCCCCGGTATTTCAGGCGCCATTAGACTAGGCCGCCATTGTTTCAGGCATCATCCAACTAGTTCCCAAATATTTATGGGGTCAGTAAACTGAGTCTTTTGTATATCATGCGTCAGTAAACCAGTTCGCCATTGTTACAGGCATCATCAAACTAGGTCCCAAGTATTTGTGGTTGGTTGGTTGGTTTGTGGTTTAACGCCGTACTCAGCAATATTCCATCTATATGACGGCGGTCTGTAAATAATCGAGTCTGGACCAGACAATCCAGTGATTAATGTCATGAGCATCGATCCACGCAATTGGGATCGATGACATGCATCAACCAAGTCAGCGAGCCTGACCACCCGATCCCGTTAGTCACCTTTTACGACAAGCATAGTCACCTTTTACTGCAAGCATGGGTTGCTGAAGACCTATTCTATCCCGGAATCTTCGCGGGTCGCCTAGAAGTAAAACTGGACGTATCGCTGAAGTATTTGTGGGTCAGTAAGCTGGGTCTTGGGTATTTCAGGCGTCATTAAACTAGATCCCAGTATTTCAGGCGGCAGTAAACTATTAGGGCTGATAATTTCGAATGCATTTCGCCCTCCTTTATACGGTTTGGATATACTGATATAACTTTTCTTTCATCTTTCGAGTTGCTTTAAAATGGGTTTTTCTACTTATAGGAAGTTATGGGCAGGTAGGCAGTTATACTGTACAGAAAATATATCAGTAAGAAACAACGAAAAAAACAACGTGATACTGATAATGTGATCCCTAAAGAAACTTGAAAGATGTTGAAATAATTATTTTTCAAGGTATAATCATGTATTTAAGATATGCTCTATTTGCATTGCTGAATGATTCAGACATATTTAAAGTTGTCGGACACAATGGCGGATTCTGTAAGCGTATCAAGTGAGACTATCTGATTGGTCAATCATGTAGTTTGATTGACAGGTGGCGATAGGTTCATGAGGTATCACTCCTATGGAGTAAATTGCTGGTTTGCCTGGTCCAGATTCGATTATTCACAAGCTGCGGTGAGAACGCGCTATCCAGGTGATAATACAATAGCATCAGTGTTATACTGTGTCCATACCAATGCTGGTTTTATTACCTGTATTGACATTAAATCAAAGCATCGTTGGCATAACGTTATTCTGGACAGTAACGTTGCAGGTAATATTGTCGTGATCAACAAACTTTCGTATTTATGAAGTCATTAGCATATACTTCTCTCCATCCATTACACATTTTCTCTATATTCTATCACTTAGTAGGGGGCACGGGTGGCCCAGTCGTCTAAGGCGCCGCGATTACCTGTGCAGAGTTGCGTCCCTTGGACACGCCAGAAACCTATGATTGTGGGTTCGAATCCCGGTTCGCCCAGAGTATGTTTCTAGGTTTGTCAGCACCATACCAGTGCTCGTGGGTTTCACCGAAGTGGTAAACGTCTGAGACCTGCATCACTTCGAGCTTTCTTCCCACATTAAGCTGACACGCCGTGATATAACTGTAATACTGTTAAAAGCGGCGTTAAACCCAACTCACTCACTCACTCATAACTTAGTATATAAAACAGTCAAGTTGACAGTGCACGTTGACTTCAGGTATCATTCAGATAGAGCACCTATAGCTTGTATGCTTGATGTATGTGTGGGTTATATGTACCGTGTTCTTATGTCTTTTACATCTTGGATACATATTCAGGTTTTTTCAAAGAGATAATTTCTCCCTTGTGTATACATCCTTGACAACCAAGATCTATATCATACAAGTGTATTCCTGTAGTTACTGACAGTTAAACTAAGTGTCACAAAATAAGTTTTAACTATCTGTACATATCATATTTAAAGTTATCATTCATTTAATTTTGCATGTCAATTCCCTGCCCAACGTATATGCAGCATTTTGTCTCATATGTATTGAAGATAACAATTAAGTGACCACTCAAACCGTTATTTAATTCTTAAACGAGGCTTTCAATACCGTGCTCTTTCAGCACGAAAGACAAGAGTATTGTGCTGAAAGGGAGTGAGTGAGAGAGTGAGTGAGTTGGGTTTAACGCCGCTTTTAACAGTATTCCAGTTGTATCGCGGCGTGTCAGCTTAATGTGGGAGGAAAGCCCGAAGTGATGCAGGTCTCAGACGTTTACCCGTTTCGGTGAAACCCACGAGCACGGGTATGGTGCTGACAAACCTAGAAACATAATCGGGGCGAACCGGGATTCGAACCCACAGTAATAGGTTTCTGGCGTGTCCAAGGGACGCAACTCTGCACAGCGAATCGCGGCGCCTTAGACGACTGGACCACCCGTGTCCCCTGTGCTGAAAGGAATTCCAGTAGGACATATTTAGGTCACATGTTCCAGCCTTTTCCAACTGATCACTGATTTTAATTTTCCATTTATATAATTTTCACCGATATTTCGCCATTTACGAAAAATGGAATGTTTCGTCGGGTAATCGAGACTGGTAGTTTTCTAGCCCTGACGTTGTACATTTACGGGATATTTTGGAAAGAATAATACAAATCACTAGTCCTTAATCCTTTTACCAACATCTTATTGTGTTGGTTTATGTTAAATGAAAGAATAACACAGAGATATATTTGGTTCTTTAATTAAAGCACTTTAATGAAACAATCCATCAAATGGACGTTACAGACGAACTACTACACATACTTGCAGCATCTGTTTCGTCACGAGTTGGTTCTGTGTGAGTGGGTTGAGTTTTACGCCGCTTTTAACAGTATATCAGTTATATCTCGGAGTGTCAGCTTAATTTTGGAGGAAAGCCCGAACTGATGCAGGTCTCAGACGTTTACTACTTCGCTGAAACCCACGAGCACGGGTATGGTGCTGACAAACCTAGAAACATACTCTGGGCGAACCGGGATTCGAACCAACAATCATAGGTTTCCGGCGTGCCCAAGGGACGCAACTCTGCACAGGTAATCGCGGCGCCTTAGACGACTGGGCCACCTGTGTCCCCGAGTTGGTTCTAATACAGCGAACGGAAGATAGTACATGGTACTAGTATATCATATCATACATATGTTACAAAAGTTGACGGTGCAGGGATGAACTGACATAAATATGTTTATATTACAACAACACTGCAACTCATCGTCCACTGTTGGAACCTATAGTAGAATGGAACATAGTTCCCGTGATCATAACATTAAGGTAACCTCGTTAATCCAGACAGTCCCGTTCCAAGTGATAACGTCGGGTTGACTGCACAACGATGCTGTTCTATTTGACCCAAACCACTCACAGTGGTGAAATTCAGTAATTGCATGTATACTACTCAACATTTGCAAAGGGTCACATATTTGACTAAATATTGCTATTTTGGTCCTTAGAAAATGTTGAGTAGTGTATTTATATGAGAAAGTATCATAATTCGAAATTGATACTAATGGTACAATATGACAGATGGCAAGTAAGCACTATTTTAACAGGACAGTGGAAAGAAAATAATATATAGTCTGTTTCCATCAGTATCAACCAGGAAGGCGGGGTCGTGTCCGGATAATCGGGGTCTGGACTTATGGGGTTCCACTAATTATAACTGTCAGACGTCAAGGGTGGATAGCGCTCAAGTAACTGAGGGTTTTCCCCGCTGTTTGTAAGCATTTCCAAGGAAAGATTTAAAAAACATACACTAAACTTAACTGTACAGCGGAATGACGTTATATGTGTGTTATCATAATGAATAGTATTGTCGGTGCCATAAACCAATCCGTTACACTTGGTATCATGTAAATATGCAAATGAGTTCACTTCTTTTAATAAGCTCAATACATTGATGCAATGCCCAAAAGCTCCACAAGCCAACGACTTACGTTTCCAAAAGGGGCAGATAGAGGTCAGCCGATGTGTGAATTTGTAAACAAACATGGCTGCAAATCTGGTGGCACTATATCATGAATGGCGCGTTTAACTATGTTCCTATGCGGTTCCAAACATGCCTTAGTGAATCGGAAGACGTCTTAAAACGTATGTTTTAGCAATGACATAATATGAAAAAGAAAGTAAAAGCCTATTGTGTTTTCGTATCATATATATATTTTGAATTAGGAAAATAATATTTGCATGACCCTCGCCAAAAGGTAACATTTTTGTATATTCCTTATATGACATTTACTCTTCGAAAACACAATTAATAGTTGCTATTTATATGAACTGCATTGTTTGCTGGCTGGAAATAGTCCCAGCTAACAGGTTCTTGTGGCGGAGATAAGAGCATAAAAATAACATTTATTGACTTATATCTTCCATCTACATACGGAGTAGAAAGTTATATATCTATTTCAACATATCAATCTAGAAACGTAACAGTGTCTTCACATTGACGGCCAAACATATGTAATGGTTGACATTCGTGTAATACATGCATTGATATTGACATATGTATTGGTCTTAATACCCGTGGTGGCATAGCGTCAAAACATCGTTGGCAAAACACATATAATAAAACCTCGTTATTTCGGACAGTAACGTTTGAAATGTTCAGGATCAGGACGTGTCCTTATTGGCAGGGCATTGGTTCTGGCAATGTCCCTTTGCATTCTTAAGATGTTTCTAAATTAATTGTCCGAAGATACGGGTTCCAGACTAAGGGGTTTCACTGGCTTCAGCAACATCCTCCTACTTCATTATAGAACTGTAATACCAAATGGACAGTAGCAATGGTGCACATATATCACATAGATATAAAAGTATAAATTTTGTCACAGTGGATAGGTCGAACGACTAAAAGAGGGATGTGTCAAATTCTCGTTTGTCTAAAATGTCACAAGTCTGACTTTCTTTGTACCAATCAATGACCCGAAATAAATAGTAATGCACTCTATAACTCTGTTAATCCAAGTATGAACCGTGTCCAGACCAAAGCGACTCTTAGAATATATTGATAAAGTTTGCAACCAAAAACCACCATGTGCAGATCGCAATAAACCCTATAACTGATACCTCTACTATGCGCATTGAAAATTGAAAATCAAAACGTATATACATAACTATGATCACAAGCACCATATTTAGCAAACATTGATAATATGTAAGTCATATTGTTTTCAACATGACATATATTTAAATAACTTTATGAGAAAATGCTTGTAAATCCTTTCCAAATCCCCTTCCCAACGTGTTTGAGCCCCTTCCATATCTCCCCGAGAGATGACTCTTCTTCCTGTTCGACTGCTTCCCGTGCTCTTTCCCGTGCTCGTCTCTCCAAGTCTCTATTTTTCTGTTCCAGACTCTCCATCCTCTCCTTGCGGTGCTGTATGCGTCTCTGTCGCTCGTTCTCGGCTTCGCTCTTCATTTCCGCGACTTGTTTCCTGAGATCTGCAACATCAGAGCTACCTCTCCTTGTCTGCTCCCCTTCCATTGCCGTTATACTCATCTGAAGCTGTTCAATAATCTCCTGCTGTTCCGACATGTCTTTGTTGTATTTCTCCTCGAACTCCTTCTCAATAGCCTCCTTCTCGCGTCTCTTATTCTCCTCCAATTCCTTTCTGAACTCCTCCTCCCTCTTCCTCATGGCCTCCTCAGCCTCCCTAAACATTGCATTCGTGTAGTACTTCCCACCATTAGCTTGGACATTCTGGTCAATCATGTCCAGAAAGTGATTGACCTGCTTATCCTTCTCATGTTGTTTATCGTTGTTGTTAAAGGCGACGTATCGTCCGCCACACGCCGAGAGGATATGTTTGAGTTTATCTGGAACATTCCTCACATATTCATCAATGTGAGATCCCTCATGGTCCAGATCGTCCTTCCTCGTGAACAACACGAACATATACTCCATCATGCCTTCTCCAAACACGTCTCTAAAATGTTCCACGGTATCCTGCTCTTCCTTGGTAAACCGGTCAATCCTGGTGACCAAGACGATAGCGTGAGGGCCAGGACAGGTCATTCCGATACATTTGACGATCTCCTTGGTGATTTGAGCATTGGTCATGTCTGTGTCAAACAACCCTGGGGTGTCGATGACGTTGATGTTGCGCCCCATCCTGTGACCGTTCCCCCCTCTACAGCTCTTGGTGACAGACGACCCCCCGGCCCTAGATTGGAAGCTGTTCACACCCAGAAGTGTGTTGCCCGTGGCGCTTTTCCCCGACCCTGTCCGTCCGATGAGAACAATGCGAGTCTCTTTGTTTAAGAACGAAGCTCCACCTTGGTTGATTCCGGCGCCTGGAATACAGGAAATCCACATCATTTAATTACGTGGGGTATTAGCTAATACTATGTTATGGATGTGACGATAAACTTGCCTCAAAAAAGGTTTAAGAACTCGATGAAGTGATTTGGAAACGTATCAGCCTAAGTGAGCGGGTGAGTGAGTGGGTGGGTAGGTGGGTGGGTGGGTGGATGGGTGAGTGAGTGAGTGAGTGAGTGAGTGTGGTTTTCCGCCGCTTTTAGCAATATTCCAGCAATGTCACGGCGGTGGACACCAGAAATGGGCTTCACACATTGTACCCATGTCGGGAATCGAATCCGGGTCTTCGGCGTGACGAGCGAACGCTTTAACCACTAGGCTACCCGAACGCCCGTATCAGACTAAAGAAGTTGGTCAAAAAGGCATGTCAGGCATAGTTTACGTTGATAAGTTTGAGACGTGAAAGGCATGTCAGGCATAGTTTACCTTGATAAGTTTGAGACGTGAAAGGGTTACTTGGCGAATCTGTCTCCATCTCTTCCATAACAGGTCCCCTGCCTGGGTTCTTGCCTGGTTTAACTGTACCACAAATACCGCAGTGGTATGTTACGTCCGTGTTGATGTAGGTACACTGGCCACACGTCCACTCTGAAATGGAATTGACTTGGAAATGATATCGATGTGTCCAGTTCAACTGGCTCCAAGAAATGCATGATTGATTTTAGAATGTGTATTACGCTGGAACCCCGTTTAAGGACATCTCTCATGGTAACAACACGTCGTGTGACGAATGTCTGGACGTGTGATTTCCCATTTGCCTCCCTAACTATGGAATCTGGAGGATGGAGCGTCTTCCCGGACAGAGGGGGCGGTCGGGAAGCCTAGTGGTTAAAGCGTTCGCTCGTCACGCCGAAGACCCGGGTTCGATTCCCGACAGGGGTACAATGTGTGAAGCCCATTTCTGGTGTCCCCCGCCGTGATATTGCTGGAGTATTGCTAAAAGCGGCGTACTCACTCACTCACTTCCCGGAGAGCGGAGGGTTGGGGGTTCGATACCAGGCCGCGTCATACAAAAATAGTCAGATGGTACTTGTATCGGGGTGAAGATACGTTCTATGTATGTACGCTGGTTTGGTCACAAAAATGATCACCTGGATCCTGATTCGGATTTACTGAAATATGTGGAAATTTAAACGAAAGGCGTGATTTTACAGCATTGAATCACCCATGAAGATCCGGGGCTTTTAAGAGTTGGATTGTTCAGCTCTCCAAACTCGATAATTTATAGGCCGCCGTCATACAGCTGGAATATTGTTGCGTGCGGCGTAAAACAACAAACAAACGAACAACAATGATTCAAAGATAATCATTGTAATTTGTTGCAGACGCTTGACAAATCAAGTCAGTGCATAAAACACTAAACGGCGGTCTTGGTACTTGGATTTCAATTTTAGTGTTCGAAACAAAAAAATGTCAAAAATTCCAAAAACACAAATTCAAAGTCGTATGTAACACAGTATCTGTATGTTAAGTGAGTGAGTGAGTTAGATTTAACGCCGCTTTTAACAGTATTCCAGTTATATCGCGGCGTGTCAGCTTAATGTGAGAGAAAGTCCAAAGTGATGCAGGTATCAGACGTTTACCACTTCGGTGAAACCCACGAGCTGTTTGTGCTGACAAACCTAGAAACATAATCGGGGCGAACCGGGATTCGAAACCACAATCATAGGTTTCTGGCGTGGCCAAGGGACGCAACTCTGCACAGAGAATCGCGGCGCCTTAGACGACTGGGCTGGGCCACCCACCACCTGTATGTTTTGATAATCGTAACAAGCGTGCATCTTGTGGGGATGGGATGTCAACCCTGCATGTTACTCTATATATTTGTGAAATTTCCCTTCCTAACCAATTAATTTACCCATAACATCACAAATTACAACCTGTGCATCACACACTGTTTGGATTTTTCTCTCTCGCGCGTATCCACTTAAATGATGTTATTCCACTTAAATTATTGCACATATATTTTTGGCTTCAAAACTTGTGTTCCATGTCTGAATAAAATACAAAAAAATAAATGACATAGAAGCAGGTATTTTCAAAGAATCACAGGACTCCCGAGAGACCAAAATATATAAGGTATAAAAAATATATCACTTTTCAAAATGAAGTGCTGTGTTATATGTAACTGCGAAATTGAATTTAGAACGGAAAGTTCTGTTCCAGATTCAATCATAGCTGTCATATCTACAAGTAAAAATGATCTTCATTGAGAACAAAGTGGGATTATTCTGAAATATCTGATTGCCTGTTATTGTCAAGAATATGTAGCTTACGAACACTGACCTCCAGGGAGACTTGTCTCCGATCCCCCGAACAGGAAGTCATCTTCTAGGGGAGGGTCCACGTGGTGGGCGGGGTTTGGGGCATAGCACACGGAGCAGTAGCGTTTGTCCGGCAGGTTGATCAGGGTGCAGGCTGGACACTCCCACATACTATCTGATGAGGCTGCAGCCAATCAGACAATGCATAATTGGCACGTGGTCTAGAGAGCATGGCATTACGATCATGTCTGCTGCATCACTGCGAAATACCAAGAAAGTGTTGACAAATGTACATGTAGGGTTTTCAAATTTGTACATGTTGGGTTTAATACATTGTAAATGTGAGGTTTAATACATTGTACATGTGAGGTTTAATACATTGTAAATGTGAGGTTTAATATATTGTACATGTAAGTTTAAATACATTGTACATGTGAGGTTTAATACATTGTACATGTGAGATTTAATACATTGTAAATGTAAGTTTAAATACATTGTACATGTGAGGTTTAATACATTGTAAATGTGGGGTTAAATACATTGTAAATGTGAGGTTTAATATATTGTACATGTAAGTTTAAATACATTGTACATGTGAGGTTTAATACATTGTAAATGTGGGGTTAAATACATTGTAAATGTGAGGTTTAATACATTGTACATGTGAGATTTAATACATTGTACATATAAGTTTAAATACATTGTACATGTGAGGTTTAATACATTGTAAATGTGGGGTTAAATACATTGTAAATGTGAGGTTTAATACATTGCACATGTAAGTTTAAATACATTGTACATGTGAGGTTTAATACATTGTACATGTGAGGTCTAATACATTGTAAAAAGGGGGTTAAATACATTGTACAATTGAGGTTTAAAACATTGTAAATGTGGGGTTAAATACATCGTAAATGTGGGGTTAAATACATTGTACATGTGAGGTTTAGTACATTGAACATGTGAGGTTTAATACATTGTACATGTGAGGTTTAATACATTGTAAATGTGGGGTTAAATACATTGTACATGTGAGGTTTAATACATTGTAAATGTGGGGTTAAAAACATTGTAAATGTGAGGTTTAATACATTGCACATGTAAGTTTAAATACATTGTACATGTGAGGTTTAATACATTGTACATGTGAGGTCTAATACATTATAAAAAGGGGGTTAAATACATTGTACATGTGAGGTTTAGTACATTGAACATGTGAGGTTTAATACATTGTACATGTGAGGTTTAATACATTGTAAATGTGGGGTTAAATACATTGTACATGTGAGGTTTAATACATTGTAAATGTGGGGTTAAAAACATTGTAAATGTGAGGTTTAATACATTGCACATGTAAGTTTAAATACATTGTACATGTGAGGTTTAATACATTGTACATGTGAGGTCTAATACATTGTAAAAAGGGGGTTAAATACATTGTACAATTGAGGTTTAAAACATTGTAAATGTGGGGTTAAATACATCGTAAATGTGGGGTTAAATACATTGTACATGTGAGGTTTAGTACATTGTACATGTGAGATTTAATACATTGTAAATGTGGGGTTAAATACATCGTAAATGTGGGGTTAAATACATTGTACATGTGAGGTTTAGTACATTGAACATGTGAGGTTTAATACATTGTACATGTGAGGTTTAATACATTGTACATGTAAGTTTAAATACATTGTACATGTGAGGTTTAATACTTGTAAATGTGGGGTTAAATAGATTGTACATGTGAGGTTTAATAAATTGTACATGTGAGGTTTAATACATTGTAAATATGGGGTTAAATACATTGTAAATGTGGGGTTAAATACATTGTACATGTGATATTTAGTACATTAAACATGTGAGGTTAAATAGATTGTACATGTGAGGTTTAATACATTGCAAAAGTGAGGTTTAATACATTGTAAATGTGGGGATAAATACATTATACATGTGAGGTTTAGTACATTGAACATGTGAGGTTTAATACATTGTGCATGTGAGGTTTAATACATTGTAAATGTGGGGTTAAATACATTGTACATGTGAGGGTTAATACATTATACATGTGAGGTTTAGTACATTGAACATGTGAGGTTTAATACATTGTACCATGTAGGGTTTAATATTTTATACATGTTGGGTTTAATAAATTGAACATGTTGGGTTTAATACATTTTACATGTGGGGAATCGAAGCCCATCTCCAACGTGTGAGAACGCATTTGTGAATAAATTAATGCATGCGTCACGAGAGTAGGGTTTCAGGTATGTGCGACTGATTTTCGGGTTATTTGGATAGTGCATAAACGTGTCATATCTCATCCATGTGTCGCCGTTGATAGTTGTAATAAACAGTTTCCCTAGCGTATTTGGTTTCTTGTGAGTCATCACTGATGAGGAAAAAGATATCTGTGAACCCTTTACACTGCTTCCGGTCATATGTACAAGCAAGTATATGATATTTTATTTACATTGGTCGTATCGATAATTTGAATGATAACATGTCCTCAGTAAACTATAAACTATATGACAGATTGACATTAATGTACTGATTACACTCTCCAATGTTCACACTCCTCCCAAATACCCCTCTACACCCGACACCTTTCACCCCAATCAATGAGTACCCTACACGCCTCACCCACAATCTATTGTGTACCGATATCCCCAATCTATCGAGAAACCCACTCGCCTCACCCAAAATGTACGGGGTACCACACCCAAAACACCCTATCTATCGAGTACCCACATCCCTTATTCCAATCTATCGAGTACACACACCCTTCTTCCCCAATCTATCGTGTACGCACACCCCTTATTCCAATCTATCGTATACTCATACCCCTCATCCCAATCTATCGAGTACGCACACCCCTCATCCCAATCTATCGAGTACCCACACCCCTCACCACCAATCTATCGAGTACCCACACCCCTCACCTCCAATCTATCGAGTACCACACCCCTCATCCCCAATCTATCGAGTACCCACACCCCTCACCACCAATCTATCGAGTACAACACCCCTCACCTCCAATCTATCGAGTACCACACCCCTCACCTCCAATCTATCGAGTACCCACACCCCTCATCCCCATCTATCGAGTACGCGCACCCCTCACCTCCAATCTATCGAGTACCCACACCCCTCACCACCAATCTATCGAGTACCCACACCCCTCATCCCCATCTATCGAGTACGCGCACCCCTCACCTCCAATCTATCGAGTACCACACCCCTCACCTCCAATCTATCGCGTACCCACCCCCCTCACCACCAATCTATCGAGTACCCACACCCCTCACCTCCAATCTATCGAGTACCCACACCCCTTATCCCCATCTATCGAGTACGCACACCCCTCACCACCAATATATCGAGTACCCACACCCCTCATCCCCAATCTATCGAGTACCCACACCCCTGAATACATCTATCGAGTACCCACACCCCTCACCACCAATCTATCGAGTACCCACACCCCTCATCCCCATCTATCGAGTACCCACACCCCTCACCACCAATCTATCGAGTACCCACACCCCTCACCTCCAATCTATCGAGTACGCGCACCCCTCACCTCCAATCTATCGAGTACCACACCCTTCACCACCAATCTATCGAGTACCCACACCCCTCACCTCCAATCTATCGAGTACCCACACCCCTCATCCCAATCTATCTACCCACACCCCTCATCCCCAATCTATCGAGTACCCACACCCCTCATCCCAATCTATCGAGTACCCACACCCCTCACCTCCAATCTATCGAGTACCCACACCCCTCACCTCCAATCTATCGAGTACCCACACCCCTCACCACCAATCTATCGAGTACCCACACCCCTCACCTCCAATCTATCGAGTACCCACACCCCTCACCACCAATCTATCGAGTACCTACACGCCTCACCCACAATCTATTGTGTACCGATATCCCCAATCTATCGAGAAACCCACTCGCCTCACCCAAAATGTACGGGGTACCACACCCAAAACACCCTATCTATCGAGTACCCACATCCCTTATTCCAATCTATCGAGTACACACACCCTTCTTCCCCAATCTATCGTGTACGCACACCCCTTATTCCAATCTATCGTATACTCATACCCCTCATCCCAATCTATCGAGTACGCACATCCCTTATTCCAATCTATCGAGTACCCACACCCCTTATCCCCAATCCATCGAGTACCTACACCCCTCATCCCCAATCCATCGAGTACCCACACCCCTCACCACCAATCTATCGAGTACCCACACCCCTCATCCCAATCTAACGAGTACCTACACCCCTCATCCCCAATCTATCGAGTACCCACACCCCTCACCACCAATCTATCGAGTACCTACACCCCTCATCCCCAATCTATCGAGTACCTACACCCCTGAATACATCTATCGAGTACCCACACCCCTCACCACCAATCTATCGAGTACCCACACCCCTCATCCCAATCTAACGAGTACCTACACCCCTCATCCCCAATCCATCGAGTACCCACACCCCTCACCACCAATCTATCGAGTACCTACACCCCTCATCCCAATCTAACGAGTACCTACACCCCTCATCCCCAATCCATCGAGTACCCACACCCCTCACCACCAATCTATCGAGTACCTACACCCCTCATCCCCAATCTATCGAGTACCTACACCCCTGAATACATCTATCGAGTACCCACACCCCTCACCACCAATCTATCGAGTACCCACACCCCTCATCCCAATCTAACGAGTACCTACACCCCTCATCCCCAATCCATCGAGTACCCACACCCCTCACCACCAATCTATCGAGTACCTACACCCCTCATCCCCAATCTATCGAGTACCTACACCCCTGAATACATCTATCGAGTACCCACACCCCTCACCACCAATCTATCGAGTACCTACACTCCTCATCCCAATCTATCGAGTACCTACACCCCTCATCCCCAATCCATCGAGTACCCACACCCCTCACCACCAATCTATCGAGTACCTACACCCCTCATCCCAATCTAACGAGTACCTACACCCCTCATCCCCAATCCATCGAGTACCCACACCCCTCACCACCAATCTATCGAGTACCTACACCCCTCATCCCCAATCTATCGAGTACCTACACCCCTGAATACATCTATCGAGTACCCACACCCCTCACCACCAATCTATCGAGTACCCACACCCCTCATCCCAATCTAACGAGTACCCACACCCCTCATCCCCAATCCATCGAGTACCCACACCCCTCACCACCAATCTATCGAGTACCCACACCCCTCATCCCAATCTAACGAGTACCTACACCCCTCATCCCCAATCCATCGAGTACCCACACCCCTCACCACCAATCTATCGAGTACCTACACCCCTCATCCCCAATCTATCGAGTACCCACACCCCTCACCACCAATCTATCGAGTACCTACACCCCTCATCCCAATCTATCGAGTACCTACACCCCTCATCCCCAATCCATCGAGTACCTACACCCCTCACCACCAATCTATCGAGTACCTACACCCCTCATCCCAATCTAACGAGTACCTACACCCCTCATCCCCAATCCATCGAGTACCCACACCCCTCACCACCAATCTATCGAGTACCTACACCCCTCATCCCAATCTATCGAGTACCCACACCCCTCATCCCCAATCCATCGAGTACCCACACCCCTCACCACCAATCTATCGAGTACCTACACCCCTCATCCCCAATCTATCGAGTACCTACACCCCTCATCCCCAATCTATCGAGTACCTACACCCCTGAATACATCTATCGAGTACCCACACCCCTCACCACCAATCTATCGAGTACCCACACCCCTCATCCCCAATCTATCGAGTACCCACACCCCTCATCCCCAATCTATCGAGTACCACACCCCTCACCACCAATCTATCGAGTACCCACACCCCTCATCCCCATCTATCGAGTACCTACACCCCTGAATACATCTATCGAGTACCCACACCCCTCACCACCAATCTATCGAGTACCCACACCCCTCATCCCCATCTATCGAGTACCACACCCCTCACCTCCAATCTATCGAGTACCACACCCCTCACCTCCAATCTATCGCGTACCCACCCCCCTCACCACCAATCTATCGAGTACCCACACCCCTCACCTCCAATCTATCGAGTACCCACACCCCTCATCCCCATCTATCGAGTACGCACACCCCTCACCACCAATATATCGAGTACCCACACCCCTCACCTCCAATCTATCGCGTACCCACACCCCTCATCCCACCATCTATCGAGTACCCACACCCCTCACCTCCAATCTATCGAGTACCCACACCCCTCACCTCCAATCTATCGAGTACCCACACCCCTCACCACCAATCTATCGAGTACCCACACCCCTGAATACATCTATCGAGTACCCACACCCCTCACCTCCAATCTATCGAGTACCCACACCCCTCACCACCAATCTATCGAGTACCCACACCCCTGAATACATCTATCGAGTACCCACACCCCTCACCTCCAATCTATCGAGTACCCACACCCCTCACCTCCAATCTATCGAGTACCCACACCCCTCACCACCAATCTATCGAGTACCCACACCCATCACCTCCAATCTATCGAGTACCCACACCCCTCACCTCCAATCTATCAAGTACCCACACCCCTCACCACCAATCTATCGAGTACCCACACCCCTCACCTCCAATCTATCGAGTACCCACACCCCTCACCACCAATCTATCGAGTACTCACGCCCATCATCACCAATCTATCGAGTACCCACACCCCTCACCACCAATCTATCGAGTACCCACACCCCTCACCTCCAATCTATCGAGTACCCACACCCCTCACCTCCAATCTATCGCGTACCCACACCCCTCATCCCCAATCTATCGAGTACCCACACCCCTGAATACATCTATCGAGTACCCACACCCCTCACCTCCAATCTATCGAGTACCCACACCCCTCACCTCCAATCTATCGCGTACCCACACCCCTCATCCCCAATCTATCGAGTACCCACACCCCTGAATACATCTATCGAGTACCCACACCCCTCACCTCCAATCTATCGAGTACCCACACCCCTCACCTCCAATCTATCGCGTACCCACACCCCTCATCCCCATCTATCGAGTACCCACACCCCTCACCTCCAATCTATCGAGTACCCACACCCCTCACCACCAATCTATCGAGTACCCACACCCCTCACCACCAATCTATCGAGTACCCACACCCCTGAATACATCTATCGAGTACACACACCCCTCACCTCCAATCTATCGAGTACCCACACCCCTCACCTCCAATCTATCGAGTACCCACACCCCTCACCTCCAATCTATCGAGTACCCACGCCCATCACCTCCAATCTATCGAGTACCCACACCCCTCACCACCAATCTATCGAGTACCCACACCCCTGAATACATCTATCGAGTACCCACACCCCTCACCTCCAATCTATCGAGTACCCACACCCCTCACCTCCAATCTATCGAGTACCCACACCCCTCACCACCAATCTATCGAGTACCCACACCCCTCACCTCCAATCTATCGAGTACCCACACCCCTCACCACCAATCTATCGAGTACTCACGCCCATCATCACCAATCTATCGAGTACCCACACCCCTCACCACCAATCTATCGAGTACCCACACCCCTCATCCCAATCTATCGAGTACCCAAACCCCTCACCACCAATCTATCGCGTACCCACACCCCTCACCTCCAATCTATCGCGTACCCACACCCCTCATCCCACCATCTATCGAGTACCCACACCCCTCACCTCCAATCTATCGAGTACCCACACCCCTCACCTCCAATCTATCGAGTACCCACACCCCTCACCTCCAATCTATCGAGTACCCACACCCCTCATCCCCATCTATCGAGTACCCACACCCCTCACCACCATCTATTGAGTACCCACACCCCTCACCACCAATCTATCGAGTACCCACACCCCTCATCCCACCATCTATTGAGTACCCACACCCCTCACCTCCAATCTATCGAGTACTCACGCCCATCATCACCAATCTATCGAGTACCCACACCCCTCACCTCCAATCTATCGAGTACCCACACCCCTCACCACCAATCTATCGAGTACTCACGCCCATCATCACCAATCTATCGAGTACCCACACCCCTCACCACCAATCTATCGAGTACCCACACCCCTCATCCCAATCTATCGAGTACCCAAACCCCTCACCACCAATCTATCGCGTACCCACACCCCTCACCTCCAATCTATCGCGTACCCACACCCCTCATCCCACCATCTATCGAGTACCCACACCCCTCACCACCAATCTATCGCGTACCCACACCCCTCATCCCCATCTATCGAGTACCCACACCCCTCACCACCAATCTATCGAGTACCCACACCCCTCACCTCCAATCTATCGAGTACCCACACCCCTCACCACCAATCTATCGAGTACCCACACCCCTCACCACCAATCTATCGAGTACCCACACCCCTCATCCCAATCTATCGAGTACCCAAACCCCTCACCACCAATCTATCGCGTACCCACACCCCTCACCTCCAATCTATCGCGTACCCACACCCCTCATCCCACCATCTATCGAGTACCCACACCCCCTCACCTCCAATCTATCGAGTACCCACACCCCTCACCTCCAATCTATCGAGTACCCACACCCCTCACCTCCAATCTATCGAGTACCCACACCCCTCATCCCCATCTATCGAGTACCCACACCCCTCACCACCATCTATTGAGTACCCACACCCCTCACCACCAATCTATCGAGTACCCACACCCCTCATCCCACCATCTATTGAGTACCCACACCCCTCACCTCCAATCTATCGAGTACTCACGCCCATCATCACCAATCTATCGAGTACCCACACCCCTCACCTCCAATCTATCGAGTGCCCACACCCCTCACCTCCAATCTATCGAGTACCCACACCCCTCACCTCCAATCTATCGAGTACCCACACCCCTCACCTCCAATCTATCGAGTACCCACACCCCTCACCTCCAATCTATCGAGTACCCACACCCCTCACCTCCAATCTATCGAGTACCCACACCCCTCACCACCAATCTATCGTGTACCCACACCCCTCACCACCAATCTATCGAGTACCCACACCCCTCATCCCCATCTATCGAGTACCCACACCCCTCACCACCAATATATCGAGTACCTACACCCCTCACCTCCAATCTATCGAGTACCCACACCCCTCACCTCCAATCTATCGAGTACCCACACCCCTCATCTCCAATCCATCGAGTACCCACACCCCTCATCTCCAATCCATCGAGTACCCACCCCTCACCTCCAATCTATCGAGTACCCACACCCCTCACCTCCAATCTATCGAGTACCCACACCCCTCACCTCCAATCTATCGAGTGCCCACACCCCTCACCTCCAATCTATCGAGTACCCACACCCCTCACCTCCAATCTATCGAGTACCCACACCCCTCACCTCCAATCTATCGAGTACCCACACCCCTCACCACCAATCTATCGAGTACCCACATCCTTCACCTCCAATCTATGGAGTACCCACATCCTTCACCTCCAATCTATCGCGTACCAAACCTCTCATCCTCATCTATCGCGTACCCACACCCCTCACCTCCAATCTATCGACAACGTTAAACCAAACTCACATACTCAGGCCCAACAAGAGTCAGAAGGAAATACATCAGCTCCATATTTAAACATGGTTAGTGACTACAGTTACCTAACACAATCTATCTACCTTCCCCACCTATTCACACTTACCCATGCGTGTATCTTCTCTCAAGACTTGGTGCAGGGGATCTGCAATCAAGACACGCCTGTGAACAAGCTATATCCACAACACAACGCAGTTGAACATGACTAAGAACTAGAGAAAAATGAACCTGGATAAATTTATTGTCGATGACAAAACGTTCCCTAGTTTCGCTTTCACATTCGAGATAAATCAAAGCATATTTCAGCAGTTTTACCGTATTCATATTAACAGCTATTCGGTGAGGTACCACTTAATTAAATGTTTATTAACAAAGTGACACAATTCCTTGTAGATGGGTTATCGACATGAATATTAAGCGTGATCCTCATCCTGCATCACGACGTCGATTTCTGTTTCAGAATATTCATATTTTCTAAAACAGAGAAATATCTTGTAATAATAGATTATGTTAGTCTACCGACGGAGGTAAGGGGTCTAAAAACCAATACAAGATGCGTGAGACAGGGTCGATAATATTACATGGGTGACACAGGGTCTTGTCTTGAGTGTTAGACCCACCACACGGGTCTCGGTTACAGGAACATGTAGGTCAGGTCTAGATCTATTGGTTCATATACATCACCTAATTAACCAGATTCTACAGAAACTCTGTCATTTCAACTTAATCAAACATTTGTTAACTTGCAGATTCTTCATAAGTTGAAGACATGAACATGGAAATATTAGAAAGTTTCAAATCAAATCACTCACCGTTCAGCCCAGTGTTGTTGGTAAGCTTTAGATATGGTCGGGTTTTCCGGATCTATTTTTAGCTCGTGAGCTGGCGCTTATCCTGTCTGCAATATCTTCTCGTGTGATCTCATGTAATCGCTGACTTCAGCATTTCCTGTGTCATCCAACTTAAGAACAAAGATGACTATTACTAATACCCAACAAAGCCTGAAAACCAAACTAGCAGTAATAGCACACCAGGTAGTCGAATATTACAATGGCTGCCGCGACTTCCCGGAGAACATGTTGACACAGTTGTCGATCGGCAAAGTCCGCCTATTTCCGTTTAAATAGTGATCACAGCTGCCGAGTCGAGTCAGAAGCGCGTTGAGAACAAGTTCCTTTTAATAACCCCGCGGTTGCGACGATATACATGGGTGCCTAAGTACAACGTTTGATGACCACGTTAATGTATATTGTTATATTGATGAATGTATAATACATATGATATATTAAAGAAATAAACGACGAGTGGGAATTGTTTATCGAACAATATAACACTGGGGGGAGAATAAACCACGAGGGACGCAGCGAATCGTTTATTTCTTATGAGATGTCAACATTATGTGACGCCTCTTTAAGGATGTTAATAAAATGTTTTATGTTGTTTGTTTGTTGTTAAACGCCGCACTCACCAATATTCTAGCTATATGACGGCGGTATGTAAAATAATCAGAGTCCGGACCAGACGATCCAGTGATTGACATCATGAGCATCGATCCACGTGTCCTTTTACACATGATAACTTATGCTGAATCTGACCACAGATATTTCAAGCAGGTGTTGGTGTGTTTAGCTTCCTGTACTAAGCTAGCCAACATTTTGTATTTTTTCCTGCAGCTTTTAATGCCAGACTTTGCATACATGTACATTTTATGACTTTTTAATGCCTGTTTATTTCAACAAATATATTTATCATATAACGGGTAGGTGTCTCGGCAGGATAAAGCCAACAGATAAAAACGATATCCGTTGGGGTCATATACGGACAAAGATGCAAAATGTCAAAGGTCAAGTAGGGACTACTTTCAGTGTTTATGAACAAACATGGCATCGGGATTGCCTAAAAGTCGGGCCGGGCCGGGCCATGACGGGCCAAAGTGTTACTGGCTAATTACTTCATTATCGGCGATCATACCCACATATAATTGATGAAACATACACACATGACATTAATGAACAATCACCAAACAAAAAAGTGCACCATAAATAAGTAATTCGGAGTAAATCGCTTGAAAACCAGAAAGTGGAGCTGCGTGTAAGCGTCGCTGATCTTGGTAACATGTAAAAGAGCAATCGTTAAACGAAATAAGATTTGAAACGTATCAAATACTTCTAGCTATCGCGATACAAATTTCCAACTGTCGGCATAGCGTTTATATTTATAGGAACGTACTATACATAAGTAAATACTACTTTATAATGTCACTGATCGTCGTATTTAAAGCAGACACGTTGGTTAAAGTAGACCTCTTCTCCTTATACTCTCAACAGTCACACAAGTGTTCGGTCCGACATGGCCCGGGCTGTCAAAATCAAAGTGAAGCCCTTTCCCCTCTACATTCTCAACATAGTCTCTATCAGAAGTGTTTTGCTTGTGTTGGGTCCGACTTGGCCCGGGCCGTCAAAATCAACTTTAAACACACAGATGTTTCTTCAAATGTGTTTACATCTATATATTAGTGTTATATCTACCTATATACCACTTTATAATGTCACGGTACATCGTATTTAAAGAAAACAAGGGGCTCAAAGTCAAGCATTTTTACTGTATTTTCTTAAGAAAATCCAAGTCAGAAGTGTTCGGTCCGACTTGGCCCGGGCTGTCAAAATCAACAAACCTCACAGATGTGCCATCAAATGGATTCACATCTATAGATTAGTATTATATCTACCTAAATACCACTTTATAGTGTCTCAGATCGATGTACTTAAAGAAAACAAGGGGTTCAAAGTGAAGCCCTTTCCCCTTTACATTCTCAACATAGTCTCTATCAGAAGAGTTTGTCTTGTGTTGGGTCCGACTTGGCCCGGGCTGTCAAAATCAACTTAAACCTCACAGATGTATCATCAAATGGATTCACATCTTTAGATTAGTATTTTATCTACCTAAATACCACTTTATAGTGTCTCAGGTCGCTGTACTTAAAGAAAACAAGGGGCTCAAAGTGAAGCCCTTTTCCCTCTACATTCTCAATATAGTCTCTATCAGAACTGTTGGCTTGTGTTGGGTCCGACTTGGCCCGGGCCGTCAAAATCAACTTTAAACATACAGATGTTTCTTCAAATGTGTTTACATCTATAGATTAGTGTTATATCTACCTATATACCACTTTATAATGTCACGGTACATCGTATTTAAAGAAAACAAGGTGCTCAAAGTCAAGCATTTTTACTGTATTTCCTTAAGAAAATGTATGTCAGAAGTGTTCGTTCCGACTTGGCCCGGGCTGTCAAAATCAACTTAAACCTCACAGATGTATCATCAAATGGATTCATATGTTTAGATTAGTATTATATCTACCAATATACCACTTTATAATGTCACGGTACATCGTATTTAAGGAAAAGAAGGTGCTCAAAGTGAAGCATTTTTACTGTATTTTCTTAAGAAAATCTCTGTCAGAAGTGTTCGGTCCGACTTGGCCCGGGCTGTCAAATCAACTTAAACTTCACAGATGTATCATCAAATGGATTCACATCTATAAACTAGTATAATATCTACCTACATACCACTTTATAGTGTCTCAGATCGCTGTACTTAAAGAAAACAAGGTGCTCAAAGTGAAGCATTTTTACTGTATTTTCTTTAGAAAATCTCTGTCAGAAGTGTTGGGTCCGACTTGGCCCGGGCGATCAAAATCAACTTAAACTTCACAGATGTATCATCAAATGGATTCACATCTTTAGATTAGTATTTTATCTACCTAAATACCACTTTATAGTGTCTCAGGTCGCTGTACTTGAAGACAACGAGGGGCTCAAAGTGAAGCCCTTTTCCCTCTACATTCTCAATATAGTCTCTATCAGAACTGTTTGGCTTGTGTTGGGTCTGACTTGGCCCGGGCTGTCAAAATCAACTTTAAACAGACAGATGTATCTTCAAATGTGTTTACATCTATAGATTAGCCTCATATCTACCTATATACCACTTTATAATGTCACGGTACATCGTATTTAAAGAAAACAAGGTGCTCAAAGTCAAGCATTTTTACTGTATTTCCTTAAGAAAATCTCTGTCAGAAGTGTTCGTTCCGACTTGGCCCGGGCTGTCAAAATCAACTTAAACCTCACAGATGTATCATAAAATGGATTCATATGTTTAGTTTTGTATTATATCTACCAATATACCACTTTATTATGTCACGGTACATCGTATTTAAGGAAAAGAAGGTGCTCAAAGTGAAGCATTTTAACTGTATTTTCTTAAGAAAATCTCTGTCAGAAGTGTTCGTTCCGACTTGGCCCAGGCTGTCAAAATCAACTTAAACCTTATAGATCTATCTTTAAATGTGTTTACACCTATAAACTAGTGTTATATATACCTAAATACCACTTTATAGTGTCTCAGAATGCTGTACTTAAAGAAAACAAGGGGCTCAAAGTGAAGCCCTTTTCCCTTTACATTCTCAACATAGTCTCTATCAGAAGTGTTTTGCTTGTGTTGGGTCCGACTTGGCCCGGGCGATCAAAATCAACTGTATCATCAAGTGAAGCATTTTTACTGTATTTTCTTAAGAAATTCTGTGTCAGAAGTGTTCGCGTATTTTTGTGCTTAAGTCACTTGGACATTGTTTAGCTTCATAAACTGTTCATAAGAAACAAGTAAGACAGCTTTGACATCATTGATGACTTAGTCTTATGAGACGTGTAAACCTTAGGGGAAATGAGCTCAAGTAAATACAGAAACAGAGGGTCTACAATTGCCACAGTGTTGGGCCCGAAAGTCTGTTTAGGATTTAAATTGTGATTAAGGAAGTAGAGGGTAGAGAGAGAACAAGATAACAAATCTTAACAAAACCTACCTGCCAAATAAGTGCTAGTTCGTTCGTATCCGTAATCCGTCACAAACTGTGACCCATTTGTGCTTCTTGCATTGTCAGACCATACTGTTGAATTTCTCAAAAGCTTAAAAAGGGTTAAAGCTATTTTTTGAAGTATAAATGGGTTGATTGGTGACTACCACAGAAGTAGCAAATGGAGTTATGTCCGATGAAATTCTCTGTTTTGACTTGTGCTAATCGTTTCCGTGTTTTTTGGGTTTAACAACTAACTTGCCTTTGCGTGTGTTTGTTCCACAGGTGGTGAAGGATACGCTCACCTCTATGCAAACACCTGTTATCCTCACTGTTTGATAGTAGTTTATACACGTAAGTATGTATAGTTGTATGTCATCTTAATATATCACTTGTGTTATCCCTCTTTTTGGTGTGTACTACAAACATAAATCAAAGTTTCTTTTAAGCTATCATGAATATCATAAAATACTTAGCAAGTCTATGCTTATCATTCTCTCTACTCCTACCAAAGGCTCTAATTGTGGCTAATTGTTACATATTCTTCACGAATACTGTAAATCATGAAACGTGTAACCAAATTAATGCGAGTTTAGACCTAGTTTCTGAAATGAACATATATTTTACAAAAATAAAAACAATTGTTTAATTATATTGATAAAATATATCACTGCAGTAATCTAGTCTTGCCAAATATGAAATTTTCACAGAACGAGCTGCTCGGAGATACAGCACATATTCTCGCGGTATGGCAGATTACAACTGTCTCAGATAATCCTGTTTTCCTAAACACACTCATAGATAATAGAAGCATTAAGCAGGGTTGAGGGAGAGGTTTATCCTGAAATGCAAAGTGTCTCACCTTACCTTCTCCAAGTGTTACCCTGTGAGTATGATCCTTGAAAAAAACACACGACGGATTAGGTAAAAGCAAGGGATTTTCCGACCAGGCACATACCATGAAAAAAAGGCTTCACTGTAAAGAGTAAAATGAAAACACCGATAAAGCAGCCAAACTATCCCTCAAAATCCCAGAAATAAGCTTAAACTTACCCATCTCAAAATCAGAAATTAAAAGTGTAAACAAGCAAAAAATCACAAAAAATGGCATAACCTATATCTAAACTCAAATAGCCAAATCAAAAAGGTGCTCAGCAAACCACTAACCAAACCAAAAATTCTCCATCCATCAAAAAAAATCGACAGAGTAATCACTAAACTCCAAACAGGACACGCCAACCTAAATAACCACCTAAAACAAATTAAAAAAACACACTACAGGTAACTGCCCACACTGCAAACAACTAGAAACCCCAGAACACGCACTCATCCACTGCACACACTACCTAACACATCGAACCACATTACAAACCACCCTCAATCTAAACAAGGCTCTCACTCTAGAAGCAATACTAAACCCACAAAATAAACTAGACAACTTCAAGGCCTTAGGCGTATTCTTAATGAAAACGGAACTAATAAAACGCATCTAAAAACACAATAACCTACCAAATCAAAATCACATAAACAAACAAACATCCACCACACCCAGCTCCCTTAGTTCTCCTCCCCAACCCCATCGGCTTCTATTCCAAATCTCAAAATTCCCAAATTGTATATAAGCAACCACTTTCGCCCCCTTTGGAAACACATTAAATGGCCTGGCCGGGCTCGTGTGCGAAATACGCATCAGTCGGAAAGCGCACGTTAAAGTGAGTGAGTGAGTGAGTGAGTGAGTGAGTGAGTGAGTGAGTGTATACTTCACTCCAACACATTTGGTGAAATTTTCTTGAGAAGATACAGCGAAGTGCTCAACTTTAACAGACCAGTTTTCTTTGAGTTATCATGCGACATCTGTGTGTTTAAAGTTGATTTTGACAGCCCGGGCCAAGTCGGACCGAAAACTTCTGACATACATTTTCTTAAGAAAATACAGTAAAAATGCTTCACTTTGAGCATCTTGTTTTCTTTGAATACGATGTACCGTGACATTATAAAGTGGTATTTAGGTAGATATAACACAAATCCAAAGAAGTAAACACATTTGAAGATACATCTGGTGTGTTTAAAGTTGATTTTGACGGCCCAGGGCAAGTCGGACCCAATACAAGCCAAACACTTCTGATAGAGACTATGTTGAGAATGTAGAGGGAAAAGGGCGTCACTTTGAGCCCCTTGTTTTCTTTAAATATGATGTACCGTGACATTATAAAGTGGTATATAGGTAGATATAACACTAATCTATAGATGCGAATCCATTTGATGATACATCTGTGAGGTTTAAGTTGATTTTGACAGCCCGGGCCAAGTCGGAACGAAAACTTCTGACATAGATTTTCTTACGAAAATACAGTAAAAATGCTTCACTTTGAGCACCTTGTTTTCCTTAAATACGATGTACCGTGACATAATAAAGTGGTATTTAGGTAGATATAATACTAATCTAAACATATGGATCCATTTGATGATACATCTGTGAGGTTTAAGTTGATTTTGACAGCCCGGGCCATGTCGGAACGAACACTTCTGACATAGATTTTTCTTAAGAAAATACAGTAAAAATGCTTGACTTTGAGCACCTTGTTTTCTTTAAATACGATGTACCGTGACATAATAAAGTGGTATATAGGAAGATATAACACTAATCCAAAGGTGTAAACACATTTGAAGATACGTCTGTGTGTTTAAAGTTGATTTTGACCGCCCGGGCCAAGTCGGACCCAACACAAGCAAAACACTTCTGATAGAGAGAATGTAGAGGGAAAAGGGCTTCGCTTTTGAGCACCGTGTTTGCTACTGCAATATGAGACACTGAAGTGTTATATAGGTAGATATGATATTATAATTAGTCTATAGATGTAGAGTATGTGTTGTATTTTTAGAAGCGCTTTGACAGTTATTAACACGTGTCGTGTCAGTCCTATGACATTCGCGAATATCCACTTGCAGAAAACATCCTGTGTTGGTTTAACATGAATTAGAAAAGGTTAATTAATTAGGTATGCCAAACACGTTAATTAATGAAAGAAGAGTAGTCAAAACACTGTCATTTCGAATTCCTGCCCAGGACATCACACCCCTGCACGCTAAGGTCGGTGAGAAACCTTCTCATCAAAGTAAAGACACAGTCAAAACACTGACTTTTCGGTATGAACTCTCGGTATGTAGCTATAATTATCAGTTCATTACATTGCTGAAGATGAATTTTGATTCAAACTCAATCAAATGAGCAAAACTATCCGTTTCTGGACATTTGAGATCTGCCGAGATATGCACGTTTCGTTTTACTATTCTGCAATCCATTTTTAGTATTACCCGCTGGCCCGGCCTGGCCCGATTTTTCTTGGCCCGACTTTTAGGCAGTTCCCCCATTGTACATCACACCAAATCCAATTCTAAACCAATGTCCATCTGTCATAAGTATTGCTCAGCAATTAGACAATGTTTACAAACAATTCATTTTTGATGGAATCATATCGATTTTCCACTGTGCCGCATTCACAAGCATGAGGGCATGTTTGTCACGATCGAAACGTATATTACATGCATTATACCGTTTATCAAGTGCAATATACAATATGCCACGTGTAATATACAGTGTGTCCCGTAAAGTGTGCGCCGGGCGAACTCGGCGCTGGACAGAAGCACCCCCTTCCACCCCCACCCACAATAAAATGTTGTGGACCCTCAGACGGACCTGTGTTATCAATTCAAGAAGTATCAAGTAGAACAACAGTTCTAAGGCGGATACTTGTATTTATCATATAATGTGTAGGTTTCTCGGGAGGATAAAGCCAACGGATAAAAACGATATCCGTTGGGGTCATATGCGGATAGAGATGCGAGTATCAAAGGTTAAGTAGGGACTACTTTCAGTGTTTATAAACAAACATGGCGTCGCCCTTGTCATTCGGCGATCGAGTCAGAATTAACCATCGGGAATCTGGATAAACTACAGGGATAATTGCTATCATTATAAAAAGAACAGTCTAAAATACTGAAAATCAGTGTCTAACTGTAACGTAGCTATGGGATTTTATAACTTTTGGCAAGTTTAGAGATATAAATATCCAATCAACTTTGCGAGGGCACATTTAATTTTGGTTTGAAAGTATTAATAAAATAACTTTCTTTTATCTTTTCCAGTGCATCAGTGTCCCATTTGTTAAACGGGAATATCACAAAATCTGTTTTTTCATTCCAGGCACACTGATCAATGTGTTGTCTGAGTGGGATACACCGGCAAGAGGGTCGTCCCTTCTTTGTTGGACCCGTGAGTGAGTGAGTGAGTGAGTCAGTGAGTTATTATTTAACGTCACATGGGCAATATTTCAGCAATATCGTGACGAGAAGTTACATTTATGAGACATATATGTAGACTAAATAAAAAGCAGTCAACGATGGTCAGTAGAGTAACTAGAATATCACAGACTTGATTTAAAACTAGTTGAGAATATCAAAAAACAGTAAGCATTAATGAACACCACAATATAAAAATGGGCTAGAAATCGTCAGCCACTGAAGGGAGATCACCATACTGGGGACCATGGGGACTTACAGTACCTTAGCTTCCTGCACGGACCCCGACAGGATTTATATCATCCCTTCAGTCACTGGCGACAGTGTACCAGTTAAGCCTTAGAACAAAATAACGAATATACTACACTTAAAAGCCTGGTATGCAGAAAAATACCTCGAATGATATGGGACTTACATACCCTCTTAGGGGGACAATAATTTTACGCTACTTCAACCCCCCTCGAGGGTATAGCCACTAGTAATCTAAGTTATTAAATTGCACTACCAATTTTTTTATAACAATACAGTTAATACATCAAAATTTATGAACAAGTTCTATTTCTTTTAACAAACATAATATTAAACGAGAATTAACAGCATTAAAAAGGTCCTTAATTGTTTTAACATTGAAATATTTATCCCTTGTGATGTAAAAATCAACACAGTCAAGCAGGACATGCTTGACCGTGATTCTTTCATCACAAGGGATACAAAACGAAGGATCCTCACCTTTTAATATATATTCATGTGTATATCTTGAATGGCCAATACGGCATCGTCGCATAATGATCTCTTCAAATCTGGACTGACAGCCCAAGTAGGTGTAACCGATATGTGGTTTAATTTCATGTAATTTATTGATAGCTAGTTGGGTGTCCCACTTCTTTTGCATCAGATCACGGATGTAAGATCTAATTACAGGTTTAAAATCAGTGTAGGGGATCAGAAGTGGTGTCACAGATTTGTTGAGTGCTGCCTTTGCAGCAGCATCAGCCATTGTGTTACCAATGATACCAACATGGCTTGGTAACCAACAAAAGACGATGTCATATTGGCCAGTAGCAAGATCATTTATTAATTCGATAATCTGGATTAAAAGTGGATGTTTGGGTGACATATTTTTAATCGCCTGAAGGCACGAAAGTGAATCAGAAAAAATAATAAATTGTTTATGTTTAGATTGATGACTGATATATTTTAGTGCTGTGAAAATGGCATGTGCTTCTGCTGTAAATATGGAACTGTTATCGGGTAAACGGGAAGATATTGTTCTGGATCCAATGACAGTGGCACTAGCAACTGCGCCACCATCCTTGGATCCATCTGTAAATATAGATTTATAAGTGTCGTAAGTGTTTCTTAGTTGATGGTATTCTTGTTGGTAAAATAATTGGTTAGTATCTGATTTCTTTAGTTTTGTTAATGTCAGGTCTACCTCTGGCTTTACCATCTGCCAAGGAGGAGATGAGAAAAGTTTAGTAGGAGCTATATCTTGGAGTTTGATATCAGAAGCTGATACTGCAGATTTTATTCTGATTCCGAGTGGTGGAGTGTGTGTTGATTTCTTATTTTAAAGGTCTTCGTAGAGAGGATTGAAGATGCATTCAAAAGCTGGATTGGACTGATTAGAATATAATTTAGTGATGTATTGTAAAGATAATTTAAAACGGCGTTGTTTAAGAGAAGGCTCATCTGCTTCTATATATAGACTGTGAATGGGAGACGTTCTAAACGCTCCAAGGCAAAGCCTCAGGCCTTGATGATGGATGGTATCGAGTTTTTGTAAATTACTTTTGCAGGCTCCACCATAAATGATGGAGCCATAATCAAGTTTTGAACGGATTAGTGACCTGTATAAGTGTAGGAGGGTTGTTTGATCCCCTCCCCACTTTGAATTAGAAACAACTTTCAATAGATCGAGTGCCTTCAGGCATTTAGCTTTTAAGTATTTAATATGTGGAAGGAAAGTTAATTGGTTATCAAAAATAAGTCCCAAGAACTTGGCCTCCTTAACAACTTTGATAGGAGTACCATTCAGAAATAGTTCAGGGTCCTTGTGTGGCTTATATTTTCTGCAGAAATGTATACAATTACTTTTTGATTTAGAAAATTTAAACCCGTTTTCTAGACACGACTTGTGAATTTTATTGAGACATAATTGTAATTGCCTTTCTATTGTGTGCATATTTTCACCACGACAAGATATATTAAAATCATCCACAAAAAGTGACCCATCAATTGAATCATTTAAAACTTTAGAGAGGCTATTTATTTTGATATTAAACAATGTGACAGACAAAATACTGCCTTGTGGGACACCCTGATCCTGATTATAATGATCAGACAGGGTTGTACCCACTCGGACTTGAAATTGCCTGTCTGTTAAAAACTGTGATATAAAATGAGGCAGACGGCCTCTTAATCCAAAATCATGAAGATCTTTTAAAATACCATGTTTCCATGTTGTATCGTAAGCTTTTTCCCAGTCGAAAAAGATCGATACAGCATGTTGTCTATTTACAATGGAATTTTTAATGTACGATTCTAAACGCACTAAGTGATCGATAGTACTTCTGTTTTTCCGGAAACCGCATTGTATATTGGTGAGAAGATTATTTGTTTCCAAGTACCACACTAATCGATTATTTACCATGCATTCCATAGTTTTACAAAAACAGCTAGTGAGAGATATAGGTCGGTAATTTGATGGATCAGAATGATTCTGCCCAGGTTTGGGTTGGGGATAACAATGGCTTTATGCCATAAAGGTGGAAACGTCCCTGATGTCCAAATATCATCGAATATAGTCGACATAGTTTCAAGACATGATTCGGGCAAGTGTTTCAGTAGCTGATAATGAATATTATCAGCTCCTGCTGCTGTATCATGAGCTTGCCCTAAGGCAGTATACAGCTCATGTAGTGAAAATACCTCATTGTAATCTTCACCATTATCAGATGTAAAATTTACTTTTTTCTTTTCCTGTTGGAGCTGATAATTTTTGAAATTCAGGAACGTAATTTGATAAAGACGAATGTTGACTTAAAGTTTTCCCAAGTCTATTGGCGATATGAGATTTATCCGTTAGCAAAGTATCGCCATCCTTTAGATGGTTTACTGTAGAATTTGATCCCTTGCTTTTGATCTTTTAGATCATGTTCCATACCTTGGACATAAGGGTACGAGAGTTAATTGTTGAGACATAATTCTGCCAGGATTGACGTTTATTTTGTTTGAATAGACGTCTCGCCTTAGCATTTGAAATTTTGACGGTGTTCAAGTTATGGACAGTAGGATGTTTTCGGAAGTATTTCTCCGCCTTCTTACGACATTTCCTAGCATGTTTGCAAGTGTCATCAAACCATGGTTTACGAACACATGGGTTAATAGAGGACTTAGGTATTGATTCATCAGCAATTTCATTCAGTTGATCTGAGAACAACTGAATTGGGTCAATAACATTCTGAAAAGACGTAGGTTGCAATTTATCTTTGCATAAAGATTGAAATAAAAGCCAATAAGCCTTCACAAAATTCCATCGAGGTGAAGGTGGATCATCAGTAGGATTAATGGGTTTAAGCACGGTGGGGAAATGGTCACTCCCACATAGGTCATCGTGGATGGACCATGAGAATTCATTTAATAAAACTGAATCCGTCAAAGACAGATCTAATGATGAAAACGTACCAGTTGCAGGGTGTAAGTAAGTGTCTGAGTCATCATCAAAGATGCATAGGTCATTATCAGAAACAAAATCCTCGATTACTTTTCCCTTTTGATTAATGATAGAACCTCCCCATAAAGGATTATGCCCATTGAGATCACCCATGATGATACAGGGCTTTGGGAGTTGGTCGTATAGTTTTTGAAGGTCATTCCGCTGAAGACTCGAGGAAGGAGGGAGATATAAGGAGCAAAGTGTAAAGGCAATATGCAGTGTAAGTCTAACTGCAACAGCTTGCAGATTCGTGTCAAGCGTAACAGGACTGTGAACAACGCCCTGCTGCACCAAAATAGAAGCTCCTCCAGTAGCTTTATCTCCCAGGGGAGAGAAGGAATGATACGAACTATACTGCCTTAAATCAAATTTATCGGTATTTTTAAGGTACGTCTCTTGTAAAGAAATTGCTGATGGACAAAGATCCGTTGTTAATAATTGCAGTTCGTTAAAATTGTGCCTAAGTCCTCGGCAATTCCATTGAAGTAGATTCGAATGATTCATGGTGGTTCTACCGGAGATCGTTCACGTAAACGTGAAGAGGAGTCACCACTGTTGTGGTGTGAAGATGGGGTGACATCCATCTCAAGCGGCTCTAAGAAATTATGAACATCTATATATGTGTCTGTGAGAGTGGGTATCTTAGTTGTGATTTTTCTGGGGGTTTTTTTTCTTTTGTTTTTTTTCCATGTCAGTTGATGGTTTGTTGGTAGCTGACATAACAGTAGCTGGTAGTTCAGGAGTGGGTGTAGATGGGGCCACAACCTGAGTCACAATTATAGATTCTGAAGACATTTCATCTGGGCTGACAGAATGAGTTGTTTGACTGTCACATGTTGTAGCCATAGTAGCTTGGAGCTTGCGTAAGATACAGACAGATATGTGTATACAGTAAATATGCCTCCGGCTTATATACACTTATAGAAAACGTACGTCGCCCATGTTTGAGTATTTATAGTTGAAGAAGTATTTCTCAATGTTTTCAAAAAAATATACCAATGTTATGAAGGATAATCCTCTCTTTCATCGACCGTATAAAGTTCGACACTGCGTGATTGAGAAAGGCGACGATCGTTACATTTTTTTACCAAGTTCATGGCCCTACAGCCAAAATTTTTCATCTTGTCTAAAGCTGATAATGTGCACTTTTCAACATACCTATTCATATCAAAGTTGTTATTCGGTTTCATAGTATTAATTGTGTCAGTTCTTGAAAATGGCGGCCATTTTGATTGGACCTACAGCCAAAATTAATCACCCTGGTTAAAGGTTTTATTGTACCAAGTTTCATACTTTTAACTCAAAGTGCATAATTCGGCCCTTTTTCACACTTAGCCGCTCCACTCACAAACACGTTTAAAGGAAATTGTGACATCTAAACTTATAAATGTACAGCTTTGTATACTGAGGAATGTCCAAAATTAGTAGCGTTCTATTTTGTTTATATAATAATTACACTCAGAGGTTTATTTCACTGAACTATGCTCTGATAGAGAAATTCTTGGAGAACAGTTCAACATCACCGCGATCTTGTATTCCGGAGACCCGTGAAGATCAAGGGTAGAAAAGGTCTTCAGCAACCTATGCCTGCCGTAAAAGGCGACCATGCTTGTCGTAAGAGGCGACTGACGGGATCGAGTGGTCAGGCTCGCTGAGTTGGTTGATGCATGTCATCGATCCCAATTGCGTATATCGATGCTCATGATGTCAATAACTTGAATGTCTGGTCAAGACTCGATTATTTACAGACCGCGGTCATATAGCTGGAATATTGCTGAGTGTGGAGGTAAACAACAACAACCAACCAACCAACTGTATTTGGTACATATCAATCGATTCATCGATACCTTGTCCGTTAAGATAATATTCTTCCCGGCCCTTCGAAATCCAATACCTCTAGTTTTATTTAAATTAACTTTCATTCAAGTAGTTTTAATGCGAAAAGATGTGGCATTTCATTATCAATAAATATCCCCGTACCACAATTTCCTTCTAAAATCAATTAATAAACAGTTTCGGGCTCAAGTTTCATCCCCGGCAGTTACCGATGTTGCAGTTGATGATTCTTCACTAGAACACAACCAAGATGATCGATTAGCCAACATAGATATAATATTTTACCGTAAGAACTTACTATTTACTCAAACTCGTCTTAAACTTTCAAGAATAAAATCATGGTTTTCTCTGTCGAACGCTTTAAAAAATCAATTAAAATGCCCTTGGTCCTGGTGTTGATAAAAGTAATTATAGGGTCCATATTTGAGTATCTCATGTTGACGGACATCACAACCATGCAACCGACATCAGCGTGCAAGATCGACCATTATTAAATTGATAGTTTAAATATTCAGGTATTTCCTGTCATACAGAGATGTGTAAATTCCCTAGCCTACATAGAGTGTGGTGTACTCACTGCTGTAAATAACAAACGTTAACCCCCCAAAATAACCTGTCTCGATATTCTGACGAAATAGATTCCTTTTGGCATAAAAGGCAAAATAGCGGCGAAACGTATATGAATGGATCACCGAGATTGTTTGTTTGTTGTTTAACGCCGCACTCAGCAATTGGGATACGATGACATAACAATGTCTTCAATAATGTACTTGTTATAGTTATGGAAAGGGTTTTGTTGCTTTATGGGACTTCTTTCTTGCATTTACTACAAGCCCAAAGATATCAAGTGACATTTATACCAGACTAATTGGCCAGGAGAAATAGAGTTTGACCCTAAACAAATTGCAACAGAAATACATCCAGCTATTTTGTACTCAGTCAACATCAGTGAACACTATACTAAAAGTCTTAGTGAATCCATCGAGGGGAAAATATTTTAATTTGACTCTAATTAAATAAGTAATTAATATACACTTGGAAAAATATGAAAATATTTTTTTGAAATATATACAGCGTTATATATCATTTTAAAGCTTATGACAAGACGTTATCATTTATTACATAAGTAAGTGCATAAAATTAATTAATTCTTTATTAATTAACTTTTCAATTGATTTTGATTGATTGGTATAATTACAAGAGAAATGTACTGAGAACATGTTTGTAACTACTCTCTGAATAGCTCATATCAGTCACTCTGTGATATACTTATTACATAATGAGCTTGCCTTGTACAATAATTAAGAGACAACAAACTCATCTCAGTATTTCCAGATTTAATTGATTGGATTAAATAATTGCCATTGTTGTGCATGTCTAATAATTTCAGGTTATCTCTCGCCGTCCTTGGTTACATGTGAAAACCAGACCATATGTGCAAATTACCTGAAGCACTACATACACTATTAAAGGTTATTCTACTGTTCAGTTCATGATTGTGTCTAAAAATGTTTTAACACAATGAATAATTCCGCAGTTGTTACAACGGTACTCTAACACGATTTCACTGGAGTCACTCAACAACTTGATCATGCATTTTTGAACCAATGAGCAGATTCAATCTTCATTAGCTGCACTGGAATTGCTTGGTTGGTCTGTTGTTTAACGCCGCACTCAGCAATATTCTAGCTATATCACGGCGGTCTGTAAATAATCGAGTCTGGACCAGACAATCCAGTGATTGATATCATGAACATCGATCCACGCCATTGAGATTGATGACATGCATCAACCAAGTCAGGGAGCCTGACCACCCGATCCCGTTAGTCGCCTTTTACGACAAGCAGTCACCTTTTACGGCAAGGATGGGTTGCTGAAGACCTATTCTACCCCGGAATCTTCACGGGTGGTGCACTGGAATTGGCCCAGCTGACACCCATATACTCGCCACATGCAGTAGAACAGTCAAGGCCATGACTCCTACAAGAACATTTCAGTCTACTCTTACAAATCCAGGGGCCAAGGATAGCTTTTGTTCTCCTGATATCCCAAATCCACTGTTGCTTCTGCTTTCCTTGTTTCACTTCTGACTTGAAGAAAAGCCCTGACTCTGTATCAGCGTGATAGCAAAGAAGAACGAGGAGGTCTGTGTCTTCACCGATGAGAACTGTTGGTCCCTGTGTCGCTTCTTCTATAGCTTTCTGTACAATAAGAAGATCCGCATCAGACTCAGCATACAGAATCTCCTCATACGTCATACCATAAAACCATGGAAGTCGGTGTAGGAGAGAACCACCATCCAGCACATAGTAGACATCGTCAGGAGGAGAGGTTTGAGATGAAGGCAACAGTGACCACCACATAGCGTCTGCAAGAACTGATTCTCGCAGCAGAGAATGAAAATCAAACAGGGCTGGTTGGTGGCTACACATTTCATATTTGAGCACATTCCTCATGTGAACAGTTTGCTGCAGTAATAAAGCGTTGACATAACAGCTGTGGATCCACTTGAACTGTTACACCATCAATCTTCACTGATAAATGCGAAGCAAGTGTTACGGCTTGATCATTTTGAAGCTGAAATCTGTCATTTTCTACAAAATGCAAATACCAACTTCCTTTGCCTTGCCAACATTCACTGCAGTCTCTGATGTCATACCAGTAGCAATGCTCCTTAGAGTTGAATCTTCAGTGAAAGGGTTTCGGTCTTCAAGATACTGCAATACTTGCAGAATATCTTGAGAATATCTTGCTTGTCTGGTAGTTGTTTAGTTGTTGTATCCTTGTGGTGGTCATCAGTATCAGATGATAGATTTGTGAGTTATTGCATGGAGTTGCTTACTTCAGCACATGCTGGCATTGAGGGAACGCTGCATTGCTTACTTCAGCACATGCTGGCATTGAGGGAACGCTGCATTGCTTACTTCAGCACATGCTGGCATTGAGGGAACGCTGCATTGCTTACTTCAGCACATGCTGGCATTGAGGGAACGCTGCATTTCAGTCATTCCTCTTCCTCTTGTCAAACCACCTCTTGACTTCAAGCTTCGCATCAGTGAGTGAGTGAGTGAGTTGGGTTTAACGCCGCTTTTAACAGTATTCCAGTTATATCGCGGCATGACAGCTTAATTTGGGAGGAAAGCTCGAAGTGATGCAGGTCTCAGACGTTTACCATTTCGGTGAAACCCACGAGCACGGGTATGGTGCTGACAAAGCTAGAAACAAAATCGGGGCGAACCAGGATTCGAACCCACAATCATCGGTTTCTGGCGTGCCCAAGGGACGCAACTCTGCACAGTAAATCGCGGCGCCTTAGACGACTGGGCCACCCGTGCCCCCAGCTTCGCATCAAGCCATGGTATAGCCATTCATGAAGTTGCCTTAAACATCAGGGTGATCATCAGGTAGCACTCTTAGCAAACATGTTATGTCCTGAAGATGCAAAATATGGAAGCATCTGAGACATTGTAGAAAGATGGAGTTTCCAGTTTCCAGTCCTTTCAGCTTTGATGAATTCCTAAGGCAAGTCGTATCTGAAGTGGGGCTGTGAGAACTCTAGGCCTGCAACTCTGCATTATTGATTGCCCTAAAGAAGCTATCTTGATATCAACATGTTTTCTTGGAATCAGTTCTTTCGGGACCCAACGTAACATTTCTGGCACAAATTCCCAAGTTTGCTACTTAGGATGCCTTTTCATCACATGAAGGATACCTCTCATTGTTGACCTCCACTGACTTAATGTCCAGCTTATAGCTTGGCTGCTGTTTGGAGAATATGGAGTTTTTCTTTCTCAATGTCCTTCTTTTTTGTAAATGTTACAACATGTTTTCCAATGACATCAGTTATGATGATTCTGTCTCCAAAATATTCATGCCAACGCTTCTTCATGTGGGGATGGTAGCATCAATTGTGTCTTGAAAATCCTTTGTTTTAACAGGATAATTATCATGACCTCTCTTCTTGTCCTGTTGAATAATTGCCCTAGCACAGAATATGCACTGATGTTTAAAATCAAAGTTAATATTGGGTGAACGTAAAATCCTAGACTGTATGATTGTATTGATGTCAGTCCTACAACTGTTTAATTTGTTGAGGATTACAATAATTTCGGCGACAATCAACATGAAAAATATGTGATGGGTGGGTGAGTATGGTTTTACGCTGATTTTAGCAATATTCCAGCAATATCACCACATTGTACCCATGTTGGGATTCAAACCCAGGTCTTCGGCGTGACGAGCGAATGCTTAAACCACTATGTTACCCGACCGCCCCATGAACTATATGTCCTGGTTTGGTTTTGATGGTGTCGCTTTGTGCTAGACTAGTTCATTTACGCCTTTGCTGCCTTTCTCTCTCGTCAAATTAAAACTTCACAGTTTTATAAGTCATCCCATATATGATATACAACGGACAAATGTATCAGAGAAGGTAATTTTTAATCATTAATGTCCAAAGAAGGATTTTAATTAACGGTGGTAACAATAATTTGTTCCAAGCACCTACGGTATTCGGTAATAACATCAACAGTTTAAAGCATAAGTCCCAAGCACGAGAATCTGATGGCACACAAGTTCAGTAACGTGTATGGCCACCATGTGCATTGACAACTGCCACACAACGCCTCCGCATGGACTTTGTGATGCTTGTGAACACATGATTGGGAAGACGAGGCCATTGTTGCTGCAAAATGGTGCCAAGATCTTGCACATTCTGTGATTGATTCTGGAGAGTGCGCAGACTTCTGCCAAGAGCATCCCAGACGTGTTCGATAAGATTGAGGTCGAGAAACCTTGACGGCCAGTCCATGACGTTGACTCCCGCATTCTGAAGGAAATTCCTTGTCAAAATTGCTGTGTGGGGTCTGGCATTGTCGTGTTTGAAGATCAAACCGGGTCCATGTGCTGCCATAAAAGGCAGAAGTTCTGGTGCCAGTACCTGGTCGCGGTAAGCAGCAGCATTGAGGTTGCCACGGATGACAAGAAGCCTGGAACGTGCTTTGCCACTGAAAGCACCCCACACCATGACACTTCCGCGTCGAAATCTGTCAACTTCGTGTACACAACACTTGGAGTAAGGTTCATGACGGCGACTCCACACCCTCGCCCTACCATCAGCAAATCGAAGATTAAGTCGGGATTCATCACTGAAGACGACTTGATTCCAATTCCTCTGAGTCCATCGTAAGAATCGCTGTGCCCACACCTGACGTTGACGTCTGTGTAAATGAGTCAGAATCGGCCCGCAGTATGGTCGTCGTGCATGAAGGTGAGCAGTTCTCAGACGGTTTCGCACAGTTTGCGCACTCAGTCTACCCATAAACAGTTCATGTCTGGTTGATGTAGCCGTCAAAAATCGGTTACGGAGGTGACGTAAGACAACCTGACGATCCTCTGCATGTGACGTCACACTTGGTCGACCTGGCCGAGGGCGATCAGCGTTGGTACCCGTTTGCTGTAGACGCGTCTGTAAATTATAAACAGTCCGTCGACTACAACCCATCGTCCTTGCGACTTCAGCTACGGACGTTCCCGTCCGCAACATGCCGATGGCACGTCCACGTTGCACATTTGAAATGCGTGGCATGACAAATGTCCGTAAAGACTTTCGTTTTCTTGTGTTTTTTAATGACTGCTAACAAGTATGGCTGAAAACACGTGCGGTATTATGGCCACGTGCCCAGTTGCACGTGAAAAAAAACTTTTGCCACTATAGTGCTGTGCATATGATTTTGATCGATTCACCTGCACAAAAACGGGTGTTATCTGAAGACAATACGTGGCCATTACTGTTTAAATACACAATAAGGGCCAACAATGATAACTGGTCAAAATATTAAAAAATAAGGATTGTGAACTTTTTAATTTGGTTCAGTATATTAATTACATGTATATTGAATTACTGATTTGGTGATCTATTATTTGATTTCCCCAATGAATGAAAAACATATTGTGATTTGTTTTGAATTTTCTTTTTGAACACATTATTGTCTTAACGACAAATGTACAAAATATAGTTTTGTTGCAAATCATAATGGATATGTTATAACTAGATAAAAAATTAAATTATCATATTTATGTATTTGTTTAATCTTTAAACATTTCTGCTATTTTAAATTATTTAATTTACAAAATGTCATAAAAATTGTGGTAATTGTCATATAAGTATGATTTTTCAAAAATATATATTTAAACTTTCAAAGCACTGACATATATTAAAATTAAGATATCATTTCCACATTAAACGATTGTGTTGCAACCTTACATCTCTCATGGTGCAACAGACTATTAACCCACATGTTTCAAGTTCTTTGACATGAGTAAATCATAATCAAAGGATTTTTCCAGTTGAAGAAAAACACTTTATGATGAACAATGTTTGCAGCAACATGCTTAGCATGAAACAAACAATATTATACTCTTGTATCTATTAAGAAATACCTATAATATACGACCTCATTCAAGTACAATGGCTTTAGAATGAAGTAATTATTAGTTCAATATTTTCATTTTTGGACACATGTTAGACGTGACATTTCAGGTTCATTTAAAATACATTTGTATAGAAAATAGTTTCCAGTAACGACTTCCTTTCCTACATAGTGACCTTTGGTCCATAATTTCAATTAAGTATTTCTTCAAACATAGCATCATATAGTAGCAGAGATAGTCAAGGTTTAAAGTCTCCCATTAATAATGCTACAGATATGTCTAGTGATATTGCAGTTCTTGAAATCAATGCTTGCTTAGGTCTAGATATATGGAGTTTTTTCTTATTAATTAACTTTGTCAATTACATTTGGGTCAAGAACATACATGAATGCATGTACTTACCTCTCTTATCAGTGAAGAATGTCTGGAAGAACGTTGCAGTAAACAAAAAACAATATCCAGTCCAGTTGAAATATTTCAAAGCAATGTCAATGTTGTCAAAAGGAGATAACTCTCATCACTTCTTTTCCTGAAGACTATTTGTCATGCAGTATGATCGTCTCAAAGCAACCTACACAAACAGATTTGCACGCCCACGCGCACACACACACACACACACACACACACACACACACACACACATTGTCATTATAAAAGCCTTAGAAAAGTGTTTGCTTATTTGGAATATTTTACAAGCCATATTCTAGGGGTTTTTTAATATTCAAATGGGAACACTGGTTTGCATTGGCTGCCGCGTACTTATAAATATCAAGAAGACCTATTATTTCTGATAATCCTCTGGTTAATAAAGGAATTTTTTCTAAATATCATTTAACTAAAGCATTTATCCATGGCATAAGTTTATGACATAAAAACATGTATGTCATACCCCAATGACACAAGTATGCAAATTAGATATGCGAATAAGATAAGCGGAAGTGGGATTTTTTTCGCCGGTGCGCGTGAGTAGGTGTTTACGAACAACATGGATACCTTTGATGTTGGAGATGTTTTAATAGATCAAAGGGGAAGTGCTACAGTGATATCCGTGTTGACAAATTGATATTACAGGTTACAGGTTGATGGTACCGAATTTGAATTTGACTGTGATGAAGGCAGATTATCAAAACTTCCCTGTGGCCAAAGTTTCATCATCAAAACGCCATCGTCGAGCACGGCGAAGCAGACGACGAACACAAAGCCGAAAGATGCCCAAGGAAGATTTGTGGCTGTTGAGGACGGCATGATCGATGGTGTGATCCTAGACAATCAAAACAAAAACACGGCCAAGAAAACTTTAAACGATTTGAAACCGTTCGATAACTTTCTTAAAGTCCAAAATGAATTTCGCGAAATGCACGAAATCCCCCCAAACGAACTAGACACACTTCTCTGCAAGTTTTTCATTAGTGTTCGAAAAACAAATGCGGAAAATTATGAACCAAACAGTCTCACGGGTTTTCAGAGCAGCATCGAGAGATCACTAAAACGAAGGGGGTATGGCTATTCACTCACGTCATCTTTAGAATTTTCACGATCACGGGAAGCATTAAAGGGGAGAAAAATTGAACTAAAGAAAGAAGGGCGTGGCAACTTACCAAGAGAACCGACCCGATTGGTGATGAAGAGATCGAGTCCCTGTGGCAGTCCGGAGCCATTAGAATCAGTAATCCATTGAGCATACACACCTTGAGAAACTTGTAAATACACCTTTACAACTTATAAATACACCTTTACAACTTGTAATAACAACTTTTAAACAATAAATGTTATGAATGAATTTGGCCCTAATAGGCTTTCGTAGTTCTACGCCGCACTCAGCAATATTCCAGCTATATAACGGCGGTCTATAAATAATCGACTATGGACCAGACAATCCAGTGATTGTTATCATGAGCATCGATTCACGCATTTGGTATCGATGACATGCATCTACTAAGTCAACAAGCCTGATCACCCGATCCCGTTAGTCGCCTCTTACGACAAGCATAGTCTCCTTTTACGGCAAGCATGGGTTGCTGAAGACCTTTTCTACCCCGGATCTTCACGGGTCCGAACAACTATGAATACAGGTGTTATGATAAATGTTGGCGACACGAATCGTGCACTGCTGCAGTTATATATACCGGAAGTTATCTGAATACAGAGCAAGGTAGACACAATTTTTATGGATAACAACTTCTTTGATACTGTAAAGATTGACGTTTCGGTATAGACCATTATACCGTTGTCAAGAAAAAAAACCAATTAAAATATTAATACAATGCAGGCTTCTATTAGTAAACTTAACAATGTGGCCCAAGATACAGACAATGTGCTTAAAATAACGACTAGTTTTGCCATACTTGCCTCTAAAACATAAACATGACAGCATTGATGTTGTTTTCTGCAGATGTGACTTACCACATTGCCAGTCAAGAGATATGGTATTTTCAGCGATATTCAACAAAACCTGTTGTTAATTTATCCATGTTTTATATAGGAATGTTCTGCAATAGTATATCTGCTGATTATCTGGATGGTTGTAAACTTATACATATGACAAAACCGATGCAAAACTCTCAAAATAGCCTGGTTTACTTCCGGTTTGTTTGATGTTTCACTCAGCAATATTCCAGCTATATGACGGTCAGTAAATAATTCCTATTGCGTGCATCGATGCTCATGTTTCAATCACTTGATTGCCTGGTCCAAACTCGATTGCTTACAGACCGCCGTCATACAGCTGGGATAATGCTGAGTGCGGCGTTAAACAATCGAACGAACAATAATCGAGTCTTGACCAGACAATCCAGTGATTGATATCGTGAGCATAGATCTACTCTATTGGAATGAGATGATTTGGTTGAAGCGTGGTGTGGATTGATGTTCGTGATATTAATCACTGGATTGTCTGGTCCAGACTAGGTTATTCACAAACCGCCATCATATAGCTGGAATAATGCTGAGTTAGGCGTATAACAAAAACAGTTGCGTGTGGATCGATGCTTGTCAATCACTTGATTGTGTGGTCCAGACTCCATTATTTACAAATTATTCATTTGCTGTGTGCGGCGTTAAGAAAACAAAATCATAATACTCATTAAAAAATCATAAAAAAGGACATATCTTGAAATGTTTTTTTATCTCAATATTCTACGAAAGTTTTCTCTAAAAGTGACACGTTTTTACCTATCACTTTTTAAAAAAAAATTAATATCGAATGTTAAACAATTAGTAGAGACAAAACTCCACATATGAAAAACAAAAGTAAAATTAAAGTAATTCCCTTGTTTAAATAAATATGAAATTAATAAAGTTTTCAAATCGTTTATATTGTGATGGGTTCCTTTTATCAGTGAAATGCCACCAACGTTGAGTCAGAAACAACAACTCGATTACTCTTGACTCAACTCTCAGCCATCATTTAGGCTGCCAAACCCAAAAGAGAAAGGCTGGAAAAGTTCACAGCTTTTTGATACTGATAGAGGTTATTTACCGATTTTTTATTTGCTGACTGCAGGGTTAAACAACAAACGAACAATCTAACAAAACCATAATAAAATAAATCATATAAAGGACATATAGAAAAGGCTGGACAAGTTCACAGCTTTTTGGATACAGATGGAACTGACCTGGTCAAAGTTCACTACATAATGTTTCTCATTGAGTTTGAGACCCGTGAAGATCCGGGAGAGAATAGGTCTTCAGCAACTCATGCTTGCTGTAAAAGGCGAGAGTGCTTGTTGTAAGAGGCGACTAACGGGATCGGGTGGTCAGACTCGCTGACTAGGTTGAAGCATGTCATCGATCCCAATGGCCTGGATAGATGCTCATGATATCAATCACTAGATTGTCTGGTCCAGACACGATTATAAACAGACCGCCATCATATAGCTGGAATTTGCTGAGTGCGGCGTTTAAGAACAAACCAACCAACCAACCAACCTCCTACAGTTTTGATATCTATAATATACTTGATATAATTTACTTGGAGATATTAACATACATGATGCTGATTGACTACTTGCAGAATTAAGTGTTGGGGATAAACTGAGCCTGTACACTTTGCTCCAATCCTACAAGTCCGACTGAATCAACAGGATCTTCAAAGGCTTTCAGTCCAATTATCTTCACACGTGTGTGCAATCAGGATCCTTAACTGTGCATTCAAGCTTTCAATACCAGGGGATGGACGGAGCAGTGTGCGAGGTAAAGAACATGGCTGATGCCTATGGATGAGTAAATTGGAACCCAACTGTGGAAAGAGGAGAGTGAACTGCAAGACGTGTTTCTCGGGGACCCAAAGGCGTATTCATGGATCAACATTGAAGAAATGGTGGACAGGGCATTCGGTTTTCAGAGGGAACTTATCAACCATTCTGGTAAAGGTGCAGATGACATTCTTAATGAATGGCCTTTCCTTCAGGAGGAGTGAGGGATCCTAACCCAATTTTTGTTATGGTAGATTGCAGAACAATAATAGCTAATGCCTATGCAGCCAAAAGTCCACGCCTTAACAGATTCTTCACTAGTACAGTAAACTACGGTTATAACGAACTCAAAGGGACTACTAATTTTAGTTCGTTATAACCGTAGATCGTTATAAGCATATATACATCATAACTTCAGCAAATAGTCGGGACCAAAAAAGTAAGTTCGTTATATCCGTCACTTCGTTATAACCGTAGTTAACTGTTGTGTGTCAGCGTGTCCAAGATGTGAATAAGAAGTGGCTTGAAGTAGCAAATGAACAAAGCTATCAAGACAATGTTACAGCCTACACCCCAGTGCTTATTTTGTGCTAAGTTGCGAGTCTGCAAGAGAAGCCGTCACTGTTTCTAATTGTTGATGTGAGTAATATGTGGTATAATTTTGTTGCGTTAATTAGAAACCACTAGAGGATTTGGTTAATATGAAGCATATCAAATTTAAAATACATGTACTATGGATATCCTAAGACGTTTATTGGGTCAATATTTGAGTGCTCATTCAAGGGGCTAGAATAGTTACCCATTGAATAGTTGAATTCAATTTTTTCCATAAATCATGAGACCCGTGAAGATCCGGGGTAGAATAGGTCTTTCATATTTATTCAAACAAGGGAATTACTTTAATTTTACTTTTGTTTATTTCATATGTGGTGGTTTGTCTCTACTTTAGTAAATTTATGAGAACAATATTGTTTAACATTCGATATTAAGTATGTTTAAAGGCCCGTGAAGATTCGGGGTAGAAAAGGTCTTCAGCAACCCATGCTTGTCGTAAGAGACGACTAACGGGATCGGGTGGTCAGGCTCGCTGACTTGGTTGATGCATGTCATCGTATCCCAGTTACGTGGAACGATAGTCATGATGTCAATCACTGGATTGCCTGGTTCAAACTCGATTATTTACAGACCACTTCATATATATAGCTGGAATAATGCTGAGTGCGGCGTAAAACAACAAACCCAAACCAAAATTTTGAGATCCACGCAATTGGGATCGATGACATGCATCAACCAAGTCAGCGAGCCTGACCACCCGATCCCTCCGTCGCTTCTTACAAGCATAGTCGCGTTTTACGGCAAGCACGGGTTGCTGAAGACCTTTTCTACCTCGGAATCTTCACGGGTCTAACGCAATTGGAATACGATTAAATTCATCACTCGCTGCATTGTTTATTAACGTGTTAAATTTTCAATCTATAACTATTCGGCCCGCCATTCTAAATTCTTTTCCTTTAAACTCTTGCTCTTCACGCGCACGACTACCGTGGCTCTCAAGCGTAGATCGGCTCTGAATCATACGCTCGTCGGAGGCGGGGCCAAGGCTGAGGGTGGGGGAGTTTCGCGGGAGTGGTTCCATCCACGTAACCTCGGCTCCTCGCCCAACAACAGCTACTCTCCCGACAACAGCGCCCCAAAGTTACACCAGAGCCGTCACACAGGCACGGGAACCGCAGGGACTGCCAGCATTGGTCACCCCCCATTGCCGTGGCTGACAACAATCAAGGTATAGGTACCCGTTTGATGAAAACGTTCACCATGTCACTATTATGCCAGTAATGCTTCTTTCACAGGATAACCAAATACCTATCGCCAACCCCCTGACACAATTCAACCCAGCTTATCAAAATGCCAGCCAATCAACAAATAATAAATGCACAATCCATTAGTCAAGGGCACCAAAATATGGCCACGTTGCCGCAGGCGAGCCTGAAATGATCACAACTGCCAATCAGCCAATTATAATAGCCGCAACCCAGCAAGCCAGAAATCAACATCTTAACTTCAGCGCCGAAAACATTGGTTTCACGTCAAACAGGCAATTAGGGAACATACACCGGGGAGACTTCATCGACTGAAAACGCTGTTACCACTAGGTAGACAGCCAACACAGGAAGGATCAAATTTTATCATGGAACTGCGGATGCATCAGGCCAGGTTACCTTCAAACCCAGACAACAGCCATCAAAGCCTCTGAATATCGGGTCTTAGACATCAGCCTTTCTGACATTCATCACGGACATTCATCAGCATCGTCATAGAGCGAAGCACACAAATCAACAAAATGCAGGAGCTGCTAACCTACGTCGAGACGATCCGCGCCGCTGCTGCCCGCTTTTGGGGCGACTGTTAGGCACAATACGACATACAGCTTCGGCAAAAAATGGAGAGGGACATACTCCATTTCAAAGCTCGTTATATACAAACCCAGGCACTCATAATAGCAGATGCTCTTTCGAGATTTCGGTGGGCCCGGTTTCGAGCAGCGGCACTTCGAGCGGGCCAGCAGGTAACCCATATCCCGCCAGACATTTGTCTGATCACCAGCTATTATTCGCCTAAGGGTTTTTGCTCTCTATTATCATTATAAGGACTAGTGGACAAAAACTGTTAGTTGCTAACCCTGTACACAATGATTTACATTTTCGTACTCTGGAAATGGTGTGACCCCTAACTTCTTTTGAGAAGTATACATACAATAAACTACGTGCGATGGGCATGGGGCCGGCGGGACAGCATATTAATAACAAATTACAACTGGGTTCTTTGCTGCGGCAGCGGCAGCCCAAATGTTCCTGCCTGCTGTTTCCGCGAGAGGGAGTGCAAACATCCCATGCATGCCACGGCAGAGTGCCAGAACTATGCTGCTCACGCATACTGTCCCGTCGGTGCCATCCACACCGCGCCCAATTTTCATCCACAATCTGCTTTGTCTCCTTTATTACATTATATTTCTAGTATTTTGGTTTGTTGTTTAACGCCGCACTCAGCAATATTCCAGCTATATGACGGCGGTCTGTGTAAATAATCGAGTCTGGACCAGACAATCCAGTGAGCATCGATCCACGCAATTGGGACGGATGACATGCATCAACCAAGTCCCCGATCCTGACCACCCGATCCCGTTAGTCGCCTCTTACGACAAGCATAGTCGCCTTTTACGGCAAGCATGGGTTGCTGAAGACCTATTCCACCCCGGATCTTCACAAGTGGCAGGCTTGTTGACGCCTTCTCAGCATACCAATCAGTGAACTTGACATTGATATTGAGTCGCATTTCTGGTTAGGGGTCAGCAGTCGTATTAATTTGGAGACCCTCAATTTCCAGATTTACAGTATTAGTTTTCCCCCCACTTCTTTGAGGTTAGTGAAATTGGTTAACACCATAATAAAGCTCGCTATAGCTCAGCTTATTTATTGTTTAACTAAAACAAAATGGTTAGTTTTTTGGGGGTGTATTATGACCGTCTAGAATATTTCACTGATCTCAAATATCAGGGAGGTCACCACTGATGCTGTACTGAAAAAACAACTTGTTCAAGGTTTACAAGGGGTTCTCTGATACATCAACGTTGACAACTGACGTTGGATCAACGTTGAAGTGTCAACGTCAGTCCAATTTTCGTATGAAACCAATTTGCAACGTTGTTTCAAAGTTGTGATGCCTTCTGTGAAGTAGGTTGATAAGTATAATACCGATAATAATGACAAAGAGATAAATCAACGCAGGTCGGGTAAGTATTTGTAACTTGGTTAATTATAAGTTGACATTTTTTAATAAGATGATAGAAATAATGGTGCAGAAAAAAGACAAGCAATTAACATTATAACCGTGATGCAATCGCGTTGCCTCACACAATCCACAAAGAACAATATATAGGGCGCATTATTACTATTTATTCCTTATTTGATATCAATAATTCATTTATGGATACCAAAGAACGAATTTATATCACAAATTTGTTTTGATATTATCATGAAATGTTTATTAATATAGCAAATCGGTTTTTTAGTTTAACTGAATTTATTATCAAATAATGTACTTTATACTCAAAAACCCTTAGACCCGAGAACGTCCAGTTCATTTGTGGCAAAATTTACAGACAATGAAAATTGTAGTTTAGGCCCGCACTAAAAGGCGGACAAATTTATTACAAGGTATATATAAACGCCTATGCGTTACAATTCGCCAATCCGAAATTGTATGAATAGGGGAAACAAGGGCAGAGCGCGCCTTCGGGGCAAAGCGAGAAAGCGTTACCGTCCCTTATCAGCCGTCAGATGGCGTGATTTTTTTAGTGATCATCCAATGGGAGCAGACGTTCAGAAGCGCCCAAAACAACTCTGACGCCATTTGTACGAGTAGTGAAGGTACGTTTCTAAAAATACGAAAAAATGTGATTTTGCTGTAAGGAATGTACATATTTTAATGCGTTTATTGTGAGAAAACGTAACATGATATCCAAAACATTTGTGCATTTGCAAAACATGTTGGCATCAAGTATCTTTTGGGAGTTAACATGCGACAGTTCGAGACCCAGTAATTACGTGTTATTTAATTTTCCAGTGATACTGTCATTGGGGTAAAGGGAGCCCGGGGGTGCGGTTTGCCCCATATGATCTGATTAATTTTGTTTGTTTTTCAGGATGTTGGTAGATGGATGGTCTGGACAACTTTGTGAGCGGGGGAAACATTATATATCAACTTACAAGAAGAGAAGTTGGACAAACAAAAGCTTCATCTCGGGGAATTTCAAACAATTATCTTTGTATACTGTTAACGAAACTCTTTCTTTCCGAACCCGACGATGACATTCAGATGAACATTGTTTTTCTGCTGATTAATTTGACTAGAAGCCATACTTACTTTGGTGAGAAGTCAACTGAGGCACTGAGAGAGATTTTTACATCACACAACTTCGGGCCTGAGCAGGATCCCTTGTCAGTTATTGAGTGTGCACGGATGTACCTTAGAAGTGTTTCTCCACTCATAGATTGCCAGTACAACTATATTTGTCAAGACTACTACCTTATCGAGGCCTATGTTGATGACTTGCGAATGTAGACTTTACAGAAGAAAATGGTGAGAAACTATATCAGAAAAACTAAGCAAGGCAGCTATGGTTGTGAAGCCTTAAAGCGTGCACTAGATGATATCAAATCAGGACAATCTATTCGTCAAGCTTCAAGAGACTATGAAATTCCCAGGAAGACACTCCAGCGGCACGCTAAAGGACAGGTTAAAAACCCTGGGTTATTAGGCAGATTTAGGAAGGTATTCAATGATACATTTGAGTCTGAACTAGTTTCTCACATTCTGCGTATGCAACGGATGTTTTACGGATTGACCTCCACTGACATTCGTTCATTGGCCTTTACACTTGCAGAACAAAATGGCCTTGACCACCCTTTTAACAAAGCAACACGGAAGGCAGGGGAAGATTGGTTGAAGGGCTTCATGCAGCGACATCCAGATTTATCCATCCAAAAGCCGGAAGCTACCAGTATATCCAGAGCTGTTGCTTTTAATAGACCATCTGTGAACATTTTTTTCAACCTCTGTGAACATTTTTTTCAACCTCCTCAAGGCCGAGATGGAGAAGCATTCATTTCAGCCAGATTCGATCTGGAATATGGACGAAAGTGGTATTACCAATGTCCATCGTCCACGGAACATTTTGGCAAAACGGGGCGATAAACAAGTGGGAAAGGTCACGAGTGGTGAAAGGGGAAGAACCGTGACTGCGATCTGTTGCATGAATGCATCTGGGACCTACATACCTCCTATGCTTATATTCCCCCGAAAGAGAATGTCGCCTGCTTTGATGAAGGGAGCACCATCAGGGTCTATTGGAAAGGCAAGTGATAATGGACGGATTAACCATGATCTGTTCCTCTGTTGGCTTGAGCTTTTTGTTCAGTATGCAAAGCCATCTCAAGACCGAAAATGCTTGCTCTTTCTGGATGGACACAGTAGTCACAAAACTCTAGAGGCTGTCAACTATGCACGTGATCACGGAATTGTCATTATTGTGTTACCTCCACATACCACTCACAAGCTGCAACCCCTAGACAGGACATTCTTTGGGCCTCTCAAGGCTAACTACAACAAAGAAGCTGACAAGTGGATGCTAATGAACCCAGGCAGTAGAGTTGCATTCTTTGACATGGCACAATTGTTCGGCGCTGCCTACACGGTGACGGCAACCATGCTGAAAGCAACCAATGGCTTTACCTGCACAGAGATATGGCCCTTTAACCCGGATGTTTTCACTGATGACGATTTTGCAGGCTCCACTGTTACGGATCAACCGAGCCTGAAACACAACTTGCCCAAACAGCCTTGCCTCAAGACAATCCTGGATCAGGACCTAGGGCAACATCCGATGCCATAATGCCACCAGACAAGCCAGATTCAGGGCCTGGGACATCCATGCCGTATTGCCACCAGACAAGCCAGATTCAGGGCCTGGAACATCTGATGCCGTATTGCCACCAGACAAGCCAGATTCAGGGCCTGGAACATCCGATGCCGTATTGCCGCCAGATTCAGGGCCTGGAATATCCGATGCCGTATTGCCACCAGACAAGCCAGATTCAGGGCCTGGAACATCCGATGCCGTATTGCCACCAGACAAGCCAGATTCAGGGCCTGGAACATCCGATGCCGTATTGCCACCAGACAAGCCAGATTCAGGGCCTGGAACATCCGATGCTGTATTGCCACCAGACAAGCCAGATTCAGGGCCTGGAACATCCGATGCCGTATTGCCACCAGTGAAAACCAGGGTTACATGCATCAACCTTTACAGAACTGACAGCAGGTCCTTCAATCGAACCACAGGTCCTTCAATCGAACCCCAACAAAGATGTAAGAAGACAGATTGAAGCACTTTCACCACTGCCAGTGAAACGCAAGATACGGAACCGAAAAAGAAAATCTGACTCTTCCATGGTAGTTACATCATCACCTTTCAAGAAAATGATGGAGGAGAAAGGACAGAAGAGATCAAAGAAAACCCTCACCAAGGCAAACAAGAAAGTTGCTGATGAGTCGGAGGTATGGCACTGTTTGTACTGCAACGAGTTGTACACAGAGCCACCTACCGAGGACTGGCTTCAGTGCATTAAGTGTAGACAATGGTTCCATGCAGAGTGTGGAGATGAGAAGGATATTTGCGATCTCTGTCGTTGAAGTACATATATCTTTCTGAACCGTAATTCCTGAGAACACGTTAAGACAAATGTTGTCTTTCCCAGTTTGTGTTTTCATGTGTAATGTTTTGTTTAAACTAAGAACTAGGTATATTTGAATATGACCAGGAGGAGTTGATTGAGTGAGTTATTGTAGACACTTTGATAGGAAAGTGTTGGTTTGCAAAACCCATGTTACAGTTATTATTTAGTTTTGGAGTTACCTTCTTAGCATTCTTGTGAACAGACTGAATTTTACTGTCAGTAATATTATTTGTAGTTATTAAAGAAACTGGAAAATATATTATCATCGAGCTGTTATTTGTGAAAGTGGGATAAAGTGGCCAAGCACTGGTCATTTTGCCCCAACCTACAGGGCAAAGTGGCCAGTGTTTGTCAAAACTCATTTACACAGATGTAACTTATTACACCTGCGGAGGATTTTAATAGCATGTACCATAATGGTGTCAACTGAAAGGATGTTGCAGCTGTGCTGTGAGTTTAATTATATCTTTGTTTAGAACCACAGCATTTAGACGAATGCGTTAGAGGGTGCACTTTGCCCTGGTCTTCCCTAAGCCACAAAGATGGGGGAATCGACGCATACACCCACATGACTAAGAAAACAAAAGGAACATAACTAGAGAGATAGAGAGGAGGAGGTGGTTTTAAGTTGCTAAAATGAGACAGGGCAAAACACGTCTGGAGCGGGCGGCTATCCAAGCGGAGATGCGCGTTAATCAGAAAGCTAACGTGGATGACGTCACCGTTTACGTCATATCCTTTTAAGTGATGTATTGCTTCCCGCCATTTGTTGTAACAGGGCAGCACAAATGAAGCGCATTTGGGTTTTTTCCCATAAAAAAAAATTGGGAAAATGTTTGCATTTATACTCAAAAACCCTTAGACCCGAGAACGTCCAGTTCATTTGTAGCAAAAATTACAGACAATGAAAATTGTTGTTTAGGCCCGGTACAAAAGGCGGACAAATTTATTACAAGGTATATACGCCTAAGCGTTACAATTCGCCAATCCGAAATTGTATGAATAAGCCACAAAGGTGGGGGAATCGACGCCACAATAGTGGAACACTATGCCCCCACCCGACGACGGTCTCGGGACGAGTTTTAGAAACGTATCAATAAAATTTAAAGCAGCTTCCTCCTCCCTAAATATGATATATGCAAGCTATTAAATTACGTATGGAATATTTGTGAAAGTTGATTGTTGACTGCGAAGGCCCGCGAAGAGTCCTGCAACTTTGATCAAGAATGTTTTCGGATTCCAGAAAAATGTTCCATGTAACTCGATCTGCATTGATTGAGTATCTTTGATACAAACACACAAACATAGCACAGAGTTCCAGGTCCATAGAAAGTGTTATGTATTGACCGGTTCGCCCGAGTGTCTTCACTTCCACCTTGGGATTCGTCTTCGGTATCGTCTGTTGCCTGCAAAAGTAAATCCTGGTGGCAGTATCTCTTAACTAGCTTATCATAAAATATTTTGTATCATGACGTACTATATGTAGGCCTACATTTCGTAAACAATGTAATCTAAAACAGCTGTAGTTAATTATTGGTGCGGACCAATACTTGAGATAGCCCGCACGAAATGGAAATCGTAAAAGATTCCTTGATGGAACATGAAATTATTCACATTAGTAATTATTAGAATTAAATAACGAAACTCATTGAGCAAATTGCCTGACCCTGAGGCATAGTGTCTGCTCTTGCGAGACACCACACCCCTGTCTTAACACTTATTATAAGAGTAAGGTATAAAATGCAACCATACAACACTCAACTCTACTCTGTAATTCATAAAGGCCCATAGTTGGGACGTGTAAATATTTACATGTAGCTACTCAACAAATAGTCAATGACAGACTGTAATTGAACAAACTCGCCTGACCATGAAGCATAGTGTCTGCCCATGCGAAACACCACACTCCCTGTCTTGGCATAATGAACCATAACAAGGTATCACACATTATAACATAGTAAGTGATACATTGAACAACAGACTCTACTCTGTAATCGCAGCTGTATGAGTAGATCAGTAACAATCGCATTTTCCCTACATTTAAGTGATAAATAAAACTCTAGATAGCCAAACTGCCCTTGCGAATTGGTCCTAATCAGCGAATAGGCTCTTTTTCCCGTTGAGCTACGCTACCGACAACAACCCTTATTCTCTACAGCTGAACACGAATGTATGCTTCAAATGCATCTGAATTCCACCGGCCCGGCCCCTTTGCCGAATTTTTGCGTCAGACGGGCATTTCTTTGCTGCCTAGCATGCTGCACCCATACGGAAACTGTGTCCTTTGTATCTAGTAGAATCTAACCTTAAGAAGTTAATTATAACTCTGAGTGCCTCGTTAAAGGAGGATCTTGTTACCGGTTTAAAGCATCTGTCACAAAACAGAGGGCCTGGGAAGAGAGACCTTTGTCGTAGGTAACGTTTGAGCGCAGCAACTCGACATAGTTTACTGTCTAACTTGTCTAGTGTGGCGATCTTGCTAGCTTTACCGCTGTTGTGTTTATACGTCGATATGTTAAGATAGGCCGCGGAGCTGGAAAGTGAAACGTCCTGCACCTACAAGGCCGCTTCGTCATCCGAACTACGCACCGTCAGTTCACCAATCCGAAAAAATCCGTGAAAGGCGACTAAAATCATTGTGTCATAGAGTAGTCTGATTGAAGGCTTGGAAAACACTGGAAGAGTTTAGACACTTAGCCCCATGTAACAACTTCTGAACTTGAAAAGAATTTGATTTGTCCTCTAAACCGCGAATTTTATGAATGTAAACTAATGCTGAAATGTAGGTCCTCATTGTTGAAGGTGCTAACTCCAAATGAAACATATACGCCAAAAATAGTGCCCAGTTAAGTGTTGCTATCGGTAGCGCCGGCGAAATACCTAGACAATCCCGGGAGAATTCATTCTACAAATCCCACGCCCTGGTATTTGTAGCCTGACTGTTCTTACATAGAGCTGCCCCTAATAAAGTACCTAAGTGAATAGATAATTCTCGGGTTGTAGGGGCGGATGAATCCGCGTTTCCTGCTTGTCTGCCCATGGTGCCTGACTGAGAAATTTTGATATCTGTAAACGAGAAGGTAGGTCTGCCGACTTATTATGTCTTCCCGGTATGTGTTCCGCTCTGAATTTTATATCCCGTTTCAAACACGAAAGAACAAGGTTCCTCACCAAGGACATCAACTTGACGTCTTTAGACGTTTGCTTGTTGATAACAGACACTAAAGCTATGTTGTCTGTATGAAACAGTAAACATTTTCCTCTTAGCTCTTCAGCCCATAATCTAACTGCCAACACAATGGGGAAAAACTCTAAGATAGCTATGTTAAACAACTTCCAACAGCCTGGCCAAACTCCATACACCCATTTGCTTCTAAAAACAATTCCATACCCTAACGACGCTGCAGCGTCGGTTAAGAGATGAAGCGCACTATTCGACAACCACGCCTGTTTCAGCAATACGGATATCCCGTTAAACTGACCTAGAAATTGCAGCCACAATTTAAGATCCTCTCGAGCTTGCTTATTTAACCGTATCCGGTGATGGGGTCTCTGGATCCCGACAGTTAAATCATACAATCTCTAAGAAAAGCCCTACCTGGTACCACAACTCTACATGTGAAATTAAGGTAGCCTAATTAGGATTGCAGCTCACTAAGTCTAACCTTCTTCTTCTTGCACAGATCAGCGGTCAAGTTTCCAGCCTTAACTAATTTGTCTGAAGATAACCTGGCTTCCATAGCAATAGTATCTATTTCGATTTATAGAAACTGGAGACATTTGGCAGGCCCTACTGTTTTTTCCGGCGCTAAAGGAACCCCAATATCTCCGCATATGTTTAAATATGCTTCAAGTTCTCCACGACACTTGCCCCTGCTCTGAGAAATAATGAGGAAGTCGTCTAAAATATGCAGCATATGTCCTATCCTGAGCTTGTTAATTGCAATCCAGTTCAACGCAGTGCTAAACGTCTCGAATATTTTGCATGCTGACGAACAACCCATTGGCAAGCACTTATCGAAATAATATTCTCCTTTCCAGGGGAAACCAAGTAGATAATCGTGAGGGTGAATAGGTACAATTCTGAAAGCTGATTCAATGTCGCACTTCGCCATATAAGACCCTAAGCCCATCCTAACAATAATGTCAATTGCTTCATCTAAGGAAGCATAATGTACATTGCTCGCCTTTCCAGGTATACCATCGTTGACAGAGTTACCGCAAGGATAAGTAAGGTGATGGATCATTCTAAATTGACCTGGGACTTTTTGGGGGCATACCCCTAAGGGAGATAGAAACTGTTTATAGGGGCCGGATATCCTACCTAGTCTTAATTCTTTGCTTAATTTGTTTTGGACCACATCTATGTTATCTGAAGCACTTTTTAAGTTGTGACAATCTCCTGATTTTAAATTGCCCTCATATCCAATGCGAAACCCAAACTTGAACCCCTTTAATAGATAATCAGTGATTTCTTTATCATAACCTTCAAGCCAATGTTCTAGCTTATGCACGTTTATTGGGGTTGGGAGGTTGGTTTGCTCGGTTTGGTCTACCAAATTCTTTCCTCTGCCCACATTAACTGTAGCCATGGTCACCTCCGCATTGGGGACACTTGTGACTGTATCTACAAGGTTTGGCATTGCATTCCCGTCCGAGATGAAAGCTGAAGCAGAAACCGTTTGGGATGGCAGATTTGGCAGACCCTGAGGTCTTTGCCTTAAATTGCCTTCGGTTTGAGGGACGAAAATTATGCAAATTTGAAGTAATTGCACTTAACCATAATTCCCAGTGTACTGTTCCCCAATCCAAATTGTTTTCTGACCTCAACTTCCGAAATTTGGTATCATAGGCATACTAGTTACCCCCTTTCTGGGCTAGTTCTCTGATTGTACTAACATACTTTAACATAGCCTGAACATCCTCAGGATATTTCTGAATGTGAACCGACTTGAAAATGTGGAATGAAGAAACCCATTTGTCATTAGACAAAAACCTTTTCTTTGATGAATCGGAGACATTGACAGATTGACCATGTACATTAATTGTAAGATTTTGGTCGTGAGTATCACCTGACAAAAGTGAGGCCATTTCAACGAATTCGTTTTGCAGAATTTTAGTTTTAAGTTTGTCTCCTTCCCCAAAGCCTAAGGGTATGGACGTAGATTTGAATTCTTGCATTTCAGTCTGGTGGAATCGATGACATGCATCAACCAAGTCAGCGAGCCTGACGACCCGATCCCGTTAGTCGCCTTTTACGGCAAGCATGGGTTGCTGAAGACCTATTCTAGTTCAATGAATACGTCAGAATCATATGTGTGCTAAATGGACACACTTTGAAATTCATATTCGCGTTTTGGTAATATTGGGCATAATGGCCTCAAAAATCAAATTAAGTTCTGTGTATTTAGGCATCATAAATAGAACAAAACATTGTCGTCGTTTGGGTCCGAATTTAATTTGATGTGTTTCGAGATGGACAACACAGCTTGTCTTATGCTGATGATGTTGTGTTATCGTTGTGCGCCGGATACGACGTCGTCATGGACAAGAGACTGACTGATAATGGCACCGAGACGCCAATGGTTTGTTAATCTTTTAATGCATTTAGACTTTTGTGGTTAAATTTCTTGATCGCTAAATTCCATTGTTACAAACGATGTTGATGGGGATGTCTACACCTTCACCATGATCGCCATCACATCGGCAACGGCTGGGTCTGAAACAAAGTGATCATGATTAAATATCCCGATCAATCCAATATCACAATTCCACATCGTTCAGAAACAGGCATGTCGAGCAACACCTAATACGAGAGCAGGGTCCGGTTTCACAAAGCAATCGTAGAGCTGCTTCTTAACATAAAGAATCCTTATCCTGTCTTCAGGCAATAAAACATACTTCGTGTCAACATCCAATTTTACTTAACATCATTGAATTACACAATAATCTTGCTACTGGCCAATACGACATCGTCTTTTGTTGGTTACCCAGGCATGTTGGGATCGTTGGTAACACAATGGCTGACGCTGCTGCTGAGGCAGCACTCGTCATACCCTATAGTGATTACAAACCTGTAATTAGATGTTTCATCGGAAATCTAATGCAGAAGTGGGACACCCAATTGGGTATGTAAAAATTACATGCAATTAAAGCAAATATAATTTATATCTACTTTTTGCAATATTCCAGCCATATGACTGCGTCTGTAAATAATCGACATCATTCGCATAGATTACTGGATTGTCTGGTCAAGATTATTTCCAGACCGCAGTCAGTTATTGACATTATTCGCATGGAGACCCATGACGATCCGGGTTAGAATAGGTCTTCAGCAACCCATTCTTGCCGTAAAAGGCGACTATGCTTGTCGTAAGAGGCGACAAACGGGATCGGGTGGTCAGGCTCGCTGACTTGGTTGAAGCATGTCATCGATCTCAACTGCGTGTGGATTTAAACAACAGACAAGCAGACAAACAAAGCTTAGAATGTTATACTCACTGCCGTGGTCCCAGTTTGTGCTTGTTTCACCAGCTGCTGTCAGGAAGTACGGGAAGCTCGTCGCATTAGCCTCCCATTGACAACCTTCGCCCCCAGGCTGGTCTATCACCACCAACCAGCCCAGGTCGTTTTCACAGCCAGCGTAATTTTCGTTCATTATGAAATGCCGAGAGCCGCCTCTATAAGCAAGATACGTTTACTTGATATACTTGCGGAAACAATGACTGTGCTTCATAAAAGGTCAAACAAAGTAGATTTATTTTGAAATGAAATAATGCATCTTTCAATACATCCTCGACCTCGTGATTCACAATTTGCAAGGCGAACAAGTTTGATGTGTGTTTTTTGTTTTTTTGTTTTTTTAAATGTGCACAGGACACAAAGATTGTATAGCTGTCAGGGGCTCATAAAAATATAAAAGCGTATTTCAACTAAGGATTTGGAAATTACTCGATTCTGATTGGTCAATCAGAGGTCAAATCACAATAACCCCTCTGATTGAAACAGCTGATTTGACGGCCGCATCATCGCGGAAGCTAATATAAGCACAGTCATCTTTTTCAGTCATTGTCGGTAGGCATATTTAAATAATTTTATCTTAACTTATAGATTACAAAATGCAAAGTTGTGGTTACTGCAATATTCAAAGGATGTGTTGCAATACATTTTGTGCAGAAAACACGATAGGAACCTACAATGAGAATGTAATTTAAGTTTTGGGGACAACAGAGAGCTTGGAATTTGGCGCTTTTCTATATACAATTATGACGCCATATCTTTTGCATCAGAATGAATGTTTGATGTCTTAATGGTGACGTGCTGTGAAGAACGAAAGCTTTGCAAAGCTTGCTTTGTTTTCTTTAGAAGTGCACACCTCATGTTAGCTTACGAATTGCCGTACTTGTATGCTTTCAATGCATGTTGAGTGAAGTATTACGGTGTTAACAGACTGATCAATCTTATCATTCATATACAGTGCCATATTTTGTTTAATGGCTGTTTTAACATTTGAAACCTCGCGCTGCGCGTTCAGTTCCAAATTAAACTTGTCGCAGCTATATATATGACGGCGGTATGCAAATAATCGAGTCTGGACTAGACAATCCAGTGATTAATATCATGAGCATCGATCCACACAATTGGGATCGATGACATATATCAACCAAGTCAGCGAGCCTGACCATCCGATCCCGTTAGTCGCCTCTTACGACAAGCATAGCCGTCTGATTATGAATAATAAGTGTTTGTATGTCTATGAATAATAGATGTTTGTTTGACTTTCTGATGATGTTGTTAATACAAGTAGAAGTCCCGACAGATAGGAGTACATACACCCTGATTCCTTCCCACGAGAAGGATGATGGTGGCCACACGAGTTTAGCTCTATAGAAATATCTGCCCTATTTGTGGAATCTGCCATAGATCTGAGTTTACGCCAATATCAGCCCTATTTGTGGAATCTGCCATAGATCGAAGTATGCGCCAATATCAGCCCTATTTGTGGAATCTGCCATAGATCTGAGTATACGCCAATGTCTGTCCTATTTGTGGAATCTGCCATAGATCTGAGTATACGCCAATATCAGCCCTATTTGTGGAATCTGCCATAGATCTGAGAATCACTTTGAATCTTCATGCGTAGATCTGATGAGGCGATTTTATTTCCAAAAGCCAACTTTTGAGCAAGAGTCGAATGAAGCTTTTGGAAATGCAGGATCAAGAAATGGCTAAAAGGGAACTGATAGAATGTGTTTGGTATTGAATGTGTTATAATATGAATAATGATAGGAAAATGTTTGGTAGGCGAGAAAACTAAATAATCGAGCCTGGAACAGACAATCCAGTAAATGATATCATGAGCATCGATCCACGCAATTGGAATCGATGACATGTATCAACCAAGTCAGCTAGCCTGACCACCCGATCCCGTTAGTCGCCTTTTACGACAAGCATAGTCGCCTTTTACAGCAAGCATGGGTTGCTTGAGACGTATTCTACCCCGGATCTTCACGGGTCCATTCGGGAAAAGCATTTCCTCCTTCAAATCAAGGTCGTAATGTTAAGATTATTTATACATGTAACACCCCACAAGAAAATATGAATCCATCTGTAATAAGAAATAATTAAGTGGGAATTGGAATTAAATATTGCTAAAAAAAAAGCCGGGGAAAAGAAAGTATACAACCATGCTTGATGGAGGCATAAAATGGTTATTTGATGGTGATGTATTTGATACGGGTGTTATGGTTGTGGTTTGGACCTTACGTTTGCAGTGTGGCGGCAACTGTGTTCATCCTAGTAACGTTTTGATAACATTTGTAATGTTTTTGTCAAATCCAATTTTCAAGTGTATATACGTTCTTTTGCCCAGCACCTTATATACGATGTACGTTGTATGATTTAAAGTGTTGATTTTGTTCATTACCCCTGAACACTGAAGTAGTTGTGGGGCGTTTCTGGTGCCAGGAGATCGGTCCATGGGGATGCTGTCACGTGAAGAAGGTCAAACCAGGAAAAGACGTTGCATCCGGTACATTCGAATGTTACATCGACAATCATCTCGCCGTCTTTGTAGAGACCCAGCAAAACCTGAGTTGGAATTTGGTCAGTTAGAGAACAAGGTAACCGTATTCGACGTAATAAGCGCCCAGGGCGCTCTCAAAATTAGAAATAAGGGGCTCTTATTAGAATATTATTTTGGTAAATGGTTAACGTAAATTTTGTGGTCTATGCTGACACCCTGAAATGTTTATATACGACAGATATATTTTTCCAGAATTTAATTGCCCATAATTAAGAGTGCATATAACACACGAGTGCGTATAATACACGAATGAATAAGTCTTGTGTACATTGGTCCATCGGAAGGGGTGCTAATTGGGATTGTTCACTAGCCAATATATTAGCAAATATCGCCGTGGGCGCTTATTAGAGCGGGGCGCTTATTACGTCGAATATGACATGTGATTCTAGATACAGAACCGTGGTTTGGAAGTTCATAAAAACAGAAAGATAAAGCGTTATTTATAAACACTGAATTATCTATGAAAATAATACCTGCACGTCATCCAAACAGTGTCTGTTAATCAACTCGTCTGTTGGTACTTAAACTACAAGCCGCCCTTGCAAGCAAATACGTTAACTGCATTCTATCCATAATCAATAACGCTAACAAAAAATAACAGATTAACAAATATGCCTGACATTTACTCTGGATTATTTTTAATATTTAGTTTGTAAGCTTTAAGATTGAACAAACAGACACTGTGTACCTGAATGACTGTCAATAATACGGACAAATGTGTATTCTCCTGTTGATGACAAAAGCGAATAACTCATCTTCAATGTCTTTGGTGTGCTGAGGCATGGTCCCCTGTCTTCTACACACGTTTTTAAATTCTTCTTTTCCCTTATGTCTATCATACAAACACGATTTTATTCTCTAACTAAGCAGGAGCGGTCGGGTAGCCTAGTTGTGAAAGCGTTCACTCGTCACGCCGAAGACCCGGGTTCGATTCCCGACATGGGTGCTATGTATAAAGCCCATTTGTGGTGTCCCCCGCCGTGATATTGCTGGAATATTGCTAAAAGCGGCGTAAAACCATACTCACTCTAGCGAAACAAGATTTTTATAATTTCTATTATGGTTTTTTGTTCTCTCAATTATATTAATACGACCTGTTTTTTACATCGCTATCATAAAATTAAGATATTTTCTTAAGTACGATATTGTTCTCCATGACGTTATTTATATATAAATACGACCTTTTATCCTTACTGAATTATCATATAATTAAGAATTTTCTGCAACATCGTTATCATAAGGCAGGATTTTTGTCCAACTCCAACATGGAAAAACATTAGCACGTGCTTGTGAAACTAGGACAATACGATCCACACTTGATCATATTACCTGTGAAACGCCTCTTTGATCCCAAGTGTCGAGGTATCTGCTTCTGTAGTGACGGTCACACGGTATAGAACCGTTGAGGGACAAGCAGCCCTTGGGGACGTTGTTGACGACGGTGTACTGGTCGTCGCGATGACTTGAGTTGGTGTATTCTTCCAAGGCTGATTGGTTCAGTCCAGCAGTTGCTCGGAATACAAGCGTCCACTCGCCAAACTTTGGGGCACCTGTAGCATGGTAGAAAATAGTTTATGTCGTGTTTACATTAAAGAGAAATGTACTAAATCCCATACAGTTTTCAGCTCAACTAAATGAAATTGCAATACCCAAGTCCTCTGCCAATCATCATATTCGTAAGACCCGTGAAGGTCCGGGGTAGAATAAGTCTTCATCAACCCATGCTTGCCGTTAAAGGCGACTATGCTTGTCGTAAAAGGCGACTAACGGGATCGGGTGGTCAGGCTAGGTTTGTTTCTTTGTTTGTTTCTTGTTTAACGCCGCACTCAGCAATGTTCCAGCTATATGACAGCGGTCTGTAAATAATCGAGTCTGGACCAGACAATCCAGTGATTGACATCATGAGCATCGATCTACGCAGTTTGGATCGATGACATGCATCAACCAACTCAGCGAGCCTGACCACCCGATCCCGTTAGTCGCCTTTTACGACAAGCATAGTCGCCTTTTCCGGCAAGCATGGGTTGCTGAAGATCTATTCTACCCCGGATCTTCACGGGTCTACGACGCTCTTTGAAAACATGATAGAAAGAGCATGCTCGATTACAAAATAAGTCTTGTCATCGATCTCAATTGCGTGCATCGATGCTCATGATATCCATCACTGGATTGTCTGGTCCAGACTCGATTATTTACTGCCGTCATATTGCTGGAATATTGCTGAATGCGGCGTTAAACAACAAACCAACCAACCAACAAAATAAGTGGCAATCATGGATGAACTATGTCTCCAATATTAAATCACTCACGCCCATTAATAAGGTATGGAACATGATTAAAACAAGTAAAGGCAAAGGTTCAAATTTTTCTGTACAGCATCTTAAAGATGGTGACACAATAATAACTGAAAATTCTGACATTGCAAATAAACTTTGTGACACTCTTGCAAATAGTCTTCATCATCAAATTATCTCCCTGGGTTTCAGAGATTTTCGAAACAAAAGGAAAAGAAAAAAGTGAATCTTGCTTCTAATAACGGTGGAGATTACAGTGACGTATTTTCATTGCATGAGCTACATTTGTACATACCTCTCTTTATTATATACTTCCAAAGTTGAGAAAAGTAATATTTTCATTGCAGTGAAAAAACACTTGATATTTCACTGCAGTTCACATAACACTTGATATTTTACTGCAGTGAACATAACACATTATTGTCATACTAGAGTTACCTCACCTCAAATTGTCTCCGTTTATATTACGTGTCAAGCCCGTACACAAACTGTTGACGTCCTTTTTCACGTGCGTTCCACATTGACAGGCAAAATTATGACAAATGGGCCTTTACGGAATTAATGTCACTTCTTGCCTTTAGTTATTCTCTTGAAAATGTTTCGTTATAAACTGTAGAGTTCTCAATTGAGACTGTTCGTTTCGCAAAGCGCCCATTTTGTTACTTGACCAGCGTGTATTATGTCGCTTCCAACAGCTGTCTCGAAGATTTCAAGAACATTTTCTGTTGAAGTTGATTTTAAAAGTCAAATCAAAATGTATGAAAACGGATATCCGTGACCGTTAGTATTTTTTGTTACTTTTGTTTATATTTTTTTAAGATTTTGCAAACACAGAACTAAATTTTAAGTAGCAATTAAAAGGGATGGTCAAACGCCCCTCTGTGTTAGGTAGGGAGAATTTACGTTACAAGGTGTTACATTCGTAATGAAATAATTTCATTTCCGTGAAGATTCGGAGTAGAATAGGTCTTCAGCAACCCATACTTGCCGTAAAAGGCGACTATGCTTGTCGTAAAAGGCGACTAACGGGATCGGGTTGTCAGGCTCGCTGACTTGATTGATTGGCTATCAAAGATAAAGTCTCAAGAACTTCACCTTTAAAACTTTGAGAAGGGTGCCATTCAAAAATAGATCTGGGTCCTTAAGCGACTTTTATTTTCTGCAGACACAATTTGTTTTTGATATAGAAGATTGTAACTGCCTCTTCATTGTATGCATATTATTACCAGAACAAGACAATGAAAAGTGATCCATCTACTGAATCATGTAAAGCTTGTACCCGTGAAGATCCGGGATAGAATAGGTCTTCAGCAACCCATGCTTGCCGTAAAAGGCGACTATGACCCGTGAAGATCCGGGGTAGAATAGGTCTTCAGCAACCCATGCTTGCCGTGAAAGGCGACTAACGGGATCGGGTGGTCAGACTCGCTGACTTGATTGATACATGTCATCGATCCGAATTGCGTTGATCGATGCTCATGATGTCAGTCACTGGGTTGTCTGGTACAGACTCGATTATTTTACAGACCGCCGCCATATAGCTTGAATATTGCTGACTGGGGCGTTAAACAACAAACAAACAAACATTTTCCGGTAGACAACTACACAGAAATCATAAAATGAAAAGGATATTCCATGTGTCGAGTGAAATAGCATATTTCACCCAACGCACGAAATATCTCTATTGAGCAAGCCCATGATACTGCAGCAGGTTATGAAAATAACCACTATCAGTTATTGAAGCATTGGCCTGAATCGTGTCTTGAGGCACTTTTAGATATATTTGGCCATATATGGACTTAAGGGAATTTTCCTCAAAAGTAACATGATGCCATTGTAGTGCGCATACCAAAACCTGGCCAGGATCATACAGGTTCCTCAAATTACCGCATTATATCTTTAACCAGTTGCGTTTGCAAAACCATGGGAAAAAGGTGATTAATAGATTAGATTGGTATTTGGAAACCAATATCTTATTACAAAATAGTCAATGTGGTTCCTGTAAACATAAAAGGACTATTGATGATTTAGTGCGATTAGAATCCTTTGTAGAATATTATCTATCACCAAACATCACGTAGTGTCAATATTTTTCGATCTTGAGAAAGTCTTTGATACTACCTGGAAGAATGGTATTCTGAAGGATTTACTTAAGAATTGACCTTCAACTTTGTGTGAGTTGATTGGAGTATGAACCTCCATAGAGTGAGGGCCAAACTGTATGAACGTAGGAGCTTGCGACGGCGTTCATACAATGTTTGGCCCTCAAACTGTGAAGGTTCATACTCCAATGAACTCACACAAAGTGAAAGTCAATTCTTATAATTTTTTTATCAAAATTTCCTAACTCAAAGGATGTAGGCCAAGATCTAAACAAAATTTTAAGTAGTACGTGTGACTTCATGTTTACAATGACAGCCATACAACAACCAGCTATATCTCGGAGTAAAATAGTTCCTAAGAAAAGAGAGGTGACATGAGCATATGGATGCACAACTTGCTCTTCAGAAACATGTGTTCAAATCATATCCTCATTAGATAAGAAAGTTCTATAAAAAACATTTACATCAAGTACAAGACGTCAAAATGGCCGACACGATAATCGTGACGGGAGAGATTTCCGAACAGCTATTTTAACAGCTATAAAATATATCAATAATCTAATACGATATTATTGTTTGTTGGTTACGGAGCCATGATGGAATCATTGGTAACACAATGGCTGATGCTGCAGCTAAAGCTGCACTCTAAGATACCGCTTCTTATTCAATTCAGCGATCATAAATTCTTGAACAGATGTTACATCAGATATATTATGCAACAGTGGGACATCTAAGAGGGAATCAATAAATTACATCAAAATAAACCAACTATCGGTTACACCTATTTGGGTTGTCAGTCCAGGATGGGATGTCATATTGGTCGTGATAGAAATACTCATGAATATTTATTGAAAGGTGAGGAACCACCTTTTCTATTCCTTGTGATGAAAGATTTACGTTCATGCATGTCCTGCTTGACTGTATTGATTTGTCCATCACAAGGTATAAATATTTCAGAGTCAAAATAGTCAAAGAACTTTTTAGTCATCTTCATTCTCATTTAATGTGATTTTAAAAAGAAATAGAATTAATTCATAAATGTTGATGTTCAAAGTGTGTTATTATATTAATTGGTTGTGCTAATTCGTAAGATTGCTAGTGGCTGTATACTCGAGGGGGTTGAAGTGAAGTGAAGTGAGTATGGTTTTACGCCGCTTTTAGCAATATTTCAGCAATATCACAGCGGGGGACACCAGAAATGGGCTTTACACATTGCACCCATGTCGGGAATCGAGCCCGGGTCTTCGGCGTGACGGGCTTACGCTTTAACCACTAGGCTACCAGACCGCCCCTCGAGGGGATAGAAGAAGTGATAAAGTATTGTCACCCTAAGAGGGTATGTAAGTTCCACGTCTTACAAATAACATTTTATGCATGCCAGAATGTTAAAAGTAGTATCATTTTACTTTGGTGGATAAACAATCAAATATCCAGTTCCCTTCCACTGATTTACAAACCCGAACTAGAAATAAAGGGAAACAAAGACAAAACACTCTCCACAAGACTAAGAGAAGAGGGATGACTTCAACTTTCCAAAAGTCAACTTTCTCTTCATGTCGAGCTTTTTTCCAGTAGCTACAGCCTTTGGTGTCTACACTTCACAACTTTTGTGATACAATCGAGCATGCTCTTTCTACCAAGATTACAAAGAACGTCATACGACTCTTGTACAGAAGTTGTTTGATCAAGATTACAACATTCAAGGCCTCAGTAAAGTTTTCAAAACGTTTTATGGTAGACATGTGGAGGACATTTCAACATTTCACGCAACAGTGACACAAATGATGTCCGATTTTTATAATGATTCCCTATTTTGACTTGTATCATATGTTCCCATGTTACTTCAGGTGAAAAACTGACTTGCCTTTGCATGTGTTTGTGACGGTGCCACCGGTGAGGCAGGATACGCTCATCTTTTCGCGAACACCTGGTATCATTACTATTTGATAGTGATTCACTAACACATGCTCATGATATAGTCGGAATTGTATAATCGACTCTGCTTTGTGCAGAGATTTCTATTGGATATGAAAGGGTTTTGTTCGCTTAATTTGCATACAATCGCCAGCAGCTGAAAGGATGGTGTAAAACCTAGAGTTGTGGCCTCATCTGGGGTGGTGGGGGTAGCCTAGTGGTGAAAGCATTCGCACGTCACGCCGAGGACCCGGGTTCGATTCCCCACATGGTTACAATGTCTGAAGCCAATTTCTGGTATATTGTGTTGTTTAATAATTTCTTCTTTTAAATGTTCTGAATTAGTTAAAAAATCAAAATTATTTCCTGCCTATCGCTGACAGGTTTTTATTCAAACTAAGTATATTTATGATATATATATTATTTAAGTTTTCGTCAAGATGTTGCTGAAAAATTGGCATTTTGACGGTAAATTTTAACTCGATCACTCACTAATCTCGTAACAATAGATAAACTGCTTAATGTAAAAGTCGCAAGTATGGTTTGACATCAAGGAAACAATAGGAAGTTAAAAATAGTGTCTGGTGCGTTACCGCTCCCCTCCAAAAGCATTCTGGTCATAAGAAACAAACACTTCCCTAAATGCCCTTTCCCACAAATCCCACGCATCCCCAAAAATTGGATTGTGTTCTCAAATACCATATATTTAGAGGCACACAACTCTTACCTCCCATCTGTTTCTGTGACGTGTTAAATTGGATTGGTGTTTATTTTGCTAAACAAAATACCTTTTTTAGATTTCTTGGTCAAAAATATGAAGAAATCAATTTGAATTCTGCCAATACTTTCTGTGATTTCAATTCACATACATCTTTTCTTGAAAAGAGGACACAACCCAAAATGTTTGGGACAGTCATTGAAGAATATTTGTAGGGATGTAAAACCTGAGGCAAAATGACTGATTTCCAGTATTTGTAAAACACGCCGGGACGGTCGTTAACCCACTAACAATCAAACAGCTCGCGTCCCATCCCGTCAACATCCGATCACTAACAAACACTGCCACAAAAGCGACAAAAGCATTTCCATAATCATAAGAAATCTCAACTGAAACTACCGTGAAGATTACGGGGTAGAATTGGTCTTCAGGAACCCATGCTTGCCGTAAAAGGCGACTATGCTTGCCGTAAAAGGCGACTATGCTTGTCGTAAGAGGCGACTAACTGGACCGCGTGGCCAGGCTCGCTGACTTGGTTGATGCATGTCAACCTTTCCCAAATGCGTGGATCGATGCTTATGATGTCAGTCATTGGATTGTCAGGTCCAGACTCGATTAGTTACAGACCGCCGTCACATAGCTGGAATATTACAACAAACAAACAAACAAACTATATCATAAGCATGTGTTTAAGAATAGCTATCATATAGTGATGCTATATGGTGTTCGCGAAAATGTGAGTGTATCCTTCCCAACCGGAGACACCCGTCACAAACACATGCAAGGGCTAGTGAATTTTCTTAAATGGTTAGTCCATTATAACCTACCGTCCGGTGGTTCCAGGATGATCCATTCGGGGACGTTCTCCTCGACGGTGGCGTTGCTGTCGAGAACGCTGGCGTCATGGAGTTGGCACACGCTGGTGACTGTGTTGTAGTTGATGACAACACAAGCAGCATTACAGCGACAGTGACTACTACATTTTGTCACTGTGCAGTAGTCTGTTGGCCCACAAGGTATAGACTCTAACATCCCGCTTAGAATATGGTAACCAGAGTATCTATCAAATACCTCAGCATAGGAACATATGGTATTGATACTGATCCAAATCAGCAAAAATATATAAGGATTTTTGCACATTGTGAAATCATACATGTGCGTGTTCGAATATCCAGTCCTGTCGCTCCCCTCTCAACTAATCCTCTCTCACTCCAGATGCAAACTTCGCGCAGATATTTTATACTCCATTTGTTACACGTTGATGTAACAATTACCTTTACCTGGGCAATACCAATCAACGACGGTGTCTTCTTAAGGCCGTTAAGCACGCGTGTGGTAGTGTGTATTATTGAATATTGTACAGAACGCAATACACAAGCCACTAATCATGCTTTGAGCCTGTTCGGTGCAGCGTACACACACCTTCGATTAAGTGTCATAATGGTGGCAGTTGACGGTGGTTCTCACAATACACAAAGCAAAATAATTGCTACTAGTCAAGGAAGTACAGAATACAATTTAGTTATTGGTATCCGGCAATGGAAATAGTTCAAAAGATACATTACTTTGCATTAACATGATGTAAAATCGATACTTTTCCATTGTATGTGTGTAGATTGTCCCGATTGTCAGGATGTGAAGGGAAGGTTTATATTTCCATGCCTAATCTACTGTCATGTGTGCTAGCTACAGTAGTGGTCGCGGAAACAAAAGCCATATTTGTTTCAGGATCTTTTAAGAGACTTGTTTTTTTCTGCACGGTAGCCGCGGTGATGCTGATTTGCAGGAAGAATTTCTTGATGATCGTGCCACGTTCACCTTCTGCGTGACTACGGTCAGTAGTGTTATCGTCACTGCCTATATATTATGTTATATGACTGCTATGTAACGGTTCATCGGTGACTGATCTGTTGATCAATATTGTTATGATTGATTGATTGTTTTGTTGTTAAGCGCCGCACTCAGCAATATTCCAGCTATATGACGGTGGTCTGTAAATAATCGAGTTTGGACCAGACAATCCCGTGATTGACATCATAAGCATCAATCCAAGCATTTCGGATACGATGACATGCGTCAACCAAGTCAGCGAGCCTGACCACCCGATCCCGTAGTCGCCTCTTACGACAAGCATAGTCGCCATTTACGGCAAGCATGGGTTGCTGAAGACCTATTCTACCCCTTGCTCTCTTGATTGTCTGGTCCAGTCTAGATTATTTACAAAAATGAGGCGTGAAACAACAAACAAAATATACCAAACCTTTATGCAGACACGTTCTTTACACAAATCTACAAACATAAGATAGCAAATATGAACGGCTTCAATATCTTCACAAGTTCTCGTCGAGATCGGGATCGGGTCGCTGACTTGGTTTGATGCATGTCATCTTATCCCAATTGCGTTGATCGATGCTCATGACCTCATTGTCTGGTCCAGACTCGATTATTTACAGACCGCGTCGTATAGCTGGAATATTGCTGTGTGTTGCGTTAACCAACAAAGAAAGAAACAAACAAACACTAGAATCGTTCTCTCGTTGTTGCACATAGGGTTTTTCCTACTACCTCAATAAATAAAAGAATTCAAAGGAAGATATTGAAGAGTTCATATTTTAAAAACGCAACATCAAAGGGTAAACAAGCAAATCGACCAAAGAAATGATGAACCGCTTATGGCAAATTATACCTTAAACCAAAACTTGAACATACCTAGGTTCACTCCGATTACAAAATCATTCATTTGTCATTGTAAATGTCGATTTTATGATCCGCTTAAGTGTATTAATTCAGAAATTGAGAGATAAATTTCAATATCTCCCTTTGTTGTTTATTGATAATTGAATTACGATTTTTAACTCCTATGCATTGTCATTAGTACTGTTGGATAGCGTTGATCAATAACATGTTTTATTCAAAATATTAGGGAAAACATATAAATACGTTTATATTAAGTATCCATTGATAGCTCTCTGTCGAAGATACGCATCGATAAGTTGCAGTTTTTATAGGGCGAAGTGGCATGCTTAAATAATATTGACATTGTTGACACTGTTTTTTGCTAAAAACGGCTGTAATTTGACACGGAACACAACATCTCCATGAATAATTCTAGTGTTACCATGACCCCATCATGTCGATCTGACACACGTAATATGAGGCCGTGTCACAGTCAAAGTCGTGGAGACCGCCTCCATACAGAACCATACAGTCTTCAGTGACGCCTGGAGTTGGTTGGGTCACATCCCAGAAGGTGTTCACAAAATTCCTGCCATCGGCCCATACGTACGTTCCTTCTGTATCAATGTCATCAAGGCCAACATACACACCCGCCCCACCTGCAAATAATGATGTACTTTGAAACATGGGGTAGAAGCAGATTTAGCGAAAATAACTCTAATGTACAAGATGAATCCAACAACAACGCCACTGACACTTGATGCAACACTGTTGTGCCTTCTGGGATGACGTTTGTGTTCATGGACTCAGGACTGATAGTCAAGGTTCTTAACCAAATTATTGTTTCAAACAATGTTAAAGCATCAAATTTGGCACATTGACACAGTCACCCATACTGAATAGTTTGGGGATAGGAGATTTGTTTGCGAATTAATTTGGGATTCGAACCCCCAAGATGATCGGACCCAAGACAGGACCAGCAATGTCTTCCAATAGCCGTTGACATCTAATAGAGTTTTATATCTTCATTAACAGGTTGGTATTTGCACACCTAATCAAAAGTGACGAGACCCATGAAGATCCGGGGTAGAATAGGTCTTCAGCAACACATGGTTGCCGTAAAAGGCGACTATGCTTGTCGTAAGAGGCGACTTACGGGATCAGGTGGTCAGGCTCGCTGATTTGGTTGATGCTTATCATCGTATCCCAATTGCGTGGATCGATGCTCATGATGCCAATCACTGGATTGTCTGGTCCAGACTCGATTATTTGCGGCGTTAAATAACAAACAATCAAACAAGCAATATTGCGGCGGAATAAGTATCCCAGCAATGTAAAAAGTTGTGAAAATTGTAATCTTACTTACAACTGTGACGTTGTTTATCAAATGAAAGGTCTTTTGATACCCTGACTGGTAACGCGATTATGGTTAACAGTTATGGAAGGGGGAAAGGAAAATGTCACAAAAGACAAAATATATTGAATTCTAAAGCTAATGGAGACAGATGAAGTCATTCATTCAGTCAGACTGATGTTGAGGTTATTCCAGTTTGTCTAACAGTCTCACTTGTTTGTGATTACGGGTATGGTTTCTGACACGCTGTCCTATAGTGGTTACACTCACGCCGGTAAGTATTAGCTGTGGCAGAACATTTTTAACTACATCTGATATAACACGGATATGTCGGATAACATTTTCCAGCTCACTGACTGGATGGTCTTCGGATGATCTGGATGGCTTGATTATCTTTAGGCTATTTTTTCATTAAAATCCTAGTTAGGGATTGCATTCATAGCGTTGTTTCCACACATAAATGTTCAGAGTTGTATGCTTCAGGTATGCCGGAATAATATGGCTGTGGGTTGGAATCACAAATTAGGACCCGTGAAGATCCGGGGTAGAATAGGTCTTCAGCAACCCATGCTTGTCGTAAAAGGTGACTATGCTTGTCGCAAGAGGCGACTAGCGGGATCGGGTGGTCAGGCTCGCTGACTTGGTTGATGCAGGTCATCGATCCCAATTGCGTGGATCGATGCGCATGATATTAATCACGGGATTGTCTGGTCCACACTCGATTATTTACAGACCGCCGTCATAAAGCTGACATATTGCCGAGTGCGGCGTTAAACAACCAACCAACCAACCAACCTTGCTCGTGAGTTTTAAAGAATGATGGCTAAAATCTAATCAGAGTGGTAAATCTTCAGCAACTCAAACATTAAACAACCGACCGGGAAATAACTGATATTATGTTCATGATCAATCCAGTGAGTGAGTGAGTTGGGTTTAATACCGCTTTTAACATTTTTCCAGTTATATCACGGCGTGTCAGCTTAATGTAGGAGGAAAGATCGAAGTGATGCAGGTTTCAGATGCATATTTACCACTTTGGTGAAACCTACGAGCACGGGCATGGTGCTGACAAACCCAGAAACATAATCGGGGCGAATCGGGATTCGAACCCACAATCATGGTTTCCGGCGTGCCCAACGGACGCAACTCTGCACAGAAACTCACCCCTGATGGCGGCAGTGGCTTCCATCACTTGCTGCTGCTTGTCCACGTCTTCCAGAACAACCAGGTGACCTCCATCTCCTTCACAATCAGCCTTAGCATCCATCCACGTCTTCTTGACCAGAGATAGTCTGTAGCATGCAGTCGGGTTGTCAAAAGTAACGTAGCCGTCAGCAAGGGGGCATGTATCTGCAACCAACAAATCTGATTGACCTCTAAAGCCATGTTAAGTCCAAGCATTACGGGGAACGCTTGTCGTTTTCGAAGACTGACATTAGGATGCTCAAGTAATGCAGAAATATGGGGGGACTACCAAGAAACCTCGAAGAAGAGGATCTAAGTAATCACTAAAGATCACATCCTTTACATCCCAGACCTGGTACCGGAGGAGAGAAGTGGAATGGTGCCATTCCATGGATTGACGTTTTGACTCGGGATCATAGTGGTAGACCCACCTTTCATGACTCGTTACTTATCTCTTTTTGAATTTGACGAAAACCTCCTCTATTAGCTCTAAATTGTCTTGGGCAACGTCAGGTATTTTTTCCTTCAGATCAGATTTTAGAAACTTTGGCACCCAACGAACAGATATCTTAGTCATCTGTACATGTTCATGAATAATAATTTCAATGGATCCATGGCTAAGACCTATCTTCCTCAAATTCAGCAATGGTAATACGTCCATCTGTCAGTAGAAGTTTTTCCATCTCCGTGATTGAATCGTCATTGATGGAAGTTGAGGGACGTCCAGACCTAGGGTCATCATCAAGGCTTGTTCTCCCAGCCTTAAACATAGCTGCTCAGTGTTTAACAGTGGCATAGCTGGGGCACTTATCCCCATACACTTGTGACATGCGGTCATGAATGTCTGGGGGATTCTTTTCTCTTGATGACTGCACGGTACTCGTTCGTTTTCATCTCTGTGTCCATTTGGACCCCTATCACGTTCAACTGGCTTTCACTAAAATACAAACGGCCTCAACAGACCAAAAACACTTACAATGAACTACTCAAACAATGTACGACATTGACCAGTTCACTTTGTTAAGGCCAACTGTTGAAAGTTAGTCAGGCTTAGAACTTTTAGGGTAGGGGCACGTGTGGCCCAGTCCTCTAAGGCGCCGCAATTCGCTGTGATTGTGGGTTCGAATCCTGTTTCGCCCCGATTATGTTTGTAGGTGTGTCAGCACCATGCCGTGCTCGTGGGTGTCACCGAAGTGGTAAACGTCTGAGACCTGCATCACTTCGGGCTTTCCTCCCACATTAAGCTGACACGCCGCAATATAACTGGAATACTGTTAATAGCGGCGTTAAACCCAACTCACTCACTACAACTTTTGAACCAGCACACATGTGTGTATGTTTGTGTGTCGCGTACTAAACTGACAGTTACAGGGTATGTGTCTTGTTTGATCATTCCATAAAGTAAAAGGAAATGTCTATATGAACTTTTGAAGTTATTAAGGTGAAATAAAACACCTCGCCTTTAGTTTTAGATCATGAATATGACAGATAAATCACAAACATGGACAGCATGTAGCCATGTGACCTATAGCTACTGGATATGATTCACACGGTCAGGTGATGTGAAATGGGATTTAACGTCACGTTGAAGCATTTTGCACTTATATAGCGACGTGTATACACGCGTGTGTGTGTGGCTGCTTGTACTAGTCCAGGCTTATGCCGATTTTATAGTGCTAGCCCAATGAGATGCCATGTCGCAGTTTAACATGAATATCCCACTTACAGACAGTATATCCCACTTACAGAAAGTATAGTGAGTGAGTGAGTTGGGTTTAACGCCGCTTTTAACAATATTCCAGTTATATCGCGGCATGTCAGCTTAATGTGGGAGGAAAGCCCAAAGTGATGCAGGTCTCAGACGTTTACCACTTCGGTGAAACCCACGAGCATGTGTATGGTGCTGACAAACCTACAAACATAATCGGGGCGAACCAGGATTCGAACCCACAATCATAGGTTTCATGCGTGCCCAATGGACGCAACTCTGCAAAGCGAATCGCGGCGCCTTAGACGACTGGGTCACCCGTGCCCCCGACAGTATAGTGACTCCGAGCCGACCAGTCCATGGTTTATGCCCTTAATTCCGATGACAGTATGACAACAAGGCGTCAGGCAAAGTAACAAGAAGTACCGTCTTTTAAAAAAATTTCTATGGCGAGCGGACCACCGACCTTCTGGCAGCCGCTCCGTCCACTAAATGATGGAGGCTAGTTTTAAACCGACACATTCACTCACTCACAAAATTGAAACGTTTCCAGTACTGTGATCATTACCTGAGACACGCGCATACAGCCTGGCTCCATGAAGGGTACTACTGTTTATCACAGGAGGAAAGAACGCTGAGAACAGGAGACATTGGCCGTCGTCGTTGTTGATGAACATGGTGCAGTTGTTGTTGTAGTAACATTCTCGAGCACAGGTGAATTGTGTTCTCGGTGTGAGTTCGGAGATGAATTGAGGGTTTGTCATGTTCAAGTTGTTGAACTCCGACAGCAGATGGTATCTCTGCTGCTGTTGATAGCATCTATTTAGAGAAACGAGAGTGTTATTGGTTTTCACAATTAGCCAAGGAGGTCATTTCCATTTTACCTTAACATATAAATAGCTAATGGCAGACATGGCTGAACACGTGGGTACCACACTGGAGAGCTACAAATACTTTCAAAAATAATTTAATTTTTATTTATATGTAACTAAACCAACTGATCCAACTAGTGAGTGTGTATGGTTTTACGCCACTTTTAGCAATATTCCAGAAATATCACGGCGGGGGACACCAGAAATGGGCTTCACACATTGAACCCATGTCGGGAATCGAACCCGGGTCTTCGGCGTGACGAGCGAACGCTTTAACCACTGGGCACTGATCCAATGAAACCATTCCTAGAACCTCTGACTTCAATGTAGGAACTGTACTGAAACGGTTCCTCTTTAATGGTATTCATTCTTGAACCATCAATTTATTGATAAACATAAACGTTTTAACGTTGTATGTATTTCGCTTCACATAAATATTGTCCAGTAGGCGAGGTGGCCGGGTACCAGGGATCCGGGTAAACCGGCTTCCATTGTATTCTTGTATACATGCAGTCAGTCAGTCAGGCTATTCTTGTAAGTTTGACAGTCCATATTTCTTTTAAAAATATATTAAAAAATGAAAGGGATTGTAGTGAGTGAGTGAGTTGGGTTTAACGCCGCTTTTAACAGTATTCCAGTCATATCACGGCGTGTCAGCTTAATGTGGGAGGAAAGCCCGAAGTGATGCAGGTCTCAGACGTTTACCCCTTCGGTGAAACCCACGAGCACGGGTATGGTGCTGACAAACCCAGAAACATAATCAGGGCGAACCGGGATTCGAACCCACAATCATAGGTTTTTGGCGTGCCCAAGGTACGCAACTCTGCACAGCGAATCGCGGCGCCTTAGACGACTGGGCCACCCGTGCACCCTGAAAGGAATTGTAAAGTTTCTTTCTGCAATATATTTCTACACATGACATTGAACCGCCGTACTTTGACCAAGCATGCAAGGACATTGATTTCCTCCTAGTAGCTTTACTTTGAATGAATTTGACCACACGTTGATTATAAGAAATGGATATAGAAAGGGATTTGGACGTGATCATGGAGGTATACATACCCACACTGGTTGGCTGAGGTTCTGAAAGTCAGACAGAGCAACATCAGACCGAGTCGGTTTTCCATCCTTCTACCACCTCAACTCCGTGACTATTTGAGTTACTATTGAGTAGTAAGTAGTGCCTTGGCCGGGTTATAGATTCTACACCCCTCTAAACGGACAGCTAATTGCAAATTGCGAAAATATCGATAATATGTTTACATTAATAAAACGTTATTAGGTTTTGGAGATTTATCTAACACTTGACACTTAATTTGTGTGGTGGCTTACCAATTACGACTGCACTAACGATTTTTGATAGCATTGTTCTGCCTATCCTAATATACTTTAGGGATACGAAGTCGTGGATCAATTTGTTCAGTTCAGACTAAGTATATAAATAGAATTCTGTATCTGCCTCTGAGTGCTTGTAATGATACTGTTCTTGGAGAAAGTGATCGACCTCTGTTATTTCTAATTCATGTAACAAAATGTGTAAAATATTGGGCTAAACTAGTCACTATGAATAATGGCCGACCTCCGAGGCAAACGTGTCTAATGCTAACTTCTTTCAGTGGAATTTAGAAGTTGGTGTGATGAAGAAAGACAAATTCTATGGATGAACAACTTCTTTATTACAATTAGTGCGACGTTTCGGTGTAGATCCTAACACCTTAATCAAGCAAGTGATGGATAGAGCTGTATGGATTGGACTACGTAAACAGAACATCCTGGGCCACTAAAATAAAACACATCTTATTCCAGAGTGGCTTTGGCTATGCCTGGATTTTGCAAAATGTTGGAAATGTTTATCTTTTTATATCTCAGTTTAAGCAACGTGTATCTGATTACAACATCCAACGATTGCATTCATCAATATCATCAAATCAAAAGCTAATGGCCTATTCAACCTACGTTGTGGCATGTAGTCCTCTGCACAGCGCACAGGTCAGAAGTCAGGTGAATGTAAGCAACGTCGGTCTCGGAGAGTAGTTGGATGGGTGACCACGTTCAGCAGCTTGATTCCTGAGAGTTTTTAGGGCTTCGGTCCTGTCCCACACTGAAGCACATGTACCACATGTGGTGTCTCCTAAGGCATGTGACTTGGTTCGAAATGTGCCTCTGTTCACCCAGCAGTGAGTGGGTACCCGGTAGGATGAGATGGTAATGTGGCTGATAACCTTCTAGCGCCTCACATAGGTAACTGTATTTCCGTAATGTCATGTTCTGTGGGCCTGTGGCCTGTGACATTTAATCAACTTCCACTTAACTCTAACATACTAATGTCATTTTGAATGAAGCAGGAGATATATGTCTGTAAGCGTTGTGCAAAGAAATGGAATGTCGGACGCATTAACACAATTAACCTTCGTGACTGTTGTATACTCGTACGTTCATGAATGCCTCTATTGAAGGCTTTGAATCCCTCGCTGATGGATATATTGACCAGTTTCTAAGTGGGACAATTAGTACACCCGCAGTCACTAAGATCAAGTACTATATAAATATAAAGCAACAAAACCCTCACCATATGCACAAGAAATATCTGATAAAAAGTACATTGTAGGATTCCGACTATACCCTAAGCATGTGTCTAAATAGTGATATATCTGGTGTTCGCGAAAGGTGAGCAAGTTCTGCCTCACTGGTAGCACCCGTCACAAACACATGCAAAGGCAAGTCAATTGTTCACCTGAAGAACACGGGAATATATTGTACAAGTGAAAATAGGGAATTGCATCGGTCACTGATGCGTCGAATATTGAAATACCCTCCACATTTCTATTTTTTTAACCTTTTGAAAGCTTTACTGTAACCTTGATCAAATGAGTCTTCTGGCGCTTTTTGAAATCTTTAAACTTCAATGGTCATACATGCTAGTCTTCCTTACAAATGTGTTGTGTTTGTGTAAATATAGTCCGAATCAAACTTCCATGAGCTCTATCATAAGCTCAGTTGCATTTATCTATGCCGAGACATAAAACTGCCCCCACTGTGTTGCAAAACGAATATATTTCTTGAACGTTTTTTTCTTTTCTTATACGCAACAAAATCTCTGCAGACAGTAAAAATTAAAATTAATAAATGCGTTATGGTGTCATTGAATTATCTGGTCGTTCACTTGATTGTCTGGTCAATTAACAAGCCGCCGTTGCACGGCAGGAGCTATGTGGCATAAGGCAAGAGCGAGTGAGTGAGTGAGTATGGTTTTACGCCGCTTTTGGCAATATTCCAGCAATATACGGCGGGGGACACCAGAAATGGGCTTCACACATTGTACCCATGTCGGGAATCGAACCCGGGTCTTCAGCGTGACGAGCGAACGCTTTAACCACTAGGCTACCCGACCGCCCCCATAAGGCAAGAAACAAATACTCCTTTATGCAGATTATGCGAGTGGTGGGTACTTGTGGGGCGGTACATAATTACCCTTTTCACGACCACTTATGTCATCACTGGTTTTCAGGGATTTATTCATTATAATTTCGCTATTTCGCCTTCGTTTCGGTGGATAATCGAGACTGGTTGTACTCTATCGTTGACGATTCATGTTTTGGAGATCTATATGAAGGTAAATCTGGTAGTCTCAACCAGTACTTAATTACCTAAATGTACGTACATATATACATAGGACATCTATACCTTGACGACCCGTGAAGATTCGGGGTAGATTCTTCAGCAACCCATGCTGGCCCTAAAAGGCGACTATGCTTGTCGTAAAAGGCGACTAACGGGGTCGGGTGGTCAGGCTTGCTGACTTGGTTGATGCATGTCATCGATCCCAATTGCGTGGATCGATGCTCTCGATATTAATCACTGGATTGTCTGGTCCAAACCGCCATCATATACATTGTAGCTGGAATATTTCTGAGTGCGGCGTTAAACAGCAACCAACCAAATATACCTTGACATTGGGTGCATTAATTTCATGCAAACAGATGTACTTTTTCGATGTCAAACTGTTTACTCCATTTTTACATCAAATTGAATCAGGAATAATAGAATTTACCGCCGGCGCTTTGTTGTTTTTTGTTGTTGGAAGAAATCATGTCTCTTCTTTTTACATTTAGCGTCATACATTTATAATGCAGTTGTACTCTTCAAAAGATGTGATGTCCTTATAATTTCTTGTGTAACGTATTTAAAGACCTACATCTTTTTCCTTTTTCAATAGGGGGCACGGGTGCACAGTTGCGTCCCTTGGACACGCCAGAAACCTGTGATTGTGGGTTCGAATCCCGGTTCGCCCCGAATATGTTTCTAGGTTTGTCAGCACCATACCCGTGGGTTCAGCCGTGGGTTTCGCGGAAGTGGTAAACGTCTGAGACCTGCATCACTTCGGGCTTTCCTCCCACATCAAGCCGACACGCCGCGATATAACTGGAATACTGTTAAAAGCGGCGTTAAACCAAATTCAATCACTCACCTTTTTCAATAACTCACATTCAAAATCAAATCGATTGTTTGCATTAATATTTTCTATAAAATAATTTGTTTTCCTGTCCATATTTGCAGCAGTCCCGTACAATGCTTCTACAATATATACAATACCCTTATCAATGTTGGAGAATACTGTATCGACAGATTTGTCTAGTAATTTTTGTATATGATGTGGATATCCAACACAAGCTGAAGTGATTTGTGACGTGATGTTATTTGGTATTGACGTATGTTCATGAAGCGCACGTAATTTCAACGTCAACGAAAGATGTTCCAATTCAGGGCGGCTTTAAAATCACTAGTATGCTCGAAAAGTGTCAATGCGGCAATGTTATCGTCAATTACACCAGCACGATTTACGCCGATAAACGTAAATCACTGACGTTCGAATTTGTTCCACATCTTCATTTATAATATGAATGTTGTTTGTTTGTTTGTTTGTTGTTAAATGCCACACTCAGCAAGATTCCAGCTATATGATGGCGTTCTGTAAATAATGGACAATGGACCAGACAATCCAGTGATTAACATCATGAGCCTCGAGCTACGCAATTGGGATACGATGACAGTGAGCCTGACCACCGGATCTCGTACATCGCATCTTACGCCAAGCATGGGTTGCAGAAGACCAATTCTAACCCGCATTTTCTCGGGGCAGTATGAATATTTAGACTATTAGACATCTGCCAACACGTTTTACAATTGAGTCGGCAGAGAAACCCTGCGAATTAAAGCAATCAAGGAGAAATCTCAAAGTGAGTGATATGGGCTTTGAGTGTGTCACATTATATCATTACCCACAAAATCCGGCTTGGTGCCAATCCGAGCATTAAAACAACAACCACCTAAAATATACACGCCTGGTAAAAATCTGACAGTCTCTCTTGGATTGAGGTAATTCCATTTTGACGATATTAACTATCTGGTTGTGTCCTCTTGAACGCCGAGAATCAAGTAAGTCTAAATCAAGACCAAACAATTTTATGTGATCTTTGGCCATTTGAGATAATAAACAAACTTTTTTTAGTAATATTGGTATCACCTCAGAATGTCTTCCATTGTTGGGTATTTTCTCTGCATTTTTCGATGATTTCATAATATTTTAATATTTCATTTAAATTTCAGTAGAACCTATCAAAAGACATGGCATTATCAAGGAAGTCACCTTCTTTTTTCCGTCAGTGTAATACCAGATATGTTCCAAAACATGAAACTGATTAAGTTATCACAGCTATCATAACTGGCATTGTCTTTTAAACTGACATCGTTTGAAAGCGTCCTACAATCACTAGTGTTGCTTTGACCCTGGCCACACCCCTAACTCGTTTGACCTCTCCTAGGTGGGAACTCGACCTAGGTAGTCGACGTGGGCCCTTATTCTGTTGGTCGTGAACTCCATGATTACCATGTATAGTGCTACTTTGAGGCTCACTAGTCTCTACCTTTGCCCCCTCTTTGTTATCTTTGTAGTAGAACCGTGTATTGGGAGTCTTACCCCTCGGTCTATACAGCTCTCTGAGCAGCTGTGAGATCAGTTGTTAACATCTTTCTCTTTAATGATGTCTCACATCTTACTGAATGACATTTTCCTACCAGTCACACATTTTAACAATGGCAGGGATCGTCTTGTTAAGAATCCTAGTGGATACCAGGGGTGACCTCTCAATAGCTCCGACCCGTGATATTGCTGAGTGCGGCGTTAAACAACAAACAAACGAAACCGACCCGTGAAGATCCGGGGTAGAATAGGTCTTCAGAAACACATGCTTCCCGTAAAAGGTGATTATGCTTGATGTTGTAAGAGGCTACCAACGGGGTCGGGTGGTCACGCTGACTTGGTTGATGCAGGTCATCGATCCCAATTGCGTTGATCGATGCTCATGATATTAATCACTGGATTGTCTGGTCCAGACTCGATCATTTACAGACCGCCCTCATATAGCTGGAATATATATATATATATATATATATATATATATATATATATATATATATATATATATATATATATATATATATATATATACCATCACACTCAACGTAATCTGTAAAATCTCACATTTTACTCCCAGTGCTGTGTGGTATCAGTGATGTTGCCACTAGTTGGTCAATAATGAGTTTATATCTCGACACATTGTACTTTCGTAATACACCATTTGCATCAACATGTGTTTTGTGTTTTGTTTTTTGTTTTGTTTTAAAATGATCGGTATACTTTCTTATGATCGTCTGTTTATATCAACACGAGTCAGTCCATTGTATTATTCCTCTACAAATCAATCTATACAGATGATAATATATGTTATCGAGCCATATTCATATAAGGATAAACTTAATGCAGGCATGTGCAACTGTTGTCAACACAGACATGCCTAAACAACAAGAGGTATAAAATATATTGACAAAAGAGACGTTTATTAGTTTTGAGGATGTATGTCGATGTCCTCGTTACCTTTAATCAATTCCATTTTGAAGCGGTTCCCAGGCGTGTTTAGGAATAACACATTCAGGTTACATGACATTCAACCAAGACAACAAAACAAGAATCAAAAAACTAAATATTATACCATCGATAGAATTTCACATTTGGAGCATAAGACCTTCCTCCTTCGTTTCGTGTCTTCACTGCAACACCCCAAAAATCAATTTTACAGTTATATTTTTTTGTATTGTATAGTTCAACTGTTTCAATGTTTATCGATACGATGAACACAGTTACAGGACTTGAACTCAGACAATGAAGATTGTTGACATGTGTCCGCCGGTACAGTTCTGTACATAAATATGTTCCACTTTAATTATCATTACTTAAACTACAGTAAAGTACGGTTATAACGAACACGCTTATAACGAACTGACGGATATAACGAACTTACTTTTTGGTCCCGACTATTTGCTGTAGTTATACTGTGTATATGCTTGTAACGAACTACGGTTATAACGAACTAAAATAAGTAATCCCTTTGAGTTCGTTATAACCGTACTTTACAGTACTTCACAAACGTAGGGTGTAACCTGCTGTTGGGGTTCTCAGTCCCCTCTGTAACTATAACCATCTCTCAAGAAGAAAATAAGAATGGCTTCCACTTTACCATCATCGTAGTGTCAATCTGGCACATGTAATACGAGGGAATGTCACAGTTAGAGCCTCGGAGCCCGTGGTTATACAGAACAGCACAGTGTTTATTCCCAAGTAGGGTTGGTTCCCAGAAGGTGCTGACGAGATCCCTGCCATCAACCCATACATACTTCCCGTCTGCATCAATGTCTTCAAGGCCAACAAAAACAGCTTCTGTGTCTGCAAATAAGGATATGAAAATATGAATGTTTAATATTCTCTAACTTCCTGTAATCATCTATCACAACATTCATTTATGCAGCTCATTATCTTTTTTGTTTCTTTTTTGCTTAACGCCGCACTCTGCAATATTCCAGCTATATGACCGCGGTCTATAAATAATAGAGTCTCGACCAGACAATCCAGTGATTGACATTATGAGCATCGGTCCACGCAATTGGCATATGATGACATGCATCAACCAAGACAGCGAGCCTGAGCACCCGATCCCGTTAGTCGCCTCTGGGGCGGTCGGGTAGCCTAGAGGTTAAAGCGTTCGCTCGTCACGTCGAAGACCCGGGTTCGATTCCCGACATGGGTACAATGTATGAAGCCCATTTCTGGTGTCCTCCGCCGTGATATTGCTGGAATATTGCTAAAAGCGGCGTAAAACCATACTCAGTCAGTCAGTCAGTTAGTCGCCTCTTACGCCAAGCATAGTCGCCTTTTACGACAAGCATGGGTTTGCGAAGACCTATTCAACCCCTTGATCTTCGGCTCATTTTTGTTTGTCTAGAGGTATCAAATACTATCATTAAGGTTTGGGTTGCTGACTCTGTATTCCACAGCAGTTACCCTCACAAGGAGAGTATATTGAATATCTTTAACGCTTGTTAGTACTTAGTGTAGAAATTATTTTTATTATGACATCGATGGAAACTCACCCCTGATGGCGGCAGTGGCTTCCATCACTTGCTGCTGCTTGTCCACGTCTTCCAGAACAACCAGGTGACCTCCATCTCCTTCACAATCAGCCTTAGCATCCATCCACGTCTTCTTGACCAGAGATAGTTTGTAGCATGCAGTCGGGTTGTCAAATATAACGTAGCCGTCAGCAAGGGGGCATGTGTCTGTAACAGATAGTCAGACAACGAACACAAAGTGGTTACCAGTCGCATATATATTGTTATATGACATTTCTCACCTTTAAATATGATAAGGGATGGTAAGGTAGTCCGGTGGTTAATGCGTTTGCTCGTCACGCCGATAACCCAGATTCGATTCCCAACAGTGTCCCCCGCTGTAATATTGCTGGAATATTGCTAAAAGCGGCGTAAAAACATACACACTCACTCACTCACTTAAATATGATAATTTCAAAGTGTGTAGCAGGGGACCCGGATTTTAACCCTGTGTCACGATGCGTCACTGTATTGTGAAATGAAAGCCGAGCTGTGCAACTTAGACTGTTTACATCTTGCTGCAACCGACGAAAGATTCAAGATTTGTTTGCGAATTAATTTGGGATTCGAACCCCCAAGATGATCCGGACACAAGACAGGACCAGCAATGTCTTCCAATAGCCGTTGACATCTAATAGAGTTTTATATCTTCATTAACAGGTTGGTATTTGCACACCTAATCAAAAGTGACGAGACCCGTGAAGATCCGGGGTAGAATAGGTCTTCAGCAACCCATGCTTGCCGTAAAAGGCGACTATGATTGTCGTAAGAGGCGACTAGCGGGATCGGGTGGTCAGGCTCGCTGACTTGGTTGATGCATATCATCGTATCCCAATTGCGTGGATCGATGCTCATGATGTCAATCACTTGATTGTCTGGTCCAAACTCGATTATTTTCAGACAGCTATCATATAGCTTAAATATTGCTGAGTGCGGCGTTAAACAACAAAGAAACAAACAAACAAAGTGACGAGCGAATGCTTCGCCGTTATACCACTGCCCAATATTGTGAGACACAAAGAAAGGGCTTCACTCTTTGTATCAGACTGAATCATCAAACACTGGTCTTCTGAATAATGAGCTGAAGCCTATATCTTCATGAGACCTTACCAGTAATGGTCCTCTGGAGGTGAGGTGAAATTTGATTTAACGTTGCGTCCAAGATTATTGCACTCATATAGCGACGTGCATGCGTGTGTGTGTGTGTGTGTGTGCGTGCGTGCGTGCGTGCGCGCGCACGTGTGTGCGTGCGTGTGTGTGTAGCTACTTGTACTAGTCCGGACTGATGCCGATTTATAGTGCTAGCCCACTGAGATACCATGCCGCAGTTTAACATGAATACCCCACTCAGACACAGTATACTGACTCCGAGCCGACCAGTCCTTGTTTTAGTCCTTAAAGCCGAGCGCCAGACAGGGTAACAACAAGTACCATCTTTTAACGTCATTTGGTATGACGCGGCCGGGGATCGAACCTGGTCCTCTGGACTCTGTATGCTTTGAGCTCGCATGGAGCGTGGTCCAAAGGGAACACGGGGCACTGGGACCATTAACGTATTTGAATAAATTACATCCTTTTCTCAATTGGCATTTGCCAGGTTCCTACCATATACGATTTAAACGAAGTACACGTGTTCACAACAGACATTACACATTTACAGTAAACTACGTTTATAACGAACTGACCTATATAACGAACTTACGTTTTAGTCGCGACCATTTATTGTATGCTTATATACAATATGCTTATAACGAACTACGGTTATCACGAACTAAACTGTGTGGTCCTTTCGAGTTCGTTTTAACCATAGTTTACTGTAATCAGCTCATAACATTTGCCCAAATCCGTTCTTTACCCGACACACGCGCATACATCCTGGCTCCATCGAGGGGACTACTGTTTATCTGAGAAAGAAAGGTCGGTGAGAAGAGCAGACATTGGCCGTCGTTGTTGTTGATGTTGAACATGGTGCAGTTGTTGGTGTCGAGACATGCTCGAGCACAGGTGCGTTGTGTCCTTGGCGTGAGTTCGGAGATGCACTGAGCGTTAGTCATGTTCAAGTTGTTGAACTCCGACAGCAGATGGTAACGCTGTTGTTGAACCAGTCTATTTAAAGGAACGAACGTGTTACTGGTTTGCAAAAGTAACCAAGAAGGCCATTGAAATAGCTAATGGTAGAACTGGCTGAACGATTGTACAGAAGAGTGTGAGTGAGTGAGTTCGGCTTAACGCCCCTTTTAACAGTATTCCAGCTATATCACAGCGTGTCAGCTTAATGTGGGAGGAAAGCAAGAAGTGATGCAGGTCTCAGACGTTTACCACTTCAGTGAAACCCACGAGCACGGCTATGGTGCTGACAAAACCTAAAAACATAATCGGGGCGAACCGGGATTCGAACCCACAACCACAGGTTTCTGGTGTGCCCAAAGGACGCAACTCTGCACAGCGAATAGCGGTGCCTTAGACGACTGGGCCACCCGTGCCCCCGCGTTTTGTCAAATAGTATTTACCACCAGAAGAGGTCCAAACATATCATTCTAAGAATGTCTTACTTCATATGGAACAGTGGCATTTATATTTTCAAGAATCATCAAGATTTGTGAACATACTATCAATAGGGATTCTGGTCAGTGAATATAAAATGTAACCAAACTTGATTCTCCACCGGTACTGATTCAGTTGGACGTAAAAAGCCAAAATAGCGGTTAAAGTTATGTGAATTGATAAACGAAAATCAGTGTTGACACCAGGTGTTCGCGAAAATAGTTAGTTTTAAAAAGTACATGTTTGTTGTCTGACACGGCGCGGCAGTGTTCCTGTCATACAACGGCGGTATGTAAACTAACCAGACAATCACGTGATGGACCAGAAATCCAGTCACACGGATTTACTGTTTGGTGTGGAAGCGCAGATATTTGATTAAATCAGACTCTTCGCGTCAGTTCAAATATTCGAGTAAATTCAAACATTAAAAGAATAGAATTAAAAAAGTAACTTCTGCACGCTGTTTATATATTTCCATCTTCCTGAGGCAGGGAGTTAATTGACTATAAAAGTCCAGTTTCCACCCCTGCCGAACCAGATTGGAATTTCCTGGCTCCATCGTAGCGCCAACATTGGCTTTTACGAGTTATGCCCTTTCTATGTCCTTTCTACTGACCAATCAGATTTCACCTCTCATACCACTTGCATTTGCTTCAAACCGAAAGGACGATCTGATTGATAATCAAGAAGTATATTATAACAAAACGGGTCTCACCTCGCGAAGTACATCAAATCACTCGGGCACCTTGATTAAAATCTTGAAAAGATATAGAAAACTCTTTGCAAATCCTGCAATCGAGCGTAATCTGCACGCTGAAATCCATGCTGTTCACGAACCGGATGTCTAGTTCGTTACGCGATTTTGATTGGACTATGCATAGACTCGTTAGTCCAGCCAAAACATAACTCCGGATTTCCAGCCTACTTTGGCAAGGGTGGACACTGGACTTTTATAGTCAGTTAACTCCCCTGCCTCGGGATGATGATTTAATTCTAAACACGACATTTGTGAGAGAGAAACTCGGACTTTGAACCGCCGTCCTGTCACTACGTCTACAAGGACGTCGATTTCCTCACAACCACTTTTCCTTCAATGTATTTTACCAAAAAGTTCCCCGAGTTGTACAAGAAAAAACAGAAGGGGATTTGGACGTGATCACGGAGGTGTACCTACCCACACTGGGTGGCTGAGGTTCTGAAAGTCAGACAGAGCAACATCAGACCGAGTCGGTTCTTCATCCTCACGGCACATCCACCCCTGAATAAATGGCTGAGTATCTGCCACATTAACACTAATGGTAGTGTTCTTGCCTGTTGTCATTGGAGGAGGGCTGGAAGGGTTTAATCGATTATAAACCTAGCGTCGTTCTCAATCTAAATGGGAGTCTAATTGCCGATTTTCAGTGCTCCGCGAAGAAGTCAATGAGACATTTACATCCATAAAAGATTGGCGAGCTTACCAAAGTCTTAAGCAAATGTATATTCAACATCACTTAAGGCTTAAATACTAAACTGCGAAACATGAGGTTTAAGAAAACAGCATAAAATAGTACAATAAGCGGTGTGTAAACGCATCAAAATTAGGAAAACCTCAGAAGATAGCACAATAAGCGTTGTGCAAACGCATCAACTTTTGATGCATTAACACGTTGTTGATCTATGTTAGTGTTTTTGACATATTGATACTGAGTGAGTGAATATTGTTTTACGACGTCTTTAGCAATATTCCAGCAATATCTTGGCGGGGGAAGCCACAGTATAAAATGTGTTTAGAATGTAAACACGTACAAGACATGTTTAGATCCAAACATGATTTGGAATGTGTTTAAATCCAAAACGGAATACACATTTGGCGTGTTCCATCTGAACACGTTAAGGATCTAACACGTGAAATAAGCTGTCGTTTCACAGCCTACACATCCCCATAATCGAAACATGTTTAGAATTTAAACACATTTAAACATGTTTAAATAAAGTGAATTAAGTCATATACTGAGTCAAATTAAAAACTTCACATTTTTAAAAGTAATCCCATATATGATATACAACAGACAAATGTATCAGAGAAGGTAATTTTTAATCATTAATGTCCAAAGAAGGATTTTAATTAACGGCGGTAACCATAATTTGTTCCAAGCACCTACGGTATTCGGTAATAACATCAACAGTTTAAATCATAAGTCCCAAGCAGGAGAATCTGATGGCACACAAGTTCAGTAGCGTGTATGGCCATCATGTGCGTTGACAACTGCCACACAACACCTCCGCATGGACCTTGTGATGCTTGTGAACACCTGATGGGGAAGACGACGCCATTGTTGCTGCAAAATGGTGCCAAGACCTTGCAAACTCTGTGGTTGGTTCTGGAGAGTGCGCACACTTCTGCCAAGAGCATCCCAGACGTGTTCGATGGGATTGAGGTCGGGAGACCTTGACGGCCAGTCCATGACGTTGACTCCCGTATTCTGAAGGATATTCCTTGTCAAAATCGCTGTTTGGGGTCTCGCATTGTCGTGTTGGAAGATCAAATCGGGTCCATGTGCTGCCATAAAAGGCAGAAGTTCTGGTGCCAGTACCTGGTCGCGGTAAGCAGCAGCGTTGAGGTTGCCACGGATGACAAGAAGCCTGGAACGTGCATTGCCATAGAAAGCACCCCACACCTTGACACTTCCGCCTCGAAATCTGTACACAACACTGGGCGTAACGTTCATGACGGCGCCTCCACACCCTCGCCCTACCATCAGCAAATCGAAGATGAAATCGGGATTCATCACTGAAGACGACTTGATTCCAATTCCTCGGGGTCCATCGCAAGTGTCGCTGTGCCCACAATTGACGTTGACGTCTGTGTAATTGAGTCAGAATCGGCCCGCAGTATGGCCGTCGTGCTTGAAGGTGAGCAGTTCTCAGACGGTTTCGAACAGTTTTCGCACTCAGTCTACCCCTAAACAGTTCATTTCTGGTTGATGTAGCCGTCAAAAATCGGTTACGGAGGTGACGTAATACAATCTGACGATCCTCTGCATGTGACGTCACACGTGGTCGACCTGGCCGAGGGCGATCAGCGGTGGTACCCGTTTGCTGTAGACGCGTCTGTAAATCATAAACAGTCCGTCGACTACAACCCATCGTCCTTGCGACTTCAGCTACGGACGTTCCCGTCTGCAACATGCCGATGGGACGTTCACGTTGCACATTTGAAAGGCGTGGCATGACAAATGGCCGTAAAGACTTTTGTTTTCTTGTGTTTTTCTTTTTTTGTTAATGACTGCTAACAAGTATGGCTGAAAACACGTGCGGTATTATAGCCACGTGACCAGTTGCACGTGAAAAACCACTTTTGCCACTATAGTGCTGTGCACATGATTTTGATCGATTCACCTGCACAAAAACGGGTGTTATCTGAAGACAATACGTGGCCATTACTGTTTAAATACACAATAAGGGCCCACAATGATAACTGGTCAAAATGTTAAAATTTTAGGATTGGGAAGTTTTTAATTTGGTTCAGTATATATGGATAAGACGTATAGGATATAATGAAATTAGATGTGGTCACCAGATTCACAGGCACTTGCATAACACATACCACTACAACTTACAACGAACTTCGTAAAATATTAAAATTAAAATAAAATAAACCAAGTTAAGTTAATAGTGACTCGGAAAACGTTTGTGACGACAACAGTCTCCTTAGCGCAGGTACAAGTGTGACGAACTACAAATAAAGAGGTGAAGGTTCTGTGCAGAGTTGCTTCCCTTGGGCACGCCAGAAACCTATGATTGTGGGTTCGAATCCCGGTTCGCCCCGAGTATGTTTCTAGGTTTGTCAGCACCATACCCGTGCTCGTGGGTTTCACCGAAGTGGTAAACGTCTGAGACCTGCACCACTTCGGGATTTCCTCCCACATTAAGCTGACACGCCGTGATATAGCTGGAATACTGTTAAAAGCGGCGTTAAACCCAACTCACTCACTCACTCATATCCCGCCGACGTTTCTAAAAGTATTGTGTTCGTATATACTGTAAATCTTGAAATTAACGCGAGCGTGAATTAAATGCGAAAAATGCGAGTGGTCTTTGCTCGCATTATTAAACAACGCATTTATATCAACAATAAGACATAAATATGTTGTTGTTTTATGACAAATAACATTTCTCTTATACAGGACCGGGGTAGAATAGGTCTAAAAGGCGACTATGCTTGTCGTAAGAGGCGACTAACGGGATCAGGTGGTCAGGCTCGCTGACTTGGTTGATCCCAATTGCGTGGATCTATGCTCATGATATTAATCATTGGATTGTCTGGTCCTGACTCGATTATTTACAGACCACCGTCATATAGGTGGAATATTGCTGAGTGCGCCGTTAAACAACAAACCAACCAACCAAATCGTATACAGGAAACGGAGGCTGACAATGAAAGTATATATGATTACTACGATAGGCCCTTAGCAATGTTGAGTTACATCATAGCGAAATATACAATATATACCAGGTATGCTCAGGAATACATCCACTGATGGCTTTAAATTCCTCATATGTCAAGACCCGTGAAGATCCGGGGTAGAATAGGTCTTCAGCAACCCATGCTTGCCATAAGAGGTGACTATGCTTGTCGTAAAAGGCGACTAACGGGATCGGGTGGTCAGGCTCGCTGACTTAGTTGATGCATGTCAACGATCCCATTTGCGTGGATCGATGTTCATGATGTCAATCACTGGATTGTCTGGCCCAGACTCGATTATTTACAGACCGCCGTCATACAGCTGGAATATTGCTGAGTGCGGCGTTAAGCAACCAACCAACCAACCACGTCCTATGTCAAGTGAATACAATCAGGACTATGTTGTGTCTGCTGAAACGCGGCCTGCGGGCCCACATTTATAAAGCCGCCCTTCCATCTGGCATTATTGGTGAAGTCTAGACGCCCGTAAAAACTAAGTATGTTTTACCATTGATCATCATTCGACACCCGTCACAAACACTTGTCATTGCTGCCGCCACGTATATGGCCCATTGTATTGCCTCCTAATACACTTTGTAATATCATTACCCACTGTGTTTTTGCCCATGGTGGAATTGGGTGAGTTTTGTGTTGTTAGATGATGGGATTGGGTTACTTTTGTGTTGTTAGATGTTGGGATTGGGTGAGTTTTGTGTTATTAGATTATGGAATTTGGTGAGTTTTGTGTTGTAAGATGATGGGATTGGGTGAGTTTTGTGTTGTTAGATGATGGGATTGGGTGAGTTTTGTGTTGTAAGATGATGGGATTGGGTGAGTTTTGTCTTGTTAGATGATTGGATGGGGTGAGTTTTGTGTTGTAAGATGATGGGATTGGGTGAGTTTTGTGTAGTTAGATGATGGGATTGGGTGAGTTTTGTGTTGTTAGATGATGGGATTGGGTGAGTTTTGTGTTGTTAGATGATGGGATTGGGTTACTTTTGTGTTGTGAGATGATGGGATTGGGTGAGTTTTGTGTTGTTAGATGATGGGATTGGGTGAGTTTTGTGTTGTTAGATGATGGGATTGGGTGAGTTTTGTGTTGTTAGATGATGGGATTGGGTTACTTTTGTGTTGTGAGATGATGGGATTGGGTGAGTTTTGAGTTGTTAGATGATGGGATTGGGTGAGTGTTGTGTTGTTAGATAATGGGATTGGGTTACTTTTGTGTTGTTAGATGATGGGATTGGGTGAGTTTTGTGTTGTTAGATGATGGGATTGGGTGAGTTTTGTGTTTTTGGATGATCTGATTGACTGTTTTATCTTAGTAAACAGGACACAGTATGTCAGGTGAGATTGGGTCACAACTGGATTGGCGTTGTCAGAATTGGAAAGTGTTTTTTTGTGTTTCTTTAGGTGGGAAGATATATACGATATTATAGCAATGTAATCTGCCTTGCTTCTTAATTGAACAACGAGAACATCGATATGTGACAGAAGCGACCATAAAATGTTGTTCAAAACATTGGCACATACCACTCCTCGTACTCCTTACCGTGTTCATAATCACAGCTTACGTTCCACTCCTCGATGAGAGTCCCAAGATCATATGGCAAGGGTTTTTGTTTGTATGTTGTTTTACGCCGCACTCAGCAATATTCCAGCTATATGACGGCGGTCTGTAAATAATCGAGTCTGGACCGGACAATCCAGTGATCTACATCATGAACATCGATCCACGCAATTGGATCAACCAAGTCGGCGAGCCTGACCACCCGATCCTGTTAGTCGCATATACGACAAGCATAGTCGGCTTTTACGGCAAGCATGGGTTGCTGAAGACAGTCTACCCCGGATCTTCACGGGTCCATATGGCAAGGGGTGGAGCCATCATGTTCGCCAATGTATCGCCATCATTGTCGGCTGTGGACGTATTGTATGTCGCCGAGACCAGCAGAACGGAGCCTGCTCCTTGTTGATCCATTCTTATCCCTTAAATGACGTGGCCTCAGAAACGTGTGAGGTGAGATGAAATAGGGTTTAACGTCGCGTCCAAGATTATTGCACTTATATAGCGACATGCATGTACATGTGTGTGTTTGTGTGGCTGCTTGTACTAGTCCGGACTGATGCCGATTTATAGTGCTAGCTCACTGAGATACCATGCCGCATAAGGAACAGTCGGTTAGCCTAGTGGTTAAGGCGTTCGCTCGTCACGCCGAAGACCCGGGTTCGATCCCCGACATGGGTACAATGTGTGAAGCCCATTTCTGCTGTCCCCCGCCGTGATATTGCTGGAATATTGCTAAAAGCGGCGTAAAACCATAGTCACTCACACACTCACTCACAAACAAACATAACCGTTAAAATGTCAGTAGCCAGTAGGGGTAGGGACATTGTATAATGTTTTGTCCGACCAATATTTTGCTAGGCAAACTATAGCGGGCAAGCGGCTATTTCGCACACTGATTATTCGTGCACTGAACATTGACCCCTATTTAATCACTTGAATGATGGTTGCTGTGCCACAACTCACACGTACCTAGTGTCCTACCCTTCACCCTGGATTATCCCACTCATGCATATTCATCGGGGTCACTCGATCTTCGGGTCGATATTGTATTTATTGCGTGTACCATTATGATAGGTTGATATAGACAATTAATGTTCGTACACATTATCGATTTTAGCAGCCTCAAACTTTAAAGAGCACTTGTAGATGTTGAAAGCTCAGACAAATATTGCCGACATGTTCGTCGTCAATCACCCAGGCAACGAGAGACCAACGCTTCGGTAAATACAAAAACACACCAAACACCAAACCAAACATTGCCATCAAGCTATTTATATACTGACACTAAATATTTAATCCGAATTTGGATTTTGTCAATAACAAGTGGTAAACGAATTTCATTTACTTCCCAAGAATAATGTCCATCTTTTCATGAAAGATAAATTCAAATATCTAAAAAAACGTAAATGTCGAATCACAAACTTGAAAACAGTTAAATGGCTTATAATTTGAAATTCCGCTAAAAATGTCTTTGTCTTCTTTCTAATCAAGGTATCCTGCAAAAGCAGAACATTGTTCCATAGGAAAAAACGAAAGTTAAAATGATGTAAGTACATGCATATATAGGAACAGTTTATCACAGGTTGCGGTTATCACAGGCGAACAACAGAAATATAGGTAAACAAATATAGGAGACAAATACAGGTAAACAACACAGAAACCCCGTTAATCAGGACACTCCGTTTCTAGACTGTAGGGACGCTACAGATGCTGCCATCCTCACGCCGCGTATCGTCCAGATTGCGTGGGGTTCACTGTCAGTATACCTACAATGACTATACGTGTATATTGAAATACATATCAAATATTCAAAATCTTGAAATTTCAAATCTAAACAGAAGAGCAAAAGAACCATACCTCTCAGTTGATATTATCATCTGCATTCAAATGAAAATATCTTGAGTTTATATTTTATAGTATATTTAAATACTGTACTGGCGCTTTGTCAGCACTCAAAGAACACTTCCACATGGTTTTATTTTTAAAAATATAATTTGATTTAAAACTTTAAGAAAATAAACAAAAAAAGTTGCCTTAAACACAACAGCTGATGGGTATCTTAGATATCTGTCTTTGTAAATCAATACATTGGCTATTTTGTCGGTAAAAACTTACGACAAATTGAACCAATTTAATTTTACACAAACTTACCCAGCTACAAATCACTTTTTACAAACTGTTGCAGGAATTGAGTGATGGTTAAATAGAAATGATCAAATTTAACAACAATTATTTTAATTTTCAATTGCATAAAAAACTAACTCGATATACTTTCTTTTCCCTTAAGTTTTCATGGTTATTGTATAGGTTTCCAATGGGAGGGGTGTGGCTTGGGGGTGGTGTGTTGTTGTTTTTCCATAACGCTCCCTCTTGTGATGAGTGAGTGAGTAGGGTTTTACGCCGCTTTTAGCAATATTCCAGCAACATCACGTCGGGGGACACCAGAAATGGGCTCCACACATTGTACCCATGTGGGAAATCGACCCCGGGTCTTCGGCGTGACGAGCGAACGCTTGAACCACTGGGCTACCTCCACCTCCCCTTTTTTGTGATTACATCATTTATATACGAAACTTGATCAATGGCTTGCTACATATAATGAAAGAGGCGGTAGCTTCACGACTAGGAATTTCAACACCGGTCGAGAAAACACGAACAGCTAAACCTCGTTAATCCGGAAATCTAGTATTCCTGAAAAATTCGGCTGTCAACGTCTACATAGAGGACTTTCATCCGTACTAATGATCCGGGAATAAAGAAATTGCTTCTCTTAACTGTGAACGGTACCGTCCGTATAAACAGGGTTTCGCTGCACATAATTAACACCAAAGAAACAATTACATCACTCAAAATATCACATACGCAGGCTGGGCCATGTACATAATGGCCATTTTGTTGACGATATATAGTATTATAGTATTTGTTTGATTTTCTATACAACCAACCACTAGCATCACAGGATGAAGCTTTGTAAAAAAAAAGTTACGTAAGCCATAATTGAATTTCGGAAAACAAACTCGAAGAGGGTTACTGATATAACTAAGATAGGAATACATGAAATTCATAACAAGAATTGTGATACTTTTCAAAACAACACCTCTATAAAAACATGAAGTTCTTGTAAAAACAACAACTGAGAAATAAATATACTTTCAATAAAACAGTCTCTGTTGCTGTGTTCGGAGTAGACTCGTTCGTATAACAATAGACAATAGTCTGTTCTTAACACAATTAAATACCGTAAATCTTGAAATTAACGCGAGAGTGAATTAAATACGAAAAATGAATGCGAGTGGTCTTTGTTCGCATTAACTAAACATCGGATTTATGTCTCCAAAATGATATCGACAAAAAGACGGCCTCACTGCACACTGTGGATAGCGGAAATAAGAGAGACGCATTAATTTCAAGATTTACAGTACTTTGGACGGACATAAGTGCATGGCACCAGCATATTGATAAACACCAAATTGTAATAATACACCAGATTACGGGAACATTGATTTATAAATTATGATTAAAATGAGGCTAAAGCCCTGACTAAATAACATCAGCGATTATTCTTATTGCGTGTTGTCTATCAAAACTGGGCATAACGAGATAGATTATAAGCCAAGAATATGCTAGTTATAACAAACGTGACCAATGACGCCACACAATAATAATATCAAACGACGCCTCATACAACTGATTAAAACTGATTTCATTATATCCAAGTGTTTTTGTTGCATCTCACCCACGTCAAACCCAAAGTTTATGTATAAAACATATCTATCAGAAAGGTTTGGGATGAAGGTTATACCTGGACTTCCGGCATGCCTTCCGCTTTGTCGCCATTGTTAGCTGGTTTATTCCGAGGCCCGCCATTGTTGTTCCCGCCAGAACTGTTAGCAGCAGACGACTGGGCAGCCGGGGGTTGTGTAGTGGCTGGGGGCTGGGCGGGTCCTGAAGGGATGCTTGACGTCGTTGGGGTGGATTTAGGGCACAATTTACCCACCAGTTTGAACTTCCATATTACAGCACCACACGCACCGAGGAGCGCCACGGTACCCGTCACTGCACCGGCAATGGTGGCGGCGTCGCTGTTGGACGCGCTCGCTTCATTAGTTGGATTGTTCGATGTTTTCTCTGTGGACGCAGTTGTTGTATCACTTGTAGTTGTCGTAGTCGTCGCAGTGGCTGTACTCGTTGATGTTGTTATACCAGTTGATGTATCCGTTGTAGTGGTTGCGCCAGTTGTTGTGTCCGTTGTAGCTGTTGTGCCAGTTGCTGTATCCGATGTAGTGGTTGAACCAGTTGCTGTATCCGTTGTAGTGGTTGAACCAGTTGCTGTATCCGTTGTAGTGGTTGAACCAGTTGCTGTGTCCGTTGTAGTGGTTGAACCAGTTGCTGTATCCGTTGTAGTGGTTGAACCAGTTGCTGTATCCGTTGTAGTGGTTGAACCAGTTGCTGTATCCGTTGTAGTGGTTGAACCAGTTGCTGTGTCCATGGTAGTGGTTGAACCAGTTGCTGTATCCGTTGTAGTGGTTGAACCAGTTGCTGTATCCGTTGTAGTGGTTGAACCAGTTGTTGTGTCCGATGTAGTGGTTGAACCAGTTGCTGTATCCGTTGTAGTGGTTGTGCCAGTTGCTGTATCCGATGTAGTGGTTGAACCAGTTGCTGTATCCGATGTAGTGGTTGAACCAGTTGCTGTATCCGTTGTAGTGGTTGAACCAGTTGCTGTATCCGTTGTAGTGGTTGTATCAGTTGCTGTATCCGTTGTAGTGGTTGAACCAGTTGCTGTATCCGTTGTAGTGGTTGTACCAGTTGCTGTATCCGTTGTAGTGGTTGTATCAGTTGCTGTATCCGTTGTAGTGGTTGAACCAGTCGTTGTGCCAGTTGCTGTATCCGTTGTATTGGTTGTGCCAGAGTCTGTTGTGGTTGAGTCGGTTGGTGTTGTATCTGGTGCAACACTATACACTGAAGCAGACGGGTCTGTACCAAATGCATTTGTTGTAGTTGGAGTTATTGAAAGTATTGTCGATGTAGCGGTCGCAAGACTGTCACTTGCCGACTGTGATGGGAGGATCATCTGGCTAGATTCACTTGGATTATACATAGATGAAACATCACTGTTTGGTGCTTGTGAAATCTGAGATGTTGGACTGTCAATTGCCGACTGTGATGGGAGGATCATCTGGCTAGAGTCACTTGGATTATACATAGATGAAACATAACTGTTTGGTGCTTGTGAAATCTGAGATGTTGGACTGTCACTTGCCGACTGTGATGGGAGGATCATCTGGCTAGAGCCACTTGGATTATACATAGATGAAACATCACTGTTTGGTGCTTGTGAAATCTGAGATGTTGGACTGTCACTTGCCGACTGTGATGGGAGGATCATCTGGCTAGAGTCACTTGGATTATACATAGATGAAACATCACTGTTTGGTGCTTGTGAAATCTGAGATGTTGGACTGTCACTTGCCGACTGTGATTGGAGGAATATCTGGCTAGAGTCACTTGGATCATACATAGATGAAACATCACTGTTTGGTGCTTGTGAAATCTGTGATGTTGGACTGTCACTTGCCGTCTGTGATGGGAGGATCATCTGACTAGAGTCACTTGGATTATACATAGATGAAACATCACTGTTTGGTGCTTGTGAAATCTGAGATGTTGGGCTGTCGCTAAGTCTTGCCGACTGTGATGGGAGGATCATCTGGCTAGAGTCACTTGGATTATACATAGATGAAACATCACTGTTTGGTGCTTGTGAAATCTGAGATGTTGGACTGTCACTTGCCGACTGTGATGGGAGGATCATCTGGCTAGAGTCACTTGGATTATACATAGATGAAACATCACTGTTTGGTGCTTGTGAAATCTGAGATGTTGGACTGTCACTTGCCGACTGTGATGGGAGGAACATCTGGCTAGAATCACTTGGATTATACATAGATGAAACATCACTGTTTGGTGCTTGTGAAATCTGAGATGTTGGACTGTCACTTGCCGACTGTGATGGGAGGATTATCTGGCTAGAGTCACTTGGATTATACATAGATGAAACATCACTGTTTGGTGCTTGTGAAATCTGAGATGTTGGACTGTCACTTGCCGACTGTGATGGGAGGAACATCTGGCTAGAATCACTTGGATTATACATAGATGAAACATCACTGTTTGGTGCTTGTGAAATCTGAGATGTTGGACTGTCACTTGCCGACTGTGATGGGAGGATTATCTGGCTAGAGTCACTTGGATTATACATAGATGAAACATCACTGTTTGGTGCTTGTGAAATCTGAGATGTTGGACTGTCACTTGCCGACTGTGATGGGAGGAACATCTGGCTAGAATCACTTGGATTATACATAGATGAAACATCACTGTTTGGTGCTTGTGAAATCTGAGATGTTGGACTGTCACTTGCCGACTGTGATGGGAGGATTATCTGGCTAGAATCACTTGGATTATACATAGATGAAACATCACTGTTTGGTGCTTGTGAAATCCGAGATGTTGGACTGTCACTTGCTGACTGTGATGGGAGGATCATCTGGCTAGAATCACTGTATGGCATCAGAGATGGTCGGTAAGAACTGTCACTATCTGACTGTGTTCTGCTCTCCACGGGCAAAATTTCTGTAACGGTCACAGAGGGAGGGGAGTAGCTTGGTGAGACACTGAACTGGGAAGACTCAACACAAGCACCCAACTTCGAGCACATATCAGAGCTACTGGCAGGTGTGTTTGTCTGTGATGCATAAGCTGACATCATTGAAGACTGAACTGCCACAGAGGTATCCAGAGTATAAGAGGGTCCTGGAGAGTAGACTTGTGAAAGTGGTGGAGTTGCATCAGATGGAGGAACAGTCTGTGGAATATCGATTACTGTGCTCACAGTACCAATGTTAAATGAATCGTAAAAAAACGTTGATTCTGAAGTGCGCAGGAGAACATCTGACGGTTGTATTGATGATGTGTCCATGGCATAAGGATTTTCTGTTGATTGCATACTAGATGATCCTAGAGAGACCCCTCTGTAAGTGTCTGTTGAAGCCGTAATTAACAAGACATTAGTTGGACTTCCTGCAGTCTCTGTTAAAGGTGACATCATTAGAGATTCGGTGTTTGTAATAATCAGATGTGTAACCGACTCAGTAATTGATGCTGTCATTACCATCGAGGGACTCAAAGAGACATCAGGCGTGGTGTATTCAGAGGAAGGGAGAACAGTTGTTGACAGGCATTGTACTGCAAGTCTTCCTGCTGCATCCTTCAAATAGATGCGTTCATAGTCATACGGGGATCCACACTCCGGATCGGGGGCTTCGTCAAATCGTTTATATTTCACATTGTCTATATCACGTATAAACTCGGCAAACCAAGCACTGTTGCAGTCACACGCCCAGGGGTTCTCACTGATGTACACTCTGTCACATTGTAATACAAAGTCTTTGAAGGAAAGTGGTACAGTGGTCAAACTGTTAGCTTCCAGATCTGTGATTCCTGCTGAACAGTTCGTAAAGGCATTATCAGCTATGCTCGATATACGATTACCCGCGAGGATCAGTTCCGAAAACACCAAACCAGGACATATGTAGTTTTCAAGAAGAGATATCTTGTTGTCAGAGAGATCTAAATTCTGAAGACTGTTTCCAACAGCATTCAAAGGTCCTGATGGGAAGTATGTTAACTGGTTGTTCCCGAGATTTAACTGTGTTAATGAGGTGTTGAAAAACGTTAGGTCAGATATTTGTGATATTTGATTGTCAAACAAAATCAGCATCTGTAATCTTTGAAGGCTGCTAAACATTTGGGACGTTAGGGACGTGAGTTTGTTCTGTGAAAGGCTCAACCCAATTAGGGATGTGGCAGTGGCCATAGATGCTGTATCAAAAGATGTGAAGGAATTGTTGGAGAGATCTAGAAACATTAAACTGCTCAGATCTGTCAGCGTGCTAAAGGATATTTCAGACAACCTATTTCCAGTAATACCCAATTGTTGTAATGAAGTCATGTTTTCGAAAACATTGTCCGGTACGACTGCCAAACCACTATCACTAACAGTGAGTTTCTGTATGAGAGGGTTATCCTTGAAAGTGTCTGCAACAAATTCCGTTATTCCATAGTTCTTAAGTGTAACAGACTTTAAGTTTCCTTTGCCTGCCAAGAAACTGCCATCCATTATTCCACCTCGGATCACGTAATCAGACAGTGTCATTTCCTGCACCGTGTTTGGCACTACCATTGGCGGTATGCCTGAGCATTCCACGCTGATGATGTCACCTGTTCCTGGGTCTCTGTTACAGACGGAACACTCAGACGGGCATGTCAATGGAGCGAGGGTAGTTGTGGTCGTGAGGCAGTCTACTTCCAAACTGGTAGCAGCGGCAGCGAGACTAACAGATGAATATGATGATGGCGCAAAACATACAAGGTCTGTTGTGTTTTCTGACCTTATGAATTTTCCAGGAAAATCACGTATTAACTGAATCATCCATATCTTTTCACAATCACACAGCCAGGGGTTTCCAGACAGATATACACTGGACGACTGAGAAAGGAAAGTCGATAAATCAGTTGGCAAGGATTCAATGTTATTACCTTCAAGGTTGGTCACAGTTATATTGGAACCTCCAATCATTGATGTGTCGAACGATGTTAAAGAGTTGTTGCTCAGATCAAGTAGATCAAGATTCAGATTGTCCAACTCTCCAACTGAAATACTTTGTATGCGATTCTTGCTCAGTTTTAAGGTCTTCAAGGTGAAGGACACATCTTGAACCGAAGATGGTACAGCAGAAAGAATATTATTGTTCATGTCTAGTTCTTCTAATGGCATACCCCTGAATACGTCTGCATCAACCACGGCAATTTCATTTTCGGACAGATATAAAGTCAGCACATTTGCCAGATTTGCAAAGTCACCAACGTTCAGTGAAGCTATGTTGTTGCCACTGAAATTGAGGCTTGTCACACTGACAATGTTTTGTAGAGAGGCTGGGTTAACACTTCTAAGTTGGTTACCAGAGACGTCCAGGCTCTGGAGACTGTTCAGACGCCGGAATGCATTCTCAGATATTGTATTCAGTTGGTTTCCCGCAAGGCTCATTTTCTTCAAGTCTCCTAAACTGGAGAAGGTGTCATCGGGAACAGATGTGATGCTGTTGTTTTTCAAATACAGTTCTTGTAGAGTGGAAACGCTGGCAAACATGCTTGATGTAAGAACTGACATGGGATTTTGCTCCAGAAGTAAAACAGTCAAATTAGTGTTATCTGAAAACACGTCAGATGCCAGGGATTCAATACCAAAGTTCTTGAGTTCCACTCTTTCCAAGAGGACTTTGCCAGCAAACAGGCTGCTGTCAAGAGTCGGGGATCGCACTTGATAGTCCGATAGGATCATTTCCTTCAGCGTGTTGGGTAGGGCTCTAGGTGAAATTCCAGAACAAACAACCTTCACAATCTGACCAGATATTGGATCAGTTTTACAGCTCGAACATTCAATAGGACAGGTCGGTGATGTCGTGGTCTCAACTGTTGTTGTAGTCAAACATTCCACCTCCAGATCTCGGGCAGCTGTCTGTAGGCTGGTACCAACATACTGGGTTGGACTTGCACAAGCTGGATCGGATGCATTCTCAGACAGGAACTTGTTGGACGCATCGCGAACTGATTGGGTCAGCCACATTGTATCACAGTCACACAGCCAGGGGTTTCCAGACAGATATACACTGGACGACTGAGAAAGGAAAGTCGATAAATCAGTTGGCAAGGATTCAATGTTATTACCTTCAAGGTTGGTCACAGTTATATTGGAACCTCCAATCATTGATGTGTCGAACGATGTTAAAGAGTTGTTGCTCAGATCAAGTAGATCAAGATTCAGATTGTCCAACTCTCCAGCTGAAATACTTTGTATGCGATTCTTGCTCAGTTTTAAGGTCTTCAAGGTGAAGGACACATCTTGAACCGAAGATGGTACAGCAGAAAGAATATTATTGTTCATGTCTAGTTCTTCTAATGGCATACCCCTGAATACGTCTGCATCAACCACGGCAATTTCATTTTCGGACAGATATAAAGTCAGCACATTTGCCAGATTTGCAAAGTCACCAACGTTCAGTGAAGCTATGTTGTTGCCATTGAAATTGAGGCTTGTCACACTGACAATGTTTTGTAGAGAGGCTGGGTTAACACTTCTAAGTTGGTTACCAGAGACGTCCAGGCTCTGGAGACTGTTCAGACGCCGGAATGCATTCTCAGATACTGTATTCAGTTGGTTTCCCGCAAGGCTCATTTTCTTCAAGTCTCCTAAACTGGAGAAGGTGTCATCGGGAACAGATGTGATGCTGTTGTTTTTCAAATACAGTTCTTGTAAATTGGAAACGCTTGCAAACATGCTTGATGTAAGAACAGCCATGGGATTTTGCTCCAGAAGTAAAACAGTCAAATTAGTGTTATCTGAAAACACGTCAGATGCCAGGGATTCAATACCAAAGTTCTTGAGTTCCACTCTTTCCAAGAGGACTTTGCCAGCAAACAGGCTGCTGTCAAGAGTCGGGGATCGCACTTGATAGTCCGATAGGATCATTTCCTTCAGCGTGTTGGGTAGGGCTCTAGGTGAAATTCCAGAACAAACAACCTTCACAATCTGACCAGATATTGGATCAGTTTTACAGCTCGAACATTCAATAGGACAGGTCGGTGATGTCGTGGTCTCAACTGTTGTTGTAGTCAAACATTCCACCTCCAGATCTCGGGCAGCTGTCTGTAGGCTGGTACCAACATACTGGGTTGGACTTGCACAAGCTGGATCGGATGCATTCTCAGACAGGAACTTGTTGGACGCATCGCGAACTGATTGGGTCAGCCACATTGTATCACAGTCACACAGCCAGGGGTTTCCAGACAGATATACACTGGACGACTGAGAAAGGAAAGTCGATAAATCAGTTGGCAAGGATTCAATGTTATTACCTTCAAGGTTGGTCACAGTTATATTGGAACCTCCAATCATTGATGTGTCGAACGATGTTAAAGAGTTGTTGCTCAGATCAAGTAGATCAAGATTCAGATTGTCCAACTCTCCAGCTGAAATACTTTGTATGCGATTCTTGCTCAGTTTTAAGGTCTTCAAGGTGAAGGACACATCTTGAACCGAAGATGGTACAGCAGAAAGAATATTATTGTTCATGTCTAGTTCTTCTAATGGCATACCCCTGAATACGTCTGCATCAACCACGGCAATTTCATTTTCGGACAGATATAAAGTCAGCACATTTGCCAGATTTGCAAAGTCACCAACGTTCAGTGAAGCTATGTTGTTGCCATTGAAATTGAGGCTTGTCACACTGACAATGTTTTGTAGAGAGGCTGGGTTAACACTTCTAAGTTGGTTACCAGAGACGTCCAGGCTCTGGAGACTGTTCAGACGCCGGAATGCATTCTCAGATACTGTATTCAGTTGGTTTCCCGCAAGGCTCATTTTCTTCAAGTCTCCTAAACTGGAGAAGGTGTCATCGGGAACAGATGTGATGCTGTTGTTTTTCAAATACAGTTCTTGTAAATTGGAAACGCTTGCAAACATGCTTGATGTAAGAACAGCCATGGGATTTTGCTCCAGAAGTAAAACAGTCAAATTAGTGTTATCTGAAAACACGTCAGATGCCAGGGATTCAATACCAAAGTTCTTGAGTTCCACTCTTTCCAAGAGGACTTTGCCAGCAAACAGGCTGCTGTCAAGAGTCGGGGATCGCACTTGATAGTCCGATAGGATCATTTCCTTCAGCGTGTTGGGTAGGGCTCTAGGTGAAATTCCAGAACAAACAACCTTCACAATCTGACCAGATATTGGATCAGTTTTACAGCTCGAACATTCAATAGGACAGGTCGGTGATGTCGTGGTCTCAACTGTTGTTGTAGTCAAACATTCCACCTCCAGATCTCGGGCAGCTGTCTGTAGGCTGGTACCAACATACTGGGTTGGACTTGCACAAGCTGGATCGGATGCATTCTCAGACAGGAACTTGTTGGACGCATCGCGAACTGATTGGGTCAGCCACATTGTATCACAGTCACACAGCCAGGGGTTTCCAGACAGATATACACTGGACGACTGAGAAAGGAAAGTCGATAAATCAGTTGGCAAGGATTCAATGTTATTACCTTCAAGGTTGGTCACAGTTATATTGGAACCTCCAATCATTGATGTGTCGAACGATGTTAAAGAGTTGTTGCTCAGATCAAGTAGATCAAGATTCAGATTGTCCAACTCTCCAGCTGAAATACTTTGTATGCGATTCTTGCTCAGTTTTAAGGTCTTCAAGGTGAAGGACACATCTTGAACCGAAGATGGTACAGCAGAAAGAATATTATTGTTCATGTCTAGTTCTTCTAATGGCATACCCCTGAATACGTCTGCATCAACCACGGCAATTTCATTTTCGGACAGATATAAAGTCAGCACATTTGCCAGATTTGCAAAGTCACCAACGTTCAGTGAAGCTATGTTGTTGCCATTGAAATTGAGGCTTGTCACACTGACAATGTTTTGTAGAGAGGCTGGGTTAACACTTCTAAGTTGGTTACCAGAGACGTCCAGGCTCTGGAGACTGTTCAGACGCCGGAATGCATTCTCAGATACTGTATTCAGTTGGTTTCCCGCAAGGCTCATTTTCTTCAAGTCTCCTAAACTGGAGAAGGTGTCATCGGGAACAGATGTGATGCTGTTGTTTTTCAAATACAGTTCTTGTAAATTGGAAACGCTTGCAAACATGCTTGATGTAAGAACAGCCATGGGATTTTGCTCCAGAAGTAAAACAGTCAAATTAGTGTTATCTGAAAACACGTCAGATGCCAGGGATTCAATACCAAAGTTCTTGAGTTCCACTCTTTCCAAGAGGACTTTGCCAGCAAACAGGCTGCTGTCAAGAGTCGGGGATCGCACTTGATAGTCCGATAGGATCATTTCCTTCAGCGTGTTGGGTAGGGCTCTAGGTGAAATTCCAGAACAAACAACCTTCACAATCTGACCAGATATTGGATCAGTTTTACAGCTCGAACATTCAATAGGACAGGTCGGTGATGTCGTGGTCTCAACTGTTGTTGTAGTCAAACATTCCACCTCCAGATCTCGGGCAGCTGTCTGTAGGCTGGTACCAACATACTGGGTTGGACTTGCACAAGCTGGATCGGATGCATTCTCAGACAGGAACTTGTTGGACGCATCGCGAACTGATTGGGTCAGCCACATTGTATCACAGTCACACAGCCAGGGGTTTCCAGACAGATATACACTGGACGACTGAGAAAGGAAAGTCGATAAATCAGTTGGCAAGGATTCAATGTTATTATCTTCAATGTTTGTGATGTTGATGACTGCGCCATCGAACGCAAGGGGCCCCAGTGACGATAGTGAGTTGTTGCTCATATCAAGAAGGTCTAGTGAGTACCCAGTGAGTCGGGATTCCGCAATGCTTGATATTCTATTACCAGCCAATTTAAGAGTTCTTATCGTGTCTTGGATCGCTGCTAGAGAACCAAAGGGCACTTCTTGAATATTGTTGTTTGAGAGGTCCAGATATGCCAGTGATGTGCCATTGAAGGCATCAACACTAATGCTTGATATGTCATTCTTCTGAATGCTGAGCAGAGAGAGAGTGGCCAGGTTGCTGAACTGGAGTGTATCCAGAGAAACGAGATAGTTGCCCGACAAATCCAGGGACACGAGAGTGCTTGCCAACGACAAGGCAACACCATTGATAGAAGTGAATTTATTGTTCGACAAATCCAGCTCTATCAGATTTCTTAAACCAGAAAATGCATTATCACTCAGGATCGAAATGTTATTATTAGCCAAATTTAGTCTCTGTAAGCCACTTACGGTGCTAAACGCGGTGTCGTCTATGGTTGATATGGAATTGCTGTCCAAGATTAGTTCCGTTAGAGATGGAGAACTGAGGAACGTGGTTGTGGTGATTGTAACCATGTTATTCACACTCAGATCCAGCGTTCTCAGAGCCGTGGTGTCAGTAAACACATCTGAAGCCAATGTCTCAATTCCGAAGTTTTTCATCCGAACATATTCCAGATTTGGTTTTCCTTGAAAGTAGTTCATAGTCACCTCCGTGCTTCGCAATGCAAAATCTGAAAGTTTAGCAACTTTGATGGATATGTCGAGGTTCATGGGGCTGTAACCTGCACACTCTACAGCTATGATGTCCCCTGTCCCAGGATCATTCTCACACACAGAACACTCAGTAGGACAGGTAACACCCTCTGAAACATGCACCAGACCAACGACAAGGACCAGTACATACAGCCGGCCTCTATTTCGTTCCATGATCATTTCAAAAAAATGATTTTCAATTTTGAAACAATACTTCTCCAAACTTGTTTTTTTCCTCCCGACGATGAATGTAATGGTTACCGTAGCTTGAATATGATCTTATTAACACATGTCATGTAGTAGTGTTTCTGCTACCTAGGTTAACTGCATTAACACCATGTGTGTTTTGCTATTTTGTCTCATTCTGCTCTCTCAACGTTCAGTGTTCTCCTTTCTTAAAATTACCTTCTTTTGAAGACCTTGCACGCTCATGTTGGATTATATACCGCTGAGTAAACGATGGCAGTGGGACGAGGTCTCAGCGCATGCTTCAACCAATCACCTGTAGGCTGGCCTGTTTGAATCAGAATCACATTTACCTGCAGTTTTCCTTTTAGGTGAAGATATTGATGATCTCAGGTGACTCTGGCTATAGAGAAACCGTGTTTGAAGATCTGATCAAGGAGAGCCAGTAAATGAGAATGCGATGTTGAAATATGTGTTGACTAAACGAGGACGTTATCAAAAGGACTAGTCCTGAATGGGTAAACCCAACGTAAAAGCTTGAAGGTGTAGTTTGTTGACATTGTTCAATATGCATTTAGATTTATTCATCGTACGAAGGGATCACATTGCATCGCCTCAAACATACAGTAATGACGTCCTAGGCGCGGCATTAGCAACGTCCACACAACAACAACGTTCGCGGAGACGGCATGGTTCATTGATGAAGTGGAGATAATTGTTGATGCGAAGTACTGAAGACGAAATAGTGTATATTCTTTAAACGGATCGAACATTATAATTTTTATAATTATTAACAACCGTAGGTCCCTAAACATTTCTGTAAATTTTATATTTTATCATATTACGAATTATTTTATATTTCGCTTCATACTTTTGCCGTCTCTTGCTTTAAATATTTTTTCTCTTCCCCGTTTATTGAACGTGATAAGTGTATTGATGGCAACTGAGTCAAGGCTGTGGTTGCTACTCAGATAACGCTCGTTCCATATAAGGTATATTTACGTAGGCTCGTGAACGCTAACGTTGACAACGCCAGCAAACATCTGGACCGAGCCAACACAGTCATTCCCGCTAGCTGTACGTTGGCAACACTGGGTCGAGAAGGAATATGTCAACATTAATGTCAACATTTCGCAAACATATTTTTGTGTAATAACGTCATATTGTGGTGTGCCAATACAGACTCTACCGTGATTTTCAAACCACATATCATTTATTATTCAACAATGCCGCGTGTACAAGAGACTCACTGTGAGAGTGTGCCGGCAAATCTGTGAACACCCATCACCAGTGTATAAAAGTGGATGAATCGACTTGGGGTCTTAAACAGTGTGCTGCGTCTTGGTGTCCGTTTTAGTCGCCAGATGATTATGTACTTGAATCAAAAACTGCCCACCCTAATCATCACAACCAAAGCCACCAATCACCACCACCCTCCCAAAGCACGCCCCTACCCATTGCCCCTACCCATTGCTACCCATTGCGAAATAAATCCTAATCGTCTAATGCTTCATTGAGAACACTTTTGTGTAAAGGGTAAAGTCACATGATATTTAGATTGAATTAAAAAAACATTAAGCAAGGATCAGATTGAACCAAGCTAGCGGTTAGAGACGTCACGATATTCTCGATATATATTTAATCATACTTGTTGTCCATACGACCCTTCTTCTCTTTTTCATGAATTCAATGCATAGGAGTTAAGTAGAGGTCGGTGTTTATTGAAGGGGTTGCAGTTCTTTTGGCCCAGTCAGTGTTCCGTACATGTGTGTACCTGGCTTCTTTTGTATTTTTTTACAAATGGGTGATTAAGTTTGAACATGTGTGTTTGTTTGTTTGTTGTTTTACGCCGCGTTCAACAATACTCCAGCTATATGACGGCGATGTGTAAATAATCGAGCCTGATCACCCGATCCCGTTAGTCGCCTTTTACGGCAAGCGTGGGTTGCTAGGACCTATTCTACCCCGGATCTTCACGGGTGGAATTTTAACATGACGCCACGAACATTTGTCCCGGTATAACGCTGTGTGTCAGCTTAGTGTAGAAGGGAATACTACAGTGACATGTCCTGTCATCAGTGACGCAAGTCCCATGTGATCCCCCACAACCTCTGCTGGTCAAAGCTGCGGTGGGATAGCCCTGTGGTTAAAGCGTTTGCTCGACAAGCCGAAGACCCCGGTTCCATTCTCCACACGGGTACACGGTGTGAAGCCCATTTCTGGTTTCAATACTCACTCACTATATCAATCACTGGATTATTTACAAGCACACACCAAATTGCTGGAATATTGCTGAGTGCGCCGTTAAACAACAAACAAACAAATAACTCGTGTATTGATCTGCTCGAGTGAGTGAGTATGGTTTTACGCAGCTTTTAGCAATATTTCAGCAATATCACGGCGGGGGACACCAGAAATGGGCTTCACACATTGTACCCATGTCGGGAATCGAACCCGGGTCTTCGGCGTGACGAGCGAACGCTTTAACCACTAGGCTACCCGATCGCCCTTCATCTGCTCGAGGGGATTCAGGGGTAGAATGAACCCCAATCTCATTAAAATCAAATCTTAGTTCTTGCTACCGCTAAACAAAGATCTGAGGACATTCCATTAGGGGTCACGTCAAAACGACCTTTCATCCAACCAATCAGAGCATCGCTTACCAGATCATGAAAGTGAGAGTCGGAATGTGATTTCTAATCATGCAACCTTGAAAACTTTAACACGGGGTATTCCGAACGATTGTTACGGGCTTAACGACTGAATCCATACAATCTAGATAATCTATTAGCCATTCCAGAATGTTCTTTTGTTCAGGTTTCAAATTTGTAATCGAGAATTTGTCAAAATATGTTTCGAAGCGTAGTCGCCAATTTGAAATTAGTGCCGTAATGCACGAGAAAGCTGCCTTCTGATTGGCTAATGTCGACTTCTTGTCAGTCATTCCATTGGTCGGTCAAAGTTCGCGCAAGGTCGGTCTGACGTGACCAGTAATGGGATGTTCTCAGATCTTTGTTTAGCGGTAGCGAGAACTAAGATCTGATTTTAATGAGATTGGAATGAACCCCGGTACCCAATAAGAACAGACAATCATAAGGACAGGGGGTCACATTGCGTGACCTGTGTATGCCAGAGTCCCTGATTTCTAGGATAGGTGATGATGACATCAACCCCTGGTTTGCCTGGCTCTATTAGTTTACAGGCCGGCGTTACTCAGCAGTAATATCACCGACTGTTACGCAACACCTCAAACACTCTCTCCCTTACCACTGATGATAATCAATCATACTCAGCCACCTCGTGTTTGATCAGCTTTCTGTTCTGGGATTTCCATCCAATAATGTTTACAAACAGCCATGATAAAGGTGAATCTATTTTATAATATTTGCCGTAATAATGAGGAATTATTTGCCTCCATCAGAAGCGAGCCGAGCGATCGTTTTTATTTTGTTTACAAAAATATTTTTTGACATATTACCTCGTCTTGGATCTTACCTGGAATTGTGCATAGACATTTAAATGATGTCATCCCCGGAACCAAGCTGTACGACGAGAAGATTATTTCGATTATTAATCGTGAATTTCCACGTAATGTTGCGTCTACGCTTCTTAATTGCTGATATATTTCGGAGCATGTGTTTGTGTGAGTGCGTGCGTGCGTGCATGCGTGCGTGCGTGCGTGCCTGCCTGCCTTCCTGCTTGCCTGCGTGCTTGTCTGCGTGCCCACGAGTTCATCTGTGTGCGTTTAAGTGCTTGTGTATTGTATGGATCATGATCAAAGGGGTCATTCCAGATTTGTTTTGTTTGTTGGTTGGTTAATGCCGCACTCGGCAATATCCCATCCATATGACGGCAGTCTGTAAATAATCGTGACTGAACCAGACAATCCAGTGACTGATCATCGATCTACGCAATTGGGATACGATGACATGTATCAACCACACACGCGCTGCCTGACTACCCGATCCCGTAAGTCGCCTGATACGACAAGCACGAGTTGCTGAAGACCTATTCTAACCCGGGCCTTCATGGGTCTGTCACTCAAGAAATGTTATTGAAGAGAAATATACAAAATATGACACTTGTCAACATAATGCGCGATGCTATCCCGCGATGGACCTATACACGAGGTTATTCGCGGTCACTTACTTTTCAATGAGACTTGTGTGAGTGACATGCTGGTCAGTTATGTATTCAAATAATTTTCATCACTATTTTTCCTGTTATGCCAACAAATCTGTTTCGGTGGCCATTCGAGACAAATGTTTCTCTAGCGTTGATCGCCGCGAATAGCAGCAAGATGTCTTCAACACTGACTCACCTCTTTTTTCTTACGCTTGCAAGTTTGGTACTGATACTATTCTCAAGTTTGGTACTGATACTATTCTCAAGTTTGGTACTGATACTATTCTCAAGTGACCCGTGAAGATCCGGGGTGGAATAGGTCTTCAGCAACCCATGTTTGCCGTAAAAGGTGACTTTGCTAGTCGTAAAAGGCGACTAACGGGATCGGGTGGTCAGGCTCGCTGACTTGGTTGATGCATGTCATCAATCCCAATTGCGTGGATCGATGCTCATGATGTCAATCACTGAATTGTGTGGTCCAGACTCGATTATTTACAGACCGTCGTCATATAGCTGGAATATTGCTGTGTGCGGCGTTAAACAACAAACAAACAAACTATTCTCAAGTACAGGAGTATGCTTGTCGATTCGTCATGCACAAAGTTAACTGTGAGGCAGTCCGCCCAAGATGAATGTTTTACATGTTGGAACTAACTAAACAACAAAATCATCTTGGGTTTAATACTGTTCATGTTCAAATGTAAGAAACAAAATTGTTCAGAGAATCTGTAAGCGTAGCATTTGCTTCTACATTTGGTGTTGTTTTATATAAACTGAGGGACAAAAGAAAGTATACCGAGTTAAATTGTCATGTAATTGACATTTTAAAAAAAACTGTTGTTAAATTTCATTATGTTTTTTTTAATATCCCATTTCGTGCAGCTGTTTGTAAAACAAAATCTGTGGCTGACATTTTGCGTCAAAATAAATTGATTCAATGAAGGCTGGAATAAGAAATGATTTAGGAACCACATGGTCCAAACCATGTTTGTAATGTACATTTGGGCCGAAAAAAAGGAAATTTATTGATTTTCAAAGATAAGAGGTATAATATACTCACCAGCATTTGTGTATTATGCAAAAAAATATTTTTAAGTTTATAAAGTTTAAGATCAAATTATATTTTAAAAACATCAAATCATGTAACAGTATTCGTCGAGTGCTTACTAAGCGTCAATACATTATTTGTATATAATATCGCCTCAAACATACAGTAATGACGTCCTAGGCGCGGCATTAGCAACGTCCACACAACAACGTGCGCGGACACGGCAAGGTCCACAGATCTTTTATCACATTACGAAATATTCTACACTTCGCTTCATACTTTTGACGTCATATCATATGGTTTTTTTAAATATACCATGTAGAAGTATTCTTTGAGTGCTTATTAAGCGCCAGTACATTTTTGTGAATAATATCGCTAACATAAGATATTTCCAATTGACAATCAAACAAATGATAAGATCAGCTGAGAGGCATTCATAGCCATTTCACATGCACAACATTTACTCACGTAAGTAACTTTGCACATGTGTAACTATACATGCGTTTGTATATGTAAATTCCCTATGCGTTCACATGATAATTAACTAAGGTGTGTAAATAAACTATGTAAATAGTGCAAGGCACACATATTCATCAGTTTGTTCACGACTTTCAACATGAAAAGGTTGGTTTCCAATCAACGTCGAATTAGGAGACAGTTACCTTGCAAAAGACTTCATATGAACCAACATGAGTTTGATTTAATCTAAACCTAAACTTTTATTCCTTGAGTCCAAAGAAAACACTGTCCGTCCAGCTCTGGGTGTCCTTATAAAAGTTGGTATTGTTGTATACTGAATAGCGTCCATTTCAGAATACAGAACAATTTGTTTGGTGTTGGCAAATCAACAGATATATTACTTAGATCATCTTCTGGTGTTGGCATAAACGTTCACATGACAACATATACACACAGTGCAAACTTGCACTTGTGCTGAGTTACATGTGCATTTGCTCCAGACATGATGCAACTTTGTTCCTGGTGTAAATAACTGAGATTGTTAGTGGCTCTACCTTGAAAGGGGGTTGAAGTAACGTAAAATAATTGTCCCCCCGAGAGGGTACGTAAGTCCCACATCGTTCAAAGTATGTTTCTTCTCTCCATACTTTTAATCGTAGTATGCTTGCTGGTTTTAATTGTTTGGCTTGACTTCTAATGGTCGCCAATAGCCCGAGGATGGCGTCAAACCTGCTGTAGTACCATGCAGGTAGCAGAAGTAACGTAAGTCCCATGGTTTCTAGAATGGAGGCCTAACTTTGGTTGATGGTGATCTATAGCCCATTATTACCATGTATTGGTATGTATAGTGATACCTTTTGATGGTTACATGCTAGTTTTAAATAGAAGTCTGTGGTGGTCTGATGTCCTTTGTTGACAGGTTTCTATGTAATCTAATCTTTTTGACTAACGTCACTCGTGAAGATCCGGGGTAGAATAGGTCTTCAGCAACCCATGCTTGTCACCCGTGAAGATCCGGGGTAGAATAGGTCTTCAGCAACCCATGCTTGCCGTTGGTTGATTGGTTGGTTTGTTGTTTAACGCCGCACTCAGCAATATTCCAGGTATATGACGGCGGTCTGTAAATAATCGAGTCTGGACCAGACAATCCCATTCTTCAGCAACCCATGCTTGCCGTAAAAGGCGACTATGCTTGTCGTTAGAGGCGACTAACGGGATCGGGTGGTCAGGCTCGGTGTCTTGGTTGATGCATGTACACGTGTCATCGCATCCCAATTTCGTGGATCGATTCTCATGATGTCAAACACTGGATTGTCTCGATTATTTACACACGGCGTTAAACAAGAAACGAACAAACAGCTCATGGTCTACCGGGCTGTCTAACACTGCCTGCTATGGCCCATTAGCTGCCGGGAGTCGATTTGCTGGCTAACGCAACTGAGCGGGACATGAGACTGAACTATCGTCTGTGACCACAGCGGAGATAAACTGTGAGGCAATATTCCCTGATCTATGGCGATTTCGATATTACAAAGAGCGCATTTTAATTAATTTCGTCAACATGAACAAACAGACAGTATTTAAGTTACATAACGGCGTGTCAGCTTGATATGCCTCTATTTACCATCGGGGCGGTCGGTAGCCTAGTGGTTAAAGCGTTCGCTCGTCACGCGAAAACCGGTGTGAAGCCCATTTCTGGTGTCCCCCGCCGTGATATTGCTGGAATATTGCCAAGAGTGGCGTAAAATCAAAGTCACTCACTCTATTCATCATCATTGAATGGGTACCAGATAGTATGGGATGGTAAGGTAAATGTAAATTGTAAGAGGCGACCAAATGGATCGGGTGGTCAGGCGCAGTGAATTGGTTGATTGCTGTCATCGTACTGAGGGGGTGGATCGTTGCTCACAATATATGTCACTGGATTGTCTGGTCCATACTCGATTATTTACAGGCGGTTGTCATATAGCTGTAATATTGATGAACGCACACACACTGACCACGGCAAACCCACAAACAAGACTATGAGTTGGACTTGTGCCATTTCGGGACAAGCCATTTATAGGTTACAGAAAGATGCGAGTGGTGACGAATGGTGACGAATGGTACCAAATTGAAAAGAAACCTGTCAATATCCAACTGTACCCGAGAGCATTTCGTCACCTTTTCAGACTTGTGTGTCACAACAATTTGAAATCATTCTTTGTTTACCCAGTTCATTCATCCAAGTCGCCATATGGCCGGACCAGTGTCCTGCCTGCTTCATGAAATCAGTCCATATACACTTGATGGGATTTGTATGGCTACACTATACTACCACTTGACAAATCCTTTCTTCTCTATCTCATCATATTACAGAACTGTTCTGGCCAATCGCCATCAGAACAATTTGTTCTAAAAGCTTTTTTATGCAATATGGTTCAAACACAAACAGTCTATTCAAAATGTTTGGTATCATTTCTCACATGGCCCTAGAGTACATATTGAAGAATAGCAGTTAGTTAAAGCCACACTGCAGTAAGTGCTTCTAGTATATCGGGTCTCTGGTATTTCAATATGTTTGATGTCATTTCTCACATGGCCGTAAAGTACATATTGAAGATTAAACAGTGAGTTAAAGTCACACTGCAGTAAGTGCTTGTGGTATATCAGGACTCTGGTGAACCATTAGCTGGGTCATAACCTGTAACACCCCACATTCTCATCTACCTTACCATCTCATTATCAAACCCGAAATATATTCTATATAGAATAAGTAGATTTTTTTAATGTTGGTGTCAAGAACGTTATAGCTTTTGAATATATGTTTATTTACAATCTGACTCGAACTAGCAATTTATATTTTCAGAAAACAAGAGGTGTGTGTGTTACAGTGCGTGTTGTTTATCCAACTGTTTAACCCACTTATAACCAGCACAGGTTGTTGAGGTCCAACTCTAACCCAGGCAGGGGGCACGGGTAGCCCAGTCGTCTACGGCTAGCCCAGTCGTCTAAGGCGCAGAGATTTGCTGTGCAGAGTTATGTCCCTTGGGCAGGCCAGAAACCTATGATTTTGGGTTCGAATCCCGGTTCGACCCGATTATGTTTCTAGGTTTGTCAGCACCATACCCGTGCTCGTGGGTTTCACCGAAGTGGTAAACATCCAAGACCTGCATCACTTGGGGCTTTCCTCCCACATTAAGCTGACACACCGTGATATAACAGGAATACTGTTCAAAGCGCCGTTAAACCCAACTCACTCACTCACTAACCAAGGCTCCCCACAGGGTATGTCAGCTGTGACATAACTGGCATAAAGCTTACTGTGGCGTAAAACACTATACATAACAACGGCCAATATTCAACTCAGGTTAATTCATAAAAAAACATAATTATAAAACATTATCCAATGAAACAGATTCCGAGGATCATAAAAGGCGAAATAGCAGTAATAATGATATAAGTGCATCACGGAAAATCAGCGATGACACCAGGTGTCCGGAAAACGCAACTTTGCTGAGGTTAGTTTGTTACCTGATCCGTTATCCTCATTAAAAGAATACACACATCCTGCTGGAAAGTTTTGGCAGGATACATAGATATAAATAACAACATAATAACTGATATATAAATTTATTGCTCATAAAATATATTCAAACCCGACCACATTCATATCCAGTTTGCATCATGGAATATAAAGTATCATATCTTACAAGCTAACAGCATGTTCAATAATAAATTAGATATCATTAGTTGTACAAAAGAGGTAAATTCATGGATGTTGAAATCAGTGTTAGAAATTGGCACTAGTCCTATAGTCCTTGACAAACTGCCCAATAGTTAAGGTATCACAAGGACTAGTAGAAATTTGACATTTTTGAGGGTTTTGCTACATGTTATAATTATGAGGACAAGTGGACTAAATTAGTAAGTTTCTACCGTTGGAAACGCTTTCAAAAATAAAGACACAAGTAGGACAAGGTTGACAAATCATTGAATGGCATAACATGATGGGAAGGATCTGTACCTCAAAACTACAGTGGTACTTGTAGCACATGATAGATAGTGTTCAGCCCTATTACATATTTATACTTAATGACAAAAAACCAAATGACCATACTGACATTTGAACTTTCACATATACATCAAGTCATAAGTATATCCCAATATTGAGCCTTATCTGTACGCATAATGGTTAGTTCATTTACTCAATGTATAACAGTGACCATGACCTTCAAGGTCAACCAATCACGCATCAGATAAGAATAAAACATAAGCAAATTTGAGGAGCATTGAGGACTGAAAAAGCTGAAAGATCTGATGTTATACATCCTGCATAATTTCTTTTAAAAAGTCATTTGGACTGAATGACATGTAATATTGAAGTCATAAAGGGGAAATACGTTCCATGTTATGGGCACATTTCAAGTCAAGATAAAGACATAGTGACTAATGCCTTTTGTGAAATGAGACATTGCGAAAGTACCTTGGGTGAAACGTGCAATTCTAACAATTTACTGCATGATTGAAAAAAATCTTAAAATTGAAGTAGGAGTTGTATTTCCCAGGGCTGCCAATTGCCTGGAGCTTAGTCACCCTGTAACACCACACAACTATCAATGAATAAGTCAAATAACAAAATGTTTGGCCAAAACGTACTCAAATGTAGACCAGCAAGACAGCATTTACAGCAAGCTATGTAACATTCCTATGTATTCCCTGTCTCAAGTTACAGTGATTACAAAGAATTCTCTAACCCGCATCATGAATAGTAACCTTGACCTTTATGTCAGACAATGGTATGCCATTACCTCTTTACAATGATTGAAATATTTTCAATTTCAGAATCACAATATTACTATTTAAATTAACAAACCATCAGAGTGTCAACGATTTGGATAGTGATTGTGACATTTAACAAATGATAGGGATGTCAGTAATTAATCCTGTTTGACAAAGGGTTGTGTTTGTGAAGGGTACCAAGCATATCATTTCTGACCGAAGTTTTTCATTAGTGGTACAGGTGTAAGTGAGTGAGTGAGTTGGGTTTAACGCCACTTTTAACAGTATTCCAGCTATATCACGGCGTGTCAGCTTAATGTGGGAGGAAAGCCCGAAGTGATGCATGTCTCGGACATTTACCACTTCGGTGAAACCCACGAGCACGGGTATGGTGCTGACAAACCTAGAAACATAATCAGGGCGAACCGGGATTCGAACCCACAATCATAGGTTTCTGCCGTGCCCAAGGGATGCAACTCTGCACAGCGAATCGTGGCGCCTTAGACAACTGGGCCACCCGTGCCCCCGGTACAGGTGTTACGTGTCTTATGTGCTGCCATACACTCTCCACATTTTACAAACACCCAGGCTTTAAACAAAGATTACCTTGACCTTAGTGATAAGTACAGTATGTACCAAATTCTGATAAAACAAGTTATTGATATAAATAATTCATTCTCATGACATCGGATAATGCTTTGTGTTGGCATGAATCACAACGAAACATCCGAAAAACTTAACTAAATTTTAAAAGTCACCTCCTGTGACCTTCACCTTTTTATTCTTTGATTTAAAAATCATTTATTGAACAGTAAGGTAGAAAAAAATGTAAACATGATAAATATCGGGTAATATCTTAAATCAGGATTTGATTTCACAGAATTCAGTCATAAAAGGCTCTTTCCAACTGAGTATTTTCTCCTACTACACAATAAGATAAGCTGCTACCTACCTAGTTACATGCTGCACTTCTAAGACACAATGTCTGAGCGTCATTGGTTCTTTTGATAACAACTATAGGTGGGTACATACTGCAACAAATGCTTTGTCCTTCAGATTTCATTTCAAAAGATGAACTTAGGGAATTTTGTCATCATTGAATCCAAATCATGATTGCTTTTTTCATGTACTGGATCATGTCAGAGGTCAAATTTGCAAGTGCTAGAAGGAAACGGTATGTCTTAGACACATGAACATGTCTGATAATTTTCATAACAATATGTCAAATATTGCATAATTTTGAATTTGGTTTATCCAGTGGGACAAAAAAGTGTTGATCATACGTCATCGCTTGGCAACTGTAAACTGTATAATTGTAGTTTTTACTTAATTTTCTTGTTGTTTCATCTGAACTTTAGCATTTTGGTTTTTTTAATCTGCTTTCAAAGAAAGCAACACTGTACTGAGATAAAACATCATTCAAATAAGAAACCCCTACCTTCACATAATGAAAAACATTTTTGATAAAATGAGGAGCTAATTTCAAATTGTCACAGTAACAGATGTAATAATTTGATGTGACCTTGTACAAACTAAACTGACTATATCCATACGGGAAGCAAATACAAACATATATATATATATGGAAACTCAAGGTTCTGCTGCTGCCATTATCTGAGTATGTCTATCATATATCTTGTATCACATGTAGGAATATCAACAAGGATAGACAAGCTGTGTTGGACAGACTAGCTATTGTCATGGTTTTGGCCTAACTCGCTACCGGCACTGCATCAAAATAACTTCAAAACACTCACAATCTGTTACTCTAACTACAACAGTTTGTAGAAAGTATCAATCAAAAGAAAAAAAAAAAAATACTATCCCTATGAATTAGTATAATTTAATCTACAATTAACCTCTCTTTCTAGTGGTTGTTTTTTGATGACTTAATCATTTACAGAATAACCTACAAAATACGAAGTATAACAAATTATCTGAGTGAATTCATTTTGTTCAAAGCCTTAAGTCCATAATTTATGCAAGATCTTAAGACCAGAATCATTTTCTTAAACATTTCAAAAGTATAAAAATAGAAAATAGATTTCAAAAACCTGTTTGCAAGTGTTTCAGCAAAGTACACATCAGGCAAAGTAAGCAACTAACTGAACAAAAGCTGACCAACTGTTTATGCACAACTCTTTTTTGTAATTTCCTTCAAATCAACATTTGACATTTTCATCCATTTTTCATTGTGCCTCCTAAAGCTTAGCATATTTGCCTAGGTAATCTGTAATCTAAGAAATCTAACTGTAAAGGTAACCAGATATTGTTGGCTTTACTGTACAAAGTAACAGACAATAAAACAATTAAATGAATAAATTGATTTAGAAAATACATCAGTCTTCAATTTGCTATCTGTCATCTTATCACTTCATCAGTTTCGTTATCTCCTGAAAATTCTTGTTTCATTTTGACAGACTGAAAAGAAGCATGATTCCATGTTTAACACGAGACATGCTATTTCCATGATCGATAGGCTACTTCACTCATGTTTACCCATCCCACACGACAACACCCAGATAAAGACTGCGTGTTGACAAACGACTCGAGCTGTCCCTGGATATGTGCTCCGTGGCATGTCCTGCAGGTCTATCTTACTACTCAGTCCTAATGCACGACTCACTACATATGTATTATTTACATGCATTTTAACATTTTTTAAACATTTCTTTTTGATTTGGAAATTGTGATGGTTAGAATGAACATTCTCTCTATTGTAGAAAATGATTGAGATAAGGTCCTGGGTAAATTGTTGATGATATGAAGAGAATGATCAGGTCCTGAGATGGCAACAGGATTGATTTCAACACTTCAGCCTTAAATCCTTCAATTCAGTGTTTTCAGTATGCACTGGTACAATCTCATTAAAATCAGATCTTAGTTCTCGCTACCGCTGAACAAAGATCTGAGGACATCCCATTACGGGTGACATCAAACTGACCTTGCACGGACTTTGACCGACCAATGAAATGACTAACATTATTCCAATTAGAAGGCAGCTTTCCCGTGCTTTACTGCACAAATTGGCGACTACGCTTCGAAACATATTTTGACAAATTCTCGATAAATTGAAATCTGAACAAAAGAACAACCTGGAATGGGTAACTGATGGTCCAGATTGTATGGATTCAGTCGTTAAGCCCGTAATTATCGTTCAGAATACCCCCATGTTCAAGTTTTCGAGGTTGCATGATAAGAAATCACATTCCGACAGTCACTTTCATGATCTGGTAAGCTGCGCTCTGATCGGTCAGATGAAAGATCGTTCTGACGTAACCCCTAATGGGATGTCCTTAGATCTTTGTTTAGCAGTAGCGAGAACAAAGATCTGATTTTAATGAGATTGGCACTGGTATGCATGCATACTTGTACCTGACTGAAAATGTAAGAATAGGATGAATAAAAATATTGAAATCCATAGTCAATCTTGTTTCAGCTTTTAAATCACAACCCAGGATGCTGTTTTAGAAATACTGAAACCCATTATCACCAGGGGTCACCAAGAATGGACAACACCAATTGAACCAATCTGAAAACTGAACCCAGGATGTCACTGTGACACTGAAGTATTGTCACTAAAGCTATTTACAAATCCCACAAATACAACCATTTTAGGTAAATCTGCACCATGTCTTAGTAAGAAAATAATCTGTTCCTTTCTTCCTTTCCGAGTCCACACATGAAAGATGCATGGGTTTCTTGCATCCCTGACACCATATAAGCCTTATTTGGTAGAGAGAAAAAATGAGACTAAATATAAAAAAAAAATTCAAACCGGAGCTGTACAATCTAATGATCGGCTCAACATAATATTTAAAGTTATGTATATTGTGAAACCCTAATTGTACATCATATGAAGGTCAATATACCTTCCTAAAAAACAAATCGGGTATTAAGTGATTAGTAGAGAAACAGAGGCAGAGCCATTCATTCAGAATTCACACAAAACGGTCTTAGGGCATATTTCCCTACTGACATAAGTGGGTGGTGCAATAATGATTGATAGGGTTTAACGTCACGTTCAATATTATTGCACTTACATAGCGATGTGCATGTGTGTGTATGTTTGTGTGTGGCTGCTCGTATTAGTCCAGACTAATGCCGGTTTTATAGTACTATCCCACTGACATACCATGCTACAGTTTAACAAAGTATACTGACTCTGAGCCGACCAGTCTTTGTTTTAGCCCCTTGATGCCAAGCACCAGACAGGGTAAAAACAAGTACCATCTTTTAACGTCTTTTAGAATGGCATTGCCGGGACTAAACCAAAGACCTTCCGCTCTCCGGGCAGACGCTCTACCACAAGACGACAGAGGTGGTCCCATACTTACATAGACTTAAAATAGTGATAGTGCTAAGATTGGGCCAAGGCTGGGATGATACTATGCTACATATAACAATAGTGAGGTCATGATGCAATATGTACCATGATACAAAAAAGATTGTAACAAGCTGACGAAAGAAGAAATTTAGCAAGAATAATGTAAACAAGAATATTTTTGTCCCGCGTCCATGATTTGAAATTTAACAAAAATAGTGTGATGCACTTAAATTTGCTGTGCACAGACACAATGTGTAAAATATTTATAACTTTGTATCATATCGATACATCAACCTTTGATACAATAATCCATTGAAACTTGATCATGTTGATGCATCCTGATGCATCAACGTATCCGTGAATGGTCCCACCCCTAAAAAATACATCATACAATCCCTACTTAAGCCTTGACACACATTCTTAAGCATCTGGTGCAATAAATTAAAAGGCTTACAGGAAGCTGCAATGCAGAGAAATTACACTGTTACCTTTCAACAAAGCTTTAATTACACAGTAACCGATAAATATAATCAACAATGGTATTGGATTGAGTGAGTTGGGTTTAACAAGCTTTTAACAGTACAGTAACCTGCGTTTATAACGAACACGCTTATAACAAACCGACCGATACAACAAACTTATGTTTTAGTCCCATCCATTTACTGTATGCTCATATGCTATATACTTATAATGAACTACGGTTATTACGAACTAAAATTTGTGGTCCCTTCGAGTTTGTTGTAACCTTAGTTTACTGTATTCCAGTAATAAAAGGCATGTCAGCTTAGTGTAGGAGGAGAATGGGCTTCACACATTGAGCTCGTGTGGACATTAATCTAATTGTAAACTAGGCCTTATTTTCAAAATCGAAATATAGAAGGTTGTATATTAGCAGATTGAAATGCAATCCCTGGTATACCCAAAATAACAATGATGTTGCATTTTTTTCAGGAGAATATACAGACAAAAACAAACAAGGGAACACATTAATACCAATGGTAACTAATGGTCACGACTTATAAGAATTGTGTAATAATGAAACATTACATTACATTACATTACATTACATTACATTACATGAGTGAGTGAGTGAGTTTAACACGCTTTTAACAGTATTCCAGTTATATCACGGCATGTCAGCTTAATGTGGGAGGAAAGCCCGAAGTGATGCAGGCCTCAGACGTTTACCACTTCGGTGAAACCACCGAGCACAGGTATGGTGCTGACAAACCTAGAAACATAATTTGGGCGAACCAGAATTCGAACCCACAATCATTCGTTTCTGGCATGCACACACGACTCAACTCTGCACAGCGAATCGCAGCACCTCAGACGACTGGGCCACCAGTGCCCCCACATTACATGACATTACATGATGTCACACAGGTATCTCCCCACAAAAACTGAGTCAGTTGAACAGATTGCTTCGCTGTGACAAGTCATCCAAAAAAGGGCTGTCGGGTAGCCTAGTGGTTAAAGCGTTCGCTTGTCACGCCGAAGACCCGGGTTGGATTCCTGACATGGGTACAATGTGTGAAGCCCATTTCTGGTGTCCCCTGCCGTCATATGGCTGGAATATTGCTAAAAGTGGCGTAAAACCATACTAACTCACTCACTCATCCAAAAAAGCATGTGACCTTTGGAAAAAGGACAAACCTAGGAACATGTAGTGGTATTTTTTTTATGTGAGGCTTCGACCGTATCAACATAATTTCACTGAGTTAAATACTTGTATGTGGCGTGTCAACCCCTGTCTGAGTGTCAAACACTCTCTGCGTATCTTCAGGATCTTCAGCACAAACCAATATGCATGCCAAGTTATTCTTCCATTTACAGCTGTTCCCTTATTACTTTCCATGATTTTCAGACACCCCTGCAATACATGACCAGCATGGAGGAAGAAAACAGTGAGTGAGTGAGTGAGTTGGGTTTAACGCCGCTTTTAACAGTATTCCAGTTATATCGCGGCGTGTCAGCTTAATGTGGGAAGAAAGCCCGAAATGATGCAGGTCTTAGACGTTTACCACTTCGGTGAAACCCACAAGCACGGGTATGGAGCTGACAAACCTAGAAACATAATCGGGGTGAACCGGGATTCGAACCCATAATCACAGGTTTCTGGCATGCCCAAGGGATGCAACTCTGCACAGCGAATCGCGGTGCCTTAGACAACTGGGCCACCAGTGACCCCCAGATGAAAACAGTCCTATTTCAGGGTCTCATAGGGGTGCAGGGTCCCTACGTAATCAGATGAGAAGACATGGCACGACATGGCACATAGTATTAATAGGTATGTTTGTATCTGTATGTAAAATTCACAAAGTTATTAGGCATCAACAGTTGTCAAAAAAGCATAGAACTGTTTGTAGGCATCATAATTCTGTTTGAAATTCAAGGCATTTATATGTTAACTTGTTGGTAAGTAAAACATCCTCCCTTAACCAACACAGACAGTGCCCATTTAATTATACATGTAACTAGAATTACTAACAACTAAACTGTGAAACATAGGATTACTAACCCCCTGTAGCACCACAGAGTGCCATTCATCAATAGAAATCAAACTAAAATAGTAAAGGTTTTAAAGGAAATATCTAACAGAACTTCCCCCATCAATCTAAAGAAACCACTTTTCTTAATTTTAGTGACATTTATCACAGTCTGAATATTCTACACAGCAGAATTGTTAGCATAGGAGACAGGGACTCACTGAGAACTTCCTTTGGCAAACAACTGTAGCAGCACACAACGGCATTCAACACACACAGTAACAATCAATATATATATATATATATATATATATACATAACAAGGCAGACATGTATACCTAAAGCTATGACATGCCATGCATGCCACGAACAATGGCTACATGATTTGGTCAAAAGCTTCTGGTCCTCATCAATAAATAGACCTGAAACTCGAATCACAACCTCACATAATGGTACAGTAAAGTCCCGTTAATCCGACATTGTTGATTGCATATGATTATGTCGGATTAACGCGTTTGTCGGATAAACGAAATTAGGTATTATCAAGTTCGTGATCAAAAATTGGACAACTACACGATAGATAACGATTCAAGCATGTTGTAATAAAAAAAGGAAGAAGGAAATATTCATATTGTTGTGTTACATTGTTTGCGGAATATGTTTTCTAATCATGCAACCTCTAAAGTTTAACACAAAACATAAATTTTATCTCTGCAGCCGTTTAAATATGCAGCTACTCACCGACTCGTCTCGCATCAAAACACGGGGCTGTGTACTCGCGGGCAGATGACCATGGAGTACGCTGATCACCGTGTCGGATTAACGAGACTGATTAATGAGTGATTTCAGCAAATCGTTGAAAATTAGGTGTGTCGGAGTCGGAGTGCAAGACTGTTGGATTAACGGGTCTAAACAGCACTGATTTAATCGGTTCCCATCATTTGTGTTGGATAAAGCCGATTATCAGATTAACGAGTGTCGGATAAACGAGACTTGACTGTATATCTAGTAGTCCTGTATCGTCACTGTTGTTTCACAGGCTTGATTACACAGGTTGAAACCCACAAATCAAGGAACGTCCTGGTTCCAGTGAAATGGAAACCTGCAAGTTCTCAGACAAGTATTTGCACAAGATTTGCTGCCATCAACCCTACACAATATCAATATCAGACAAGGTTGGTACAAGTTTCATGCATGGAGATAGGCTCCATTTGACTTTGGTGAGTATAGTATCACTTCGATAGCTTATCAAAACTAGACACATGTCACTATTACAACACAACGTGTACATGTGTATTCACAGGTGATGGAAGATTTAGTGTAAACAAACCCATGAAGTATTGACTATGTTTGTCATGGCCTACAAGGGTTTAAATTTGCATTGCCTGGTGCCTGAAAACATTCCTCCTTACAAGCGAGTTCATCACTGGTTCTTTTATCCAAGTTTCAATTATCCAAGTTTCAACTGTGACAACAATGTTGAAAATGCTGATACAAAAACCTGACAGAAAGAAATAAGTAACCCTTTAAGAAGGTTACTTTAGTATCTGATATTTTTATATTAAGTGAGTGAGTTAGGTTTAGCGCTGATTTAACAGTATTCCAGTTATATTGCGGCGTGTCAGTTTAATGTGGGACCAAAGCCTGAAGTGATGCAGGTCTTAGACATTTACCACTTTGGTGATACTCAAAAAGAAGGGTATGGTGCTGACAAACCTAAAAACACAATCTGTGCAAACTGGTATTCTTTTCAATACAATAATCCCTCTTCATCTGTATTGGCCTCATTGTCAGTGAAATACACATCACCTCCACAAAGCCATAACGTTAGTCATACCTACAATAAATTGAGAAACTATATTTCCAATTTTGTAACTTTTACTGACTTTGGTTTCAGAGTGAGTGAGTGAGTTTGGTTTTACGCCGCTTTTAGCAATATTCCAGCAATATCACGGCGGGGGACACCAGAAATGGGCTTCACACATTGTACCCATGTCGGGAATCGAACCCGGGTCTTCGGTGTGACGAGCGAACGCTTTAACCACTAGGCTACCAGACCGTCCCTTTGGCTCCAGACTTGGGGCCAAATATCTGCCCTTGAGCAGGTCTAAATAAATCCTTGTACCATGCCCAAGTCACACATTTCTATAAATCCTTGGAAATCATTCACCCTGTTAACATTTTCACATAACAGCATAATTAACATTACAGTCAAGTCCCATTAATCTGACATGGTTGGTTGCATATGATTATGTCGGATTAACAAGTATGTCGGTAAACAAAATAAAGTAGTATCAAGGTTTGTTAAAAACAAGGTCTTGAATGGAAGTCACAAGTTTGAAACTGGTACCGCAAAACTTAAGACTCGTGTCTCGCATCAAAACACGGGCTGTGTACCCTTCGGGCAGATGACGTACGCTAATCATTGTGTCAGATTAACGAGACTGATTAATGAGTGATTTCGGTAATTCGTTGCAAATTAGGCGTGTCTGAGTCGGAGTGCGAGACTGTCGGGTTAACGGGTCTAAATAGCACTGATTTAATTGATTCCAATCATTAATGTCGGATAAAGCCGATTGTCGGATTAACGAGTGTCAGATTAACGAGACGACTGTATTAAACATTCAAAATATTTCAACCATATATTTAAACGTTTACCTCAAAGATCACAATTAAACATCACAATACTAACATGTTAGCGTGCCCTATTTTTCCTACGCGTATTGCCCTCAATTTCTACCATGAGGTGACCTTCCATTGATGATGTCATACAGTACTCTGATGTCAGGCGACGAGGTTACATGGTTTAGATATTCCCTTATGGGTATGAACACTGAAGAAGACATATGACTATAGTCACTAGTATAGTGAGTCATAGTAAAAAATAGGGTGCTCATTAACATCTTTTGAGTAGTATACTTCAGTTATGGCATTTAATGACACATGCAAACAGAATGTCCAGACAGAACCCACTCAGGTAGTTTGTGTCAGGATAATGGGTAGGCACTTTGGGAATAACAAAATCATGACATTTTGGCAAGATGGTCAAAATACACTTGCCCTACCTACATTGTTTTTGTTCATGGTATATGTTAAGACAAACATACTGTAGTCAGAGATGATGGAACTGTGTCAAAATGTCCATAGATGTGGTCAAAGTGTGCATATCCATTTCAGCCCAACACAAAATATTTATGATTCTCCATCCAAACACATCAACGCTACATAACATTTTTGGATAGCATAAGTTTCAGTTAAAAATGACTGTTTGTGAAATCTAATAATTCTTGGTCTATCATTTGCGACAGTGTAATTTTCTGGTCCCAGCATAACCACGCCGCTTTTCCAGAGCATGATATGTTTTCAATGGTCAGAGAGTTGACAAGAATTCACAACACAGAGCAACACCCTAGGAACCAACTGTTTACATGTATCATCTAATAGCCTATCCAAATGTACATGCATTAATTAGAGCTGACTTATGTCATTTGACACTACCGGTATATGTCACTGCAGGTAGCCATGAGAGGGGAAACCAACTGTAGACTCCACAGGGGGAGATTTAACAACAAATTTGTATGTAGCCAGCAGGGATTGCTCCTTTTAAAAGTTACTGGTCCTTCTCCAAACAAACTGGCCTAACTTAATGGTGGAGGCTGCAAAGTGGCTGAACCTGAGGTCACGTAGACATCTAGCTGGGCCGGAATTTTTTTTAGGATTTTTTACCCCTGAAACGCCTTTTCCTGCACATTGAGATCAAAACTTGACTTCCATTTGCCTCATTTGTGGAGATTTATGAGCAAATAAAAATGTTGTACACATTACAAAATAGCGCAGGGTTGTCATTCTACCGAGATGATCAACACATATCTTTCTTTGAGTTAACCATTCACAAGACCTCATCACCCCGAAATTTTTTGTTATCAAAATGCATGATCACGAGTAGTATCCATTTGAAAATATTATACATACATGGAAAAGTTTTGACTAGCCAGACGAGCCATCTATTTTACATTTCAGCAATCCCTTTGTAATTTTAACGAGCCAGCAGTTAAATCGACCCCTGATCCATCCACTGGTGAGTGAGTGAGTTTTGTTAAACCCTGCTTTGAACAGTATTTCAGTTATATCACGGCATGTCAGCTTAATGTGGGAGGAAAGCCCGAAGTGATGCAGGTCTTGGATGTTTACCACTTCGTCAAAACCCACAAGAGCGGGTATGGTGCTGACAAACCTAGAAACATAATCAGGGCGATGCCCCAAGTGATGAAGATCCTTGACATATCCACCTTGGTGAATCCCACAAGCACTGCATGGTGCGGACAAACCTAGAAACAATCAGGGCGAATCTGGAGTTCAATCCCACGATCATAGGATTCTGATATATCTAAGGGACACAACCCTGCACAGCGAATTGCTGCGCTTTGACAACTGGACATCCCATGCCTCCCATACTATAATTATTACACATGTGGCAAAATACAACAAGCAAGTACAAGCTTCAAACCCAATAACCACTTGGCTCCCTACATCACTTGGTAATAGCCTAAATAGCAGCTGCCAGAGTTGTCTCCCCTTGCATATACTGAACGTAAAATATGACTTGATACCAAATATTGACTTCCATGTAGTACAATAAAAAACTAAATACACAAAGAACATTGTTTGGAGTAGTGAGAGAATGTTTTATGCAGCCGCAATATTCCAGGTATATCAGAACACCCTTTAAATAATTTGGACCAGCACCCAGTGACTGAAAGCGTAAGCAATAATCTATGCCATAGGGGCACAAGAATAGATGCAGTGCGCCACACAACCCCATCACCTAATCCGTCTTGGCAAGATTAGGAAAACTAAATATGAACAATAACAACCCTTCAGTACAAAACGATCTTAGAGCAATGATGGATGTATGTCAATGTTAACGTATGGAATTTAAGACTCTCTTGAGGTAAGCTCTTGCTTTGCAAGTGGGTCAAGGAAAGCAAGCATAAAGGCTGTATGGACACTATAGGCATTGAAGTGGCAGGTTGGGAACTTGTCCCAGTCCATCAATGACCATCACTGACCGTCATTGACCATCACTGACCATCAATGACCCCAGGCTGGCATGATACAAACTCTAATGTGACTTCTGACTGTGACTTCCGACTGTGACTTCCGACTGTGACTTTCGACTGTGACTTCTGACTGTGTCTGACCGTCTTAGTTAGATTTGCAGCAATAACCCTGCTCCTGCGTTTGTCCTGATTATCTTCTTTGTACAAAACATATCACACTTTGGTCACATCGTTAACAGACATGCTGCATAATTAATCTTGTTTGTTACATTAACATACTCATGCATGCATAGAAACCCTGCTGGTCTGGACCGTGTTAATCCAGGAACCACCCTTCCAGATGGTATTTGGTAGAAACAGCTACACACAAACATAGGACATCCATACCTAAGATTCCTCCATCCAGAATTTGCTAATCCAGACAATATCCCGGGAAAGTCTACCATCAGATTCAGTTGGCTCAAACGACTCTGAACAGCATTTCAGTTATATGTGTCACTGAAGAACCGAACTGATGTCTTCGTCTTCATAGATGCTTCCTTCTTTGGTGGAACCTGTGAGAACAGGGATGGTTGACAAACCAAGGATGATAAAGGAATCTTGGATTCAAACTCACAATCACTGGATTCTGACACACCTAAGGGACACAACTCTTCATAGCAACTAGACTTCCAATATCCAGATAAACAGGGTTTCGCTGTTCACAATGTAGTTTGTCCTTGAGGTACATCTAATGACGAATCATGGAATCCCCATCATGTCCAGCAGTGTGTTGATCTTGGTGTTGAGCCAGTTGGTCTGCTTCTTGCGTAGCCCATGAATCCAGTCAGCAGGCAGGTGGGAGTAGCCCAGTCTCGCTCCCAGCACCGCCCCCGCCACGCACGTGTTGCTGTTGCTGTCACCGGCCTCATGAATCAGCTTCATCACAAACTCCCTGAATAGAAAAGTTCAATACATTACAGCTTTGTTTAGGACTTATGCATTAACCTTATTGCATATGAATCATGATGTCTTAAATCCTGATTAAACATTAAGAAATATACATGAAAATTGCAAAAATAAGAAAAGGTTTTCACATGAATTTGCTGGTATGACACAATGACCAGCATATAAATATTTATTCAATTCTGGAACTTGAGATGTCGAAGCAAAAAGGGTTATTTCGGAATGGTGTTTGGTTGTGAAAATGTTAAAAAATGCCACAAATACAACTACAATACAAGTATTTGTCACAAAGTGACGAAATGTCCCCCGCCTGTATATACACCATAGTACCAAATATGAAGACAATCTAGCGATTAGTTCTTGAGATATTGCGGCAACACAGTTTTCCAACTCAAAAAGCAGATTTGCCTGCTGTGACCTTGAAAATGGGGTCAAAGTCACCAAAACCGACTGGTGTCTGCGGAGTCTGTATATACTCCATAGTTCCAAATATGAAGACAATCCAGTGTTTAGTTCTTGAGATATCGCGGCAACAAACAGGTGGGACGTACGGACGACTTGAATACTATATCCCCCAATTCGTGGTTTCGCGCGGCGGGGGACAATAAATACCAAAAGGAGGACACATCATTAGGAATACTACTAAGATGGGAGAGTTTACTTTTGCTGGGATCCGATACACAAAGATATTCAGCTTCCGAAACCCAACAAGAGATGTCCAGAATGAATAAACACTACATAAACAGGGCATGAGGCCACGTTTAAAATAAAAATAGTAAAGTAGCTTTTTAAAGAGACAGCTGAGCAAATGTCATAAAAATAAATTTTCAACACAATGTCCAACAGAATCCTTGGTACATCCTTGAGACACACAGATGGGATCAGCCAAGTAAAGTTCCAGATTCTTTAGCTTGTTTAACAGGAAATGTCAAAAATGAAAGAGTTTATGACGGATGGAGAAACCTAGAGCACATTTGAACTTTCAGTGCATCTAATAGGTAGCTTAAAATGGAATATTCTTTATAGTGGACACTAGCTTTCCTGTATAGTGGGTGGGTGTTCCAAGTGATGGGTGGGTGGCTTTGGAAGGGCAAGCGAGTGAACATTGCACAAAATATTGCTAAATATCTTGAAATAGACTTTCAGTGACTTTCTTGGTGTAAATCCAGATACCGTATTCTACATAATAATCGCCCAGACCACTCTCAAAATTAGAAATAGGGGGCTCTAATTAGAATATTTTTTTGGTGAAAAAAAACCAGTTGAAAGATTGTTAATTTCATGGAATAGCTCAAATATTGATCCCCATGGCATAAAACAACATGCTCTCACACTCAATTACCTGTAACTGTCTTGTGTTTGGAGAGCTAGCATAGCTGCTGCTAGAGGCTTGTAGGTGTGGCTCATTCTGTTCGTCTCATTTGTCTTCAGGCTGCAAGAGGTCACAGAGAGATATTAACCTATAACTACAAAATTCTACTGTCCCTGAGAATACTTCCATCATTAAATTTGATCATGCTTGCTGAAACTAAAACTGAAACTGAATTAGGAATATTCCAGAAATATTAGGACCAGGGACACCATAAATGGCCTTTACATAATGTACCCATGTAGGGAGTCACACCCGGGACATCAGTTGTTGTTTAATGAGTTGGCTGCTCTGACAATAGTTGGTTGGTTTGTTGTTTAACGCCGCACTCACCAATATTACAGCTATATGACCGCGGTCTGTAAATAATTGAGTCTGGACCAGACAATCCAGTGATTAATATCATGAGCATCGATCCACGCAATTGGGATTGATGACATGTTTCAACCAAGTCAGGGAGCCTGACCACCCGATCCCGTAAGTCGCCTTTTACAACAAGCAAAGTCACCTTTTACGGCAAGCATGGGTTGCTGAAGACCTATTCTACCCCGGAATCTTCACGGGTCATGCTCTAACAATAAGTAGTTATTATACTATACATTTCTATACCACAGGTATCCAGGTCCTAGTATCTGCTCAAATGCGGTTTTATTTGTTCCCTGACAAGTAGATCCGTTTGCATTCCAGTATCATTCTCAACTCCCTGGGGAGTATACAGCCCAAGCTGTCTACGGGTGCTAGAGGGTTTTTATATGTACTGCACATATCAGGTCCCACAGCGGTAGAAACTAACAGTTTCAGTCCACTAGTCCTTATAATGATAACACATAGCAAAACTTTTAAAAATGGCAAATTTCTACTACCTTAGGATACCTTTACTATTGGGCAGTTTGGCAAGGACTGTAGGACTAGTGCCAATTTCTGTCCCATTCCCTGCTGGGTGAACAGAGACACATTTAAACTCAGTCACTTGCCCAGGGTGGCACTACACGTTTTGACACTTGTGTTTTGGGTGTATGTACGTATTGGTGTTTCCACCATCTGGTCATGTACCATCGGACGAGTGGGTTCTTTTGAGTGCACAGGGAGTATGTACTGTACACTAGGGGTAGTGACAACACTGTAAAGACCTGTAAACATTCTTGGTCCCAAGACTGAATAACAACCTGGTCACTAGCGGGATACGATCTCAGCACCTGGCACTTGCTATCTCAGCTCCTTGACCGCTTCCCCACTCCACCCCTTAATGACCTTAATCCCACTTGGCAGACAGTTCAAATGAAAATGATCACAGTTGCAAAAGTGTGACGGTTAGTAGAATGGTATCTTAATCAGTCATGCATCATCCTGTTCCCACCCAGCCTTGGTATAGCCTTAAGAGTGAGTGAGTGAGTTTAACGCCGCTTTTAACAGTATTCCAGTTATATTGCGGCGTGTCAGCTTAATGTGGGAGGAAAGCCCGAAGTGATGCAGGTCTCAGACGTTTACCACTTCGGTGAAACCCACGAGCACGGGTATGGTGCTGACAAACCTAGAAACATAATCGGGGCGAACCGGGATTCGAACCCAGAAACATAGGTTTCAGGCATGCCCAAGGGACGCAACTCTGCACAGCGAATCGCGGCGCCTTAGACGACTGGTCCACCCGTGCCCCCTTATAGCCTTAAGAAATACATGTACACAACATCTTTAAAAAAAAACAACCCATAAATCTACCGCCCTGATTTCATTACAACTTGTTAATAAAACATGATTTATAAAAAACGTTTTAAGTTTTAAGTTTCTTAACATGATACTCATTAATGCCATTCAGTTAATATATATGTCATAAGTGGTTGCCCTGTATTCCATTTAGCTAAATACTATATCAGATCCTTGGCACCCTACAAAATAATACTGTCCAAATAACACTGTGCCTTGTGTACACTATAACCAAGTCATATCAATGGATAACGGGTAAGCTGCTTACTGCTATGAATTATTCACTATGCACCTTAACTTAATTGTGTTTCTATGTATGTGAGAAATCAGTGTAGAGTTTCCTGGTTGCAGGGCCGAAGACTAACACAGTAACAGAGCTAATCCTCCTTCTGTCACACACAGGCAATCATGAATTGAACACTTCCTGCAGCACAGGCCTCTACCCTTGAGTGAAAAGTAAACAATACTCCAAATATATGGACAGACAAAAATGCAGGCAAACATGTAGTCATTGGATCAAAGAAACATTAAAATACCAGGGACTGTTTACTGTAGGATATGAATAATGTTAGATGTAAAAACAGACCATGGTTCTCCTACAACAAATAAATAATGAAAACAATGCAAATAGTACTTAATACATTCACATTTTTTTTCATCATTATAAAACAAACATAGGCTTTACCTATTTCTCAGCTGGATAAATACAGGACATTTCAGACATATTTCTTCTCCGAAACATTGTCTGAATACGTCACTTTGTGGGCTATGTGAAAGCAGATGCCTGGAGACTTGCAATTAAACGTGAGTGAGTGAGTGAGTGAGTGAGTGAGTGAGTGAGTGAGTGACTACGGGGGACACCAGAAATGGGCTTCACCCATTGTACCCATGTGGGAAATTGAATCCGGGTCTTGGGCGTGACGAGCAAGCGCTTTAACCACTAGGCTACCCGACCTCCCCTAAAAAAAACCAACTGAATGTGGTGGTGACTATTAATGCTAGTTGTCACTACCATAGGACGAGTAGAAATTTTCCTTTATTTATGGTTTAGCTACATGTTATCATAATAAGAACTAGTGGATTAAAACTGTTAGAGTTTCTAGTGCTGCAATAGTATTCAACAATGTTGCAATATTAATGCAATAGTAGTCAACTATTGCAATAATATTTCGATAGCAGGAAACCAATAAATTTAAGGCTTGATGTAAATGTTAATCAATGTATAGAAATGAATAAAGTATTGCTGACGGCGTCAAAGTCAGGAATTTTCCCCTCTGTTGCTTCTCAAACCAAAGCTAAGTAACAACAATCTTGGATTTTTACGGACACTATATGGGTTCATATGTGGTTAGTAGTTCTGCTCTCTGATTGGTCAGTCTCACTCTTAGGCATAATGAAGGCAAAAAAACCAACATTGCAGTCAATTCTAATACTGCTATGTTGCCCATTCCTATGTTGAAATACTGTAGGCCATCATGTGGCCAAATCATTTATGAACTGGACAAAAAGTCTAGCCACAACCATGCAGCAAACCTGTGCAATATTAAAGTAATGAATTCCCACCTTTTTACGTCTGTTATTTTGATCTGTTTCATCATCTCGTCTCTGAGTTCATCGTCTGACAGATACTGCAGGCCATGTTCACACGCCTGCGTCAGGATGTCCTCTGGCTCAAGTTGTCTCCCCTGAATTTCAAGGCAACAGGATAATAAATTCATTCCCCATCTTACCTTGACAAAAGACGTATTTCAGTGTACATTCCGATCACCTAAACTTCCTCTGCATATAGTTCTCATACCTTGGATAGGACATACAAGTAATTCTTGTTACAAGGCCTACCTGTAACATGACCTACCTGTAACAAGACCTGCCTGCCAATCAACCAAGTCGGAGTGCCGGACCACCCTTATCCATTTGATCACCTCTTACTGACAGCATAGGTTGTTGGGCACCTATTCTAACCCGGCATCCCCACAGGGAAGATTTCTTGTAACAAGACCTACCTGTAACAGCATCGCCATGACGACAGAGATGACAACACAGCTGGCCACACACCGACTGTCTGCATGTGTTGCACGGCAGATTCTCACAGCATTCTCCTTCACCTCTCCCAGGTTGTGGAAGAACGGGACACCTAGGCAGAATCAAGGCTGTCTGTCACTGGTAATTTATTACATTCTGCTGACCATTCAACCATTTCAGCGGTAGAAACTAACATTTTCAGTCCACTAGTCCTTAATATGATAACATACAGCAAAACCCTTAAAAATGGCAAATTTCTACTAGACCTTGTGATACCTTAACTATTGAACAGTGCAAGGACTATTGGACTAGTGCCAATTTGTAACGCTGCATTTTATGTTACACTTTTTCATTGCCCCCCCAAATACATACAACCTTTTCCATGACACCCCCTCCCCCTCCTCCTCACAATGATAAACAAGAGTTTGTATATCCCCTGCCCCTGATGCAGAATTTATGACATAATTAAATCTAAACTAATCCTAACCTTTTATAACCGAGGTGGAACTTGTCATGGAAATTATAAAAAAGAAGAGTTTGGAACCTAAGTCCATGGAAACGTAAAAAATAAAAATTTCTAAAATTTCTTAATAGCAAAAGGCATCAGTTCAGCATGTACCTGACAAACCTGCAAAGTTTCATGATATTGAACGGTTTATGAGTTATGCTCCAGAAACGAACCTTACCCCCACAGAACCTAAGTCAATCTTGTTGCCATGGAAACATAAAAAAATAAAAATTTCTAAAATTTCTAAATAGCAAAAGGCACCAGTTCAGCATGTACCTGACAGACCTGCAAAGTTTGATGAAAAAATATTGAACGGCTTATGCTCCAAAAACGAAACGTGACGGACGGACGGACTGAGCCCATTTCTATATCCCCCGCCAACTTTATTGGGCGGGGGATAAATACCAGTCTCTGAGTAATGTACAATTTAATAAAAAAATTATTTGAATAAACACTGTGTCATATTTTCATGTTGTACGACTGATTCTGTCAAAATCCTCATCTATCTCTTGCTTCAATAATATAAACATTTCAAATAGAAAAAACTTCCGATACCATGTTCAGACATCCCAGGTCAATGACGAGCACAGAATCCGAAACCAGGCTCTACAAAATCTAACTCAAACAGCAAATCAAACTGCTGCAAACTTTCATCAGGCTACTGAAGTACTATTTACGGATCTGACGATTAGAAACTTGTCGACATGGAGCTCATCTCCATGCTTGATTGACACATGTTGTGCCACCCCTTACGAATCATAAAATTGCCAAGAAACGTCAATGTGTACAAAACACCAAAACCGTCGCTGGTCAAATGACATGTTTTCAGGTGAGTCCTGATTCACGTTGCACTTCCTTGATAGGCGTGGTCGTGCCTGATGACGTCAAAATGAATGTCAAGCCAATGTCAACTTGAGACCTCATCACAGATTTGGTTGTGGATTGGTTCTGGTGTAGGGTGGCACTCCATATTGTGCAAGAAGGGTCACTGGACAATACTATCGAGACAACATACTGACACCCTTTGCCGTCCTGGTTGTAAGGCGAGTGCGTCCACGTTTTGTCTTTCAGGATGACAAAGCCTGTGTGTTAAATCATTCACCTCCAGCAGCACAACAACCATAGAAGGCCATGGCCAGCAATCAGCCAGACCTTTCCCCACTGAACACGTCTGGGACATGAAAGAAAGATGTGTGCGTCGATGTCACAGGATGCCTACACGTTGGCTGAACTTGGCCAGGCGCTGCAAATGGAGTGGACAGAATCCCTCAAATTGCCAAGGGGAGCCTCATAAGCAACATGCACTGTCGAGTGAATGAATGTTTGACAAATTGTGGGAGTATTGTGCACCACTGATCCAAAAGCGTCAACTTTGAAATTTCCCATCTTACCCCTATCTTCCTTCAAGATCGTTGGCGGTCATTAAATCTACTGTCATCCTTCACTACAGATTGTAATGTGTTCCCAATTCGTTTATTATTATCATACAACTATTACTTGAAACTAGTATCTCTTATCTCTGGAATCATTGAGACAATAATAATATTTACTTTAAGTGTCTTAGGAATGAATCATGTTGCATTTGTCACTTAAGCATATAAAGTATGATACAGATTTAGACCGGGACCTATTAGGAAAAAGCCATGGGACAGTCGTTAATAGGGAGAAGCAGAGAGATACAGTTACTGCAGCTGAATGGCAGTCATCAGTTTGACTAAGAGATGTAAAGCTTTAGAAAGCTGCTAATGTTGATGTCTTGTTTGTCATTTCATTGGAAGGTCCAAGTTCACGAAAAGTCATTCTGACGTGACCTGTAATGGGATGTCCTCAGATCTTTGTGTCTTGGTAGCAAACACTAAGGTCCGATTTTAATAAGACAAAGTGCATTTTGAGATAATTTAAGAGAATGATCAAAGTACCAAAGTCAAATACAGATAAAATATCATGAAAATCGGAACATGCCTCACAACTAACTACACACCAAATCTCAAAACATGGCTGTGTAATGACTAAAAGAAGTTTCAGCAAACAGTATGGTCAAAATCCAAAGGTCAAATCAAGGTCAAAATTCATAATATTACAAAAAACAGAACATACTTGTTGAGCCCCTCTAAAAACTATCAAGTACTAAATTCCAACACATCTTGAAAACAAATTGTTGAGTAGTAGCCATAAATAGTTTTTTTCAATGTTGCTGTCGTGAACCTTTTGAGGGAATTCATGAACGCGCTTGGTGGAAACAAGAATGTGAAGTTTACTACACACTACACTATGGACAAACAGACCAGGAAAAACTAAGGTCTGTGGTAATTTTTAAAGCAGTCCCACACAGGTCTGCACAGGACACCCACGTACCAAGGATAGCTGTCCTGACAATAGCACCGTTGTCTGTTCCGAAGTGATCACACATGCTGACGGAGGCAGTACTGAAGCTGCGGAGATCGGGGTTGGCTTGTCTGGGCGGCTGCTTTCTCCACACATCCTCATCAAACAGGCTGTCCGTGTCACTAAAGTTAAACCCATTCTCCACTGGCAGGGCCTCAGTCAGTATCCTCACTGCTGTACCATGAGGGTCCTCCACAAACACTTTATGTTTCAAGATCTGATAAATAATGTTGTCAATTAATTCTCAGATAATGAAATGTATCCGTTAATCCGAGGGCCAGCTCCACAGTGTTTGCAGAATAACTGCCTTAACTCTTATGTCGTACCACATACTTTCAATACTCATAATGCTGATACTGCAATGTCAAACAGGATCTAGGATAAATTTTGTGTGTATAATGGGTTAAAAGTATTCACTGAAATAACGTTTAATTATCAGTCTCACTGTCTGTGAATAATTTAGTTGTTTGTAAATCAAACAAACTTTAAATAAAATCCAACAGGCAAAGTAGTCCACACGGTCAAGTTGGCAAGAATGGATACCCCTTTGAAAATGGGACATTCGAAAATAAGCCTACCTTCTGGACAGTTTCACTGAGAACCACCCCCTCAGAGTCCCCGAGCTCAGGGAAGCCTGTTTTGGACCACTCGAGCAGCTTTTTGGCAAAGTCCAGCTCATCCACAACTCCACCCCAGGACAACACAGACTCCATCACCAGCATCTGCAAACAGCACCGAATGCTAAAACATGTTCTTTTACATGTAGTGTTGTCTATCTTCGTGTCTTGAAGTTGTTTAGAATGTTTGTTATGCAATGTTTATGTAGCAGGGCGTGGAGTCATCCCACAGATGACATCCTTACCTTGTCAGCTTGGACAAGGCATCTGACTTCTGATCAGAAGGTCTGTGGTTCGAATCCCATCACGGGACTCGGAAATTTTAGGGCCGCTACATTGGCGCCCAGCGTGGGGCTGAGCACGTTCATATTAAATTTGATCAAAATAAGCCTCAGTACCCTTCTATGCGGCCCGGGACGTGCCTTCTGTTGACGGGGAGTATGTAGCAGGGCATGGAGTCATCTTACAGATGACATCCTTACCTTGTCAGCTTGCTGACAGGGTTAACCTCTTAGGTCATGTGGACAATGCGTCCGATCTCTGATCAGAAGGTCCGTGGTTCGAATCCCATCACGGGACTCGGAAATTTTATGGCCGCTACATTTAGAAGGGGAACTGGCCAGGTCAAAGCAAGAACAAGGAATATATTCCAGCATTTTTAGGAAGGACAACTTCAGCAGTTATTAATTAAGCCTGCAACATCACGGATTTATCAGCGGGGTATAAGGGATTTACTCTCCCCCTGAGAGTTTTATTCATTCCAAGGTGGGATACATAGTATTTTATCAAAATCACATGGACCAATCAGATATAATCATTCTGACATGGATGATTTTTTAAAAGTTTGTATCATGTTTTATCTGTGTACCAGTAATTCCCTGCAATCACATATGTTCTTAAGTTTCAGTATATGTTGTATACAAGCATTTAAAACTTTGCTCATTTTCCAAACCTTATAAACAAAATTGCTCCATAAATGTGCATAGGCAACTGATGACCTCTTCTAAGAGGTCATGTATTCCTACTTTGGTGCTTATCCTGTCATAAATTCTCAAATTATTGCAGTCATAAGCTTTTCATATTCCAAGTGACCCTGACTGTAAAAGTCAGTCAATTGTGACAGAAAGTGAACGAGTGAGTGGGGTTTAACGCCACTGAACAGCATTCCAATTATATCATGGCGTGTCAGCTTAATGTGGGAGGAAAGCGTGAAGTGTAGTAGGTCTCAGAAATTGACATCTTTGAAACTTACAAGTATGGTGCTGACAAACCAAGAAACACAATCGAGGCAAACCCAGATTTGATCAATCAAGGTTTCTAGCATGCCCAAGGGATGCCATGCCAGAAAGACCGCCTTAACAGATAGACAGTAACTGTTCTATATATGAAAACTCTTACTGGTTAATGTTAAGGGGAGCTAAAAATAAGTCAAAGTGAATCAGTGAGTCAAGTATTGGCCCTCGCAGACAGATGATCAATGGCGGCTTACAAAGACATCAAAGTTGCCTGTCCAGTCCCCCTTCCTCCACCGAACGCGATGTTCATCGTGGACAATATCGGTGTAGCTGATGCTGTCTTGGCTGTAGTAGAACTCACACTCATCTGGGGACATCCATCTGGTTGCCACGCCGATAGCATCACCTATTGCAGCACCATAGATGATACCTGAAACAAAATAACAGGGAACAGATCAATGTTAGAAACTGGCACTCGTTCTAAGTGCCAAAGTGCCATTTTCCCGAGGCTAGAGGCTAGAGGCTAGAGGCTAGAGAGCTAACTGACTATAAAAGTCCAGTTTCCACCCTTGCCGAACTAGGCTGGTATTATGGAGTTACAGTTTGGCTGGACTAACGAGTCTATGCATAGTCCAATCAAAATCGCACACTGAATTGAAATCCGGTTCGTAAACTGTCATGCAGATTTCGGTCGATTGCAGGATTTGCAAAGTATGTGCACCGCCACCTCATTGTCAGCAGATATTTTCCAAATCTTTGCATGTTTTTAATCAAGGTGCTCACGTGATTTGATGCATTTCGCAATGTAAGACCCGTTTTATCACAATATAGATCTTGATTACCGATCAGATCGTCCTGACTGGGTGCCACCATTTTGTGTGAAGCAAACGCAAGTGATACGAGGGGTGGAATCTGATTGGTCCATAGGAGAGGCTTAGGGGGGGACATAACTGATAATAGCCACTGGTGGCACAACGATCGAGCCCAGTAATTCCAGCCTAGTTCGGCAAGGGTGGAAACTGTACTTTTAAAGTCAGTTAACTCTCGTGCCTCAGGAAGATGGGTATCATAAGGACTAGTAGAAGGGGCGGTCGGGTAGCCTTGTGGTTAAAGCATTCGCTCGTCACGCCGAAGACCCAGTTCGATTCCAGACATGGGTACAGTGTGTGAAGCCCATTTCTGGTGTCCCCCGCCGTGATATTGCTGGAATATTGCTAAAAGCGGCGTAAAGCCATACTCACTCACTCACTCACTAGTAGCAATTTCGAAATTTCCCATTATCATCTACTTACTTAGCAACTATAGGTAGGGAGCACTTCGAAGTTATTCAAAGGTGCCCTTTGTCATTGGTTGTCAAAATGTCAAGCATTTCTCACTCACAACTCATACATAATGTATCAAATAATAAAAACGTTTCATTTCAATTAAATATTTTAAATTAGGCTTCATTAAACTTTGACTCACATACTGAATTACCCGGAAAATACAGAATTAAGAATTTAGTCAGGGCCTGCAGCTTCTAAAGTCTGCAGGCCCTGATGGTAGCCCGGCAATTTATATTTCAAACACTGCATATAACACTGAAATCTACTTAAATGATATTAAGTGAGTGAGTGAATATGGTTTTACGCCGCTTTTAGCAATATTCCAGCAATATAACAGCGGGGGACACCAGAAATGGGCTTCACACATTGTACCCATGTCAGGAATTGACCCCGGGTCTTCGGCGTGACGAGCAAACGCTTTAACCACCAGGCTACCCGACTGCCCCAAATGATATAAGGAGCTATGTTCGGGCTAGTAGACTTAAAATGACCAAATGTCTTAATGACTTGAATCAAACCTATTAATGTGGAAGGAGAATCTAAAGTGATGCAGGTCCTCTACATTTACCATGGTTGTGGAACCCTTAACCACTGGTATGGTGCCGGTGCACAATCATTTCTTTAACTGACCATCCTCTTAAAAACATTGAGTATGCATATATCAATATCCTATTTAAAAAACACCTGTCAGGTGTCATCGACACCTTATCGATAATCAAAATTCCACAAAATAACATAAACAAGTTAAGGTGCACATTTAACCTAACTTGTATCAAGTTAAAAATTGGTTTCCTTTTGAGGAGAAAACATTTCAAATTTACAGGTGTTATCGACTACCAGATGCTAAAATGTCTTCAGAACCAAGGCAAGCAGCCAAAACTTTATAGATGTAAACATCTTGGCATCAAATACTCAATAATCTTTCTTTTCATTGCAAAATACAAGTTATCCATATTTGTCTGCACAGCAACATTTTCTTCCAGCTGAGAGATATGCATGATGATTATTTGGAATGCAATGATCTTTTTCCTTCCTCCTGCATCGCTCCAAAATATCTGTGTAACATGAAAGTAGACTGGTTGTGTGTTGGACTTGGGGAAAACCTGATACAAGAAGGGGTAACTGTATTTCCTATACACTAGTGTGTGAAAAGGTGAGCTACCCCGGAGCCAAATCTGTTTATTCTCTATCTAAATCAAAGTAGACATATATGGAGAAAAACTTCTTTATTTTACTGTAATGGTGAGGTTTCGGTATGAACCGTTGTCAAGGATCAATACCGAATACTGCTATTACAGTAAAATAAAGAGGTTGTTATCCATAAATTATGTGTACTTTGTCTTCCTTCAACTTCTCAGAAATGCAGATCAAACAAATATATCTAAATCATATGGAATATTTTCATGTGTAGTGTTTCCCAGATGGCTTACCTATAATTCTATCTCTCAGTTGGAAGGCATCAAGTTGTGAGGCTTCATACGGTGGTAACAGGGGAGTTTTGATCCGCATGGGTGTATTGAGGGTATCCGTCTGCTCCTGTATGTACTGAACCTGGGCAGAATGGGGATTTATCACAGAACTCTGCAACTGGTTGCCCCGCACTCGAGGGAACTCATTTAGCGGAGTAGAAGGTCTTTTTGGCACATCAATGATTGAAACAGCATATAGTTTCCGAAGAAAATGTAACGTCTCTTTTGACCCCTCGCTGCAAATGGCTTGGGGAGGGGAATCGAGCTTGTTTCCATTTGCTATGAGCAAAGTTAATGATTTACTGGCACCGAGGGATAACGGTAGAAGTTTTAATTTGTTGTTGGCCACGTTTAGCTTGGATAAAACTTCCATATCCCCCATTTCATCAGGTAGCTCCTTAAGCTGATTGTGAGACAGATCAACACGTTCTAGTTTTACTAGATGGACAAAAGATTCTGGAAGACTTCGAAGAACATTGTTACTAAGTAGCAGAGTTCGGAGATGGAAAAGAAGCCCAAAGCTCTCTGGCAATGTCTGGAGTCTGTTATAACTGAGATCTATGTGTGACAGATGCGGCAGACGCAACGGTAATTCGGGCGGTAGCTCAGAGATGGCGTTGAAAGATATGTTCATCTTCTCATACAGGGAGACTGAGTCCCGTATGCCCCATGGCAGTTCAGTTAACATGGACTCGTGTGCTTCACCTTTCAAATGCTGAAACATGAAAATCAGTGTTGTAACAGGCAGGGCTGGCAAAGAAGATTGATAATCGGAATTATCGTCGATGAGAAAAATATTAACGATAATTGATATGACAATTGTGTCATTGATAATATCTTACATAAACTATTGTGATGAAATACAGTTTCAAGTTACCTAAGCAATTTGTTTTAGTCTACTGCCAAAGATGGAAAGCAACAGATTTTGTTATGCCTTAAATGTCCTCAAAGTAATCCTTGTGTAAATGTGTCACCACTCACCAGTGACGTGAAATATGACGTCACCGAGCTTTCCATTTGCTGAAAGTTACTTCTTCGATATATATCGATAATTGATTGATATTTAGTTGACAATTATTGATCTCTAAGATCAATATCAATAGCCAGCGCTAGTTACAGGTGACGGTTTGTGTGCTGGATTTCTGCAAATGACATTTCAGATAAATACAATACCGCCCAATATGTTGTGCAGTAAGTCAGTGAGTTTAGTTTCATACCTCTTTCAGTAATACTTCAGCCATACCATGATGGGTTTGGCTTAATCACTGATCCTAGTTAAATATACAGTCTGTGTCAAAAACTTTTAAGACTACTAGCCCAATCATTGCTCTTAGGCTTAAAAAAATAAAAGAATTGATTCTCAGGCAATGTCTTCTGAAATTATAGTGCAGGCGGGTGGTGTTTATTTTTCGCTGCTGCTTGTTCAAACTAGTATTTAACCAAATAAACAGTTGTGTACCATCAACCTGGGAAAGGGAATCCTTACATAAACAAGCATACAAACTCCTATTGTCGCCATGACCATAACACGAGAAGCACAGTAAAGCAGTGTACATGTAAAGGGAAGTAACTGCATGCAATACTGGATTGCATTGTTGTTAAGTATTAGGATTTTTTAGTTTTATTTTGAAAATGGAAATAAAAATGAAACGTGAGGCAGACCTTATGATGATGCCTGAGAACCAACACTATTATTTTTTTTAACCTTAGCATCCTTTTCATTTTGGGCATCAGACGAGTGGCTAAAGTCAGAGACTGAAAATACATGATATATTCTAATTTTACCCACTCTGTATTATCAAATGAGATCAATATTTAGAAATTATGATTGGATATAACCAAATTAGAAGTCTGTGGCTTAAGACACCAAGTCTAAAGCAGGCTTAGAAGTTCGCACTAGTCCTGTAGTACTTGCCAAACTGCCCAATGGTTAAGGTATCATAAGGACTAGTAGAAATTTGCCATTTTTAAGGGTTTTGCTATATATTATCATTATAAGGACTAGTGGACCAAAAATGTTAGTTTCTACCACTGCAAAGCAGTGTCTAACAAACTCTATATCGGCATAGTAAGCTCACCTAACAACAGGCAATATACCAAGACTAAAATCTACCAGAATTCTCCAAAAGACCAGTAGGCTAGTAGTCTTAGTAAGTTTTGGCAAAGACTGTATCAGAGCTCCAGATAAGCTGCGTATCTGCGTAAAATACACATCAGAAATGCAGAAATATGCAGTAAAATAAAATTCAAGCGTATCAAATACGCAACGAACATTACAGATACGCTACAAAAATAAAACTTGAGCGTATCATCAAAATATTGTGAAGTAACCCTGCGTATTCGTTTAGCAAATCAGCAACTTATTTTGAAATTATAAACGGGCATTCCGTCAACCTTGCCAAACTGCACGATGACAGTTACATCATGATCATTTGCCATCACACTTTCTTGTGGAAGTATCGTGGTATTTTTGAGTCCTTTAAAGCTCTCGAACCCACACGACACCAGTTTGCAGGGACTAGATGAATAGTGTTTTTCAAATATTTAGCTTAAATACCCACATGTGTAAAAACTAGTGGGTAACAGAAATTTGAAAACCCCGATAGAATTACTGATACCCAATGATTTTAAAATGCATGGGTAAAATACCCACAACACCAAAAGCTTATCTGGAGCTCTGCTGTATTATGCTCATATTAATTCATTATTATCATAATTATTTTCAGAAAATAGTATAGCAATGTAGCAAAATTCATTGACCTACCTTACAGAACTGCTTATAAGATATCTTCTTGCTCAGGTTGAGCTCTTTCCTTTCATCAGCTCTAACTGGTGCAAAGTCATGAGCTTCAATATTCCCCATCTTCACGTCAGTAGGATGGACTTAACTGGGTATTCAGCTGAGGGAAAATCCAGAGTTACTGGACGGGACATTTTGTTTCAGAAGGGTAAAGTCTGCAACGAAACACAATCATTACACATCCAAGGATAGTGACATGGTAAGGCTAGACTTTGACATCCACTAAGTCAATGTCAGTGTCATGGCAACTTTGGCCCTGGGATTTATCTAGACATGCTCATAGCATGGTATTCAGCACCAGTCCCAGTTCATGCCAATATGTATATCTAAATGTTATTGCTTTGTGCAGGCGTCACACTTGTATTTCGCAGATAACAAGACCAATAAACAGGACCAATAAAGAGAAAGAGGTTTTAATTAAAAACATGCCCAAATCGCCAACATGAACATAAAGGTATATATAACTGCTTGTATAGGACTACCAGAGTCAGTCTACCTTTGTCTTCTTTACCAGTAGTCCATTCCAAAAAGCCATCCTAGGACTAATATTGACTAAGTTTATGTCGAGGTACGGAGGCACATTGTTTATCTGGACACATGTGTTTTCTCAAATAGTGATAAAATTCATTTCTCGTAAGTTGCAAAAGAAAGTGTTGTATTATAGTACCTTTCACCCATTGTAAGTGCATTCAGTTAAATTTTGCATCCCCTGTGTAATATATTCCGTATTTTCAAGGGTGTAAGTAGATACATGTTGAGTGGCTCGTCCACGGTCTAAGGGAAATCACTCTGTCAGTCCTCTGGAAGTTGTGCCGCTTAGCGCACTGTCAAATTGAAAGCGCTTACGTCATTTGCTGACGTCATTGGCTGACGTATCTTTGTCAGCCATGTTTTATCAAATATAAAACAAACGTGACCCAAATTCTTGTTGTTTTCAGGTATGTATGATAATTAACGGTAAAGATAAGACCACAACATAGGTATTTATGTAGATAAGAACATGTAGATTTGAAATAACCATATTTGGCTGTATAGATAATGTTGTAATTAGATAATTACTTGCTTAACGATAACGCTTCGCCCAGTCAGTGTTCGCGGAAGACATGGTAGCCAAGGACAGTCAAGGTCATTTGTCGTTTGAGTACTCACACAAATATATATGATGTGTATCGCTGTCAAACATGTACACACACTCCTCAGGCAATGTTTTCAAGCAAAAGTTAGGATAAAAAGCTATATTTGTCCACACCTCGCTGATCGTTCATATTTGAGGTCACGTGACCTCCCACATTTTCATGTACATCATTTGGCATACCTTCGTTGTATATTTTGTAAGAACACACTTCAAGCATATAGCATAATCATTGTAAATATAATTTTTCTGCATTAAAACATTATAATTGAGCTGAACCAAAATAAGTTACAACACATCCCATTTCATAGCATAGCATGTTTTAGTTAAAGGGAGGTAATTCTTGTTGTCTTGTTTACACACTGATTTTACGACACTTCACAATGTAATGCAGTTTGACTCAATACTCATTTATAAGATAATCTGTAATTTCTTAGTTTTCATTTGTAATAACAAACTATTGGAAGTATAATTCATTAAGGTATTATTTTCACACATAACATATGCCAAGTATATAATTAGTTCACTTTTATACGGTATTTGATATTTATGCAATGTTGTAATACAGTATGGAAATTTAGCATCTCACTGGTGTTATGGTTACCATGAATGCATGGATTTATCTTTTATGGTTTCTTGAAAGTTGATATTAATGTTATCAATTAGTTCCATTGCAAGTTGTGTTGATGGGTCTTGTCATCTAATGTTGACATCGAAAATATAAGTAACCAAGAACTAGTTGGGTATTATAATACTTTATTGTATGCCTAGTATATTTAATGAGTGTTGATATTTTATCCGTTGCGCCACACCAAGTTGAAAACTTGAAGTATAAACATGTATTAACATGACGTATCTTTGTCAGCCATGTTTTATCAAATATAAAACAAACGTGACCCAAATTCTTGTTGTTTTCAGTTTTCAGCCATTCTGAGTGAATGTGACCTGGGTTGCAAAAGAAAGCATTAAAACATGATAATATTCAGATACTCGCCGAAGCAAAGTTGAACAGCATTGAGGATCATATTTCAACAGCAATGGCTGATTGTAAGATATCCGAGGAGGAGTTTCGTTTAGTTTTCTCAGAACTCACCAAATACAACGCAATGAAGCAGGAGATTCGATCAAATTCTCGTAAGACCAGTGGTATTAGCAAAGACGAGAAAAAAAAGTTCATAGAACAGGGGAGACAACAAGCGCGTCAATTATTCCATGCAAAACCAAAGAACTTGTTGGAGATTAAAAATAGATTGCTTCCTATCGTTGGATCACATTTAAACGAATGCTTACATAAGTATATATTAATGGAGAATTACAAACCAAAGGAAGAACTCGAAAAAGCTATCGAAGCATTTATGCTCAGGGACAAAAATTATCAAATGGAGAGAATTACCACATGGTATAGATCTATATTATATCAGTGATGTCAAACCAACCAAATACGGTCATCACCATCACCATTACCTATACTACTCAAATATTTTCCCGAATTAATGAGTTTCACTGTTTGGAGTTTCGATCACCTTTATGTTAAGATTGCTTTATGGCACAGGGCCCTGATGTAAATGGCCAACTGCATGCATAATTTTATCAAACGTGCCTTGTCCAAGAATTACGGTTGTATACATTTAGGAAGAATCAAGAAGTCTCTGTATATTTCAATTGCCTACAATTTATTGAATTTAAGAATGCAACAATGATAAAATAAAGATCAAAACATTTTTTTAAGATAACGACCTCTTGATCAAGTCGATGCCTGTCCTGTGTACATCCTGTTCTGTCTAAGAATAAATGATGCAGGTTTCGTTTCGGACTGTTTCCAAATATGTTTCGAAATAATTAGACATATATTGGTGAGGAAAAGAGTTTGTGTGTGGAATAGCATTCGCGTGTTCATTAGGCTATATCCTTACCAAGTTATGCGACTAGCAGTGTCAAATATGAAATTGTGCAAAGACGCAAATTTCGTCTGCTACAGAACGTAACTAATGGAGGCCTATCAACTTGGACTCACGTCATTCTAATGTACACTTACGAACGGATATCCGGCTGTATAACATGCTGGTAACACTTTCAGGGTAAATATTGCATCCGAGTTACTACCGGGAAATACCTGTTATGCGACAGCTGCAAACATCGTTATGATTTCATGTAATCATCTGTCACACGAGATAGGAAGAATTTCGCGTCCACGACAGCACTTGCGCAAAACGTCATCATTTTGGTGAACGGTGAAGACTAAAAGTATTGCCCATGGAATACGTTTCGAAAGAAATCTCAAACGAAGTGTTATTATTTCCTCCATGCTCTTAATGTACCAGTATTAAGCAATGTGACAATTGTATAGTTGTGCATAATTTTAGTAGCGTACATGTAATTTAAATTAATTGTAAAATCACAAAAATATGTTGTAACTAGATGTGGTTATGTAATGGAAATCGAAAGAAATCAACACCGGCTGACGTTTCAAACTATGTGTACACAGGAAGAGCATTTGGAGATTTTCAGCGAGAGGTATCAATGGTGAGAAAGTTTGATCTAAATGGATTTTTTCCGCACGAACAACTTTGATATGTTAACGATTGTTTATCTTGAGAATGTAACTTACAGTTGTTAAATAACTGCCATAATGAATGTCGTATTATTTGCACGATGTGTCGAAGGGACCTATAGCTTACACTATGCCATATGGTCACATGTTATTTTGCGATTTAGGGACTTTCATCATGCTCTAGAATATGCTTAGTGTAAGCCATTTTTTTAAACATCTGGTGTTGTTGATAATAATATTGATTCAGGATGCGTTTATTTAGCGCTTATGCTTCACTGTCAATGTCCCAAAGTCTTTCCACGCCATTGTTTCACCCGTGAAGATCCGGGTCAGAATTGCCATTATTGGTCTTCATGCTTATCAGCTTATGGAGGAATTTAACGGCATCAAAATATCGGATGGTCAGACTTTCTGACTTGATTAATGCATGTCATTGTATTCCTGTGTAGATCGAACATGATGTCAATCACTGGATTTTTTAGTCAATACATGTTTATTTGCATACAGCTGTCATATCTATAGCTGAGTGTTGGTGTTGAAAAACAAATAAAATTATTATTTCTTTTTATATGAGCACATTATGGGTTATAAATCAAAGAAACCAGTTATAGTTCCAAAAGTCAAGACTCCCCAACAATATCTCTTGGTTGTCAGCCTATATATGTACTCACTCAACAAGTTGTACTAATAACAGACCAAGTTTTGACTTGAATATCCATGAATGAATATTAGGGGGGTGGGTAAGTCGGGTCGGGTGGGTCCTGAGTAAGACCCGGGTACCCACATGACTACCCGGACCCGTGGTTAGTCACGTAACATTCTGTTTAATGATATTAACAATAAAACTCAATGGTTCACATTTCATTCTCACTATGCAAGCATTGGTTCTGACTTTTATATGTTCGAGTAAGGATACAGCGTCTATCAACTGCAGTGTATGCATGATCAGATCATTTTATATGTGTATCTAAATAGTTTTTATACAGGGCTTCGGTAAAACTATTCCCATTCGGAAATTTTGTACCCAACTATTGAGACCTATAGCGGGTATCCGGGTAGGGCCGGGTAATAGGGTGTTGGGCACTTGGGTAGTAAATTTGGACTTGTCCCAGCCCTAATGAATATATACCACACTCAGTCTCATTAAACATGTTAAAATCAGATCTTAGTTCACTCTATCGCTAAACAAAGATCACTGATTATGTGTTGAAAAATTGTACATGATATTGTGTTACATGTTTAATTTTAAAGATTTTTTATCTATAATTGTTAAACATGTGATAGCATCAGTCAAGCGAAGTCTGACAATGTTGAAGTATGTGTGAAGCAAGTTTGAAATTAACTATGAAAGTCAAGGGATCATTGTCATGACCCCAATGTTTAACACCCCCAATTTGAGGGTCCCTTGATTCAAATATTTTAGCAGGACCCCCTTAAATGGACAGGACATCGACAGTTCTGAAGCTTTGTTTGTAAACAGTAGTTGATAACCCCCCCGAGTTTACTCAGCTCTGCTAGCCTTATTTGGTTTCTGCTCCCGTGACCACACCATACTTTACTCTTGTTTGTTAACATACACACTTATTCTGAAATGAGAACAGACAGATCTAATGCAAGCGTTTTAGTGTGCTATGCATATTGTTTTGCATAATTATATTGATATACCGCAGGGGTCTGGAAACGGTCATTTGCGCCGGACATGTCCAACTGGGAATCTCAAATGTCTGGTTTAAAATATTGCTTAACGGACATTTATATTTTTCTGTCCGGACATTTTAAAAAACAAACAACGCTACCTTCGGGGTCCAAATAATTGATGAGCGTTATCGTATCCCTTCAGCGAATTCAGGTAAATAAACAGGTATAACAAACTTGGTCAATAAAAGTGCTGTAAATAATGGTGAAATAATGGTGATACGATTTGGCCGAAATTATTGTAAACATTATTATAATTATTGAATGAAATATTGAATAAAATTAATCAAATATATTGCAAACTCTAGCCCAGATAAACAATGAACAATTTTTTTATTACCAGATATTATAATGATAAGATTAGTTCAGATTTGTTGACTGGTATTTCTGGTGATGGCAGGGATCAGCTGATAATGTTTTCAGAGATGGGGGAAAACATCGTGTCATTGGAAAACTTAAGTTTATTAAAAAAAAAGTTAGTAAATTTTGGTACTGCGCTATAACCGAAGCGCGCAATAACGAGGTAACACTGTACGTAACAACTTGTAATGTGTGTGATAAGTCGTACAAAAATACGCTTTTTGAAGGGGGCATGGCCTAAATGCAAATGTCCAATTGGGATTTTAAATTTTCCGGATCCCTGATATACCGGTACTACAACAGCTGCGAGGGGCATGACTAATAGCTTTACACATCAAAGTGACTATCGCTAGCTCTCCTTAGGGCTTCGATGACCGGACGTGGGGGATAAAAGCACAAATGGAAATTGTGTTTCAAGTTTTTGGATATTTTCTCAATGAAACTTATACATTTCATGATAAATGTGTAGACTCGTCCAAAATGAAACAGAAAAAAACACATGATGAGACTGTGTAAGCTGTGACAGAGATGCTCGTCAGAGGCACAAGAAACTCTGGGCAGGAGAATGCTTGGCTTCATATGACCAAGGCATACTTATATTGTAATTTAGTCTTTCATAAACACTGACTTCTAATCTAATCAAGCTGTCAATTATTATTTTGTAATTCAGCCATGAGAAGGACACATGAGCTTTCTTTCCAATTTGCCTCTATTAAAGTAACAAGACTGAATCCAGCTACTCTGTTCAGTGCTTGCATTGTTGGCTTCAATGTGAGGAGCTCTATTGTTTTGTTTTGAGAACTGAATCGGGCATGTGAAATTATTTCATGCATGATTTACAAACACACAGAACCATCGACATATTGTCCCTTTAATTTTGAACATAATTAACATGATCTATTCCACGCATGACGTTAAGCCACATGCAGTTAGTCGTCTGACAATATACTTTATGTTTTGGTAAAAGTTTGCAAATCTCATAGGTAATGAACACACGTACATAAACAATTACGGTCTCCAGGATGAAAAGAAGGTAACCATGGTAATACTACAAGTATATTCAATGTTAATATGATGTTGTGTTTAAAGCTCTTTTTAACAAATTGTGTAGACATTGAAATTGTTATTGACAACATTGACACTGACTTTGTTCATATATGGGGGCACGGGTGGCCCAGTCGTCTAAGGCGTCGTAATTCGCTGTGCAGAGTTGCATCCCTTGGGTAACCAGAAACCTATGATTGTGGGTTCGAATCCCGGTTCACCCAAATTATGTTTCTAGGTTTGTCAGCACCATACCCGTGCTCATGGGTTTCACCGAAGGGTAAACGTCTGAGACCTGCATCACTTTGGGCTTTCCTCCCACATTAAGATGACACGCCGTGATATAACTGGAATACTGTTTAAAGCGGCGTTAAACCCAACTCACTCATTCACTCATTGTTAATATGTATGGATTGCCTTACAGTAGATAATTTACATCACAGGACGTCCCTTGCGGTTATATATTATTCATGAACAAAGATCATCCTAACTACAGTCATCATGGTTTTATATACTACTCAAAACAAGTTAAGGAACACACAATTGAAAGGCTTTGTGTTGCTATACCCACCAGCCATGACAGATCAACTTTAGTCGTATCAGAATCAGGTGTTAACTTCTTTGATAGGCAATCAGGTGTTCTTTAAGTTCTTTTGAGTAGTATGTCATGGTATATGTTACCTGAACCTGTTTTACATACTGATCTGGTTGACCATGTCAATATCAGATGTCGGTGGGGTAGCCTAGTGGTTAAAGTGTTGGCTCGTCACGCCGAAGACCAGGTTTGATTCCTTACATGGGTACATTATGTGAAGCCTTTTCTGGTGTTCCAGAAACAATATTTTTTTTATTGCTGAAAGCTGAGTTAAATCTCACCCACACTTAACTCAATATCAAAACTGTCTTGACTTTTTCAGCAACTAACAGTACACAAGTAAAGCATGGAATCTGCCACGCCCATATTGTCACCCGAAGCCGGGGATAAGAAGTCCCAGTCCCAGGACAGTAGTTTAAAGACAGATGTTGTGAGCAATGCCCTGAAAGATGACCCATCCGATGTGAGGTCAAGTACTCAAGACAGTGACACAAACAACAGTGCACATATAACTGTACAGAAGGCAGGCCCAGCAGCAACTACCCCCCCAGGCCCTACCCCCCCAGGCCCTACCCCCGCAGGCCCGACCCCCACAGGCCCTACCCCCACAGGCCCCACCACCACAGGCCCCACCCCCCGAGGCCATACCCCCACAGGCCCGACCCCCCCAGGTGGAGAGAGAGCAGGGGCAGAGCATACAGCAGGGAGGGACAGTAACACTCTGTCACAGCCAGATGATGGAGAATTGGGGGAGATGTTATCAGATGGTGAGCAATCTTTTATAACTGAATATTATTTTCTGACAAAATGTTTTCAAGGCTGAAGGTATGTGATGTAGGATTAGCTGCCGTAACCGTATCTGTGCTGATCCATATTCATGATTTTGATGGGGACACGGACGGCCCAGTCGTCTAAGGCGCACAGAGTTGCGTCCCTTGGACATGCCTGAAACTTATGATTGTGGGTTTGAATCCCAGTTCGCCCAGATTATGTTTCTTGGTTTGAAATGATACATCTGTGCAACGGTGCAGCGTAAATTCTTTCTGCCTCAATACGATACACGATGCATTTTTTTCTGTATCGATACAAGAGATACACTTGATACAACAAATTACTTACTACTCGTTTGATGGCACTTTTGTCGGTCAAATATCACAAAATGTCTTGTAATTAGCAATTTCAAGTTCACCACTAAAACTAGCTGCTACGAACATGTGTCTACAGATATCCCCCTTAGAACTTGCTCTGAAATATTTATACTAAAATTATAGTCAAGACATAATCATCATCATTATTTTGCTGTTGTGATCTTTATGACGTGTTCTTTTTAGGGGCTATTTTTAGATCATGTACAATGCATAGTATACTCACTGTCAACGCGAACCCTAGGAACATGGAGAAGTATGTGAGTTAAGAAGAGATGTTTCCAATGTGTCCCAATCAATGACAAAACTAACATTCAGTCACTTGTTACCACAGAGTGTGTTTATTCTTATCAAGATATGCTGCATGTGATTTCCAAACTTAACACACTAATCCTGGTGCTTAAATGGTGCATCTCGAGCCATGTATCTATGACATATGTCATGCGTTCATGAGTGTCTGTTCACACAAGATACTAGTATGTTCATTTGTGCATCGAACCTATCTAATATCTCTTGACTGTAAGTGATATATCATGATAACCAACATGTATGATATTCACATTTCTTTTAGTAGTGGGGAGCACGGGTGGTCCAGTCGTCTAAGGTGCCGCGATTTGCTGTGCAGAGTTGCTTCCCTTGGGCATGCCAGAAACCTATGATTGTGGTTTCGAATCCTGGTTCGCCCCGATTATGTTTCTAGGTTTGTCAGCACCATACCCGTGCTCGTGGGTTTCACCGAAGTGGTAAACGTCTGAGACCTGCATCACTTCGGGCTTTCCTCCCACATTAAGCTGACGCGCCATGATATAACTGGAATACTGTTAAAAGCGGCGTTAAACCCAACTCACTCACTTTTGGTAGTGAGTATATGCATAGTTTATTGCTTCAATGGGGATTCAGAGTTGGAATAGATGCCCATTAAACAATGATTGTCGTGTGAGGCGACTAAATAGATTGGTTCACTGTGCAGGCTCAGTGACCTGTGTGCGTTGTCCAAAGGGATCTTAGTGCTAAGGTGATTGCAACTCCCATACTTTACATAGAGTACAAATCTCTTAGCGCTAAGGTTGGTGTGTACAAAGGCACCCTGGTTGATTGTCATGTGCTCTGATGGTGTAAGATGTTGCTTGTAATACCAATCACTGGATGTCTAGTCCAGGGTGCCGTTGTAAAAAACAATCTTAGCGATACGACTGTCGTAAGTCTATGTGAAGGTATAGGAGTTATGATCATCTTAAGGGGCATGGGTGGCCCAGTCGTCTAAGGCGCTGTGCAGAGTTGCATCCCTTGGGCATGCCAGAAACCTATGATTGTGGGTTTGTCAGCACCATACCCGTGCTCGTGGGTTTCACCGAAGTGGTAAACGTCTGAGACCTGCATCGCTTCGGGCTTTCCTCCCACATTAAGCTGACACGCCGTGATATAACAGGAATACTGTTAAAAGCAGCGTTAAACCCAACTCACTCACTATGATCATCTTAGCGCTAAGATTGCTTTGTACAACGACACCCAGATCCTTATTTATAGGATGCTGTCATATTGCAGTTAACAACAAACATGTATTGAAAGTGTATACAAGACCAAGTCTGTAACCATGGTAACCTTATTTTGTCCTGTCCAGAAGAGGAGGATGAAGTAAGTGAGGATGAGAGTGGGGAGGAGACGGACATCGAGGACAACGATGAGTTGTCATTCCCCATGAGACGGCGAGACTCCAACCCCGACCTCCCCGACACTGTGACGACGCTGGAGACGCTGGATGGAAGCAAGGTGTATGTGGTGGGAACCGCCCACTTCAGCCTGGAGAGTCAAGAAGATGTCTCAAAGGTATTTTTGTCGGGATTCTCTGAGTGTGTCTAGGGTGTCTTTTAACCTTTAGCCTGCTGAATTGTTTTCAGACTTCTTGGCCCTGCCTGCTGGATGATGTTACAATTCAGATTGTTTTTGTTTATAATCAATTACTTCGAAAATTGCTAATTTTTAGAAATTAAGGAACTTGAGTGTGTTCCTTTCGTCGGCAAACAATAAATTAGAATCGATTGTGAAAAATGATAACATTATAAAGAAAATATCGGACTGCATGCCGATCAGCGTGAAGTGCCAAAAGTCAACAATGGCCGTTTGTGGTAGTTTTGTGCCGCGAAGTTTGGGTGAAACTTTTTAAACTCGCGATATTTTCTTTTTGAGGTAAATACACTACTGAAAGTTTTGATATTGAGCAAGCTGAGCATTTATGCATGCCATACGTAATTTAAATGTAACGCAAAGCCTTCTTGGTAAATAGATATGGCGAGTTTTGTTTGTGGGTGTCCTTATGCTATTCGCCTTGAGAGCTTTAAGTTAACTGACTGTTAAAGTCCAGTTTCCAACTTTGCCAGAATTTCTGGGTTATATCGTAGCGCTACCAGTTGCTATTATGAGTTATGTCCCTTCTATGTCCTCCTATTGACCAATCCGAATCCACCTACCTCTGAAATCACAAAATGGTGGCGCCCAGCCAAGATGATCTGATCGATAATCAAGATCTATATTGTAATAAAACAGGTCTTACTTCCCGTAAGCATCATGTGAGCATCGTGATTAAAAACATGAAAGGATTTGGAAAATATCTGTGGACACTAAGTTGATGGTACACACGTTTTGGAAATCCTCCGAAAGCCCGAAACCTGCAGGGCAGTTTACAAACTGGATGTTGATTTCATTACACAATTTTGATTGGACAATGCAAAGTCTCGTTAATCCAGCCAAAGTATAACTCCATCCTAATTTGTCAAGGGTGGACTTTTATGGTCTGTTAACTCCCTTGCCTCAGGAAGATGGTGTTGGGGGGCATGCAGTATATTATGTCATAGTGAGACAGCTTGATGTGGGGGTAAAGACCGAATTGAGGCAGGTCTCAGACATTTACCATTTTGGTGGAACCCACAAGCACCGGTATGGCACTGACCTAGAAACATAATCAGGGTGAACCGGGATTCGAATGCTTCTGGAACTGATAACGAAGCTGTGGTGAGTGAGCTGGGTTTAACATCATTTTAAGCAGTATTCCAGTTATATCACGGCGTGTCAGCTTAATGTAGGAGGAAAGCCTGAAGTGATGCAGGTCTCAGACGTTTACCACTTCGGTGAAACCCACGAGTATGAATATGGTGCTGACAAACCTAGAAACATAATCGAAGTGAACCATAATTAGAACCCACAATCATAGGTTTCTGGAGTGACCAAGCGATGCAACTCTTCACAGTGAATTGCAGCGCCTGGGGCATCCATGCCCCTACGAAGCAATACTGTTCAAAGCAAAGTCCCTCACTCACTCTCTCCCATGTGGCAGGTGATCCGGTCGACGCAGCCAGACTTTGTGATGGTGGAGCTGTGCAAGAGTCGCATCAACATCCTGGAGCTGGACGAGGCCACGCTGCTGGAGGAGGCCAAGAACATCAACATGGAGAAGATCAGGATGGCAATCAAACAGGTACTGATGCCACACCCTGGTCATCCGTCATCCTGAGCCTCATCTCAGGCATCATCCTCAGTGGATTTTAATGTTGATTATGGACTGTTATTGCTTTTATTGATTATGGATATATAATATATATTGGATTCAGGAAGAAATGAATAGCTTGTGCTCTATCATAATGTATTGCACTGTGAGTTATGTTCATTTTCCTTCATTCAAGCAATGTTGCCACTTTTTCATTACAGAGCAATATGATCTTGTATATATCGGTGTCCATTGTAACTGTTTTTCCATTACAGTATGATTCTGTATATCAGTAACCATGGCAACTATTTTCCCATACAGAGCAGTATGATCCTGTATATCAGTAACCATGGCAGCTGTTTTCCCCATTACAGAGTGGTATGATCCAGTATATCGGTAACCTTATAACTTTTTCCATTACACAGCGGCATGATCCTGTATATCGGTAACCATGGTAACTGTTTTCCCATTACAGAGCGGCATGATCCAGGGTGTGATGCACTTGTTGCTGCTCAGCATGTCAGCTCACCTCACCAAGGAACTTGGTATGGCGCCGGGGGGAGAGTTCCGCAGAGCATTCCAGGAGGTGTGTGGTAGTTGTGTATTGTACTTGATATTATGTTGCTGTGTTTCTCTATGGTTTAGTTGATAGAGCATCTGTCTGTCAGTGGGCCGATCACCTGGTCATGTCATACTGAAAGACATTGAAAGATGGTTTATTGTGTGTGAGAGGGGGTATCTATGTTGAAGGTGGCATATCTATGTAGGCAAGCACGTTAAAACTGGCATAAGTCTGGACTAGTACAAACCGGACACACACACCCAAAAAAAATAACAACAACAAACAAACAAACAATCCATTGATGGAGTATTATTTGATGCATGGAAATGTTTACTTAGGAAATCTCATCAGCTCATGGTGACATTGTTTCAAAGGTACTGAGGCCTAAGGTACTCAGTCACCTTTCCTGGAAGTATATGCCACTTGATCTATATATTTGAACCTCTTGTGTGTGCAGTCGCGGCGGGTGCCCGGGTGTCGCCTGCAGCTGGGAGATCGTCCGATACAGATCACGCTGAAGAGGGCCCTAGCAGCTCTCTCCCTGTGGCAGAAGATCAGGCTTGCCTGGTACCTCATCACATCCAAGGATCCTATCAGGTACCTGTAGTAGACTACGTTGTCAGGTACCTGTAGTAGACAGACGTTGTTGTCAGGTACCTGTTGTAGACTACGTTGTCAGGTACCTGTAGTAGACTACGTTGTCAGGTGCATGTAGTAGACTACGATGTCAGGTACCTGTAGTAGACTACGTTGTTGTCAGGTACCTGTAGTAGACTACGTTGTTGTCAGGTACCTGTAGTAGACTACGTTGTCAGGTACCTGTTGTAGACTACGTTGTCAGGTACCTGTAGTAGACAGACGTTGTCAGGTACCTGTAGTAGACAGACGTTGTTGTCAGGTACCTGTAGTAGACTACGTTGTCAGGTACCTGTAGTAGACTACGTTGTCAGGTACCTGTAGTAGACTACGTTGTCAGGTACCTGTAGTAGACAGACGTTGTTGTCAGGTACCTGTAGTAGACAGACGTTGTTGTCAGGTACCTGTAGTAGACAGACGTTGTTGTCAGGTACCTCATCACATCCAAGGATCCTATCAGGTACCTGTAGCAGACAGACGTTGTTGTCAGGTACCTGTAGTAGACAGACGTGGTTGTCAGGTACCTCATCACATCCAAGGATCCTATCAGGTACCTGTAGTAGACTACGTTGTCAGGTACCTGTAGTAGACTACGTTGTCAGGTACCTGTAGTAGACTACGTTGTCAGGTACCTGTAGTAGACAGACGTTGTTGTCAGGTGACTGTAGTAGACTACGTTGTCAGGTACCTGTAGTAGACTACGTTGTCAGGTACCTGTAGTAGACTACGTTGTTGTCAGGTACCTGTAGTAGACTACGTTGTCAGGTACCTGTAGTAGACTACGTTGTCAGGTACCTGTAGTAGACTACGTTGTTGTCAGGTACCTGTAGTAGACTACGTTGTCAGGTACCTGTAGTAGACTACGTTGTCAGGTACCTGTAGTAGACAGACATTGTTGTCAGGTACCTGTAGTAGACTACGTTGTTGTCAGGTACCTGTAGTAGACTACGTTGTCAGGTACCTGTAGTAGACTACGTTGTCAGGTACCTGTAGCAGACAGACGTTGTTGCCAGGTACCTGTAGTAGACAGACGTTGTTGTCAGGTACCTGTAGTAGACAGATGTTGTTGTCAGGTACCTGTAGTAGACAGACGTGGTTGTCAGGTACCTGTTGTAGACTACGTTGTCAGGTACCTGTAGTAGACAGACGTTGTTGTCAGGTACCTGTAGTAGACAGACGTTGTTGTCAGGTACCTGTAGTAGACTACGTTGTCAGGTACCTGTAGTAGACAGACGTTGTTGTCAGGTACCTGTAGTAGACAGACGTTGTTGTCAGGTACCTGTAGTAGACAGACGTTGTTGTCAGGTACCTGTAGTAGACTACGTTGTTGTCAGGTACCTGTAGTAGACAGACGTTGTTGTCAGGTACCTGTAGTAGACAGACGTTGTTGTCAGGTACCTGTAGTAGACAGACGTTGTTGTCAGGTACCTGTAGTAGACAGACGTTGTTCTCAGGTACCTGTAGTAGACTACGTTGTTGTCAGGTACCTGTAGTAGACAGACGTTGTTGTCAGGTACCTGTAGTAGACAGACGTTGTTGTCAGGTACCTGTAGTAGACAGACGTTGTTGTCAGGTACCTGTAGTAGACAGACGTTGTTGTCAGGTACCTGTAGTAGACAGACGTTGTTGTCAGGTACCTGTAGTAGACTACGTTGTTGTCAGGTACCTGTAGTAGACAGACGTTGTTGTCAGGTACCTGTAGTAGACTACGTTGTTGTCAGGTACCTGTAGTAGACAGACGTTGTTGTCAGGTACCTGTAGTAGACTACGTTGTTGTCAGGTACCTGTAGTAGACAGACGTTGTTGTCAGGTGACTGTAGTAGACAGACGTTGTTGTCAGGTGACTGTAGTAGACAGACGTTGTTGTCAGGTACCTGTAGTAGACAGATGTTGTTGTCAGGTATCTGTAGTAGACAGACGTTGTTGTCAGGTACCTGTAGTAGACAGATGTTGTTGTCGGTATCTGTAGTAGACTACGTTGTTGTCAGGTACCTGTAGTAGACTACGTTGTTGTCAGGTACCTGTAGTAGACAGATGTTGTTGTCAGGTACCTGTAGTGGACAGATGTTGTTGTCAGGTACCTGTAGTAGACTACGTTATTGTCAGGTACCTGTAGTAGACTACGTTGTTGTCAGGTACCTGTAGTAGACAGACGTTGTTGTCAGGTACCTGTAGTACAGTACGTTGTTGTCAGGTACCTGTAGTAGACAGACGTTGTTGTCAGGTACCTGTAGTAGACAGACGTTGTTGTCAGGTACCTGTAGTACACTACGTTGTTGTCAGGTACCTGTAGTAGACTACGTTGTTGTCAGGTACCTGTAGTAGACAGACGTTGTTGTCAGGTACCTGTAGTACACTACGTTGTTGTCAGGTACCTGTAGTAGACAGATGTTGTCAGGTACCTGTAGTAGACAGACGTTGTTGTCAGGTACCTGTAGTAGACAGACGTTGTCAGGTACCTGTAGTAGACAGATGTTGTTGTCAGGTACCTGTTGTAGACTACGTTGTTGTCAGGTGCATGTAGTAGACAGGTTGTTCTCAGGTACCTGTAGTAGACTACGTGGTTGTCAGGTACCTGTAGTAGACTACGTTGTCAGGTACCTTTAGGAGACTACGTTGTTGTCAGGTGCATGTAGTAGACAGACGTTGTTGTCAGGTACCTGTAGTAGACTACGTTGTCAGGTACCTGTAGTAGACTACGTTGTTGTCAGGTACCTGTAGTAGACATACGTTGTCAGGTACCTGTAGTAGACAGATGTTGTTGTCAGGTACCTGTAGTAGACTACGTTGTTGTCAGGTGCATGTAGTAGACAGGTTGTTCTCAGGTACCTGTAGTAGACAGAGGTTGTTCTCAGGTGCATGTAGTAGATAAACATTTATACTATGTATACCAGTACTTTGTGCAGAGTTGTGTCCCTTAGCTGTGCTAATCGTATGATTGTGACTCATATTCCAGATTAAGATTCTTGGTTTATCAGCATTATACCTGTGCCTGTTGGTGTCACCAAAGCGGCAAACATTTTATTACGGCTTTGGGCTTTCTTCACACATTAAGCCCTAGTTTCCAGGATATAACTGAAATAATGTTCAAAGCAGCATTAACATGATTAAACTCAGCAGGCGCATCCATAACATGTACACATCTCACCTACAGAACCAGTACCGGTATGTCAGTTAATTGCAAGTTGATGATGTTTTCAGCAAGGAAGATGTTGAGAAGTGTAAACAGCGTGACCTGCTTGAGCAGATGTTGAGGGAGATGACGGGAGAGTTCCCTGCCCTTAGTCGGGTATTTGTGGAAGAGCGGGATCTGTACCTAGCACACTCACTCAAGATGGCTGCCAGGCCCATTCAGTGCCCCCAAGTACCCGAAGGTAAGGGGACCAATTGGAACCTACTGATTGCAGGGTTGACCCTTCTAGGCAAAGACCCAGGTTCAAATTTCAGTTTCTCAAAATGTAAACATGGTAGAGGTCACTGAGAGAAAATCTTTTACTCAGGACAGCTTTTAGACGTAGTAACAGGGTTAAAGTCACAAGCTGATACCCCCGGAGAAGAGTTGGATTAGAATTAGTCTTCAGCAATCCATGCTTGATGGTATCAGATGGTCAGGCTTGCAGACTTAATGATGCATGTCATGGTTTTCCAATTGCGTAGATCGATGCTCATGATGTCAATCACTGGATTGTCTGGTCCTGATATGATTATTTGAAGACTGCCATAATATTGCTGAAATATTGCTGTGTGTGGAGTTACTCAACAAACAATACTCAAGAAGTTTCCTTTGATTGACTTCTGGTAATGATTTGGATAAAAACAATTGCCAGCATGTTTGATTTACTTTTGAAGCAGATCAATCTCTGTCACGTCATTGGGACAAAACTGATCCATTTCACCTCATAAACTTACTTTCAATTTGAGTAAGTGGTTATTCATGTGTGTCTGGCTTCAGGGTATATTCCGTCAGTGGTGGTTGGTGTTGTGGGGATCGGTCACGTGCCTGGCATCGTGGCCAACTGGAGCAAAGAGCACAACATCCAGGAGATACTCATGTGAGTCTTTCAATTTCCTAATAGTCAAGATCTTTTACATTCAAAGATCAGCATTAAAAAATGTGAATAGCCAAAATATGAGGTTGCAGAAATGCAAAATATCTAAAGGCATTGTTTTTCATGAACTACAAGCCTAATTCTTTTGTTAATGTTTTTTAGATTTAAGGCAAATGGCCACTTTGATTCCCAAGGGACTGTTCAGATGAACAAGATTGTTGGATAAATTCCTGTTCTATTAGGCCAGTTCAAACCAAGGTGTCCGGTCGTCAACTTATCATATTTTTAATATAAAAATAAAATAAAAAAAGCCTCCCTCTCATTTTTTGAAAAAAAAAGTGGATGATAATCTATCAATTAATTTATTATGGCCTCAGTGAACTATAAATGTTTTGCCACTATTACATTTGTATTCTCTTGTCGCTTTCAGTGTGCCAGAAGCGTCAGTGGTGGGACGAGTTATACGGTGGAGCGTGCGAGCCAGTGTGCTAGGATTATTAACATACGGATGTTATAGGCTGTATAGGTGGACGTCTCATGTCATCTTCTAAAGGGTTTCTTCTTCACTGATCTCATCATTCATCATCCTTCAGCCAACATTGTACCCTCTGCTAGTGGCACCCAAGTCAAGGGCTTCACAATGTTTTCATGACAAGATCTTTACCAGAATTGGAACTAAATGGTTCCATGGCAAAGCCTTCAACAGAATCAGCACCCATATTTTTCATGGCAGTTGCCAAAGATGATTTTCAGAAAACAAACCTACATTTATGTGTACAGAAATGTGTTCATTCCACACCACACCCCGATGTTCTGATACAATATTTAAAGAAGCAACACTTCATTGTACGACCAGTTGAGAAATCCATGATTGATACATGTAAATGTAAGAATGCATACCAGCATCCTGGGAAATGAATAGAAACTTGTCTCAAACATACTGAAATAGAGTCTAAGCAATCAGAAATCATGATTATCATTTCAGTAATAGAAGGGGGTGCGGGGGGGGGGGGGAAGGTGATCCAGTCGTCTAAGGCGCCGCAATTCGCTTTGCAGAGTTGCGTCCCTTGGACACTCCAGAAACCTATGATTGTGGGTTCGCCCCCATAATGTTTCTAGGTTTGTCAGCACCATACCCGTGCTCGTGGGTTCACCGAAGTGGTAAACATCTGAAACCTGCATCACTTCGGGCTTTCCTCCCACATTAAGCTGACACGCCGTGATATAACTGGAATACTGTTAAAAGCGGTGTTAAACCCATCTCACTCGCTCAGTAATAGAGGATTGATCTGGTGAACCCTTCCTACACAGGTAGTGTGAAAACAGTGGCTTGTTCAACCAACAAATGGCATTTTTATTTCCTGTGGCTGATAAGCCTCATCAAAAGGCTAAGAGAATGGTGTACTCATTGTACTCTGGAATATTTCCTTTCTTGTTGATAAGAAACATAGGTAGGATGTCATAGCAACATGATGTACCATGTCATCATGGGTGTGTCGTCATAGCAACATGATGTACCATGTCATCATGGGTGGGAAGTCATAGCAACATGATGTACCATGTCATTATGGGTGTGTCGTCATAGCAACATGATTATGATGTCATTATGGGTGTGTCGTCATAGCAACATGAAGTACCATGTCATCATGGGTGGGAAGTCATAGCAACATGATGTACCATGTCATCATTGGTGTGTCGTCATAGTAACATGATTTACGATGTCATTATGGGTGTGTCGTCATAGCAACATGATATAGCATTTCATCTGGGTGTGTCATAGCAATATGATGTACCATTTCATCTTGGTATGTCGGCATAGCAACATAATGTACCATTTCATCATGGGTGTGTTTGCATAGTAACATGATGTACTATGGGTGTTGTCATAGCAACATGATGTATCATGTCATCATGGGTGTGTCGTCATCGCCACATGATGTACCATGTCATCATGGGTGTGTCTCCATAGCAACATGATGTACCATGTCATCATGGGTGTGTCGTCATAGCAACATGGTGTACCATGTCATCATGGGTGTGACATCATTTGTTGATAGGTTGTAATTCTCAGCCAGGATTGGTACAATCATCCACAAGTTAGAGACCAGCCATACTTATATACAAACCGTACTTTGTCCGACCCCACAATGCAATATCACTATGGTACAAGGCGAATGTTTCCAGCCCAAGGTTATGTTCAGAGTCGTCGCTGCACAGCAAATTTGTACATTTTGTTAATTTTATTAATTTATTACTTTTTGAAGAATATTTCAAGTAAGTTAGCTTTTATCCAATTGTACAAATCATTGACACATGTAGTCATCAGTTATGGGGGAAGGATTAACTTATTTGTTTGATAAACAGCTACATATATTTGTATAAATGATCGTGTATTTCTTTCGATTTGACATCTGTATTATTTTTCTTTTTTTTTCAGTTTAAAGTATTGTCCGAGTGTACATATTTATACATATTACACGTCTATTTATTCAGTTGATATGGTATAGGTACCGTATTCGACATAATAAGCACCCAGGGCGCTCTCAAAATTAGAAAGAGGGGGCTCTTATTAGAATATTATTTTGGTAAAAAAAAACAGAGTTGAAAGATTAATTTCATGGTTTATGCTGACAGCCTGAAATGTTTATGTACGACAGATATATTTTTCTAGAATGTAATTGCCCATATTTAAGGGTGCATATAACACACAAGTGCGTATTGTACACGAATAAACAAGTCTTGTGAACATTGATCAATCGGAAGGATTGCTAATTGGGATTGTTCACTAGCCAATATATTAGCAAATACCGCCGTGGGCGCTTATCAGAGCGGGGCGCTTGTTACGTGGAATACGGTATGTGGTAATATATGTGGTACTTAACTGTTGATTCATATAAACAAAGAGATGCATCTGGGTTTCTGAACAACTAAGTGCCAGGTAAATTAGAAAATTTTAAAATTTGTGTTCAAAATTTGGATTATTTTAAGTTCATAGTTTCTTAAATTTAGAGGTATTTTAACATTGTATTTTGAGATTGCATTCAATTCAATAATATAAAACTTAGCTTTAAAACCTCTTCCTGTTTATTGATCCTGTTATCAGTGAAGTACAGATTATCCTACAAAGCCATAAAGTATGTTATTAGTTATATATTGACATGAATTGGGAAATGGTGAATTCCGATTTCGGATTATTTATTTGACGACATTTGCTGCTGACTTGGGGCCTAACATCAATCTCTGAGCAGGTCTAGATAAATTCCTGATATACATGTGTATATGATTTCAACGTACAGTCTGTATTGACGTGTGGCCCACCTTTGTGGAAACAAGCAGAGCTGCATAGGCAAGGTGGCATTAGTCACAGTCATATTTTATCATAGGATTCAAACTCGCAATAACTGGTCACACTAAACAAACAATGTGTAGTTTTAGAAGAAGCAGGTTTCAGCGTGTAGGTTTAGACAAGATTTAGGGTGCAGACAAAGGCATTAAGTCTTATCTCTGCAACGTCTTGTGTCATTGTAGAGTAGATGCATCATAATATCGATGCATCCTAGTGTCGATGCATCCTAGTGTCGATGCGTTATAGGGTCAATGCGTCATAGCGTCAATACCTTATAGTATTGATGCATCATGGTATTGATGCATCTTAGTATCGATGCATCATAGTATCGAAGCATCATGGTATTGATGCATCATGGTATCGAAGCATCATGGTATTGATGCTTTATAGTATCAATGAATCATGATACTTTTTTCCACAATCAGGATCTTTTTCTACTTTCATAGATGAAAATAAATATTAAAAGCTACAGTGTATCCAACGTCAGACAGTGGGGTCAAGCCTGTCTCTTTGTGTTGGTTGTCTTAGTTCATCATAGCATGAAGGAATCATGATACTTTTGTCCACAATCAGGATCATTTTTTTAACTTTTATTGATAGAAATATGTGAAATAATAAATGCTCATCCAAAATGTCAAAGTACAAGTTGATATACCTCATTTTTGTTGTCAAAAATAAGGAAAAAACTGAATTAATACAAGACTAACTCAATCTGAGTTAGTTTAAATGAGTCTTCTCAGACAGAGGCATCAGGCCAGATAGAGCCTCCAAACTCAGCAATCTCATAAACATCAGATCTTTGTTCTCTCTGATGCTGAACAAGATCTGAGGACATCCTATTAAGGGTCATTCAGAACGACCTTTCACGAACTTTGACTGACCAATGAAACATACTAACATGAAGTCGATATTCATCACTAAGCAAGTAGCTTTTTCAAGCCATACGCACTTGTTTCAAACTGGCGTCAAATACTCGATTAAAAATTGAAAACTGACCAAAAGAACATTCTGGAATGTCTTATACCAGGGTAGATGGCCCGGATTGAATGGATGACTTCCCTTGGGTAATGCAAGGTCTTTTCCGTTCAAATGTTTATCCCATTGCGATATTGGCAAATCAAAATACTTTGAGGGAAGGGATGTTTTGGTGGTGGCCTGTGACCCAGATCTATTGACCAGTAAGTAGCAAAGAAAAGCTGTCATCGAAGTTGGTCATGACCCATCCAAAGTAAGACATTGATTTATCTAGGATTTTCAACACAGTTCCAAGGCAGGCAAATTGGGGTGGATGGGAATGTTTTGTCCCAAATGTGGGGCTTTTTTCACAGATCTGTTTTAGAATTGCATTTATTTCAGTAGTGTTGGTCAAGTTATCACTGGAGTATTAGTCGCCTCTGCAAAACTAAAACGTTCTTATATTATGATAACCTGATTAGAAACTTCCCATTGGGGAGTGTTTTCTGATATTTGTGGCTGATGCCAGGCCAAATATGGATTCTGAGAATGCCTAGATTAGTCCCTGTGAGTCTCTGTTTGATTGGCAGTCACTGTTACACCTGTCTCTTAACTTTAGAGATGTCTTCGTATACAATACCAGTCATGAGTTATTGATCCAGCAGAATGTATTCCCATTTTCCACTTGTGTGATTCAGTGCATGTTAGGTTGGCAAGTGGGTTTCTGTTGATAATTCTGTGACCAACTGGATCTGCTGTGTTCCTCAGTGTGTGTTCACTTTGACGGATATTTCAACGATTTCTGAATCGCATTCATGAAGTAATATCGCAGGTAGACTCAGAAAGGCCAGACCTTTTTGGGGGGGTTACCGAGTTTTGACACAAAACTCTGTCAGTAGGTTTAAAAAATGTAAATTTCAGTTTAAAACTTCTTTTTTTCTTCTTGGATTCGTCCTAATTCGTTGTGTTCTGAACTTTGAAGATAAATTTTGTCACGCTGTAATTCTAGTACTTTCAATGATGTGTTTATTTTCATAGCAAAAGTAAATGAGTTCTTATGATGTTACTGATTTCTGGTTGGTGGGAAATGTTTTTTGCTATTCTTTTCTTCTTTTTGTCAATTTTCAGTTTTTGGGAGTTGGCTGATTCGTAAACTGGGTATTAAAAAAGGCCTGGCCTCGTTTGAATTTATATGAGTTATGGTTATTCAATGTTTGAAACACTGGTCTTGTCTCTAGTTTATCTTCTTATCCCTTTTCTGTTTGTCGGTAACAACAAGCAGTTTTGTACAGAGAATTTTAAAATGGTATACCTTTTTGCATTGTTGTGTTGATTTCTTGTTAAATTGCATTTACTGTTGCAAACTTATGTCTTTTCCTTTACATTGTATCACATCAAATTTCTTTCCTAAACTTGGCGGTGGGAATATAGGTGACCTCTTGGTCAGAACAGTCAGTCTCTGGCCACTTGTTCAGTAAGGTACTATCATGGTTTCCATTGGTTGGTCTGAAGTGACTGAAGTGTCTGATGGCCAATTGGTCTGAACAGGACTGTCTGATGGCCAGTTGGTCTGAACAGTACTGTCTGATGACCAGTTGGTCTGAACAGTACTGTCTGATGGCCAGCTGGTCTGAACAAGACTGTCTGATGGCCAGTTGGTCTGAACAGTACTGTCTGATGGCCAGTTGGTCTGAACAGGACTGTCTGGTGACCAGTTGGTCTGAACAGTACTGTCTGATGGCCAGTTGGTCTGAACAGTACTGTCTGATGACCAGTTGGTCTGAACAGTACTGTCTGATGACCAGTTGGTCTGAACAGTACTGTCTGATGGCCAGTTGGTCTGAACAGTACTGTCTGGTGACCAGTTGGTCTGAACAGTACCCTCTGATGGCCAGTTGGTCTGAACAGTACTGTCTGATGACCAGTTGGTCTGAACAGTACTGTCTGATGACCAGTTGGTCTGAACAGTACTGTCTGATGGCCAGCTGGTCTGAACAGGACTGTCTGATGACCAGTTGGTCTGAACAGGACTGTCTGGTGACCAGTTGGTCTGAACAGTACTGTCTGATGACCAGTTGGTCTGAACAGTACTGTCTGATGACCAGTTGGTCTGAACAGCCAGTTAGGTTGGTCTTGATGCTGCATGGCTGCTGATATACACCAATATTGATGAATGATTGTAAACATTATAAATATCAACTCATTTCAAAGGGTGCTGATTACATCGTTATTTTCTGCATAGTGCTGCCAGGTGTTGACTTGTTTTACTTCTGCATCTGTACTCAACACACTGCCATGCTTGCTGCTGCTGAAACACTGGTCTTGTCTCTAGTTTATCTTCTTATCCCTTTTTTGTTTGTCGGTAACAGCAAGCAGGTTTGTACAGAGAATTTTAAAATGGTATACCTTTTTGCATTGTTGTGAGTTGATTCCTTGTTAAATTGCATTTACTGTTGCAAACTTATGTCTTTTCCTTTACATTGTATCACATCAAATTTCTTTCCTAAACTTGGCGGTGGGAATATAGGTGACCTCTTGGTCAGAACAGTCAGTCTCTGGCCACTTGTTCAGTAAGGTACTATCATGGTTTCCATTGGTTGGTCTGAAGTGACTGAAGTGTCTGATGGCCAATTGGTCTGAACAGGACTGTCTGATGGCCAGTTGGTCTGAACAGTACTGTCTGATGACCAGTTGGTCTGAACAGTACTGTCTGATGGCCAGCTGGTCTGAACAAGACTGTCTGATGGCCAGTTGGTCTGAACAGTACTGTCTGATGGCCAGTTGGTCTGAACAGGACTGTCTGGTGACCAGTTGGTCTGAACAGTACTGTCTGATGGCCAGTTGGTCTGAACAGTACTGTCTGATGACCAGTTGGTCTGAACAGTACTGTCTGATGACCAGTTGGTCTGAACAGTACTGTCTGATGGCCAGTTGGTCTGAACAGTACTGTCTGGTGACCAGTTGGTCTGAACAGTACCCTCTGATGGCCAGTTGGTCTGAACAGTACTGTCTGATGACCAGTTGGTCTGAACAGTACTGTCTGATGACCAGTTGGTCTGAACAGTACTGTCTGATGGCCAGCTGGTCTGAACAGGACTGTCTGATGACCAGTTGGTCTGAACAGGACTGTCTGGTGACCAGTTGGTCTGAACAGTACTGTCTGATGACCAGTTGGTCTGAACAGTACTGTCTGATGACCAGTTGGTCTAAACAGCAAGTTAGGTTGGTCTTGATGCTGCATGGCTGCTGATATACACCAACATTGATGAATGATTGTAAACATTATAAATATCAACTCATTTCAAAGGGTGCTGATTACATCGTTATTTTCTGCATAGTGCTGCCAGGTGTTGACTTGTTTTACTTCTGCATCTGTACTCAACACACTGCCACGCTTGCTGCTGCTACTACTACTACTGCAGCTTCCCCTGCGCGCTTCTGGAGTGAATGTTTGTGAGAAAGGATGTTGGTGGCCGCAACAAATGTAGAAATATAACATGTATTAAGCAGTGGTAGAAACATTTTGTCCACTGGTTCTTATAATGATAAATATAGCAAAACCTTAAAAATGGCAAATTTCCACAAGTCCTTGTGATACCTTAACTTTTGGGCAGTTTGGCCAGGACTACAGGCCAAGTGCTGGGTAACTCGGGTAGGGTTATATAGATTTGGGTACCAAGGTAGTAAATGTGGACATGCCCCAGCCTAACATGTCTCACAGGCTGATCCAGAGATGGGGTCCAGGGACCTGTTCCACAAAGCGATCTTAGCGCTACGACTGTCATAAGTCAGTCTTAAAGAATGGGAGTTACGACAGACTTAGCGCTAAGATCGCTTTGTGGAGCGGGGCACAGAGGCCCCAGAAACTGCCCTCCTTTTGAAACCCAAATGTAGTGTGTTGTAGGCAGTAAAATTATCCGTGAGAGGACTTTGATATTTTGGACCCCTCTCTTTTAAAAACACCAGATCAACATGATATGAACATTTTTACATTATCCACTCTGCCTCCACAGATACAATCAACCATTAGGTTCTGACTTTATTTTTCTGCAAGTGTTCAATAAGCATGAAATTAGAGCTTGTAGACACTTTAGATTTTACACAAACCTATTGTCAACACAATGGCCAAATTTATAATATTTTTCTCTGATTTCTGAGTCAGTCTTCCAATAGAAGTAGTTACATGCATCTCAGTACAACAAGCCCTGCCCAAAACCGACTTTGTAATCTTGATTTACATCAAGACAATCTTTCAGTGTGAATTTATGACGGCAGCTTTTTAAAGTGAGATATCTATGCTGAATAGTTCATGTGTCAGACGGCCATTGTTTACTCTGTATCCCTATCTTGAATCCATTTTAAATGTATGTTGAGAATTCATGTGTAGTTTATTCCCCAAGAGAGAAGAAAGATGGAAACATGTAAAGGATCAAGAGTTTTTGCACAGATTTTTCTTCATCTGATTGATTGCAGTGTAAAAGGGCAGCCTTTCAGATCATGGGTTATCTCCCCTTGTTGTTAAGGTTACCATTCCTATATATACACCAGTGTTCAAAACTCATCCAAAAATGGGTCCTCTAGACAAAAAACAGATTTGGATGCTGCAGTGAGCTAAACAGTGACTTCCCTTTGTCATGCCAGGATCTGCTGATCATGGGCTTGAATGCTCGAAGCATCCTGATTATGATATGTCAGCAGCATACCCGTTCCCATGGGGCTCCCTGATATGGGTAATGTCTATGACTTGCATCACTTTGGACTTTCCTCCCACATTGAGCTGTTGTACTGTGATATAACTGAAATACTTTTCAAATCAGCATTAAACACAACTCACTCACTGCCATGTTTGCCCCGAGAAGATCCGAATTAGAATAGGTCTTCAGCAACCCATGCTTCCCGTAAGAGGCAACTATGCTTGTCTTAAAGAGGCGACTAATAGGGTGGACAGGCTTGCTGACTTGGTTGATACATGTCATCGTATCCCAATTGCGTGGATCGATGCTCATGACGTCAATCACTGGATTGGCAGTTGTGCAGCTGATGGGTATCTTTCAATCTAACGTCCATTGGAAACTTCATTGATGAGACGATGGTTCACTCTGGTTGATTCTATATTAACACTTCACTGTTATTTTACAACAAGAAGCATGCACATTGAACTCATTTTGTTTCTACTAAATAACCATATGTTCCTTTTGTTTATGGGGCGGTCGGGTAGCCTAGTGGTTAAAGCGTTCGCTCATCATGCCAAAGACTGGGTTCGATTCCTGACATGGGTACAATGTGTGGAGCCCATTTCTGGTGTCCCTCGTCGTGATATTGCTGGAATGTTGCTAAAAGCAGCATAAAACCACTCACTCCTTTTGTTTATTCCTTCAGTATATTTCAGGGATGCAGTTTATGAGAGACAACATCTAACCCTGTGGTATAGTCAACTGTGTGATAGTGAACCAGAGTGTTTTCACAGCTTCTCATCCACGATTATCCAGTGGATTATGTCTCCATTCTATTTTGACCCATTCAGACACAGCACTAAAAATAAGATCCAATCAAATTACACTTTTTTCTTGTGATTGACCTAGCGATATGACACAGGTACCTGGCACGTCCTATTGTGTATATCAAATACATCTAGGAATGATTAGGGTCATGGGGGCCAAGTCGGCTAAGGCGTCACCATCCTCTGTGCAGAGTTGCGTCCCTTGGACACGCCAGGAACCTTTGAATGTGGGTTCGAAACCTGGTTCGCCCCAATTATGCTTCTAGGTTTGTCAGCACCATACCCATGCTCGTGGGTTTCACCGAAGTGGTAAACGTCTGAGACCTGCATCACTTCAGGCTTTCCTCCCACATTAAGCTGACATGCCGGGATATAACTGGAATAATGTTAAAAGCAGTGTTAAACCCTAAGGAATATTAGTTTTGTTGTGGGCAATTGTGCAGAATGGATCCTTGAACACTGTGCGGTATCTCCACAGACTCAAGTGCCTTATATGACTGGCCTGTGAAGCAGTAGTAAGCGCTAAGATGTGAGATTTGTATCACTACTGACAGCTACAACATACCATATTGGCCGTAATAAGTGCCCAGGGCACATGGGGGTGCCTATTTAATCCATACACAAAGACTTTAATTGTTTTATAAAATCAAGTGGCAGTGAATCAAACTTAGTTCAAATGTCCATGAAACTGAAACTTTTTGTACTAAATTGTTACTAGGCAATTACTGTATTCAACGTAATAAGCGCTCCGCTCTTTAAACACCCACGGCGATATTTGCTAATATATTGGCAAGTGAACAATCCCAATTAGCACCCCTTCCGATTGATTAGTGTACACAAGACTTAAATTTATTTGTGTGTAATACCCTTTCATGTGTTATTTGCATCCTTAATTATGGGCAATTATATTATATATGGAAAAATATATCTGTCGTATATAAACATTTCAGGCTGTCAGCATAAACCACGAAGTTAACGATCTTTCAAATCTGTTTTTGTTTTTTTTCACCAAAATATTTTTCTAATAAGAGCCCCATATTTTTTATTTTGAGAGTGGCCAGGGCGCTTATTATGTTTGATTACGGTATGTATCCGTTCTGCACTGCTGTTGTCTGTTAAAACGTCTGTACTATACACAATATAGTATGGGCTGTCATATAAAGGTTCAGTCTTAGTATTACCGTTTATAAAGATTACTTTCAGATTGGTCTAGATGTTTGTCAGGTGCTTGTTTGAGGAGGGTGTTTAATACGGCGAATACAGTAGATATAGTCTCGATCGCAATTATTATTCAGGGATTTAGTTAAATATGTCCACAGGAGCCAGTGTTAGAAAAAGTTCCACAAGATAATTCATGTGTACTGCAATTCCCATTTTTAGGTGGACATTTCATCAAGAGAAAAGGAAAATGACACCAAATATTTTAATCAGGCCATATCAAATTAATTTTCTTGTTTTACTCACAGATCTACACAAAATTATGCAGAAATAAGACATACATTTTGTGTTTGAAAACATGATTTTCTAAAAGTTTTTCGTTGTTTGTACTTTACTTAATATTTTTGTTTCAAGAAACTTTATAGAAGAAGAAATTAGTTGATGTGGCCTGAAGACATTTGGACAAGTTTTGGTGTTGATGATCAGAGAAGATGAGGATGCAGCTGTTTCACCAGTGATGGTATTTTATGGTACACAGACTGAAAGTTTCTTGTGGTTCCATATATCATGTTGACAACCTAGCCCGTCTCAATGAGACTAAATCTCCATATTCAGAGAACCCCATTATTTTTACTTTTCATCAAACTGCAGATGCTCTTCATGCTTCAGCCATAAGTTGGTTGTGTTTGTTTTTTTGTGAAGTGAAAGATTTTGCTGTTAAGGATTTCTTCTTGAAAACATAAATACGGTGAATTTTCAGCATTCGTCACCACTCGCCCCTTTCTGGAACCTGCAAGAAGACTCGTACCCCTATCGATGAATGTTATGTGCGTATGATTTCAAGTTCTTTGTCAAAGAATCCCTCAGAAACAATTTTTGATTTAACATATGTCTTACATCTAAAATTACACCAAAACACTGTTATATTTGGTCAATCATACTGTATAATTTCTGCATGTCCCTATGTGCTTTAAATTGCATCTAAAATATATGATAATATATGGGGAAATATATGTGAACCATTACGCAACGAGTTGACAATGATTTTAGGTATGCCCGTTTGCGCTAAGACGGAACCCAGTCGCAAAAATGGCCATGAGAGGGGCACGAGTCGCTATTCGGCTTGTCCAGGAATAACGCGAGTTGGTCATGAATGAATTTTCAGGTGTGTTCTTGTGTTTATTTTGCTTTTTGTTATGTTTATGTAGACTCAGGGACCAGTCATTTATTACAGGGGTGGTATATAAATAATTACCCTCATGTCCTTGTACATTTTTTTCATGATCCTCCCCAAATATGTCTGTTATTTTTTAGGAAATTTCACAAGAGATTGTCATAGTTTTAGGTGACCCTACGCCGATTCCCTCGCAATGTTAAATGACTGGTCCCCGAGTTTACCATTTCTTGTTTTTATGATAACCAGTAATAATGACAAAGGTGTGAGAGAGTGAATGTCTGTCTGAGGTATTTATTATGATTTGATTTTATGAAATATATAACGTGTGTAAGTAATCTCTTTGAAATATTGAACGTTGGAGAAACTGTTTCAGCCTGTATATGATAGTCACACTGACTGAATGTTTTGTTAATTGATGAAAATATGAGTTTTTTTAGATTTCAAATACTGTTGGTGTTATGAGCTCATGGTTGTTGAACACAAGAAATATATTATGTAAAAAGTATATCTGTTGAGACCATTATTTTCAAATATTGCTATACTTTAAATAAAGAATAACTGCTGTTGAATTTAACAGAACATACAGTGTTATTGTTATTTTTGAACATAATCGTGAATGAAAGAAGTGATGTGATCTTGATGGGTCAGTCCCATGTGGGTTAGTGAAATGGGTTTAACATCACTCTGTAAGTAATTGGGTCTGGACCAGACAGTCCGGTGATACTCATCATGACCAATGATCTACACAATTGGGATACGATGACAAGCATCAGCCAAGTCTGACCACCTGATCCCGTAAGTGGCCTCATACAAAAAACATGGGTTTCTGAAGACCGGATCTTCACGGGGGAGACAAGCATGGATTGCTGAAGACTGAACTTCACAGGGTAGACAAGCATGGGTTGCTGAAGACCGGATCTTCACGGGGTAGACAAGCATGGGTTGCTGAAGACCGGGTCTACACGGGGGAGACAAGCATGGGTTGCTGAAGACCGGGTCTTCACAGGGGAGACAAGCATGGGTTGCTGAAGACCGGGTCTTCACGGGGGAGACAAGCATGGGTTGCTGAAGACCGGGTCTTCACGGGGGAGACAAGCATGGGTTGCTGAAGACCGAATCTTCACAGGGTAGACAAGCATGGGTTGCTGAGCACGGGTTGCTGAAGACAGACGTCACGGGCTAGACAAGCATGGGTTGCTGAAGACCGAATCTTCACAGGGTAGACAAGCATGGGTTGCTGAAGACAGACTTCACGGGGTAGACGAGCATGGGTTGCTGAAGACCGGGTCTTCACGGGGGAGACAAGCATGGGTTGCTGAAGACCGGGTCTTCACGGGGGAGACAAGCATGGGTTGCTGAAGACCGAATCTTCACAGGGTAGAAAAGCATGGGTTGCTGAGCACGGGTTGCTGAAGACAGACGTCACGGGCTAGACAAGCATGGGTTGCTGAAGACCGGGTCTTCACGGGGGAGACAAGCATGGGTTGCTGAAGACCGGATCTTCACGGGGGAGACAAGCATGGGTTGCTGAAGACCGGGTCTTCACGGGGGAGACAAGCATGGGTTGCTGAAGACCGGGTCTTCACGGGGGAGACAAGCATGGGTTGCTGAAGACCGAATCTTCACAGGGTAGAAAAGCATGGGTTGCTGAGCACGGGTTGCTGAAGACAGACGTCACGGGCTAGACAAGCATGGGTTGCTGAAGACCGAATCTTCACAGGGTAGACAAGCATGGGTTGCTGAAGACAGACTTCACGGGGTAGACGAGCATGGGTTGCTGAAGACAGACGTCACGGGCTAGACAAGCATGGGTTGCTGAAGACACACGTCACGGGGTAAACAAGCGTGGGTTGCTGAAGATTGACCTTCACAGTATAGATAAGCATGGGTTGCTGAAGACAGACTTCACAGTGTAGATAAGCATGGGTTGCTGAAGACCAATTCTCACCCAGATGACCAACTAAGCTGCAACATCACTCATTGTGTCATCATCCTTGATTTACTGGAATCTCTTGTCTACACATCCTCCTGAGGCAAGGGGGTTAAGGATGTGCCCCTGATTTTTTTAAAGAAAACGGATTTATTTGAATCAAGTTGGGGATAAGTGATACTTGTACAAATATTCCCCCCTGCTGTAAAAAAAGTTAACTACGGCCTTGAGAGATAGGTGCAGAATGGTCCCGATTAGAAAATGTTTGACTGTATCCCTGACAAAATGTATTTAGATGCACGTGTGAAGCGATCTGGTCATGCATACACTGAAGTCGACTGAAGTTTTATCTTTATTCAAACATATAAACACAAAGAAAAAAAATTAAGCACACCCATATTTCTGAACCATGACAAATGGCAAAAAAATCATGGCATGGGATGACTGACCACAGGAGCTGGGCGATACCAATGTCCTCGGATAGAACAAACATTTGACAACAAATAAAGAAGCTATTGGTGAGTTGTGATTGAAATTTACTGACAAACACATCATGGTAACACAGGTACAGTTTTTGACCTTAGACAATACCTCAACAAAAAAATATGGAGCTGCAGGATTAAGCTTTTAAGTAAACGAGTTACGTTTGATGTTTCATGTGAAAATGTTCCTTAAAATCTACTTGACATGACACGTGAAACAGATCAGTAGCGGGTATAACCGCCGCGTGCCCGGATGACGCATTCCACCCTACGTCTCATGCCTCCAGTCAGACGTTGGATCTGTTGATGGGTCAACAACCACTCCTGATGCAATGCTGCTTCCAATTGTCGTGAATCTTGTACAGGAGGACCTCGTGCCTGTTCAAGGGGGTTCAAATCTGGGCTCAGTGCTGGACAGGGTAGAGTCGTTATTGCATTGGCCCTCGTGTAATCCACGACTGCACGCGAACGATGAGGCTTGGCATTGTCATCCATGTACTGAGGTCGAGTAGGTTGAGGGTGGTTGTCAAAATAAGGAACGACGACTGGCCTCAAAACGTCCCGGATGTACTGAGCCCCTGTTCAGTTGTCCTTTATGGTGACCAAATCCAACATACAATCATGAGAGATACACCCCCAAACCATTACCGAGCCCCCGCCGTATGCAACAGTCGGTTCAATGTTCCTGGGGGTGTAGGCCCTGTTCCGGTGCCTCCAAACTCTCGTTCTTCCATCAGTGACGTGGAGCAGAAAGCAACTTTCGTCTGACCAATGGATCCGTCTCCAAGTTCTCAGATTCCAGTTCTGTCGCGCAATACACCATGCTAAACGAGCAGCTTTGTGGTGATCTCTCAACAAGGGACGCTTTATGACTCGTCTAGCCCTCAGTCCTGCTGCTTTCAGTCGGTTACTGGCGGTTCTGGTGCTGAAACGACGATTGGGCAACCACAGATGTTTCAGACGAGTACTTGTTAAAAGGGTTCTCGGCGTATGAGACGAAGAAGGTCCCTGTCTTCGCGATGTGTCGTCACGGGAGGTCTCTCGGATCTGGGACGGTCCTGTGCATCACCGGTCTGAGCATGTTTCTCGTCTCAACGGCTTACGACAGCGTGATGATACCCATAATTTCGACCAATGGCATTACAAGACATTCCTGCGTTATGCTTGCCGCTTATTTGCCATCTTGTGGCGTTTGATAATCGCCTTCGTGCCATGGTCACACAATGTCATTGAATAATTGTTAAAACTGAGCTGAAGAAAGCAATTTTAACGTTTGGATAGACTGCTTTTAGAGATACTCGAGGGTAGCATGCTGCACGGGCATACCATGCATGGCACGTGAGCTTTGGTCACGTGTGACTGATTACATTATCTCGAGAAAAGATAATTCTTCCCGTAATTATATCTTTCATGACTGTTACAAATATTGGGACCAAACAATAATGAAATATATTAGGGTGTGCTTAACTTTTTTCTTTGTGCATATATAACTCAGAGGAAATGGGTGCATTGTCAGAAAGAAATGCGAACATTCGTGACTTGTAGTGTAGCCATATTTTTGGTCATTAAAAAATATATTATGTGAGTAATCACGGGTCCGGGTAGACCTGTGGGTAACCGTGGCCATTGTGATATAGGTGGACTATTGCTAACCGCAGCATTAATCTACAGTTACTCAAACTCCAACCCTTCCTCGAACCTTGACGGTGATCATTGCTCACAATATCAATCACTGGATTGTCTGGTCCAGATTTGATTATTCACAGGATGCCGTCGTATAGCTGGAATATTGCTGAGTGGCCTTATCATGTGCCAGGGTCAGGTTTCTTATGCACTAATGTACTTAAAATAATTACCCTCCCCAAATGCTCGTCATATTGATGAAACACACCACGCTACTATAATTTTATTCCATGACAACCCCCCTCCCCCCACCCCAAAAATGCAAAATGCAAAAGCATTATATAATTTAACACCGAATGTCCATTTTATCATGACCCTCCCTAAATATGTATGCATATGTGTATATGTGTATATGTGTATTTACTTTTATGACCCTCTCCTGATTCCATCTTAACCACCAACCCCCCCCCCCCCCCACACACACACACACACACACACACGCACACACCCTCCCCCTATAATAAATGACCTGCCCCTAAGGTAATATTTACTTGATAGATTGGTACCAAAATATGAGTGATTTATTTTTATAAAAGACCTGAATCATGTGCTGGGACGTGCCAGATACTTGAACATAGTTCACCCTCGCAATGATATAAATTCAAACTAATGCACAATGGTTTACAACAATTATAAGAAAATCTATTTGGGCAAAGTATGTCATTTATGTTCTCTTTCTTTTCAGACTTGTGAAAAAGATTGAAACCAATGGGATTCGAACACACTCGTTTTAATTTATACATTGAATTTCCGTCTCGTACTAAGCCCGACAAGAGTTACGTCCCGTTATTAATTGACAGCAATGCGTTCACATAAAACGAAATAGGTTTATCCCAACTAAGCCGATGGGATTTCCACATTAACTTGCGCATTGTGACTGGCATATATTTCACAACACTTGTTGCCTTTGTCACATGATTTGAGACAAACGAGCTCAACACGGAAGTAGCATCACAAAATGATGTCACTTCCGGTATAGCCAAAACATGAAACTTTGCCATTGAAGCTGTGTCATCCGTGTTGGAATCGAACGGTGGGAAATTATTAATGACAGAGGGAGTGGGTTCATTTTGAAAATGTCGTACCACTCTGCACTCGATCCTGATGAACAGTTTGATTATTTGTTTAAGATAGTGTTAATTGGTGACGCAGGTGTCGGGAAAACCTGTGTCGTGCAGAGATTCAAATCGGGAACTTATACAGAAAAACACGGCAGCACCATCGGAGTTGACTTCACAATGAAAACTTTGAACATTGACGGCAAACTTGTGAAGGTGAGGCAAACTTGATGGTCATTTGTGCTATAAGCTGGTAATGTATCTTGTACATATGGACGATTTTTCTGACGGCGAGTCAGCTGGCTGACAGTCGTGGAAAACACTTTTGTTTATACTTGATGAATCACTCTTTCTAATTATAGACTGTCGACCACAACCGAATTACTGATTTAGTTTTTTGCCATATACATCGTGTACATGAACCAGATGATATGTTTACAAACACCAAGTTTTTTTAATATTTTGAGTAATTGTGTTACTGTCCGTTTTGAAGCATCTGTTTATCTTTTGGAAGGGGATTTATGTGATGTATGCCTAATCATGTAGACATCATGATCAATATGTTTTGAAATGTTTGTTGTGCTTCTTAGTGAAAGTTGTCATCTATATGCTTACAATTTGCACACATATACTATACTATGTTTTTGCGCTATTGAATTATGTTTGATAAATATATTTACATCCTTATCAAGTGCTTCATTGTTTATGAATGGTTATCCTGGTTATGGCGTAAATCTTAGGGCTGTTAATTAAAACTGATGGAATGGTCCAAAGTTCAAATTTCTTATGACAAGATAGACATTTGATACAAAAAACTTTAGTAGGGAGTAGGGTTGTCATAATGCACTTTGTATTGTTTGTTGTGATACAATACATCGAAACTCGACACATGACATGTTATTCCTTAGCATGGGCAAGTATGTCTACCGTTCTGAAGCATTGTTTGCTTACAATATATAGAGAGAATCTCACCCGAGTGTCTTTTGATATGAAATATATCAACACGAGTTGATAAAAGTGGTAAAATGCCGAGGATTTTTGCCACTTTTATCAATGAGTGTTGATATATTTCATATCAAAAGAAACGAGGGTGAGATTTTATTTATCATCCAACATCATTCTTCCAACCTTTTCAATTTGTAGACAGTAATTAGCAGTGTCTTCAATGTAAAAAGTACTGCTAACAGCTCCAGTAGCAGAGCCATTAGTGATGTCATTTGATTGTGATGTCATGGTAACCAGTGATGTGACTATGGTCTGCAAAGCATTGTGATGTAATTTCATTGCAGCGATATCTACAGTGTAGATATCGCTTGATCTCATCCAAGCAATATCTCCTGTGGGAGCCAGTTTTGGATGATAAAAGTGGTTAACTCCCGAGCTTACTCAACTCTGCTCGCCTTATTCTGCAAGAGTGTAGTAGCGGGTGAAGGCTTATCTGATCAGGTGACCAGACTTTTCTCTTGGTTGTAAACAAACACACATATCTTGAAATGAGAAGGGACAGGCCTAATGTAAGCCTTTCGTGCACTTTACATATTGTTTTGTATAATTATGTAGATATACTACTACAGTGAGGTGCATGACAATATATCTTTATACATCAAAGTGACCGTATAGTAAACTCTCCGTAGTGCTTCAATGACAGCATGTGGAGCCATACAAACAATGTCAACAAAGACGCAAATAGGACAATTTTGTTTTACATTTTTTCTCAATGAAAGTTTAAGATTTCATGACATATGTTTATCTTAATGTGTAGACAGATGAAAAACATACAATATCTTGAACATGTTTGATGGACTGTGTGAGATGTGATGATGTTGCAGAGGTACTCGGCTTTCCCTAATTTATTCGGAACTCTTGGTAGTAGAGTGGTTGACTTCATACAAACGAGGCACCATTTATATTGTAATCTAGGCTTTGATAAACACTGGCTTCTAATCTAATCAAGCTGGCAATTGTTATTTTGTAACTTATCCGTTAGAAAAACACACAAACTTTCTCTTCCATTTCTCCCTAATGAAGACATGACCGAAGCCAGTTACTCTGCGCTGCACTTGGGTTGTCTGCTTCACTGTGTGGAGCTCTATTGTTTTGGTTTTGAGAGTTGAATCGTGCATGAATTCAAGGGGTGATGTCACACTTGGAAATTATTTCATGCATCATTTAAGAGCACCAAGAACCGTCGACATACTTGCCCTTTAAACTGATAAAAGATTCCCATCATCAAAGTAACTGAACAGTATGGATAGTGGCTTGTGAAACATATTTAGTAGATTGGAGTTGTTGAACAAAACAATGGCTTGAGAACTCTTGTACTACTTCTGCTGCCTGAACCTCTCACAGCTCCATCCTTCTAGTCAAGGAAAACAGCAGCATTAAGGTAGTAATGCAGGATTAAGATTTTGCTCAAATGTAATCAAGTCCATTACTATTAATATTATACTTACAGCTACAGATCTGGGACACGGCCGGTCAGGAACGGTTCCGAACGATCACCCAGAGTTACTACAGAAGTGCTAATGGCGTTATCATAGCCTATGACATCACAAAACGGTCTACCTTCGACAACATTCCTCGCTGGCTTGAAGATGTAAAGAGATACGCAGGAACGTCCATTGTTCAGTTGATGATAGGTAAGTGCCTCATCGGTGATCAGACTGAGGATGATACTTAGTGACTGATCACTCTCATGATTATCAACATGACGTATAGAATAGGGCTGGGACGAGTCTATATTTGCCACACGGGTACCCAATCCCCTATTACCCGACCCTACCCGGATACCTAATCCCCTATTACCTGACTCTACCCGGGTACCCAATCCCATTACCTGACCCTACCAGGGTACCCAATCCCATTACCTGACCCTACCCGGGTACCCAATCCCCTATTACCCGACCCTACCCGGGTACCCAATCCCCTATTACCTGACCCTACCCAGGTACCCAATTCATTATTACCCAACTCTATCTAGGTACCCGATCCTCTATTACCCGACCCAACCAGGGTAGCCGATCCCCAATTACCCGACCCTCCCTGGGTAGTGACTGTAGATCTTAAGAGTTAGGTACAATATGTCCGAATGGGTATTGTTTTACCCGATCCCCTATTACCTGACCCTACCCAGGTACCCAATCCACTATTACCAAACCCTACCTGGGTACCCGATCCCCCTTTACCCGACTCTACCTGTATACCCTATCCCACATTACAGACTGTAGATTCATATGAGTTGGGTACAATAGGTGGGTATTGTTTTACCGGAACCCTGGCAAAAAGTATTTAGATACACACATAAAAAGATTTGATCATGCATATACTGAAGGTGACTGAAGCTATGTGTTTACTCAAAACACATCAAAGTTTAAAGGAATGTGTGCATTGTCAGAAAGTAATGGAAACGTAAGCGACTTGTAGTGTAACTATGTAGTTTTATTCTTATTGTCATAAAAAAATATGTCACAGGTCCAGGTAGCTCTGGCTTGTTGTAAGAGGCGACTAACGAGATCGGGTGGTCAGGCTCGCTGGCTTGGTTGATGCATGTCATCGATCATAATTGCGTGGATCGATGCTCATGAAGTCAATCACTGGATTGTCTTGTCCAGACTTGATTATTTACAGACCGCTGCATATAGCTGGAATATTGCTGAGTGCGGCATTAAACAACAAACCAACCAACTGTGGTTGAGTTGTGTGAGCGATTTCAGAGCTCCCATACTTTAACATAGACTTATGATCGTCATAGGACTAAGATCACTTTGGGCAAGCGGGCAGATTACTGTGTTGGTAAGTCCTTGAGTGCTACTGCATGATAATATGTTCATTAATGGGAAGCTCATTGCTCGTATCTCTGCGCCATACTCACTCACTCACTCACTCAACTCCTGTTTGTATTCGCAGGCAATAAGAAAGATCTGGAGAGTCTGCGAGAGGTCAGTTGTGAGGAGGCGAAGAACTACGCCCACAACTGTGGGATGTTGGACTCCCTGGAGACCAGTGCCAAGGAGAACACCAACATAGATGAGGCCTTCATGCAGATGGCAAAGGTGAATAAGGGAATCTGTCACCACTTGAAGAACATCCTCCAATATGATCAATCCCCTGTGAAGATCCGGGGTAGAACAGGTCTTCAGCAACACATGCTTGCCGTAAAAGGCGACTATACTTGTCGTAAAAGGCGACTAACGGGTTGGGTGATCAGACTCGCTGACTTGGTTGATTTTTGTCACTGTATCCCAATTACTTGGATCGATGCTCATGATATCAATTACTGGATTATCTGGTCCAGACTCTATTATTTACAGACCGCCGTCATATACATGGAATATTGCTGAATGCGGCATTAAACAACAAACAAACAAAAATGTATTTCACAAGTTGTATGTCTGTTCTGTCATAATTAATTCCCCTTCAATACGACAGTGACATTGTATTTGTCTCTCTTATGAATGTTTTTGAAAAAGTTTTCTCACACATGAGATTAATTTAATTGGATGGCTATTTTCTTGTCCTGTTTCTCAAACCAGACTTGGAAAGGGGTGGTAGTGAATGTGTCCAGTGTATTTTTATTATGATAGACTGGAGTACAAGAATGTCAGCTGGTCAGATATGAGACACTGGATAATGGAGGATGGGATTTAAATGAATTGAATACAATTTGCTGGGGCTGCCCATTGGCCAGAGCCTGCTCCCCCTTTAAGATTAATTATGCTGATTCCCCCTGCAGATTCCAGGTTAGAATATGTGCCCAGCAACCCATGCTTGTCATATTATATGGGCAACTAACGGCATCGGGTGGTCAGGCTCGCTGACTTGGTGGATTCATGTAATGGTATCCCAACTTGTGTAGGTCGATGAGGGCGGTCGGGTAGCCTAGTGGTTAAAGCGTTCGCTTGTCACGCCGAAAACTCGGGTTCTATCCTGGACATGGGTACAATGTGTGATGCCCATTTCTGGTGTCCCCCACTGTGATATTACTGGAATATTACTAAAAGCGGCGTAAAACCATATTAACTCACTCGATGCTCATGATGCCAATCACTGGATTGTCTGGTCCAGATTTGATTATTTATATTCTATATTGTCATATTGCTGGTTGCAGTGTTATACACCAGCCAATTATGTTCATAATCATAATAATGTTTTGTTTCTCTCCAACCAGGAACTGAAGCGTCGGTACGGAGGCGAGTCAGGGCTGGAGGGCACGAGTGAGAAGATCACTCTCAACTCAAGTCAGGTTGGCATTGGATTGCCTTGTTGTGGAAAGTCGTAGTTGAGGTCAAGGTCAAGGTCAAGGTCATTGATGAGTAAACAACCTTGTCAGAGAGGTCATGAAGTTGAGCAAAACCTTATCCCAGAGACATCAAACTATCATCATCAGCTCAGCGTGAGGAAATAGTTTGTGTATGGTGTTGATTTGGGTCGTCTCGTGTCCTGCTGTGTGGGACGAAGATTTTACTGTGATTCTGTAATGAAACCATTGAGGTTTAGGCCATGTGCTGTAAATAGGTTTATTTATGAGGCTTATCTGTAGTATTTGAGCCAATCGTGTGACATACCATAGTACACATATAACAATTTTATTTGTCTCAAGTGATTACGCTCCACTGTTCTCAAAGAATGATTTAGATTTGTAGTTATTACTCTCCCCAATTCGCAAAAAAAGTTTTATTATTGTATTGATTACTCTCAATTGTTGGCAAATGTTTATTATTCTGTGAATAATAGTACATACCGTATTCGACGTAGTAAGTGCCCAGGGCGCTCTCAAAATTAGAAATAGCGGGCTGTTATAAGAATGTTATTTCGGTGAAAAAAAAACAGAGTTGAAAGATAAAGTTCGTGGTTTATGGTGACAGCCTGAAATGTTTATGTACGACAGATATAATTTTCCCAGAATTTAATTGCCCATAATTAAGGGTGCATATAGCACACGGGTGTGTATTATACGGGAATAAATAAGTCTTGTGTCCATTGATCAATCGGAAGGGGTTGTAATTGGGATGGTTCACCAGCCAATATATCGGCAAATATTGCGGAGCGCTTATTACGTTGAATACGGTATGTGTGTTTATCGCATGACAAATGCTTTTAAAGTATTTGAAATCTCATGAAGATGCCAGGTAATTTCTTGTTCAAGTCAAGGGGACGTCCTTGTGTGGATTAAGTGAGAACATACAGGATCTACTGATATACTTGCAGATTTCTCACATTGCAAGTCCGTCTGTTGAGTGACTGTATGTGAAGGTTTACATGTATCAATGTATTCCTAAGATTGTTACAGCGGTATAAGAATCGTTATGGAATATGGAGAATGTATTGGTGACCATGCCATGTACTTACATTTGTCATGGGGGTCTGTTTGAACACCTATGCTGATCTATGACCATGATTAGAGTCAGTTGATTTGTTGAAACAATGATTATTTCGTGGATACTATTTGTGCGTCACTTAACCATGTAGTAGGGTGTAGGATTTAGCATCTTCTAATGCTTAACAGCTTATAAACTCTTTGCCATTCCAAACACATTGCAGGGGCATGGGTGGCCCAGTCGTCTAAGGCAACGCCATTCGCTGTGCAGAGTTGCGTCCCTTGGGCACACCAGAAACCTATGATTGTGAATCCCGGTTCGCCCGGATTATGTTTCTAGGTTTGTCAGCACCATACCCGTGCTCGTGGGTTTCACCGAAGTGGTAAACGTCCGAAACCTGCATCACTTCGAGCTTTCCTTCCACATTAAGCTGACACGCCGTGATATAACTAGAATACTCTTAAAAGTGGCGTTTAACCCAACTCACTCACTCACTCGACCAAACACATTGCAACCATTTGTCCTTACTTTAGTGACATCTCATCACAAGGCGTGGTTGTTTTGGAATCTTTGTTCATCAAGTAATACGCAGGATCATTCTTGTGCGTGAGTATGATATATCTAGACCTGGACTTTGGCAAATGTCATCAAAATTTACAATTGGAATTAAACATTTCCAAAATCATGGTGCAGTAAACTACGGTTATAATGAACTCAAAAGGACCATTAATTTTAGTTTATAATAACCGTAGTTCTTTATAAGCATATATACAACAAACTTATATCAAATGGCCGGGACTAAAAAATAAGTTCATTGTATCCGTCAGTTTGTTATAAACGTGTTTTCGTTATAAACATATTTTACTGTAATATAACTAAAAGTTAATTTAATGGCTTTGTAGAGAGAACCTGTATTCAACTTATAACAGGGCCAATAAGGAGGAAGAGGTTTCAAGGCATAGTTTTGTATTATTGAATTCAATATATTCTCAAAATTCAATGTTAAAATACCTCTGAATTTTAGAAAACGAGAACTTTTAAAAAATCTCACATTTGAAGAAAATAACATGTATTTCCCAATTTTCCACCAAGGGGCACTTTGTTTGGAAACTTTGATCCCTGCATATACAGTAACGCCTTGTTAGTCCTGTATCCTCACCCTGGACAGGTAGTGTCTGAAATGTCTGTAGGGTCTGTTAATCTGTAAAGATACAGGTCAGAATTGGTCTTCAGCAACCAACGCTTGTCATAAGAGGAGACTTACTGACTTGGTTGATGCATGTCATTGTATTCCAATTGCGTAGATAGATGCTCATGATGTCAATCACTGGGTTGTCTGGTCCAGACTCAATTATTTATGGATCACTGTCATATAACTAGAATATTGCTGAGTGCGGCGTTAAACAACAAACAAACAAACAAACAAACAAACAAAGTTAATGTTGATTATGCACTCATCGAGACTGACAAGAAAAATCTACCAAGGCAGGTTTCTGTGAAGCTTAATACTGCTTTGATACTGCTTTAATACTTGGAGAAGGGATCTAGTATGAACTCTGTTGATGACAGTATTTGGCATTTGTGGCCATGAAAGTGAACTGACCGCAGCAAACTGTGCTGTTTGCGATAGGCAACTGATGGATCAGGTGCTTAGTGACCCTGATGGCATGGAGTTTTGCTTGCAATATCGATCACTTGATTATCTGGTCCAGACCTAATTTTTTACAGGGCGGCAGCATATAGCTAGAATAGTTCTGAGTGCGGTGTTAAACAACAAATGGAAGAATGGTGATGAGTGCCAAATACCCAGGAGTAGAAGGTTTGACAAGAGGAATTTAATTCCTTGATTTCGGTGCTAGCACTTACTAACAGTCTACACAACACAAAGATCTAGTCTTAGGGTCGAGTGCTATTGTAAGAAGCTTCCATAGTGCTTGCAAAGTGTGAGATGTCCATCAACTTTCTGTCAATCACATTCCTATGTTGCCACGGTTACCTCTCTGCTGTGATTGCACCCATGAGCATGTGATCTTGTGATGTCATGTACCATGATGTCTCCTGTATCTTCTCAGTAGAACTACTCTCTCTTGTAGGACTACCTTTGCACTTTTTATTATTTTTTCTTGCTTTGCACATTTATGTAAGACTGATAGAATAATTCAGAATAATTCCAATAAATATTTCAGATACTTTTTTCATAACACTACCGGTATGTTTAGCATAAGAGCGACTGTGGTTGCGTGTTCTCTCATTTTAAAAGTCTAAATGGTGAAGTTAATTCCAAATCAAAAGCCTTTAAGCATTTGATTTCATGATCTGTAAGCAGCAAGAATGCAGTATACCGGACACCTTCCAACATTTTTGTTGGGGGGCTGGCCCTACCTCCCTGGCTTGAATCAAATGCATCTGAAGTAAATGGCTGAGACAAATGTCACTGATGAGGTTGTCACACGCCGTTATGGAACTTCTATGTCCAATTTGCGATGTTTATGATATTATGATATTAAATTTCAAGGTTAAATCATATTTAACCATGCAAATGCAAGTGAGGCCATTTTTTCAGCATTTTTTTAGCTTCATGCAAATGATGTTGTCGCATGAGGCTTTATATGAAGCATCAAACAAACATGGGGGATTGGTGTCTTGGTGTCCGGTATAATGCGTGTGTACCCTGTAAGCAGTTTTGACCAGTTGTTAGTGTCTGTATTGTAAGTTGTCGTGGTATTAAAGCCTGTAGTTCTGTTAACTAGGTTGTTTATACATAAATGCAACTTGACAATCGGAACTAGATGTGTGTATGTCACTGATGGTGTTGCTGTTACCATGGTTACTGTTATCCTTTGGCCTTCTGTTTGACACTGTGACAGTTTTAGAATTGTAAATAACCGTTAAAGAGGTTACCATAACGATAATAAAGCAGGCTTTCAATATGAAATGATGCGGCTGCCACTACAACTTGAAAGATCATTGATGTAAAAATGGTGTTCCAAGACTATGCTATTTCTGAACTCAGGACTGTTCCTATCTTTGTTGTGTATTCAAATATTTCCGCCACTTTGTGGACTTGCCAGCTTGTGATGTGCTTGTTGTAAGTTGTGCCTGATACTGGATTGGCTGGATGTTATGGCTTCTAAGGCGACATTTTTAGAATTTTGGTGGACAGTTCGACCGACAAAAATAAAAAAACATAATCAGAAAAATTAATATTTTTTAAATTATTTCATTTGCACGACTGTTTTGTCTTTGATGGATTATAAACTTTACAAAATACAACTGCAAAAAGCATACAAAATTAAATTAACTTTTACATAATAATTGGCAACTAGGGCTGGTTCTCGATATAGATTATAGATATCGATAATCGCTAACGAAATATCGATCAATTATTGATAAATATCAAAGAAGTATCTTTAAGCAAATATGCAAGAAAGTCCCAAAAGAAATCAACATACTTCAAGCCGCAGGTGAGCAGTGACATGTTTATGCATGGATTACTTTGGGGACATTGAGATATAACAAAAACAGTTGCTCTCCGTCTTCGACAGTTTATATCATTGACAATTATTATCGATTGCAACAATTTCATATCGATAATCGTTAATATTTCTTCTCATCTCAGCCCTACTGGCAACAGCAGCCTTCTTATAAAGAGAAGAAAACCCTCACAGAAGTATACACATAATATGACATATTACTAAGAAGACCAAGCATGTTTCACTTTTTTCACAATCAACATTTTTTGTTTCCTAAGAAACAAACTCAAACAATTTCATGCCAAAAAATTAACAAAATATTGTCTACACAAAGTTATTTTAGAATCTGTTTCGTCCAGCCCAACCTAAGTGGTAAGCCAAAATCTATAAACCATACAATAAAGAAAATGTGGCTTGAGAATGGATAGTTCTTGGGTGGGTGACCACTAGGGAAGGCTAAACCCCCAGCTGTGCCTCGGTTGTTTTGTGATGTTCATACCATCAACCACTGGTTTTCTACACAGCCAATCACATAGCTGCATTATTGCTGATCTTTGCATTAATCCAATTCACTCCTATATTTTTCATGCTGTTATGTATACTATATGTATGCTGTCATGTCCTGTATGTACAGGACGTGGTCTGGTTAACCTGTTCCGTCTTGTGGAACAGCTTGTTATTTTAAATACAAATCTACATGATGAATATATCGTAGAACTTGTTATGATTATAAAGTATTGCATTTGTTCAAGAGGGGAAATTGTGTTTATACTGCATATTTTGGCATCCAGTTGGTGAAAAGTTTGATATTTTAGAAAAAATATACACTTGAATGTTTACATCATGTTTGTGGAGTTGATTGTACAGTGACATTAGCTATGATGCCTCGGTGTTGTCAGTAGTTGTTTCATATGGTCCGGATGTTGCTTGTCAAACTGAATCCTATCAAAATGTAATCATCTAAAACAGGAGATATCACTACAGTGAAACTGTATCACAATGCTTTTGCAGGACCCCGTTCACAAAGCGATCTTTTCATATCCCTATCATAAGCTGATGTTAAAGTATTGGGAGTTACGATCGTCTTAGCGCTAAGATCGCTTAGAGGAATGAGATCCTGATCCTTATGATGTCATTGGTTACCATGACGTCAGAATAAAATGACATCAGTCATCTCTCTGCTACTGAAGCTGTTCTATTTACTAATCTAAATTTGCCTTTATTTAATGTCATCAAATGAATATAACTGGCGTCAATTTAGGCCTCAGAAGGTAAACAGACACGCGGTGATGTAACTGAAATACTGTTGAAAGTGACTCACTCACTCACTCACTCACTCACTCACTCACTCACTCACCGATTACGATTGTTATCTCTTGAGGAAACTTGGATTTTCTCTTCGCCTTTGCTTGTATGGTATTTCTTTGACTATGTTTTATACTGTTATGCTTGTACAAATTCTTTTGGTTTAATAATAATGTGAGCTATGTATTAATTTTTAATGCATGATTATTTATCAATGCTAAGATTATAATATATTCTCAAATTTGTGTAAATATTTCAATTGCATGTCTTTTGATGACCAATTTCAAATGTAGGTGTGCCTTATTTTTTTATGCTAACTTTTCTTGTTACTATGGTAACGTCTGAGATTGCAGGTTGAATGTTGGAAGATAATACTTGTACATTTAATGGACGTTCTACTGTTACCTGTATATTTCAGTGAATGTCATCTCTTGTATGGCCAATGTTAATTGATGAAGATGTAAATGTTCTAATGTTGTAACAATATCTTTTCTGAAGTTTCATATATCTTGTCAAGTTTCATAGGCTGTCTTTCTTGTAGTGTTCACAGTGTTTCATAATCTGTTCAGCTTATACTCGGTTCCAGTCTACTTAAAAGAGTACGATGTAGAGTACTGAAAGGAATTTAAAGAACACCTAATTCTTTAATACTGTCATCTAAGGCGCTGTGATTTGCTGTACAGAGTTTTGTCCCTTGGTCACGCCAGAAACCTATGATTGTGGGTTCGAATCCCGGTTTGCCCCGATTATGTTTCTAGGTTTGTCAGCACCATACCCATGCTCGTTGGTTTCACCGAAGTGGTAAACGTCTGAGACCTGCATCACTTCAGGCTTTCCTCCCACATTAAGCTGACATGCGGATATAACTGGAATACTGTTAAAAGCCTCGTTAAACCCAACTCACTCACTCATGTTGTCGTTTGCCTGTCGTGGCATTGTAATGTGAAAGAATCGGGTGTTCCTTAACTTCTTTTGTGTAGTATATGTGGAATTGTTACCTCAGTAACTTTACCACTTGCATTGGATAGCGTCTTTCATGTTCACAGGAAATTGTGCATTCATATTGTTTTGCTATGAAGAAAAATATCATTTTTGAAATAGAAAAACAGGAAATGTATGAGAAATATTCATTGTCTCCCTTGTCTACTTCACAAACGTCCTTGACCTTTACATGTGTGGAGGTTTCACGTCCATGTTGGTTCATGTAATAGTGATTGTATTTTTTTGTGTATAGCGCACACTTGTTCAACAAAATATACAGCTGTGTAGATGGGGGGTGCTCATAATACACACTGACAATGAGTTTAATTAGTCTTTCCAGCACAATTACAGGAGAAAATGTGTGTACAGCTGATTGCTATTTCCGTCTTATTCAGTGAGCAGTTATAAAACTAGATAGTGTCGCTTAGGTTAACGAACAGGACATAATAAACTTGGTCAATGAAAATGTGATAACATCACTTGATATGATGATTTACAATTTCAATTGTGTTCCCTGTTACGCTAGGCATTGTGTCTTCCTGCACACAATATATCAAACAGCAGTTTTTCCTGAAACTTATATCCCCAAGAATGGGGTTTGCACACAAAGCTCAAGTGTGCACTGTCCACTGGAAAATATGGTTTGTTGTTTTCATGCCAATCTTATATGACATCATACAAAAGGATGTCACTCCGGCTGTGACGTCATGCATGTTGATTTGATGATATCAGGACGTTCGTTTTGTGGTGCGTGGTTCGGTCTTCTTCCCCTTTAGTGTTAGCCTAAGGTGGCATTTGCCACTCTCTGGTAGGTTTTCTTTCTGGTGAGATGGTGAGATTTATACACATTCAAACTTGCTCTATTCATGATTCATTACGTGTGTGGCCATGCCACATCTTCCAAAGCGAGAAAGTATTCCACATCTACCATAGATCTGTGTCTGCCAAGATTCTGAGTCCTATGGATTGAGTTTTACATGTGTACTAAGATAAACAGAAAATGAAGTTCCACACTCAATCCCTGAGCTTGAATTATTAAGCTGTGCAGAGTTACCTCCCTTAGTTATACCAGAATCCGAGGATCCTAGGTTCACTCACGTCAACTTTTACCAGGGTACTAGTTATTTTTTAACAGAAAAGTATAATTATCTGAAAGGTTCCTTTGAATCTTAAATTTCTTGTTGAATTTGGAGACATGTACAATACCATTGTCAATGTCATGCTCTTGTTTGTGATACAAATGGCCATCTGTCTGTTGATCCAGGCAGACAGATCTCTACCAACTGGAGCAAGGAACTCTCCCTCTAAATGAAATTCCAAATTTAGTTATATTTTCCTGCCTGATATAATTTGAATCTATAGGAAAACACACAAAAAGCATGAAAGGTGAAAAGCGACTGTTATAAACTGGTCAATGCAAAGTAAAAAATCTTCTCTGAAAACATCACATGATAATAAAATATTTGGAATATCAATGAATATTTTTTAATACAGATTCACATTTGGCCATTTATTCAACTTACCTGCAAGTGCAGTGTGAAATTGAGTTATAAAATATTCAGATTCTAAAAGTTATTTTGATTTTGATTTTTATGTTCACAAATTTGATCTAAAAGCAAAACATATAGAGTGTGACATCATGCAGGCAGACATCAAGCTTTGATGACATTGACCCTTGTTTTGTACAGTGCTAAAATTATTCTCCTTCTCTCTGTAGGCTTAATGTGTTAAACATTTAGGTGTTTCTTTGTAGTTGTACAATTGATAGATGCATTGTTTGTACACTTAACAATATAATTATGTGAGTGGATGGCGGCCATCTTTGTCTCGGCCATCTTTGTTGCTAAGGCTCTGCCAAGAACATGTTGATCCAAGAAGGGGTTTTCAAAGGTCACCTATTTTGACACAAAGAACTACCTTGCAGTTTGGGCTGTTTGTGATATTGTATGACAAACTATACAGTCATGACACTATAAGTTATATATCAGTATTAAACTGGTGTTGTATTGTGGTATAGTTGTAGCGTAGCCAAATCATCAGCTTCCAGTAGAACAAATACATTAATCAGAATAGATGATCATCAAATCAAAATACCTACATGTTGAAAATAGGACATCTTTCTTCATTTTTTGAGCTGGTCTGCTGCCTGAAGTACAACTCATTGAAATCAGTGGAACCATATGCGAGGTGTGTTAAGAGTTACCTGCTCTTGTTATGTATAACAGTCTGAAGCACGTGACTGGATTTGAAATGAATCAAGTAAAAATATTGATAGATTATCATTCAATTTTTTTCTAAAACGTGAAGAGAGATGCATTGTGAGTTTGTATGTTTGCTTGTTTATTTGTTTGGTTGTTTTGGGGGTATTTTTTATTGTGTTTTTTTTTTATATATAAATATAATGAATTGGTCCTGTTAACACAATACTTAAAATTGTTACCGACAATCTCAGAAAAAAAGATGTTTTAGAGGGCAGTATGCATGAATGACCATGATTGAATGATAAGATTGTACTGGCCTAATGTAGACAGGTTCAACCAAATATTTTGTCAGCATTTGAATTGTTTACTGTTGGCATTGGTGACTTAGAGTCTAACAAATAGGAACAGGGTTCTTTTCAAGAGAAAAAAGTGTTTTTAGTTCATATTTGAAAATTAAAGGTTTCAAAGAAATAAATACATTAAAGAAGTACTTATTAAGGAACATTAGCTTTATCTATCTGTTAGGATGTTTTACAAAGGGACCATGACCTATTGTCACGTCAAAATGATATTTCTAAACAGGAGTAACGAGGCAATGTGATTGGATAATTTTTTGTTGCATATTATGAGACAGCTTTTTGAAGAACCCCACACTTTAACTCTGCCCAAACCACCAGAAGTTAGGATCAGCTAACTATGGAGGTTCTGATTAATTTGCTTTTGGAGGAGTCAATTGTATTCATACAAAGAAAAGAGTTGGATATAAATATATTTCAAGAAGATTGTTATTTTCCGATTTGTGTGCATTTATGTGGTATACATGGACGAACGTGTTTTGCAGTTGGTTTGGTCTGGATATTTGTGGAGGACGGTAGAGTAGTGCTACTTTTATATAGAACTAGATTCCTATTTTATTATCATATTATATCTACATATCATTGTTGTCAAAATGTTTGCTATATTTATGGCTGTGAAATGCTACTTATCCTTTTTGAAATTACTTGTAGTTTGGAAAATATTATTTATTGGCACAGTTTAGGTACAATTTATAACATTGTAAAGGATCGCTGATTGGGGGAGAAGAGGGGGGAATCCTAGATTTGACTTTGTTCCTTTGTAATGACCTTTAGACACTTCTTACATTTGACCTTTTTTGAGGCCTGAAACTGCCCTTTTGTTGGCATTTGAAGACACAGCTGTTGAAAGCTATTTAGATACTAATTAAATAAGATTAATGAGAGTTAGTTAAACTACCGTATTTGACGTAATAAGCGCCCACGGCGATATTTGATAATACATTGGCAAGTGAACGATCCCAATTAGCACCCCTTCCGATTGATCAATGTACACAAGACTTATTTATTCGCGTATAATACGCACTCATGTGCTATATGCACCCTTAATCATAGGCAATTAAATTCTGGAAAAATATATCTCTCGTATATAAACAGTTCAGACCGTCAGAATAAACCACGAAATTTATCTTTCAACACTGTTTTTCCACCAAAATAATATTCTAATAAGAGCCCCCTCTTTCTTATTTTGAGAGCGCCCTGGGCGCTTATTACTTCAAAAACGGTAATTAATAAACTGCTACTTCTCAGCTTGTTTCATCAGCACATTTGAATCTTTGCAAACACTGACATTTGATAGGTAGTATCTGTACATAGTTTTCCTTGATATTTGTACTTGCTACTGGTCTATGGGTGCTCCTGGTGTACGTTGTTTGACATTTATAAATGTTCATTGTGTGTTTGTTTTATAATCTGTATATGTTCACCATGATCAATGCTTTACATTTTATTTTGAGTAAAACTGTAAGGCATGTGTTTTTTTCGTTCTCCACTTATATGAGAAGAAATCTTTCCATGGAAAATGTTGGACATATACATGAGGCTTGTAGGAAATATCATACGTCAGTGATGGTACTACTATTGAAGTTGTTCCGTAATTGAGAATCAATGCTTTCCACAATGGAATATATCAGCTATAAATAGTATATTTACGAAAGGAATGGTTATTTGGTATAGTTTCCGGGTAATCATATTTAAACTACTGTATTCGACGTAATAAGCGCCCATGGCGATATTCGCTAATAAATTGGCCAGTGAACAATCCTAATTAGCACCCCTTCCGATTGGTCAATGTACACAAGACTTATATATTCGCTTAAAATACGCACTCATCTGTTATATGCACACTTAATTATGGGCAATTAAATTCTGGAAAAATATATCTGTCATACATAAACATTTCAGGCTGTCAGCATAAACCACAAAATTTACCTTTTATCTCACAAAAATAATATTCTAATAAGAGCCCCCTATTTCTAATTTTGAGAGCGCCCTGGGCGCTTATTACGTCGAATACGGTATGTTCAAGATTGAGTGTGTGTGTGGCTGCTTGTACTAGTCCAGACTTGTATAGTGCCAGGCCACTGAGATACCATGCTGCAGTTAAACATACCGGTAGATACTCCACTCTGACACAGTAGACTGACTCTGAACAGTCCTTGGTTTATCTATTGATGTCATTATTGTGTTTCAGCGTTCACTAACAGTCATGGAATGCCGCACTCTTTCCAGAAACTGAGATATTCTTAAGTCCATTCATTGTTGTGTGCTATTGAATGTTCCTGTGAGAGGCAAACTGGCCAACCACTGCTACAAAGACCATTTCATAAATTGTGTTCTTTTGAAAAGGTTTTCCCATTTGCTGGCCAGGGCCCGTTCCACAAACCTATCGTAGTGCTACCTTGATCGTAAGCCTTTGATAAAGTATGGAAGTTACGACCAACTTAGCCCTAAGATCACTTCGTGGAACAGGTTCCAGGGCTACAGAAAGATTGGATGATGGGTAGTCCACCATTTCCCACCAGATGAATTGTTAAATCCTCTGCTGCTATCAGATAAAGGTTTCTTTATTCTAGAGCCTTATCTTGTCGGGGGGTGCACGGGTGGCCCAGCCGTCTAAGGCGCCGCGATTCGCTGTGCAGAGTTGCGTCCCTTGGGCACGCCAGAAACCTATGATTGTGGGTTTGAATCCAGGTTTCTATGTTTGTCAGCACCATTCCCGTGCTCGTGGGTTTCACTGAAGTGGTAAACGTCTTAGACCTGCATCACTTCGGGCTTTCCTCCCACATTAAGCTGACACGTCGTGATTTAACTGGAATACTGTTAAAAGCGGCGTTAAACCCAACTCACTCACTCATCTTGTCTGGTTAGCCTGAGTCAGATCAGGGGTTGGAGATTGGGTGAAGGTGACATGTGAACCTGTTGACATGGACTAAGATGTCATTAGTATCGACATCATCCTCATCTAAGTTGAACAAGAACATCCTGGATCAGTAGCCCCATTTCTGTGGCAAAACTTTGTAAGCATCTTCTATGACATCTTGAATAAACAGTAAGGCTTGCAAATACTCACATCTCTTACATCCATGAAAAATTCCCACAATTTGATTGTCATCAGACTAAAAAATATCTTCAGACTTTCAACAGAAGTCCTCTTCATTGTCAACTATCGATAATTAGTTGTGCAAGTTATAGTATTTTACCTCCCTTGCTAACATATTACTTTTGCTAGAGTAACATAACACTTCACAGGTTGCGTTTACCCTACGTTCCTCCATCACTGTGAATATGACAGCTTTGCAATGGTGTTGTGACTTTTGTGATTTTGAATCAGCCAATGTAATATGCCTGTTTATTACTTGCTGAAGTCAATGAACTCCATGCATGGACTTTGTGCGAACTCGACCAATGCCTGATGATAAAGCGATGTGTATAGCTGATGGAGGAAGGTGTGTATGTTTGTACCCAATAAGTATTAAAATTGGATTAGAACAAAAGGTATCTTTTGAAAAAATATTTTAAAAAAATTTATGTCTTAAAATTGGGAGTATAAATTGGGAGTATTAAATAATTCACAAATACATCAAGCCAAATTTATTTATTTGAGTATGTCATCTGAATTCATACACTTATGTCAAGCAATGAATTTCTTGAAAATTGAAAAATAGGCCACTGATGTTAACTATAACAAGCCAGCAATTCCAGGAAAAAATTCAACTTGCTGTGTCCAGTTATTTCTCTCCTGGCGCGTCTACTTGCTGTGTCTAGTTATTTCTCTCCTGGTGAGTCTACTTGCTGTGTCTAGTTATATCTCTCCTGGTGCATCTACTTGCTGTGTCTAGTTATATCTCTCCTGTAGCGTCTACTTGCTGTGTCTAGTTATATCTCTCCTGTAGCGTCTACTTGCTGTGTCTAGTTATATCTCTCCTGGTGTGTCTACTTGCTGTGTCTAGTTATATCTCTCCTGGTGTGTCTACTTGCTGTGTCTAGTCCTCCATACAGTACATGCCGGCTGTGTATTCATGCATACATTTCATCATCGCTGTACAGAGAGATGCATTAAAATACTGTGCAATGTCTTTGTGTTTTGACTTTTTCTGGAACTGATCAATTCCATTAGTCCTGTGTTCTGTCTGCCGTTTGTATGCCTTAAACAGTATGACAGTCTGCTGCATTGTTGAGCTGGAAAGAGTAACTCGAGACCCGGGGACCCACAGGACTACCTCGACCCGTGGTTAGTCATATGATTTGTTGTTTATTTACTAGGGGGCACAGGTGGCCCAGTTGTCTAAGGCGCCGCGATTCGCTGTGCAGAGTTGTGTCCCTTGGGCATGCCAGAAACCTATGATTGTGGGTTCAAACCCTGGTTCGCCCTGATTATGTTTCTAGGTTTGTCAGCACCATACCCGTGCTCATGGGTTTCACTGAAACGTCTGAGACCTGCATCATTTTGGGCTTTCCTCACACATTAATGATGGATTGATTCTTATGATGTAAATCACTGGATCATCTGGTCCAGGCTCAATTATTTACAGACCACCGTCAAACAGCTGGAATATTGCTGCAGAAACAACAAACAAGAGATCTTGGGGCAAACCCAGTGGTTGTAAGCAAGAGGATCCGATCTATGGCACCATGATACCCTGTCAGGCAAATCACAATGTCTGATCGCCATAACAACGACAGGATACAGCAGATGAACAGGGCCCACGGTAAGGGTGTCTGCATGGAGGTCATTTCTGTTACATTGCCATCATATTCTATGTGTAAACGCCGACTGCGTGAGACCCAATTCACCAAGTATGGCCCCTCTTCCGCATGGGGACTGCATTAGTGTCGGTCTCCAGCACTCTTCTGCTTGTCAAAGAGCAGCGGTAGGTCCGACTTGTCATCACACGTGTTTGCCTTACTCATTCCCATGGACCATTATTCTTACTATGAACCACTAATTAACTTCACACATATGGGGGGCACGGGTGGCCCAGTCGTATAAGGTGCCACGATTCCCGGTGCAGAGTTGTGTCCCTTGGGCACGTCAGAAACCTATGATTGTGGGTTCGAAACCCAGTTCCCCCCAATTATGTTTCTAGGTTTGTCAGCACTATACCCATGCTCGTGGGTTTCCCCAAAGTGGTAAACGTCCAAAACCCGCATCACTTTGGGTTTTTCTCCCACATTAAGCTGACATGCTGTGATATAACTGGAATAATGTTAAAAGAGACGTTAAACCCAACTCACTCACTCACTCATACGATATGGATTACCACCATCATATAGCTGGAATATTGCTGAGTGCAGCTTTAAACAACAAGTGGACAAGGTCATCGATATACCTTATAATTGGTAAATATGTCTTGTTGCCATGGAAAGTCAAAACAAAAATCCAAAATTATCAAAAGTCACCAGTTCTATCTACGTGCCAAGTTTAGTGTAGAAATATAACATTATGGACCAATGCTGCTGCTATCAACCCCTAGCTAAAATTGTTTGATAGGCATTCCTTAAAGTTGACGGATGACAAGATAGACACAATTTTATGGATAACAACTTTAATAATGTGAAAAGCGACGTTTCGGTATAGATCCTTATACCGTTGTCAAGCAAGACTGAATGAGGGACATAGTGCAGCATATATATAGTAGTTGGAGGATAAACAGTAACAGCAATTGCATACATGAGTGGGATAACACGTGTCCATAAAATTGTGTCTATCTAACCACTAGCTCACCTCACACAATACTGCCATTGAACATGCTATGCATATGGGATTGTATCGAGATTAGATATTTATTTCAGCTTCAGCTACAAAACCATAATTTTTTTATTTAAAACTATGAGTTTGAATTTATTTGAAAGAAAACCACCTTACAGCAATGCAATTTTTTCTGGCAGGCAATTACCTTATTTTTATTTCCTCCCCCAGCCCCAAAGAATATCATATGGTCAACCCTTAACTCCTTTGCTGTGGGAGGTAAGACAGTAGGAATGATGCAGGTCTCGGATGTTTACCACTTTGGTGAGACCACGAAAATATCATCGTGCTGACAAACCTGGGACCATTATCAGGGCCAACCTGGATTAAGTATGCCTCTTAACACCATGGGCAGATGGACATGTGTTGAGTCCCTCAATTTACACATTGGAATAAAATGGTGATCATGAAAATATTTTCTTCATAACATTATTATCAACTTGTTCTTCAGGTGAGAGTTTAATACCGCTTTGAACAATATTTCAGTTACATTTGAGTATGCAGGCTATCCATTGGAGGCAAGCCCAAAGTTACACACATCAACCACCTCATGGATATTTACGCAATCATGACAAAATATACATTTGCATTGTACAAGTATCATCTTCCCGAGGCAACTGACTATAAAAAAGTTGTTTCCACCCTTGCCAAACTAGGCTGGTATAATGGAGTTACTTTTTGGCTGGACTACGAGTCTATGCATAGTCCAAACATGTGTACCGCCAACTCGGTGTCAGCAGATATTTCCAAATCTTTTCATGTTTTTAATCACGGTTTAAGACCAGTTTTATCACAATATAGATCTTGATTATTGATATGATCGTCCTGACTGGGCGCCACTATTTTGTGTGAAGCAAATGCAAGTGATAGGAGGTGGAATCTGATTGGTCCATAGGAGAGGCTTAGAATGGACATAACTGGTAATAGCCAATGTGACGCTACAATCGAACCCAGTAATTCCAGCCTAGTTCGGCAAGAGTAGAAACTGGACTTATGAAGTAAGTTAACTCTCTTGCCTCAGGAAGATGTACATGTATATAATGCTGCAAATAGTTTGTAATTTTGACTGACAGCATTTAAAATGGGTGGATGGCAAATCTGACAGTATTCTTCTAGATGCAAATGTAACAAAGATCTGAACCGTTTCCATGTTATGATCCGGTATAAATCATATCAAAGGTATTATTCTCTTCATAACAATCAAATGTATACAATCTATCTGTATATTATAGTGTGGTGATAATATCTGTTTGCATGTTATGGTCAAGGTTCTAACTTCTTTGGGAGTGCCGGACAGATTAACAGAAGGGCCAGTCCTGGTAGCATATGTGCATTCCTCTCATACTCTCAATTGTACATATGGTTATACGGTGGGGATCTAAACTGTGTCCAAGTTATAAACTCTTTTTAGCCCCGCCCCTTAGTGCCTGGGGGTGGGGGTAGGGTTCAGCCCCTCCATTTCTCCAATTGGAATCCCCATCACCAGAGAATGCTTCCAACCAAATAACGTTGAAAACTATCTCTTAGTTCCAGAGAGGAAGTCACCTAAAGCAATATCATCAAACTATCCCCATTTGGCCCCGTCCCTAAGGGGTTGATCAGCCCTAACGTTTGTACAATTCTGAATTCTCACCACCGGAGAATGCTTCCAACAATATAAGGTTCTTAGTTCCAGAGAAGAAGTCGTTTAAAACAATATAGTCTATTACTGGCTCATCAGAAGAAGTCGTTTGAATACGGATGACAGACGCCACAGTATGGCAAGAGCCCACCTTGGTCCTTTGGACCCGGTGAGCTAAAAACAAAGTCAGATCGAAAGAAAAAAATTCCTTTATTTATCTTTTTATGATAAAAGCAATCAGTCTGCACCATCACAAACAAAACAGGATACGTATGCCTCGCTTGATTAGGAAAACAAACAGCAAACAGCTATTTACTTAACGAATTGGTGCAAAATGGGTTGAATTCTGGATTCTAACCCATGGCCCGGGTCTGTTTGGCACAGCTGAGGGATGCAACATCAAAAACACATAAAAAAGTGCCTCCAATTTTTTCCCTCTATTTACTTCTTGATGTTTAAATTAAAATCAATCAAATTGCACCATTGCGAACAAAAAAACAAAGTAAGATAAAACCATGGCTGAGTAGGAAAAAACTGTGTAAAGAAAACTATTAACTTTTACAAACATTAGTTTGTGGAGAATGTGACAATAACATTTAATGAATTTGTATATGGCACGTATAACTGCTCAAATGCGCTAAGACCATGACAGATCTTATTATACCCCAGTCACTGGATCAGTGTGCACTGTATACAACAATGAATAAAACAATTCAGTAAACAATACTTAAATGAACCTCAGATAACAAATGAACACTAAATAATGGACTGCAGCCTGTCTAAGACAGAAGCCATGGAATGTGATCAGATGCTTGCTGATGCTTGCCAGCGGCTGCCATGTTGTACCTCTACAGGATCACACGGCCAACAGGAAATCAGTTTTTGGTTTTTCGTTGCCAGATTGTCACAATACAACCACCTTGGCACAGCACCATATTTCCTAAATTAACACTTCTACTAATGTTCTACAAAATACCCCCCGAACACATATCAAACTTGCATTGATACATCAGTAATAATGGTAACACCGGGAAAAAAGCTTGATGCAAATATATTCAGTACATGAGTATGCTTCCACATAATGCTGACTAGCAATAACTGCCTGGTTTGAAGTTGGACAGGTTTCCAGCCTGATAGCAATTTCCTTCAGATAATGTGTAATAAACTAACCCAAACAATATGTCCTGCCTTTTCCAAAGCCGAAAGAATCTTTCAAATATTAACACAAGTTCAGAGATAATATCCTTACATAACTGCCACAAACATAATGACTATGTCCTGATATTTAACTGTATTGATAGCCTACTTGCGTAAAGTTCAAACCTTGGGGATGGACAGATATGAATGATTCCGAGATAACAGCGCCCAGACATGATTCACCGGGTTTCTACATGAACAACATATAACAACATTAACAGCGGTGTTCACTTGAACAGGGCACTCTTGTTGTTGATGGGTCTCTTGATGAACTTGGCACTGCTCATGAAGGCCTTGATGGCGGGCAGAGCCTCGATGCGGCCCATGAAGGCTAACAGTGTGGGGAATGCATCTAGGCTGCCAGGCTGCATTATTCTCGTCTGGTCCAGGAGTTCATAGATTGGAAAGTCACACACTGTCACCTGCCATAAATAAACACGAAAATGGTGTTTTACTCATAAAAACAGATGTCTCCCCCATCATTTTTTAAATACATTAGTTCAGACTTTTACTAGAAATGTGTTTGCAAACCCAAAAAACAATAATAGCAAACAATACCAGTACAAATTATGGTGAGGTGAAATTGGGTTTAACGTTGCGTCCAAGATTATTTCACTTATATAGCGACGTGCATGTACATGTGTGTGTGTTTGTGTGGCTGCTTGTACTAGTCCGGACTGATGCCGATTTATAGTCCTAGCTCACTGAGATACCATGCCACAGTGTAACATGAATACCCCACTCAGACACAGTATACGGACTCCGAGCCGACCAGTCCTTGCTAACCCTTAATGCCAAGCGCCAGACAGGGTAACAGCAAGTACCATTTTTTAACATCTCTTGGAATGACGCGCCCGGGGATCGAACCCCGGACCTTCCGCTCTCCGGGTGGACGCTCTACCACTAGACCACGGAGGCGGTCTACAGATTATGATTAATGCAATAAGAAGCAGTATCACAGTTGATGCCATGCTTACTCTTAGTTGTAGAAAACACTACTGAACTTGTAACAGCAAAATCTGGTCACAAGAACCCAGTAGATTATTCTTGTGTCAGTATCATACGTAGGCAGAAAAATTCTTTGACAAATATTTACCCAAAAATAACCAATCTCATCAAAATCAGATCTTAGTTCTCGCTACCGCTAAACAAAGATCTGAGGACATCCCATTAGGGGTCACGTCAGACCGACCTTGCGTGAACTTTGATTGACCAATGGAATGACCAATCCGAAGGCAGCTTTCTCGTGCTTTACGGCACTAATTTCAAATTGGCGACTACGCTTCGCAACATGTTTTGACAAATTCTCGATTACAAATTTGAAACCTAAACAAAAGAACATTCTTGAATGGCTAATAGGGTCTAGATGTATGGATTCAGTCTTCGATCAGAATACCCAGTGTTAAAGTTTTCGAGGTTGTATGATTAGAAATCACATTCCGACTGTCACTTTTGTGATCTGGTAAGCGACGCTCTGATTGGTCGGATGAAAGGTAGTTATGACGTGACCCCTAATGGGATGTCTTCAGATCTTTGTTTAGAACTAAGGTCTGATTTAGATGAGATTGAAAAATAACTACCATATTCAACCCATTAAGCGCCCAGGGCGCTTAAAAAAAGACAGAAAGGGTGGGTGCTTATTGGGGCCAATTCAGAGTCAAATTAACGTAAATTCATCAGTAAGCCGTACCGTATTTTCTTGAGAATAGTGCGCACTTTTTTTCTCCCAAAAACACAGCTGTGTAGGGGGTGCGCATTATACACGAATTAATGAGTTTTGATGTTTTTTCCCCCATGGAAAGACATTACTGTAAGCAGGTAACACCGGAAATACCATGTCAACAAATCCATACTGAAGTTCGCAAATTATTCATGTTATTACACTGTCTGGCTATAAAAAAGTGTTCTTTGTATATCTGGACTTTTGTTTGTAACTTCATTAATTTTATTCAAAATTCCTTTTAATATTGTTTTAATTAATTTCGGCGAAATTGTGTGTGAAGCGATCGGAAGATCGCACAACTCACCGTTATTAACAGCAACCATGGTCAGATTACCGCTATTGACACCTTGAAACGAACTTAAGTTGACAGAGAATGGATACATATATCATAAATGCCAAACTTTGATTCGTTAAAAGTCATTTTGTTGGACGATTCTATGTCAAAACGTAGTTCTCGCGATCACGTGCACAGGAGCATCGACGGTTACTGGTCAGACTGGTTCCATGTAAAAAATAGTACCCGGCAATAGGGTTATTATTATTTTAAATATGTTTAGTAAAAGCTGCATCTAAATTAACAAGAGATTGGAATATATTATTCCTGATAAAAAAATAGTTTCAGATACAACTTTTGCCGATCCTTGCATTTAAAATCCTGTAAAGTTATATCATTGGGTGTGTCTTGACCGAATCACCTGTAGATTCCAAGAAAACATATGTACAGCTGATTGCTGTGTCCGGCTTAGTTTACGAGAAAATGCACAAGGTAATCTTAATCCTTGGATATAAAACAATGCCTAGCTGAACAAAAAATACAATTTAAAGGGCAAGTTCACACGGAAATGAACCATTTTTTCTTGTACTTTTTCCACATTAAAAGTGTTAACATAGAAGTGTCATAGACAAAAATATAAAAACATCATATTTAATTAACATATTTATTGTACTAAAACGATTTATATTTTTCACATTTACCAAGTGTTCTATTTCCATAACAAAAACACCATGGCTTATGCCCCTTGCAATATGACGTCATTGGTGCCAATTGATAAACATTATGACGTCATCATGCTTTGTTAGAGCCGCTTCACGTGGTGTAGGTACAGTTTTGTGATTCTAGCATCTCAGATGCCAGCCAGAATTGTGTTATGCTGAGTCACCACTGCGCCGGAGTGTGTCGTAGACCATGTTGTTTTACCGCAAACTGGTCCTTGATATCTTTTGCGTTGAGAATAGACAGGGACAGTTGAATTGGCACCAATTACGTCATAATCTAAGGGGGATAACTCAGGCCTATTTCGCTCGTAAAACGAAGGCCTCATAACGGCATATCACTTTCACACTATTGTGAGCTTCCTACTTTCACTGTGAAAAAAAATGAGTGTATATTTTCAACTAATTCTAAAATTGCGTTTTGTTTAGAAAAAGAAAGAAAGTGATTTTTGCGTGTACACTTCCCCTTTAAACAGTAAATCAACATGTCTGGTGATTTTTTTTATCTCAAATTTCGAATTTGTACTGACGAAGTTTCTCATCACCCGTTCGTTTGCCGGACTTTGCTGAAGGGGTACGGTGTAATTTTTTTCTGTGCATAATATTCAAAGTCACAAATATCTAAAATAAACAGAATGCAGTCATGCCCCGCTTATACGGACTTCAAATATCCGGAAACCTTGGTTCCCGGACGATTTTCATTTAAAACAAAATAATTACAAAATTCTATATAAATTTTCTGAACAGTGAGGGGTGGGCGCTTATTGGGGGAGGGGCGCTTAATGGGTTGAATACGGTAATTCAGTATTACCTATAGCTCACACAAATTCCCAAAATAATATGTTGTACATTGTTTTCACATTATCGAACAAAAAAGGTTGCACTAATGTAAAAAAAAAGAAATATTTGAGAGCATCTGTTTTCTTCCTGACGATACATGTTAAAAACATGTTGGTGCAGGCCAGTATGTTTTTGGCATGTTCACTCACCTTGCTGCCAGCAAAGAACTGTTGGTTCCCAAGGAAAGTCTTGAACATCTCCAGCTTAGCAGGGAGTGCCTCGAAGTAGGCAGCCTTCTTCTTCTCCTGAATACACAAAATTTGGTGTTTACCATTTCTACATCAAGACAGGGGTGCTGATGACCTATTTGCCAGGAGCGCTATATCAAGTTTGTGTATTTGCAGCCAGACTCAAAAAGGCGACAGTGGTGAATGGGTTAAGGCTGCTCGTCGCCATAGCATAGAATCAAAATATGATGCATTGGTTGCAGGTACAGACCGATTTTTGTTTGTTTGTTGTTTAGATATTCAAGCAATATGCCAGCAGTCTGTAAATAATCGAGTCTGGACCAGGCAATCCAGTGACTGATAGTGAGCATTGATCTGTATAATTGAGATAAGTTGACACACATTAACCAAGCCAGTGAGCCTGACAACACCAAGCTTTCAAGCTGGTCGGGTGGGTCAGAACAACCCAGACCCGTGGCAAGTCCCCATGATATATTGTTTATTGACAAAAACTCACTATAGGTCAGCGGTTACATTACAAGTCGCTAATTTTCGCATTTCTTTCTAATGATTCACACATTCCTTTTGACTTGTATATGTTTGAGTAAAGGTTAAGCTTCAGTCAACTTCAGTGAACGCATCATCTGATTGTTTGATACATGTATCTAAATAATTTTGGCCAGGGCTTCGGTAAAACAATTCCCAATCAGACATTTTGTTCCCAGCTCTTGAGGCCTGCAGTGGGTACCCGGGTAGGGTCAGGTAAAAGGTGGTCAGGTACCTGGGTAGTGAATTTGGACTCGTCCCTGCCCTACAGGACAACCAGAGCAAAGTTTAATTTACCTCAATAACTTATGCACATGCCTACAGGTTGTGGATTGTATCCAGCTGGCGACAGACTAAATAATTCATTATGTCAAAAATTGTCTTACTGCAATTACTGAAGGGGCAACATATTGTTGGACGTCTTCGATAAAGGTCTTTTTGTGAAAGAATGACATGGAAATCACCAAGGTATTTTTCTGTGAGGTGCCGCTTGGCATATATTCTGGATGTTAAAGACTAGTTGCAATAACAACTACATTTGTGGAAGATAGGAAGTGAGGTATGTGACTTTGTTGCATCTTACCAATGAACGATAAGCAAACTTACAAACTCAGGGCTGTAACAGAGCCCGACAATTCCATTTCTGAAGTCCATGGCAGTGTCAAGCATCACATCAACCTTGACCTTCTCCTCCTCTTTTTCCCCCACTGAAACACATCAAGTACACTGATACACCACCAGGCCATGTACACACAGATACACCACCAGGCCACACACAGATACACCACCAGGCCACACACAGATACACCACCAGGCCATGTACACACAGATACACCACCAGGCCATGTACACACAGATACACCACCAGGCCATGTACACACTGATACACCACCAGGCCACACACAGATACACCACCAGGCCACACACAGATACACCACCAGGCCATGTACACACTGATACACCACCAGGCCACACACAGATACACCACCAGGCCACACACAGATACACCACCAGGCCATGTACACACAGATACACCACCAGGCCATGTACACACAGATACACCACCAGGCCATGTACACACAGATACACCACCAGGCCACACACTGATACACCACCAGGCCATGTACACACAGATACACCACCAGGCCACACACAGATACACCACCAGGCCATGTACACACAGATACACCACCAGGCCATGTACACTGATACACCACCAGGCCACACACAGATACACCACCAGGCCATGTACACACAGATACACCACCAGGCCATGTACACACTGATACACCACCAGGCCACACACAGATACACCACCAGGCCACACACAGATACACCACCAGGCCATGTACACACAGATACACCACCAGGCCATGTACATACAGATACACAACCAGGCCACACACAGATACACCACCAGGCCACACACAGATACACCACCAGGCCACACACAGATACACCACCAGGCCATGTACACACAGATACACCGCCAGGCCATGTATACATAGATACACCACCAGGCCACACACAGATACACCACCAGGCCATGTACATACAGATACACAACCAGGCCACACACAGATACACCACCAGGCCACACACAGATACACCACCAGGCCACACACAGATACACCACCAGGCCATGTACACACTGATACACCACCAGGCCACACACAGATACACCACCAGGCCACACACAGATACACCACCAGGCCATGTACACACTGATACACCACCAGGCCATGTACACACTGATACACCACCAGGCCGAGAGACCACCTACCATCCCCTCCCAGACACATGACTCAGTATGTACTTACAGAGGTTGTGCTTCCTGGCGATGTAGCGTAGAATCGCATTACTCTGAGTGATCTTAATGTTACCATCCACATAGTAGGGCAGCTGAAACAAAAATGGCAGTTTAATAAAAAAAGGTTTGTAAAATACAAAATCCCAAACACTATATTGTCACACCTTGAACAATTAAGTCCATAAGCCCACAGTAGTCTCAAAACTAGTCACAATCTGGAATGTACGCAAAATATTTTCACCCCAAAACAAGTTGTATCATATGAACCACCAACCCAAAGATGGGAAGTGGCACTAGCCCGCTCAGTTCATCTAATATGTCAAATGCATAGAGTTGACTCATGGTATCCATCTTCCCAAGGTTATGCCTCAATCACATATACACCAGTCGCCAGACAATGTGGAGGCATCGGCTGGTATCACCGATGCCCCGGCGTGCCACAGATTTTCCAGCCGATCATAGTTGTGTTCGCCGTCGAAATTGCTGCAAGAACTGTATCACATTTCAGTAGATTTTGTAAATATGCGGAGTCTAAATTTTCGGAAATGAAGAGTGGAAAGGCAAAGGGAGCTTGGGCTCTAGCGTACTGCATTTGGAGCCAGGCCAGTCTCAGTGTGTGGAGGGACAGGCATCCTGAAGACATTCTATGCTGCTCATCCCATTCAGCCCATTATATACACTCCCGTCACTGGAGGGGAACATCCCCAGTATTGACCGATTCCTGGCAGATGACCTTTCGGCTATCCTCTGATGACCATACCACACACTGCAAAATTTGTCCGATTCCCTCACGGTCTGGCAGGTGCCTAGAGGGTCACTGGTGGGCTGCCGGAAGATGTGTCACAGATCCATTACCGATGGGGATTATTTTCTTCCCATGTATCCACCGGGGTCTTCTCGATGTCAAAAACATGGCCAATGCTCGGAGATGATCGTCTGGTGCCCCAGGTATCTCTCAATTTTGCTGATTTTCAGCCTTTTCAGGCATTGTAAACTAATCTTTCCCAGCATCGGTGGATGCGTGACTCAGGCATTGTAAACTAATCTTTCCCGGCATCGGTGGATGCGTGACTCAGGCATTGTAAACTAATCTTTCCCGGCATCGGTGGATGCATGACTCAGGCATTGTAAACTAATCTTTCCCGGCATCGGTGGATGCGTGACTCAGGCATTGTAAACTAATCTTTCCCGGCATTGGTGGATGCCTGACTCAGGCATTAGGGAGTTGACTGACTGTAAAAGTCCAGTTTCCATCCTTGCCACACGAGGCTGGAATTTCTGGGCTTGAATGAAGAGCCACCACTGGCTATTATGAGTTATGTCCCTTCTATGGCCATCCTATTAACCACCCAGAGTCCACCTCTCATATCACTTGCATTTGCTTTATATAAAATGGCGTCGCCCAGTGAAGACAATCCAACTGATAACCAAGATCTCTATTGTAATAAAACGGGCCTTACTTTGCCAAGTGCATCTTGATTAAAAACATGAAAAGATTTGAAAAATTTCTGTTGATGCCAAGTTGTCGGTACACATGCTTTGAAGTTTAAATACAGCTGTTAACAACCTGATGTCGATTTCGTTACGCAATATTGATTGGACTATGTTGAACTCTAGAATTCAGGAAGATGGAACTGAAAGAGTCAGGCCTATTGTTAGAGCTGCCTTTAGAATACCCAGCATGGTGACACATGCTGCTGTTTCTATGGACATCTCGTTTCTCTGGATGCTGCAAGGATGCAGCTGTTACACTGATCAACTCACATTGGGGATGGGCAGCCCGAGGGTGAACTTCACTTTGGTCCAGCATTCCCGACTGTAATCAGGGGCTGAAGGAAAACAACAAATACTTCTTACTCCATCCAAAATGTTGAAACATCTACCTTTGTAAACAGTAGGGCTGGGACAAGACACCAAATGGGCGATCCAATGTATATCACGATACCTTGCTCACGATTTGATACATACAGTAATTTTCGGTTATAACGAACACGCTTATAACGAACTGACGGATATAACGAACTTACTTTGTGGTCCCGACTATTTGCTGTAGTTATGCTGTATATATGCTTATAACGAACTACGGTTATAACGAACTAAAATTAGTAGTCCCTTTGAGTTCGTTATAACCGTACTTTACTGTATCATGATACTTGCATGTTTCCCTTATCTGTGGTGCTTAAGCCATCTTTTTCATAGACAGGATGGCCAAATACCTGGCACACTAACGATTTACAGTTGGCAGAGACAAGTATGACGCAATGGATGAAAATATGTACGTTTCCACTGCTCATTTCCCCCAGTAATTAGTGTTTGGTGTAACATGTACTAAACAATTAAGGAAAGAATTGATACTTTAACTTAGAGTTTGATTGTGATCGATTTGTGTATTGAGAAGTAAAACATCGTGATCCACCAATACATCGGTGTATCCTCCCACTACCAGTCAACAGTAGAGTAGAACATACAAGGTTTATTACTTGCGTCATCAATTCAAATCAAGCTTGTACGTTATGCTGTTATAGGAGGTTATTCAATGAATAGGTGGGTCATGCTTGGTGACTTGGTTCATAGTGTATCATTGTACCCTAATGGTTTTGGTTTGGTTTGGTTTGGTTTGTTGTTTAATGCCGCACTCAGCAATATTCCAGCTATATGATGGCAGTTTGTAAATAAACAAGTCTGGACTAGACAATCCCGTGATCGACATCATGAGCATCGATCTACGCAATTGGGGTACGATGCCATGCATCAACCATGTCAGTGAGTCTGACCACCCAATCCAGTTAGTCGCCTCTTAGTACTTACGACAAGCATAGTCGCCTTTTACGGCAAGCATGGGTTGCTGAACACCTATTCTATCCCGGATCTTCACATGTCATGAGGATGCAGCTTCTACATTTGTTTCATAAAAAAATAGCCATGAAAGCTATCAGTTTATACAAACACAAAATGATTATCACAACTGTTAATTGAATATTTTCCCCTTTTTGTGTGCAGCATGTCATTGTTAGAGTTGGAAATTAGATAGAAATGTGTCATGTTGGCAACATATTGTGACCCTATATTGATATATGACATTATCCCGTTATGAATCGCAGTGTGATAGAGAAACATTAACAAGGCCCTGCTATTTATTGTATGAAAAGTGTCTCACCATCCCCCTGCTCGTACATAACATCGTCGAAATCTTCTCCGGCATATTTCAGCAGCAGACGAATAGGCTGTGCCAACTGAAACATAAAAACAATATATATGCATCATAATCATCATAATCACCATCAACAGTAGTAGTCGGGCAACGTTCACTACTGTTTAATAAAAACCAACTCGCCCAGGTGTGATGTTGACAAACCAAGTATCAAAACCAATCATAGAGGTGTGGTGCTGACAAACCAAGGATTAAAACCAGGTCTAATTTGGGATTTGAACCCACAATCATAGGATTCTGGCACTCACGCATGACCCCTGGGGCCCCCCCCCACACAGAAATGATGACAACAATTTGAATAGATTGAAAACATCTGGATACTTCAATAAATTGTAGGTAGAAAGTTCATGGGGTCCTAAATTACATTCACGAATATCAATTTATGTCTAAAATGTCTATAAGTACTTCTCTTAATAATCCAATCATCACATCAGGCTTGATCAAATTGAGTATCTCACAAATAACATCTCATTACTTCCAACTTCCACATACAACACAAAAAAATAGATTGCTGGCAGGATCAAAATTGAAATAAACAAAACAGGATCTAAATTGAAAAAACAAAACAGGATCTAAATTGAAAAAAACAAAACAGGATCTTTAGTTATTTTAATCATAAACATTTGTCATGGTCATTCTTCTGGTCTGAAGACCACCTCCAGGTCTTGTGGTAGAGCGTCTCCTAGGAGAGCGGAAGGTCCGGGGTTCGATCCCCGGCCGTGTCAAACCAAAAGACGTGGTACTTGTTGTTACCCTGTCTGGCGCTTGGCATAAAGGGGCCAAAACAAGGACTGGTCTGCTCAGAGTCAGTATACTGTGTTTGAGTGGGGTATTCTTGTTAAATGGCATCATGGTAAATCAGTGAGCTAGCACTATAAATCGGCATCAGTCTGGACTAGTACAAGTGCGCGCGCACGCACGCACACACGTGCACGTGTAAGAGTGAATATCATCCTACAGTACCCTATTTTTTATCCAGGGTATGAAATTCTCTCGTGTCAGGATGATTCTCCCTAGTGAACAATGGTGAATCAGAACCCATACCAGTGTATTTAATCAGATCAACAGAACATATATTTCCCCCCAAATTCCCCCCCTCACACCCCAACCAAACATGATGAAAATGCAAGTATCAACATAAATAACACTAGAATATTTTAACCTATTGCTAGTATTGAAGTCTGCATGGTCTGTCATGGGATAATATACACTGATTCATGTTAAAGTTAGTGTAAATGATCCTAGGATACACTTTCCTATTTCCACTAGGTTATGTTTCACTGGGATGAATTACCCTTAATGTTTGGACATAACCATGATAACCTATCCCAGATTTCCAACACTCAGGTAGGATACTATACTCTAGAGTAAAACTTCCCCCAGGATAATATTTAGGTAGGATACTATACTCTAGAGTAAAACTTTCCCCGGGATAATATTTAGGTAGGATATTATCCTTGCTTACACATGCACGTCGCTATGTAAGTGCAACAATCTTGGACGCGACGTTAAGCCCAATTTTCACCCCACCTCTGGTCTAAAAAGGTACCATGAAATTATTTTACCATTATCAATCCTAATGTTATTAGGTAAATCTGTGTCTCAAATGTTGTATTGCATGCCAAAAGGAACGTGTGAATTAATCAGTGCCTATACGAGTATTTCTATACATCAGTTGAGAAATGGTATGCTGCACACAGTAATGTTGATGCAATCTGTCACAGAGGCATTGACACTACATTCCTGGCAACACCAAGGCCAGGATCTGCCGCTCTGAAGGGTTTTACAAAGAATTTAAGATTTGACTTTAACAGTTTTTGCATGTACAAAACCTGTGTGCATATTGTGTAAATCTGCATAGCACAGTAGCAAGGTTTGAACCTGTTTTCTGGTTATAACTCCAAAGATACTGAATTTGATTCTGTAATGGAGAAATTATCGAATCGGTTGATTCCAGAAGCAGATGACAATCCCCAAAGGGTGGAGGTGACTCTACCCCGGGAATCAACAGATTTGAGTGGCTTCTCTGACTCAACGAGGTAATGGTCAAGACAAAGTAGACACAATGGCTAAACAACTTCTTTTTTTTTATATGGATCCTTATACCATTGTCAAGCAAGGCATTACTTGAAGTAAACGGATGACAAAGTGGACCAAATACAGGACTGTGAAGTCAACATTAAACCCATAAATGATGACATCAAGTCAACAATAATAACTTCACAGTACGTCTGCTTATGTAAACATAACCAATGATAACACAATGAGTGAGTGAGTACGGTTCTACGCTGCTTTTAGCAATATTCCAGTAATATCACGGCGGAGGACACCAGAAATGGGATTCACACATTGTACCCATGTGGGGAATCGAGCGAGCGAACGCTTTAACTAATAGACTTCCCCATCGCACCAAACACACAGGTTTGTTTGATTGTTTGTTCTTTAACGCCACTCTCAGCAATATTCCAGCCATATGATGGCGGTCTGTAAAGAAACGAGTCTGGACCAGACAATCCATTGAATGACATCATGAGCATTGATCCACACAATTTGGATACAATGACATGTGTCAACCAAGTCAGAGAGGCTGACCACCTGATCCTGTTAGTCACCTTTTAGGGCAAGCGTGCATTTCTGAAGCCCCATTCTAACCTGGGTCTTTGCGTGTATGTAAAGCAAGTGAGACATGAAGTCCCATTCTAACCCAGGTCTTTGCGGGTATGTAAAGCAAGTGAGACATGAAGCCCCATTCTAACCCGGGTCTTCGCGGGTATGTAAAGCAAGTGAGACATGAAGCTCCATTCTAACCCGGGTCTTCGCGGGTATGTAAAGCAAGTGAGACATGAAGCCCCATTCTAACCCGGGTCTTCGCGGGTATGTAAAGCAAGTGAGACATGAAGCTCCATTCTAACCCGGGTCTTCGCGGGTATGTAAAGCAAGTGAGACATGAAGCCCCATTCTGAACCCGGGTCTTCGCGGGTATGTAAAGCAAGTGAGACATGAAGCCCCATTCTTAACCCGGGTCTTCACGGGTATGTAAAGCAAGTGAGACATGAAGCCCCATTCTAACCCAGGTCTTCGCGGGTATGTAAAGCAAGTGAGACATGAAGCCCCACACATAAACTGGACAAAAACATGGTAATGATGAACAAACAAATGTTTCCACTGAAATACTTTTCTGTTTCACCTGTAAATTCCAACAAGCACTCCTAAACATTTTTATGAGTGCCTTGTGGCACATTCGTAAGAAACTATATTGATTTGTACATATAACACACCTTAATGCTTAGGTAACACAAACATGCACAGACCACTTGGGGCATTTGAGCAACCAAGCCAATCAAGACGATTCGTACAAAGATTTCCCTGTGTTATGTAAACTGTGTATTGGGAAACAAGGCACAGGCAATGGGCTTACATCATCTGTAGGAATGGAAACTTTTCAGGTAGAATTGATCCATGGTTAACTTTTCATGAAAATTCAAACTTCTTTCAAATGAAAAGATAAAACCAGGTAGAGAAAGAGCCTGTCCTTGCCCACTGGAAATATCTTTTGTAGACGTTATGGGAAGTTTGAAATAGCTTAAAAATTGTATTTGTCATTTTGTTGTTTAACGCTATGCTCAGCAATATTCCCGGTATGTCGTTTATATGACGGTGACAAAATGTTGTTTGGAAAAGTATCAGATATATTCAACATGTTTACATGTCTGACAAGGAGACATATTTCTTTCTTTCTTACACCAGGTGACCTGCAAGTTTTGGACAAATAAATAAGTATGGCTAAAATTACTGGAAGTCTAATAATGAGCAAGAAGTTGGTGCCTTAATGGTGTCTCTATGTGATTTGGGTAATCGTTAACTGAAAAATTCACATGTCTCAAAATTGTGTTTTAAAGTTTTAATGACTTGCATCAGTTGACTAAGTCGTTGCATCAATTTCGAAATGTGATCTCAGTTCATAATTCATTTATCATACACCAGCGTCTGTAGCCATGTGAACAATTAATACATATCTGTTCAACAAGTACTATGTTTCATTGGCCCTACTGTTACCAACCAATGGTTGAACAAATGTTCCTTGTTTGGGGTATAAAATGTAATTTCTTAAGTTTACCAAAGCAACATGGCGGATCATATCAATATATTAGTAACAGCTCTGTTCATAGTCCCTTCCCTAGAGCAGCCTTGAAAAAACACTACATCATATTCTTTCTATCTGGTGGATGAAAGAGAACAAGGTTCTACTGGAAGTAAAATATTACATCCTACACCGATGTATACTGAGATTGAATAGGAGGAAATATTTTACAGAAAACCGTTTTATTTGAATCAAGTTTGGGACAAGTGATACTTGTACAAATATTTGCCCCCCCTGTCAAAAAAAGTTAACTGCAACCTTGTCTACATGTAGAAACATTATCACTACCCTCTACATGTATATGTATAGAGAAGTGTGATTTTTATTATGCTGTACACACTGACATCAAGGAAATTTTGATTTGTCAGACAAAGGGTTGTTTATGACTTGATTACTTTCTAGGACTAACAATTATTCAGAGGCTATTCACTTTAAAGGTTAGAACCCACTGGACCCTCGCTTATACTATACTATACTATACTATACTATACTATACTATACTATACTATACTATACTATACTATACTATACTATACTATACTATACTATACTATAAAATGAAATTAAAGACAAGCCTTCTTTATACATTCAAACTCTTAATTGATGAAGTTCATTTTTTTCTAAATTTAGAAATATTTGGTTTATCCACATTTATTTTTTAGACTAAAGAACTGCCAATTAGATTTTTTAACAACACGTGTAGCAAACATTTCTGATGACAGTGTTTCTTACCTCGACTCAAGACAGCCCCGCGTATAAAGAGAAATGCTGTGTCATGTGGCAAGTTCAACAACGAAATAAAAAAATATTAATAGAATCTGCCTGCATCACAATCCAATTATGCTTCAATATCGACAAAAAATGTTTTATACTCACGCCGCGAATAGCCCAGTATCCAAGAGTAGGCATGATGTGGTTTTGGCGAGAGACAAAAAATGCTAGCACAGTAATACTCAAGTCAACCACGGGTTAAGCGACAGGAGATATGGCTGTTACCGCCCGGTATTTATACTCTCTGGAAGTTGCCCGGATGATCCGGCTTCTCCCTGCCAAGTTCAAGGTTACATCATGTATACGGAAGGAACAGTCATTACGTCACTCTTTTATCCGGGACCCGTTATTATGTTTCGTCTAAAAAGCCTGCATTTGTCCTCTCCATAAGCCATGCAAACAACATAAACGTGTATGATTTAACAGTGATATATATTTTTATTCAAAAGCCAAGGCACAGCGCGTGGTTTGTAGTTGTATGTTTGTGAAATTCACACTACAGCACTGTCTGACCCCTCGAGTTCCAAGAAATCGGTTTCGATTCCTCCGAAAAGGATGATTCCGAGAATTGCAAGCACAATGACGAAGCACTTTCTCATATTATGATGAACAGCCTAGAATATTCCAGAGAGGGAAATTTGCAGTTTTTATGAATAACTATTTTGTCGTTTCTTCGAGTAAAAATTCCATTTATGTAATAATGCCATACATCTCTGGACTATTTATTGATATAATTTCAGTTTATCATATATGAGTGCATATTTATTTATTTATTTATTCATTACTATCCATCCACATCATCAATGTGTCTGTAAAAAGACTCCCTGATATTTCAGCTTTCAGCTACCTCTTTAATCATTTTAATCAGAGTGAATGAGTACGGTTTTATGCCGTTTTAAGCAATATCTTATCACTATCACGGCCATTGTAATAACCATATTTCTAATGATCGTATTACAAATACATAGCCGATTAAAAATAATTCTTAAGATCTAGCATACGTATAACTGTTTGATATGATTAATATTGACTTGGCAGCTATTATACGTGAGAGGGTTCTCACACATTGTATGTAAATGTCTGTGAAAAATAGTATATTGTCTTGTATGCTCCCAAAGCTTATAGGGATGTTCAAGGACTAATGACATATATCTGTAGTGGATACATTATATATGTGTTTTCCCTATCACTTATTCTATATGAAAGCCACTCCTATCTCTGTCATGTTTTAACCGTGCCTCTCTATCCGTATAAGAACCTACGGCCAGCGATCCTGTCCACGTGTGTTTATTGTTTATCACAGTTCCTATTCGTGTGAACAAACGATGGAATGCGTCAGAATTTTTAAAAAGCGTCTTTTGAGTGAGAGAAATGGGTTTAACACCTCTTCACATATTCCAGTTATATCACGGCGTGTCAGCTATTATGGGTGGAAAACCCCAAGTGATGCAGGTCTCGGACGTTTACCACTTCGGTGAAACCCATGAGCACGGGTATGGTGCTGACAAACCTAGAATCATAATCGGGGCGAACCGGTATTCGAGCCCACAATCATAGGTTTCTGGCACGCCCAAGGGAAGCAACTCTGCAAAGCGAATCGCGATGCCTTGGACGACAGGGCCACCCGTATCCCCATAAAGCGTCTTTTGACGCAACAGGGATTTTGATTTTTTTGAGAAAATACTGAATAAAAAAATTATACTTGAAAACGATCAATGTGATCCAATCGTCAGCTCAATCAAACCTTTAAAAATATAGGATTTATAGAAAATAATAATCACCATTTGAGAAATAAAAACATGGTACAGTTACTTTTGCCTTTGATGTAGTCGTATTTATTCGATCTCTACCTTGGATCTGAGCCTTGCGTCAAATATACCGTCTTAACGGATCCGTATTAATAAAGTGTAATATATGCATTTGTACTTCTCATTCATACTTTTATATAGGCGAAGCAAACGGATCTCCGGACAATACGTGCAGTGAATGTTTGTTTTAAAAGACCATTACCTGTACAAGCCGGATGTCATTTCAACACTGACAAAGCGCACCTGCACAAGGAAGGTGGGACACGGTTTACCGGTATAACATGTGCACGTTGCGATGGCGGTTTTATGAGTACAGTGATCCCTCGCTACAACGCTATACCTTGGGGTTCCAAATATTTGATGCGCGTTATAGACGATCAGCGGTTGAACCGGGGTAGAGTTGTAGCAGGGTTGATGGCTATCACAACAGTACCTGCTTGCTTTGCAATCTAGGATATACGCTGCACGTTTCAGAGTTTGAGAAAAGATTAGAAGATAGGACCTGTTTATTATTCATAGTGTAAAAAATATTTATTGTATGAAGGATTTCGTTGAATTTCGTATTAATATTGAATTAATTTCAACTATTATATAACTGAACATTTAAATGTATTTATAAGACAGTCACACTATTTCCAGATAAGTTTGATAATCACTTAGGACCGAAAAGCCAGTTTGTTTGTTCATCGGAGCTCTCGGGAATATTCCAGCTATATGACGGCGGTCTGTAAATAATCGAGTCTGGACCAGGCGATCCAGTGGTTGATATCATGCGCATCGATCCACGCATTTGGGATACCTTGACATGTACCAACCAAGTCAGCGAGCCTGACCACCCAATCCCGTTGGTCGCCTCTTACGACAAGCATAGTAACCTTTTAAGACAAGCCTGGGTTGCTGAAGACCCATTCTTACCCGGATCATCACCGGTCCCAAATGCCAGAAAGAATTCAGACTTAGAACCCCAATCTTTCGAATTTCCTAGATCCACAGCGGAGATTATTTACATATGTGACGGGCTTAGTCTTCATAAGTCTTTCATTGTACAAGGGGTCTGTCGGGTAGACTAGTGGTTAAAGCGTTCGCTCGTCCCGCCGGGTTCGATTCCCGACATGGGTACAATGTGTGAAGCCCATTTCTGGAACCCCCGCCGTGATATTGCTGGAATATTGCTAAAGACGGCGTAAAACCATACTCACTCATTGTACAAGGTGTTAAAATGATATATATAGGTGACTACTTTTGTATTTACACACAGTAAATATAGCTGTCGTCAGTGCAGAATATAAACGTGGATTATTTTGAGTCTCCATATGATGTGTGTATTTTCCCTACATGTAACATTTGGAATTATACGAATTCTATGGGATGTTTGCTGAATGTACTTGCCAATTGTTATAAGCTTTATGCAACAAGACTATATTATAAGAATTCACACGCTGAAATAACATAGAACACTATTGGGTGTGATATTGAGCTGGAGAGCTGTTGTCACGTGAATATCACATTTCTGTTATACAAGGTTCACTGCTGTTAAATATAGGTTATCTGACGGTTTACCTTCTACACCGTATTCGCCATTTTAAACGCCCTGCACCAATAAACGCCCCTTGACCGACTTCTAAACCTATTTGCAAGTACAGTAAACTACGGTTATAACGAACACGCTTATAACGAACTTACGGATATAACGAACTTACTTTTTTGGTCCCGACTATTTGCTGTAGTTATGCTGTATATATGCTTACAACGAACTACGGTTATAACGAACTAGAATTAGTAGTCCCTTTGAGTTCGTTTTAACCGTACTTTACTGTATGGTGTTTATAACCGCCCCCATACTAAGACCGAACAGTGCGTATTTTTTCGCGTCTACCAGTATAACATTTCTCACAGGAAGCTTCAATGGAGAATTAAAATACTTTACTTTGAAACCATTATCAAAATCGTTTAAGTTTAATCGACGTTGGAATTAATTTGCACACTGCCGTCCGATCTCTGTTTTCTTTAACTTGATGTGTTTTTACTAAGCGCCCCCATGACGTTTCTAATAGCACTTAGAGCGCTTATTATGACGAATAAAGTATGTTATTTGAGGCTGTGTTAATTCAAGGGGGGTTGTTACTCTGAGGATATGGTAACCTAAGAGGTAACGATGTCAGAACAATGACTGATGATGTCTGTTAACACTGATTATCTACCAAATGTCATTGGATACGCTAAAGACGCAGTGGTATGTACACTATTTCAAATCAATTGCTAATTCTTGTCTGTATTAGAAATGATTAGCCACATGTTATTTATGGAGGCCAAAAGCTCAAGCTCAAAAAAACCCAACTGAAATAGATTTGATGTTACGAGTATATCGTTACGAAACAGAAAACAACTTCCGTAAGGTAAATAACGAAAAATCTCAATTCTGTGGTGAGTGAGTGAGTATGGTTTTACGCCCCTTTTAGCAATATTCCAGCAATATCACGGCGGGGACCACCAGAAATGGGCTTCACATATTGTACCCAGGTCGGGAATCGAACCCGGGTTTTCGGCGTGACCAGAAAAGGCTTTAACCACTAGGCTACCCGACCAACCCCTCAATTCTGTAAGCCATGCGACTATATTGAATACTCAAATCAGTATGTCAATCAATCTCTCAATGCTCCGGCTGATATAAGCAATAAGTTCACCAAAGTGTACGCCACCATGATACATCAGCAATAGAAAGAGAACTTCAGACCAGATTGTCGTGGCCTAGATACAACTTATCGGACCCGGTAGTACACAGAGGTTATTGAACTAGTTAAATTACAGATTGCTCAGATAACTTTGTTTCAAATTGCTTGACTTACACGCATAGGATTACCAGTCTGAGTGAGTGAGTGAGTGAGTGAGTATGGTTTTACGCCGCTTTTAGCAATATTCCAGCAATATCACGGCGGGGGACACCAGAAATGGGCTTCACACATTGTACCCATGTCGGGAATCGAACCCGGGCCTTCGGTGTGACGAGCGAACGCTTTAAGCACTAGGCTACCCGACCGCCAGTCTGAAGACATGTATGGTAGCGGATGACTCACTATAAGTTGCACACTAATAACGAAGGCGTCGCTGTTATAACAATGTATACAAACTGCTACTGTTGATGGCCACTACCAGGGGCGGTCGGGTTGCCTAGTGGTTAAAGCGTTCGCTCGTCACGCCGAAGACCCGGGCTCGATTCCCGACATGGGTACAATGTGTGAAGCCCATTTCTGGTGTCCCCCGACGTGATATTGCTGGAATATTGCTAAAAGCGGCGTAAAACCATATTCACTCACTCACTGATGTCCACTACCATTAATTTAACACTTGTGTAATAACTATACATATATATGCTGTAATCTTCATAGTATTTAGGAAATAAAGAATACCTACCTACCTACCTACCTACCTATCCAGACCAATCTACCCACCCACCCACCCACCTATAATAACCCCAGAGGTAACCTTGGCCTACAGTTGGAAGTACACTGTTATACTTACTCTACATTAACTAGGTGAATGAACTCAGTGGTGTCTATGTTTAGATAGGAGCGCTATGGAGCAGTGATAGAATGCAGCTGTATAATGAGGGTACGCTTTGGTTAAGAGAGGGGACGCTATGGTACTGATATAGGGGACGCGGTAATATAGCGAGATAACGTACTGGATCACAGAGACAACGCGGTAATGTAGCGAGAGAACGTTCTGGTTCACAGAGAGAACGTACTGGGTATTATAGAGAACGTACTGGGTCACAGAGAGAACGTTCTGGTTCACAGAGAGAACGTACTGGGTCATAGAGAGAACGTTCTGGTTCACAGAGAGAACATACTGGGTATTATAGAGAACGTACTGGGCCATAGAGAGAACGTACTGGGTCATAGAGAGAACGTTCTGGTTCACAGAGAGAACATACTGGGTCACAGAGAGAACGTACTGGGTCATAGAGAGAACGTTCTGGTTCACAGAGAGAACGTACTGGGTCACCGAGAGAACGTACTGGGTCATAGAGAGAACGTACTGGTTCACAGAGAGAACGTACTGGGTCATAGAGAGAACAAACTGGGTCATAGAGAGAAAGTACTGGCAAGGGAAGGCTATGGTTCAGAGAGAGAACTCGGTAGTATAGCGAGGGAACACTACTGTTCAGAGAGATAATGCGGTAGTTTAGTGAGGGAACGCTACTGTTCAGAGAGAGATTGCGGTAGTTTAGTGAGGAAACACTACTGTTAAGAGACAGAATGGGGTAGTTTAGCGAGGGAACACTACTGTTCAGAGACAGAATGCGGTAGTATAGCGAGGGAACACTACTGTTCAGAGACAGAATGCGGTAGTTTAGTGAGGGAACGCTACTGTTCAGAGAGAGATTGCGGTAGTATAGCGAGGAAACACTACTGTTAAGAGACAGAATGGGGTAGTTTAGCGAGGGAACGCTACGGTTCAGAGAGAGAATGCGGCGGTAGTATAGCGAGTTAATGCTAGTGTTCAGCGAGAGGATGCGGTAGTTTAGTGAGGGAACGCCACTGTTCAGAGAGATAACACGGTAGTATAGCGAGGGAAGTCTATGGTTGAGAGAGAGTACTTGGTAGTATAGTGAGTTAATGCTACTGTACAGAGAGAGAATGCGGTAGTTTAGCGAGGGAACGCCACTGTTCAGAGAGAGAATGCGGTAGTTTAGCGAGGGAACGCCACTGTTCAGAGAGAGAATGCGGTAGTTTAGTGAGGGAACGCCGCTGTTCAGAGAGAGAATGCGGTAGTTTAGCGAGGGAACACTACTGTTCAGAGACAGAATGTGGTAGTTTACTGGGGGAACACTACTGTTCAGCAAGAGAATGCGGTAGTTTACTGGGGGAACCCTACTGTTCAGAGAGAGAATGCGGTAGTTTACTGGGGCAACCCTACTGTTAAGAGAGAGAATGGGGTACTTTACTGAGGGAACGCTACTGTTCAGAGAGAGAGAATGGGGTAGTTTAGCGAGGGAAGGCAGCTGTTTCAGTGAGAGAATGAGGGAACGCTACCGATGACAGAAATTTCGTGAGGAGGAACAGTGACCCAAGCAGATGAACCCACAATTTGGAGGAAGACTAAAAGTATAGGCATGACATGAAAGTAGGAAAACGCAGGTCAATCCAAAATTTAACAGAGAGAAAAGAAAACAAAGAAAGCAAAGAAGAGCACATCAGAAGGTCCACAGAACAAAAGAAAAATATTGAGTCATTAACTCCTTCTAGGTCCAACCAGAGCCTCGTCACCAGCAAAGTATTACAGAGACAATGCCATTCTTGACTTGAAAAAACCCCAGTATGTGTATGTAGAGATGGATAAGAGAGAAAGAAAAGGCTGAACCAAGTGAAGGAGACACACATAGAAAGAAGACAAGAAAGGTCCTGAGATGTTTGGGGCTCCCCAAGGTAAAGTAAAGTCTTAGACAATCAGAAGAATTTTGCCTCAAGCCATGCACTGAGAGAAAAGTGTGCGAAAGAAAGAAAAAACAATAAAAGAAAAGCCTTTCTGAAATATCAGGAACCAGGTAATAAAGTACTGGTGATGAAATCAAAAAAAGAAATAGGTTTCAATCGAAAACAAATTCAGCAAAAGGAAAGGATCTCCAACAAAAAGACAAAAAGATCCAAGATTTTAAGAGACGACACTAGTTGCAAGACTAGTTTAAAGTGAAGAAACAGAAGCGGATTTTAGGTGCTCATCTCTTTGAACTGCATGGCAAGTTCCACCTGGAGAATGAAGATATCCAAATAAGTTACACATCCTTTTGCAGATGAAGGCCATGTTGGGTAGTTCCACCAAAGAAGGATAGGGAAACGTGTGCATGCAAACAGCATGAAAACATGCAGCTTCTAGTTGATATCCTGGCCAAAAAGTATGTATTTCAAAGTAACATGCATGAGCTTGTGAAGGAAGCTTTCTGTTCGACAGACAACTATTACTGCATGTATGGTTTATGTAGGAGATGGGAGGATCGGAATATATTGGAAGAACGTCCCGGGCCAAAAATAAGTTCCTTATATCCGTCAGTTCATTATAAGCATGTTCGTTATTAACGTAGTTTCCTGTAGTATGCCCATTAATGTCATACTCTGCTGTATATATGCTGTATATATGGTTGTAACGAACTACGGTTATAACGAACAAAAAATAGCGGTCCCTTTGCGTTCATAATAACTGTAGTTCACTGTTCATGGAACCAGTGGAGAACATAGAAACAAAGGAAGATTATCAAATCCAAAGTGAAAGAGGTGACTGTGAAAGAAGGTCTAGTGGTAGAGCGTCCGCCCGGAGAGCGGAAGGTCCGGGGTTCGATCCCCGGCCCCGTCATACCAAAAGACGTTAAAAGATGGTACTTGTTGTTACCCTGTCTGGCGCTCGGCATTTAGGGGCTAAAACAAGGACTGGTCGGCTCGGAGTCAGTACACTGTGTCTGAGTGGGGTATTCATGTTAAACTGCGGCATGGTATCAGTGAGCTAGCACTATAAATCGGCATCAGTCCGGACTAGTACAAGCAGCCACACACACACACGTACACGCACGTCGCTATATAAGTGCAATAATCTTGGACGCGACGTTAAACCCCATTTCACCTCACCTCACCTCAAGTCAAAGATGGACACATACAAAGTTCACAATTTTCTCATTATCGAGCAATCAAAAGCAATTTGAAATCCAACAAAGACCTTGTTCATGTTGACTTTGTTGTAAACTTTGAATGCAAACTTGGCATGGAAATTCTGAGTATACACTTCGGTGCTTCTCAGAAACAAATCATACTCTGGCAAAGATAATGGATCACATCCTTTTTGCACCGTGATTCTTTGAGGCATGGTCCAAGTGCCATATGGGCTCATCTCAATCTAGTATTGAACAAGATTCAAAGCAGGATCCCGAACCTTGACACCATACGCTTTTACAGCAATGGACCATCAACACAATACAAACTAAAGGGATTGTTTTCCCTATTCTCTTATGAAATGGCAGACAGGGGAATTATGTTTGCATCTTCGAATTTCCATGAAGCAGGGCACGGCAAGGGTGCTCTTGATGGAATCCCGGGTGCTCTAAAAAGATCAGCCAACTTGATAGTTCTTCATGGCAAATATATCACTGATACAGCCATATTAAATAAAACGAGGCATCAGCTGTTCTTGCAAAGGAGACATTCAGCATCCAGGTCATCAGCTTATCTTTGCTTTCACAACCAGATACAACACTCTCTCGGTTACAGAGCACCCGCAATCTAGCAATGCAGATACAACTAAGTCTCAGTCAAGGACAGCAAAGAAAGCGATAGTGGCAAATCGGTGTGCGAAAATGTTCTCAATCAAGGCAAAACCCCAGGCATCTCCTGTTGCCGTGAAGCACCCTCTATTTATAGTAGTGCAAACAGAAGACATACTTCTTCCGGAGATCAAACCAAAGGAAATAGCATGTTCTGGAAAGAATGCTGTTTCATGAGAAAACTTTGAAGTCTTTGAGGGACGCATTTGAAAAAATCGAGACTGAGTGCAAAAGATTAGCAAAGACAAAACGAAATGTGAAATATGTAAGATCATAGGTCCAGAGATCGATTGGACGGCACTGACCCATTATCCCGAAGACATTGCCTTTGCCCCAGTAGAGTGCCAACTGATGAGAACTGTCGCCAATCTTCAGGAGGTGTACTAGTTTGGGGGAACCCAAACAGAGCTACCGAGATTCGAATTCGCATTGCTGTTAAATGCCCCGGAAATACATCTGGAAAAAGGACCAGAACAGAATGAACATCAAGGAAACTGAGGATAAAACTTTTCAATGTATTCAGATGGGTATGCGTCTGGAAATAGCTTTGATAAAAATGTCAAAGAAATCTTTTGGATGGAAATCTTGAAAATTGTACCTGACAAGACATTTATGGGAATTTGCCCCGGCAAGTATCTTGAAACGACCTGTATTCGGTATATATAAAACTGGCATGCTGGTGAGACCATAGGTTTAGCATACCCGTTTAAGGCCGCTCTCAGCAATATGCCAGCTATATGACAGCGGTCCGTAAATAATCGAGTCTGGACAAGACAACCCAGTGACTGTCTTCATGAGCATCGATCCACGCAATTGGGACTCGATGACATGTATCAACCAAGTCAGCAGGCCTGACCACCCGATCCCGTTAGTCGCCTCTTATGACAAGCATAGTCACCTTTGAGAGCAAGCATGGGTTCCTGAAGACCTATTCTACCCCGGATCTTCAAGGGTGGCACATCATTTTGATATGGTCGGAATCGTACGATGGATTCTGCTATTGGTATAGACATCTTATGAAGACAAAAACGTTTTAACCGAATTTATTTACACTTGTAAAGGTAATACCAGATGTGTTACAAATTGAAACGATGTGTTAACCCAGAAATCTGTTCGTAAAAGAACTTAGAGTGGAACCAACAAACAAACAACAAGTGATATACAATCAACAAATGTATTATAGAATCCAATACAAATTACTGCACAGCTATATCAATGGCAATTAACAATAGTGTGTTTGAACAATATTTTGTATTATCATATTTGATAGCGATTCATACACAAATAACCATGATATAGTCGAAATCGTACAATCGACTTTATTTTGACAGCGATTTCTTATGAATATAGAAAGGGTTTTGGCGTTTTTATTTTATCTTCTGCTTCTAACTGCAGTGTTATATGCACTTTGGCCCTTTTTGCATATTATCGCATAAATAACATCTATGAGTTCTTGTCTACTTGTAGAAAAAATATTGTATGTTTTCATTGATAGGTTTCTGTATAGCTGCTTAACATTCTGCAAAAGGGCCAAAATCACTTGGCTAGATTTGGGCCCTTTTAGCTCCCATTTCCGTGTATGGCTGAGACTGGTTGTTAAAGAGATTTTGAAAGTTAGAACACATTATTATTTTGTTTCAACTATTTCAACAATGTTGGCATTAGTTTGAATCATTTTAAAGACCTTCAATAGTATGTGTTTGTACTTTCAGTAGTAGTTTATCAATCTCACGTGTTAAATCTCATGCAAATGCCTAAGGGTAAAAAGGGCCTAAATACAGACATTGGTCCTTTGCACCCTTACACAAATTAAAAACGTAAGTTTATTTCCTTTTTTGGATGGATGTTTTTTAAACAATAATTATAGGTCTGCTGTCAAAATGTGTTAAAGTTTAGGAATTTATCGGTGAATAAAAAATATGTATTAGCATGCATATGGTTATTGTGCCCTTATGGCTTTAAGCTTAGACAAACATTTAGTCTATGAAATCTTATATTTCACAAAATCCTTCTTGACTCTAAAAATAACAAAAACAAAACTTCCCTATGCTGTGGATTAGAGCTAGCTAGAGCTGGCTAGACTTGCTTTTGTATGCGTCTCTAGATTTTTTTCCCCATAAAATAAATATATTCCACAGTCATGGTGCAGGATTACGCTTCGTGTGTTGTTCTCACGAAGGCAGTGCGTGTCGTTTCCCTATAAACCATGCTGAACAGACTTGTTATTGTCTAATGTCTACATACTGCTATATTTCAAATTGTATTGCACAATTAACAGCAAAGGTTAGAGCTAAATACAAATGTCGTTTTGCTGGTTGATCAGGAATACAGACTTGAGTTTCCTGTATTGAAAATGTGAACAGCTTGTGATAGGCCCTTGGCGTGAGTTTCTGTGTCCTCGGCAACACACAGCATGCTTCAGCCGGTCACGGCGACACGGAGTCCTTGTGCACTGACTCATAGCGTGTCCATGTTTTTAAAAAAATCTTTTAAATTCTGAATTTTTACTTCACTAGCTGGTACGGAAAAATGTTCGCAACAAAAACAAATTCTTCAAAATCTGAAACACGGCATCTCTCATCGGCTGTATTTATGAGCAGCGATTAGGTAATAAAGCAAATCAAATATTAAACGAGAACTCGCATGTTTCACATTCGGGATATCAACTTCCTCCTTCTGGACGCGACCCGTGAGGTTCCGGGGTAGAATAGGTCTTCAGCAACCCATGCTTTGAACAAATATTTGTAGAAGTATCACTTGTCCTCAACTTGATTCAAATAAATCTGTTTTCTATAAAAAATCTAGGGGGGGGGGGGGGGGCAACTATATATATTGACTAAAACCTATGCAAGTCTAGATCAAGGTATACCAAGTCTAGTATGCAGTCTGTGTGTGTGCTAGTCCTGCGCCATGACTGTGGAATATATATATTTACTAAAAGCCTAGTTTAACCAAAACCAACTCGCTTCCTTGATTATGAATACACCAGAAGAGTAAAGGTTATTTTGAAGAAAAACAAAATCTAATTATTTTCAAGAAATGTTTTCATAGACGTGTGTGTTGCTAGCCTGAGATGGTTGGAAATGCATATGTCGTGCCTATAAGCAAGAACATGCCTCTCTCATCTCACATTACATCAAGACCATTGGTTGTGTGAAGATCAAACATTCGCCCTGGATATCCATCCTAGGCCTTTTTGGAAGCTTAAACACTGTTGCTGCTAGGTTAATATCATTATCACTGACATTTTTCTGTTACAAAGACAGTCACTGACAAAAAGCTACATGTATCATTAATATTCAAATATTTTCTGTACAAATACTGGCTAATCAGGTGAGCTACAACGCGGGGTAGGAGGCTTTAAACACAATACTAATCAGCCATCCCTCCACTTTGGAATCTACCTACCCAGAAACACCCAACCTGCCTGGACTGCCTTCAACGGGCGACCTGAGTGCCTTAAATGGCTTAATTCCTTAACATTGACTTCATTTGTGGTGCCACTGAGATTACTTTGTGGAATATGGCTCTGAACCCACAATGTGACAAGACCAGGTTGTGTACCAGTCCACCCCTACATAACCCTGCCTTCTTACCCATGCAGCCTACCCGGAGACTTGTCATATTCCGATTAATCTTTTGATCGTTTGGCAAACAGCTTAGGCAGGTGTTGCACTGGATGTAGGACTGATAACCTATAACCTGATACCCTTGAACAAGGGCAACCAGTCATCTATCTTTCATGTTTTCAAGTAGCATTACAGAAACTATGGGTACGCATTATCAGACAGTGATGCAATGGGTCAGTTGGTTGGTTGCTAGCACTATGGATATTTCAGATGATACATTTAAATTATTTAAGACTGTAGTCTCTCTCAACCTAAATCCACAGGGTTATTATGTATGGCAAGGTGAAATGGGGTTTAACGTCGCGTTCAAGTTTATTACACTTCAACAGGGACATGCATTCACATGTGTGTGGCTGCTTGTACTTGTCCGGACTTTAACCGTTTAATAGTGATAGCCTACTGAGATACTATCGTCACAGTTTAATATGGATACTCTACTAACACACAGTACTCCGAGACAACCAGTCCTTGCTTTAGCCCCTTAATGTAGAGCGCCAGGTATCAGTTGTTACTTGTTTGGTATGGCATGGTCAGGGGATCGAACCACCAACCTTCCGCTCTCCAGGCTGATGCCCTATACACTAGACCACGAGGCAGTCTGTCAACTGTTCAAGAAGGGTTACAGATACCATGGACATGCATTAACATAGGACACATAGTAGTGAACATGCTAACATTTCCTTGCATATCTGACTCATGAACATCCCAGTAGAGATGGGTCTTCAGCAACCCATGCTTACCGTAAGAGGCGACTAACGGATCGGGTGATCAGGCTTGCTGACATGGTGGATGCATCGTAGCCCAATTAGGTAGATCGACACTCATGATGTCCATCAGTGGATTGTCTGGTTCAGACTTGATTATTTACAGACTGATGTCATTTAGCTGGAATATTGCCGAGTGCAGCCTAAAGTACAAAGAAACTAAAGACAGAAACCTTGCATGTCTTGTGTGTTGGGTGCTGTGATTGTTGAACTTGCCTAGTGAGTGAGTGAGTGAGTTGGGTTCAACGCAGCTTTTAACAGTATTCCAGTTATATCGCTGTGTGTCAGCTTAATGTTGGAGGAAAGCCCGAAGTGATGCAGGTCTCAGATGTGTACACGGGTATGGTGCTGACAAACCTAGAAACATACTCGAGGCGAACCCACAATCATAGGTTTCTAGCGTGCCCAAGGGACGCAACTGTGCACAGCGAATCCGGGCGCAACTGTGCACAGCAAATCGCAGCGCCTTAGACTGGGCCACCCGTGCCCCCGAACTTGCCAAGTTGACCAATGAAACTATTTTGTACCTAATGGGTTAATCCCTATCCTTCATTCCCTTGGTTCCACCAAGCTGTCTTAGCGAGAAGACAATCTTACAACATGGTGAGTTTGGTGGAATGTTGCCTTCAACAGAACCGGTATTTTAGTCAGATCACAGCTGCAGCTTGATGTGGGAGGAGAGAAACCCAGCAACAGGCATGAATAAGAGACTTCACTGGTCTAAACAGACTTAAAATAGTCATAGCACTGAGATGGCTTTGTGGACAGAACTCCTGAACAACATGGGACTTGCCTCTCATGCATATTCATCAGTGTCAACAATCTGGTCGAGCTATGTCAGTGTTTATGAAGTTTCAGAGTGAATTCTGGGTTCCAAGTGAAATGATGATGATGATGACAACAACAACAACAACAACAACAATAATGTGTAAATTTGTACAGCACCAAATCCATCCCTAAGCATGCTCAGAGTGCTAACATTATACCCCCAGTCAAAGGATCAGTGAGCACTCAAATGTTAATTCTCAGCTCCCTAGGGAGAATCCAACACAAGCCCTCCCTGTAAGACTTAAGGATCAGATGGAACTCCAGTACTATGTATTGTGCTGGAGTCTTCATAATAAGAACAGAATTCACAGTGTTAACATATTTAATGACGAAATAAATGAAGCGATACACTGGACAACCTCAATCATCGAAAAGACATGATGTCTGCTATAATATAGATCATAGTGTGCATAAAACTGACAATGTACAGTTGCAGTATGTACACACAAAGTCCCAGCCACCTCGCCATGACAACAAATTTACAGAAAAATCAGCTTGCAACTTAAGCGACACTCTTTTAAATGTTACCTCTATGAATCTATCAGTCACTGCCATCAGCCTTTTTCAGACACCTAACATGCGAACCTATTGTGTCTTGGGTCACTTTGTGTCTTGGGCAGAGAGTCTGCACCATCGCCCTTCTTCAAAACTCATGCTAATAAAAAAACCAAGTCATATAGGAAGATGTTTTCTTTAACTATCCATGTAAACGGGTTACAAAAGTGGGTGGCGAAACAACTACTCTCAAAGCTGCGGGCATGGTACTATTCAATAATGAATACAGACTTCGTTATTGTAATGAGAAAGGTCTCCCTTGAGATCTCAGATTGTACACATTCAACAAAAGCCTACCAATAGAAAAGCTGACAGACAGGAGGCACCTGATCATATAATACTGAGCATATCAAGCAGATTTTACTGTAGCTTCAGTCACTTGGAGACACCCGGTTATCAGGAATGCAGTCGCAGCAACATACTTCAACAGCAGAAATATGACAATAAGTAGGTAAGCTCATAACAATCTGCTTAAAGTGTGAACACTGCATGCCCATTATCAATAAAGAGAGCTGGGCCTGGTTTCACAAAGCGACTGAAGACTTATGACAATCATAGCGCTAAGATCTCTTTGCGAAACCAGCCCTGGTCAGTAATGAACTTTGAAATTTATCAATCATTGGCAGAAATAGCACAATTTGTTACAAATGTTAAGCAATGGTACACACAAACACACTATAAGAAAAATATCAGAGTGATATTGCATGATCAAGATCTTTTTAACTGTTAAAAACATGGGTAGATTAACCAGATAAGGTGGGTAATGATAGTTGAGCTATCTTGTCTGTTGAAGCACACTGTCAGGATCAATATATTGACACATTTAACAGACACCATTACCATTAATATAAATAGAACAATATTATTTGGGCCAGAATATAGGACTTCATGAGTTATCTCCCTTTAACAAAATGTATACATACAGCTGTTTTCTCATATATGTTATTACGTAGGTAAACACAATTTAGTTCTTGTTGGCTGTTGGGACATCAATTGTGAATGACTCACTGCTGTCATATTTACAACATTAGATAAACAGAAAGCTGTTTCAGTGATAAATCGAACATGTTTTCAATAAACAAGTGTCCGTTTTGAAAACTGATCTTTCAAAACAGAAAACTACAACACATAAGTAAATACACTTCATAATGGAAAAGTGATGTTAGAAATAAATATACAACATTTCAAATTCCAGTTTGATATCAAACACCAATCAAAGACACCATTAATCAGTAAGACACAGTGTTTTAACTCATAATTTGTACCACCATTTCAAGAATTTAAAACACCATACAAGAACTTCTAGTCTCACATCGATAAATAAAAGCTAGTATGCATCTTTAATAACATGGAGCTATTTATGATAAATAATAATCTCCTGTGCTGCAATTATGATCATGTCTTAATTACACCCAATTACTAAAATAAATTAGCTACCATATTCTTTAACATGTTTATATCGTCCATGTATCTATCCAAGACTGGGCTCAGCATTGTGAGATGTATCTACAATTTCATTGACAAAATAAATAGTGGTGGATTATATCACATGTTTTAGACAGGAGTTGTACACCAAACTGAATGTTTCAATACACATTATATTACCTGTGCTAGGATGTTATAAGTAACTTGTTACTTCCTATTCAATAAATCTCTAAAACTAATAAATATTGTTTACAATGAGCCACATGTTGATTAACTGACACAATATCACATGTCTATTAAGTTAATATAGACACTGTCTACTAGACCAGTCTACAGAGTGTGATCACTGCCATGTGTTTCCCTACCCCATCACCAAGTCTGACATCCATACAAACTCCACTAGTGAACAACAACACACATATATACTATTCAAAGGAAGTCGAAGAACACCGGATTCCTTCATCTTACTGTAGTTAATGTGTCATGGCATGAGTTGGGTGTTCTTGAACCTCTTTTGAGTAGAATATATAATGTCCTTATGTCGGTAGAAAACTGCTTGATTGGAATATTTACAACTCGGTGAGCTCCATGCTGTACATAAGTGAGTATTGTTGAACTATTGCATCTTTCTGTAATATTAATCATTCCTATTGAAAAGTGTGCAAGCTTACACGCTGCTGTGAGAATAATTATCTCAAACATGATGCAACATAACTGCCGGTCAGGTTGTAAGGACTAGTAGTTTTTGTGGTAGAAGTTTAAACATTTAAAGCAGGGGTTATAGGCGTAAATCTTTGATTCGCCCAATGCAGAACTAGCCGGACATAGTTGTGGCCTAGTTGGATTTATGTAGGTGTTTCCTCTTGCCATTTGCATAGCACTAGATCTTGCACATCGGATACCCTATAGCACTAGATCTTGCACATCGGATACCCTATAGCTAGCCGGACATAGTTGTGGCCTAGTTGGATTTATGTAGGTGTTTCCTCTTGCCATTTGGATAGCACTAGATCTTGCACATCGGATACCCTATAGCACTAGATCTTGCACATCGGATACCCTATAGCACTAGATCTTGCACATCAGATACCCTATGGCACTAGATCTTGCACATCGGATACCCTATAGCACTAGATCTGGAGGCTTGAGTGTTAGAATCACACTGATATTAACAGCAGCTGAACAAACCTTTTCACACTGTTAAACATGCATACTGTAGAAATGAGGTAAGAAGTACAAAAAAGTCTAACCCAAAACACTCAATTTGCATTCAACTGAAACTATGGAATACCTGACATCTTTAAATATGCAAAGCACTAAACTCTAACATGAACAAAGTGGAGATATTTCATAATTTGATTAACATCATACAGCACAAAATCAAGTAAAATACCATGTGCTTTTGAGAAATCCTATTATCTATCAAAATATGATCCGACCAGGACTTATTCTAGTTGTCATTCCAATAGTATCATCGTGGACCCATACAAGCACAGAGAACAAAAGGTTACATGATCTATTATTTAGCAATTATCAACCTACATTGACATAATACAAAACAAAAACCAACCCAGACAGTCTCCGACATTTCAATCCCATAACACAGTCCTTACATGTCAACGTTACAATGTATTCCCAAGGGTACCTTTTTTGTAAAATATGGACATTATTTTGTCTTATATTTTAATTTGCAAATAATTTTAGTTCTAAAATATGTTTTGAGGCTGAAACGATTCACTGCTCGGCTTGTTTATTTTGATCAACATGACACAATTCAATCAGTATCCATACATATTATTTCCAAATTTGTTTAAATTATCTGCACCATCAGATAGTCCACAAACTGGTACTGGCCGACATTTTGGCTTCTTCCAACGGAGTTTAATATTCAGTCATGTATTTGCCTTCAGATACATGAACACTTGACATCAAAACTTGATATTTGAAAACAATTTTCCCTCTTTCCAAATAAGAATACATCCATGACATGATATTCTGAAAATGATATCATGATCATGATGATATATATTGCATCATGATAATGAACAGTGTATTGTTTCAGCCTAAATATGTGTTCTGTTATAGATGGTTCCCGACTTGGGTTTATAAGAACTATATACAGGTTGAAGGTGCTTGATACTGAACCAAAGCAGCAACACGGATGGGCTATATTTCTTTGTTCAGCTTTACACTGCAGTGAGGCTCATGAGCTCATGAAACAACAGTCATCTCAAAAACACAGGACAGACAAGGAGAAGTAGAACTGTCACTACCGACGTCGATGATGTGGCCAGCTTTCGAGGAAGCAGTCGCTGGTGTTGTCAGGGACTCGGCGGTGACCGTGCGTCATGTGACAGTGGTAGACTGTCCTCGGAATACTTAGACACTTCTCATACAAATCCAATCGTTCACTATCAAACCTTGACTGCAGTCACTCATACATAGTCTGGTCTGTGGGGGTCCCATCTTAATGACCTGACTTGGAATGCTGGATTAGCCACTGCAATGTGATGTCTGGAACAAACAAATCAAGTAGATAGGTTAATACAAATGAAGCAAATAAATAGTAAACATGGGTTTCAACACATTAGGCATCCTTTATATTAAATAAACAAACGACATGTGAATAAATGGTTAAGTTCTTTGCAAAACGTCAAAGATTGCTGACTTATTAACCAAGTTGCATACTGAGAAGCATACTCATATTGACATAGGTGATAAAATTATTATGACAAATTCATGTCCTTACCTATATTTTCCTTTTCTTTGCAAGATATAGAGTAACAACAGATTTCTCTATCTTGGATTGCCGACAGATTCCTGCAAGGGAAAACAATAGTAAGAAGCAGTTCTCAATGTGTTGGACTGAGTACGATCTACAGTCAGCTTAACACTTCACATACACCAGAGATGTTAAAAGTAAGATAAACAGTTAATTCCTAATATTCTGGTTTGGTCCAACCCTGTCAAATAGGTGACAAATGTAGAATTAGGGCACAATGGCGAACAAAATGATCTCCAAACAGAGGACTGCATCACTGACTTGTCTTAAACTATGGATTACAGTTTCATGAGACTTCAGTGCAGATACTGTTGAGAAGAAAATAGGCATGGGAATATTCTGCATCCCAAGTTTGGTGTCAGTGCACACACCAGTATTACCAGCAACAGTTGCTACTTACATCCTCTCAATGAGTTCCTTCTCGTCTAATGCCCCTGCCAGGTCCCGCTTGTTGCCCAGCACCAGTACTGGGATGCCCTGAAGCTGGGGCTTGTCCAGCAGGTTGTGCAGCTCGTTCCTTGAAGCCTCCAGCTTGTCATGATCCGCAGCATCCACCATGTACCTGTAGCATCAATACAGCTGTAGCAACAACATACCACGTACCTGTAGCAACAATACAGCTGTAGCAACAACATACTATGCACCTGAAGCAAAAATACAGCTATGCCAAAACATTATATACTGTGCACCTGTAGCATCAATACAGCTGTAGCAACAACATACCATGCACCTGTAGCAACAACATACCATGTACCCGTAGCATAAATACAGCTGTAGCAACAACATACCATGGACCCGTAGCATAAATACAGCTGTAGCAACAACATACCATGTACCCATAGCAACAATACAGCTGTAGCAACAATACAGCTGTAGCAACAACACAGCTGTAGCCAACAACATACCATGTACCTGTAGCAACAATACAGCTGTAGCAACAACACAGACAGTGTTCAAATACTAACAATGAAAGTCAGGTGTCCTTGTCATAACCCCAATGCAAAAAGTAAAATATTTATCTGTTTATGGGGCAAACCTCAAGGACCCAAGGAACCCTTTACACTAAAAAACTGCCATGTACCTGTAGCAAAACATACCATATATTTCTACTGAAGATGAGCTGACAAGATCCACCATATTTTTACTAGATTTAGTGAGTGAGTGAGTATGGTTTAATGCCGCTTTTAGCAATATTCCAGCAATATCATGGCGGGTGGCACCAGAAATGGGCTTCACACATTGTACCCATGTCGGGAATCGAACCTGGGTCTTCGGCGTGACAAGCGAACGCTTTAACCAATAGGCTACCCGACCGTCCCTACTAGATTTAGGCTCTGGACTAGTGGCAAAAGTCATAGTCAGATACCTTGAAGTGAAGATTACCAGTCAAGTGAAACAACCTCAAGCAAAGGATATGGTGCTGACAGCATAGGTGAATCTAAATCTAAAACTAACCAAATTCATAATTCCTTTGCCTTGGACCACTTTGCAAAAGATCTTGATCCCAACTTAACTGATGGATTAAAAATATAACCATGATTCCGAGGAAAACACACCATTGGGTGAAGACTAAGACAGGAAACAAACAATGGCAGTAGCCTTTGATGAGGTCAAGTAGCATGTGAAGGTCAAGTGTTAGCTTCTCAAGGTCAAGTGTCAGCTTCTCAAGGACAAATATTAGTTTAAGGTCAAGCATCAGATCAAGATCAGGTCCACTGAATTATGTTATGAATTAACAGTGAGGATAATTAATTGTGGATTGATCCCCAGCAACCTATGCTGATCATAAAAGAATACCAAATGGATCTGGTGGTCAGACTCCGTGACTAAGTTGATAATTTGTCATCATGGATCATTGTCCACAATATCAATCACTGGATTGTCTGATCCAGACTATTATTAACAGGCTGCCATCATATAGCAGGAATATTGGAGGGTGTGGCATTTCACAACAAACAAAATGGTTGTTTAATATTTACTGTGATTATTGAGAGCAATATCGCATAAGCTATGACCATTGACTCATTATGGACAACATGTGGAACTCTACTTGATACTCACACAATGGCATTGACTCCTCGGCAGTATCTCTCCCACATGCTTCGAAATCTGGGCTGGCCACCAATATCCCACAACTGTCAAGAAAAAAACAAGACGATTATTACATGTTTGTTTGTTTGTTGTTTAACGCCGCACTCAGCAATATTCCAGCTATATGACGCCGATCTGTAAATAATCGAGTACGGACCAGACAATCCAGTGATTAACATCATGAGCATCGATCTACTCAATTGAGAATGATGACATGCATCAACAAAGTCAGCGAGCCTGACCACCCGATCCCGTTAGTCACCTTTTACGACAAACATAGTCACCTTTTACGGCAAGCATGGGTTGCTGAAGACCTATTCTACCCCGGAATCTTCATGGGTCGATTATTACATGTAAGTTTCACATATCTTACTAACTAATGCACAGGGATGAGAATGGATATTTTCCTTTTCAGCTGTAACTCAAGCATGGTTCATAATTTGGGGGTGTTTATGGGGGATGTTTAACAAAACTGTGGTCACTAAAATTCCCAGATACATGAAGATTCTCACCCCTGAATACATGATAGCCATGTCAACACTATTATTTAATCCATTTGAGTTTGGTTTAATGCTGCTTTGAAAATAATCTTAATTATATTGCCACATGTCAACATATCAAAATAATGTGGAAGGAAAGCTCATTGCGATGCAGGTCTTGTCCGCCCCTTGAACAGTTTTTTAGCAAATTATTCATGGCATATCAGCTTGGAAGTGGGAGAAAAGCCTAAAGTGATGTAATTCCTAAATGATTACCGCTTAGTGAAACCCACAAGCAAGGGTGTGGTCCTGATACACCTAGAATCATAGTCAGGGCAAATCAGGGATTTGAACCCACAACGATAGGTTTCTGATGTGCAAGGGAGGCAACTCAGTACAGTGGACTGCAGTGTCCGAGATGACTGGGCTTCTCGTGCACCCACAATTTTGGCGAACCCAGCTCGCATGGACATAACGCTGACAGAGGATCAAAGATCAGTACCAGGACATGTCTGGGAATTAGAACTCATGGCTAGCAGAATTGAAAAAAACACCACCTGTTCCCCCAACATAAAGACAACGAAAACATACTTCCAGAGCAATAGATAAACTTTTGGTATTTTACGCAGGGGTTATATTTTGATTTTGTATCCACAAGTTTTAGAGGGTATTCAATTTTTTTTACCCACCTGTTTTCTTGACATTTGGGTATTTAACTTAAAACCTGTTTCGGAACAATCCCTGTAAATATTTTTAAACTATGTGAATAGTAGTATACCTGTCTGCGTCTGCTTGCAGCTCCCTCTCCGGGATGCCACTTTGTGTTCATAAAACCTAGCAATGTAAGGAAGGTGCTATTGTTTTAATTACCTATCATCGACCAATTAAGATACAACATGTACATTGACTAGGCACGATGTGCTTTTTAATGGGTATCTATCAGTATGTTTGTTGCAGAAGCTTTTCCGAATGTAACTGTTGATGTGTGAATTTGGTGATTGGCTGATACACAATCATTTTATTTAACAGTTGTAATAGTCGCTATCATTTTATCTTATAGTTGTAATATACGCATTAATTATATTTCAAAAGGGTATTTATAGTTTTTATTGAGCATTTGATACTATAGGATTTGATTTGTCTGCATATTTCAGCTTATTTAATGCATATTTTACGTAAAATATGCAGCTTATCCCGAGCTCTGTATTTCCACACAAACCATTTACCATCTTACTGCAAGATGGAAATAAGAAATACCATAAATAACTGAATTCGCAGCTGTACCCAACATTTGCACAAGGTACACTACAAATATATAAACAACAACAGGGAGTGCTTACTTACCTTGATTGTGACGTTCCCTTTGGTAATCTTCCTCATGTTGAACCCAACTGTGGGAATCATGTCTTCACTGAACTGGCCTGACTGTAAACAGAAGGCAGTCACATGTTAGTAACTGTCTACACAGTCCAATAGTTAAAATTCTGTGTGTCGCTGCTTTCTGTTCAGCAGCAGCCATACCACTCTGGGGTCACATGCATCCTGCATCCTGGTTAAAGTGTTTGCTCATCACGTCGAAGATCTGAGTTCGATTTCCACATGGGTACAATGTGTGAAGCCCATTTCTGGTGTCCCCTGACATGGTATTGCTGGAATATTACTAAAAGTGGAGTAAAACAATACTAACTCACTCACTCACTCACTCACTCACTCACTCACATGCAACCTACAAGGCATGAAAGTGGCAATCATTCTCATGAATCAAGCGGCGTAAACAATATCATTAAAATCTGACCTAAGTTCTCACTACTGCTAAACACCATGACAAAGATCTGAAGACATCCCATTAGGGGTCACAGCAGAACGACCTTTTATCTGACTGATCAGAGCGTTGCTTACCAGATCATGAAAGTGACAATCCGAATTTGATTTCTAATCATACAACCTCGAAAACTTTAACACGGAGTACTCCGAACGATAGTTACAGGTTTAACGACAGAATACATACAATCTAGACCATCTATTAGCCATTCCAGAATGTTCTTTTGTTTAGGTTTCAAATTTGTAATCGAGAATTTGTCAAAATATGTTTGGGAGCGTTGTCGCCAATTTGAAATTAGTGTCGAAAAGCACGAGAAAGCTGTTTTCTGATTGGTCATTCTATTGGTCGGTCAAAGTTCGCGCAAGGTCGTAATGGGATGTCCTCAGATCTTTGTTTAGCGGTAGCGAGAACAAAGGTCTGATTTTAATGAAATTGGTGGCGTAAAACAATACTCACTCACATGCTACCTACAAGGCCTGAAAGTGGCAATAAATCGCATGAATCAAGAACCCTATTGTTTGTTTGTTTGTGGTTTACTCAGCAATGTTCCAGTTATATAAAGGCGGCCTGTTAATAATTGACCCAGACAATCCAGTGATTTATATGAACAACAATCCACACCAAATCTACTTGGTTCTCTCTCACATATATTGCTGGGGAAGCACTTTAATGTTGTTTTTGCAAAAAAATTGCGAGTTCAGTGCTACATGTCAATGTTAAAATAAAAGATCTTAAAACAATGTAAAACTAACACTACGTGTTCTAAGCTACCATACCAGTGTTTAAAATACCTGCCTGACAATCCTCCAGTTTATTGTTATTTTCTGACAAATATTAAACAGTACTATTCTCATGTTTACCTCCTTTTTGTCTTAGTCTAGAAAATTCTTGACAGGTAACATTGTATCCGGTCTGGTAACTTTGTAAAGTCGCCAGTCTAGTTGTCTGACTGAATATTTAGGGAATTTTATACATTGACTATACATAAACATTGGCACACAATATTCTTAGCACTTGGTCTGGGCGAAGCAGGTAACATAACATTGTGCCTCACTGTGATAATGATATAGTGGGAATATTACTTAAAGCAGTGTAAAATCCACTCACTTGCTCAGCACTAACATAGCTTTTTTAAAGGCAGCCCTCAACTTATCTTAAGTGTACTTCCTCTGTGAAGCCACAACTCATCAACACAGCTGGTCATGACAGCGTGTGGATAAATGTCACTTTGACCAGCATTCCTGATTTGTCAAAACATGTCAGCTTAGAGTAGGGAGAGAGCGCCAATGAAGGGATTCAGATGTTCACCACTATGGTGAAACACACGAGCATCATAATGACACAGAATCCTTGATTATCAGGATGAATCTATTATCGTGCTCTGGCACTCTGAAGGGACGCAACTCTGCATAGCAAACTGCAGCACTTGAGTCAACTGGGCTGCCAGTGCGAACTAAAAGAGGCTTGTAAGACCTGAGTAGTTTCAGATCTGTACACTTAAAACCAAATGACCAGAACAATACTGATTAAGTGTCTATTTTCAACAAAAAGTTTCATAATACTTGTAACAAGACACAAAAAATGAAACTGCATAACATTTTACAGACAAACAGTTTAGGCTCAAGCTGAAACATTTTACTATTGTTGGCCCTGTTGCTGGTAGAAAACACAAGACCATTTTTAACTCAACAATTTTTTCAGCTCAAACAAGTTTGAAACAAGGAACAGATTCAGCGTTCCTGTTTACTGGTAATTACCAGTATTTTACCGGTAAAATTAGGCTAGGACCGGTAATTTATGTGACTGCCAGTCCCTGGACCGGCAAATAAAGTACCTTATAGATCTTTGTTGTTGAACAAAACATTGGTGATATTCATTTAAGTACATTTTTCAAACAAAGTCAGCTTGTCTGTTACCATCAGGGTTTCCCCTTGTCTAATTCTAGGTTAAATATCCTTTTGTTGCGACTTCGTCTTAAAATATTTAAAAAAAAAGAATAGAAAATTGTGACTGAAGTTTGTATAAATGACGTATAGAATCATAGAATTAAAAATAACTAATTTTGATACGGTTTTTTATTTGTTGAAAGTTGGGACTGGCAAAAATTAGAGTGGCCAGTCCACAAGGACTGGCAGTTTCAAAAGCCAGCTGGAACACTGTAGATTATTAGGTTTCCATCACAATTATTACCTGAATATTATGATTATCATGAGCCTGGCCTAAGGCATGTTAGGCATTCCAAGTAAATGATGAAATTTACATTGGTTGAACAGAGATTATGGCTGCTGTCTTACATGATCTTTGGTCATCTTAAGCTGTCTGCTCAGTGTCAAAGACATATTTTGAGAGTGGAGAAAATTAGTGTCATTTGTCATTATTTCAGCACAAAGAAAACTGAGTCATCAGTGAGAGATAACATAATTGTCTTCGTTGTACTGATGTTGAGAAACTAGAGGACAGTTTTCACTTATATATATATATATATGTTATGACACAATGTTTTTTATAAAACAGTAGGATAAACACACAAATATAAGAACAAAGGAATGGAAACTTGCACTAACCCCGACCAGTTTTCTTAATGTTAAAGGTACCTTAAGGGCTAATAGAATTTCAAACATTTTGGGTGGGTTATTGCTGTATGTTATCACTATTTGGTCTATAAGTATATCTCTATTATTTAACACTCCGAGGCAAGGGTTACAGCCGGAGGTTTGACCCCCTAAGGATCATGAAGGAGTTCCTGATCAAAAAGGGGATCCAGGGACTAAGGAAGGAGTTGGGGGTACCCTCTCTTAACTCTTAACACAACTAACCCTAAAGATCAAAGAGGCAAGCTCAGGGTAGACATAACAACAAATTTGCCTGTAGCCAGTAGGGATTGCTCCATTTAAAAGTAACAGGCCCTTCTGCAAAACTAACTGGCCCACAACTATATGGTGGAGGCCACGAAGTGGCTGAACCTGAGGTAGCATTTTTTAACTCCTCACCCCTAAAACACCTTTTCCTGCACTCTAAGATTAAATCTTGGCTTCCATTTGCCTCATTTCGTGGTGATGTATCAGCAAATAAAGACCTTGTACACAACATTACAAAATGGCGTCTGATTGTCATTCTACTGAGACGACTGACATGTATCTTTCTTTGAGTTAACCATCCACACCACCTCATTCTCCACTATAAAATACATTTTTATTGAAATTACATGATTCACAATCATAATCAAACAAAAATTAAACATACACAGAAAAGGAGTGAAATTTTGACTTGCCAGATGCGATGTCTACTGTATGTTTCAGCCAATAGCTAAATTGACCCCTGCATCATGCAAGATGAGTAAAGCAAGAGTGACAACCTGAACAATTAGCGGTAAAGTGGTGTCTTGTTACACAGATTATGGGTCTATCACTGTTAAGTTAAGACCCACTCACTTGATGGTGGACCTAATGACTGTCTCTAACTTATGAGTGAGTATGTTTTTACGCTGCTTTTAGCAATATTCCAGCAATATCACAAAGGGGGACACATTGTATCCATGTGCGGAATTGGGCCCAGGTCTTCAGCGTGACGAGAGAACACTTTAACCACTAGGCTACCCCACAACCCCTGTTAACTTATGAATAGAAGTAGGCCTCAGGTTAAAAGCATCAATAATCATTATGGAAATTATGAAAGACTTACAGACAATTGGTCTGGCATATTAGACTACCACAGATCCTGGCAAACAATATGAGGAGGAAGTTTTAGAAGCCTGTGATTCAACTGGATTTTTCATGCCAGATGGAGTTCAATCTATCTGGTATGACAAAATCAATTGAAGATAATTAGGAACTGGAACTGATAGAAGTAAGAGGCTCCATTGACTGGAGCCTATTTCCAGTTGGTTTGTTTGTGTTTAACACTGCACTCAGCAATATTCCAGCTGTATGACGGCAGTCTGTAAATAATCAAGTATGGACCAGACAATCCTGTGATTGATTGACACATTTGGGATACGATGACATGCATCAACCAAGTCAGGGAGCCTGACCACCAGATCCCATTAGTTGCCTCTAATGACAAGCAGTCGCCTTTTATGTCAAACATGGGTTGCTGACGACCTACTCTACCCCAGGTCCTTTTTCTAGTCAAGGTCTAGGTGTACCTTATCTTATTCTTAATGGAGTCTCATGAGAACCAAGTTACACTAATATTATCATAGTGTCTATTTCTTGTGCAGGTCTAGACACTATGATAATACTAGTGTAACTTGGCTATCGTGAGACTCTATTATAAAATAAAATATGGTACACCTACAGAATACCTGATAACCATGATACCTATCTGCCATGTTTGTTTGACGCTGCTAATATATAAAACTCAAAATACACAGAATAATGAACTCCAGCAGGATTTTGTACATTGAATATCAAAGCAATTCATAAACATCGAAAACTGGACATCAACATTGAAATATTCATCAAAAATAGAAGTTCCATAATGCTGTGCGGCAACCTCATCAGTGACATCTATCAGGGCCACATTTCAACAAACATAGTATTTTTCATTAACTTCGGAAACGTAAAATGACAAAAGACAGCATGTCTTTCAGGTTGTATGTATGTGTGTGTCTCAGGGAGGGAGAGGCAAGACCCCCAATTCTGTTATTTTTGCGAGGTCTCTATTTATGTCAGCTTAAAAACCTTAGAAACTGTTACTAAGGAAGGTTGGTTGGTTTGTTGTTTAACGCCCCACTCAGCAATATTCCAGCTATATGATGGCGGTCTGTAAATAATTGAGTCTGGACCAGATAATCCAGTGATTAATATCATGACCATTGATCCACGCAATTGGGATCGATGACATGCATCAACCAAGTCAGCAAGTCTTACCACCCGATCCCATTAGTAGCCTTTTAAGACAAGCATAGTCGCCTTTTACGGCAAACATGGGTTGTTGAATATGAACAATATGGCGGAAGGTATCAATTATTCTACCCTAAAGAAACTCTATTACCTAGCCCTCAAGTAACTTTAATAGTAACATGTTGCTAAAATCAACTCATTCAACGTTTCTAATATACCAATACACCCAAGCCTAGCAACTGAACTATTGCACTAAATTCTCAATGAATCCGACCCTAACTAATTCTAACTAGTTGTTAAACTAGTGCATGAATGTTTCGTCTAAATATTATGGACGAATGTCCTTGCACGAACCATATGATTGTGAGTCACTGGCCAACTAAATGTTGGAAAATGACTGAACAAAGGATCCATCACTCGCGCTGTCAAAATTATATATAACCATTACACAGCGCGATTTCGCTTCCATGTCCACGTTTACGTGTCCCGAACGTGATTTAAGGAAAATGTTTACTTTAGTTTCATAAGACGTCGGAGAAGAACAATCTGCACGAGGAAGTGACGTGCTGAGTTGCTAGTAGGCGGTTTCAATCACGCTCGTTGCAATCGGGATTCACAGCTGACTCCAACTTACCGCTATTACGTTTACAAATGTAGTTTTACCAGAATACTGTAAGCCTACAAGTGTTAGTTCCATCTCTTCTTTCCAGAAGAGACTTTTGAACCAGTCCAATATCTTTTGAATCATAGCAAACATGGTGATAAACAAGATATTCCAAGTGACAGTCGACTGAACGCCTCTCAATTTTTCCTAAACCGGAAGGACACACAGTTCTCTGAACATCACATGACACACTGAGGCCAAAGGTCAATTCCATGAGATATTTTCATGAAAACTTATTTGAAAACAAAATTGCGACCTCAGCACATCATCATATCATCACCATTAACTTTGAAGAATATTTTTATTCTAGAGCTTAAGCTAAAACGGCCCATCAGCAAGACGTCACCGAGCGAAAACGGCACCTATTGGCGTAAACGAAACCTCGCCTACAGCGAAAACGGCTACCATTGCCTGGCGAAAACGGTTGCACATACAGCGACCAGAACACGGCACCTTCATTTTTTCTTTTTTATCTTGGTACTAAATTAAATGAAATTTAACTCACATGGTCACTTGCAAACACAAATAATTGTGAAATGTTAATAGCCTTAGAACAAGTCTGCATTTCACGTTTTACCCTGCAGCCATTACCTTTACCCAATGGTATATTTTTAATTATACCGCCCCAACTACTAAAAATCAGAGACCATGAAATAGATTTTATGATCTCTGTGAAAATATACAGAAAATGATGTTGCTTTCTTCGTTTAAAGGGGCACTGATCTAACGCAATTCCCCGGGACTGGTTGTTGCCTTTGTTATTGTTTTTTCCCGGTGAGTACCCGGATGTATGGCAGAAATCTTGACTAGTTCGCGACCTCTGTTGCGCCATTCGTAAGCGTATTAGTCACTTTTATGGGTAGTAATAAGGGCGTATGGTCACATTGATCAACAAAATGAAACACAGTTTTCGAGATAATAAGGAAACGTAGGTATCTTTGTGGGTAGCATCGGTAATGGTGACGAAGTTTTGATAAGTCACTTGTTTGGTAATTTTGCGATTTTCGTTTTCACTATTTTGACTTGCAACACTAAGTAAATATTTCACCTGAGCCTTGCTTTTTTTATAGTGTGTATATTTTTTTACCGTCAAAATATGTAACATTTTCAAATTTATTAAACGCCTAAATATTCAGTTATTTTACAAAGTGACTGAAAAACATTTCCATCTGTCTTATTATGATAACGAATTCCAAACATTTTGATGTTTAAGGCACGTGGGATTACTTTCCCCCAAGCCGGTGCCAAAATCCGTTCGGCATAAGCACGGAGAACTATTTCTTATTTTATTCTCATATGGTTGGCGTACTTTGTATGTGAAACACACGGCCCTTAAACGACGCGCACACGCATGCACGCAATCACACGCACGCGCATACCTCATGAAATCAAACTGCATGTGGAACAGTTATTACAGATCAGGCGATCCATACATCGCAACAGAAGACCTCGGAAATTCCAAAACATGTAGAATACCTTCAGGGAAGTAGTATACACATTAATTTTGAGTCACATGATAATATTTACGACCATCCCGGTAGCACCTGACTGAGAACAGCTGACGGTTCACTGTTCCAGCAGTAGGGTCATGGAGAAGTTGTCTGCGGTTGTCGTCTTGTCGGTCCTTGTAGCAGTTTATGCTGACACCCCAGCTAACTGTACATATGAAGATGTGAAAGGGACATGGATATTTAACGTTGGACCGAGAGATGGGGATCGCACGTTAAACTGCTCCACTTTTTGTAAGTTTTTTTTATCCCAAACGCCAAAATTAAATGTGAGCTTTTGATTCACACCACCATGCACAACCCCTCCCATTTCAGTAAACGAATAACCATTAGCGTTCTAACAATCAGATTTCAGTTTCTGATCTAGAGATATACATTAAACAATTCTATCCAATGTGTCTTTTTTTTTAAGATTAATTTTAATAGTTTACTTGCAAAAAATATCCACAGTTATCAAATAAAAACTTTATATGTAAACATTCATTGAGAAAATATGTCTGAAAGATTTCTGCCTGTAACTCCTGCCTAACATTTTCCCTTGGTTAGGGCAACCTGACCCTAACCCTACAGAAATGATGTTTTGATACTCCCAGCCAAGGGTTATGATATTAATTTTACAAGGCAGGGGTTATCGGTTAGATTCTAACACTGGTTACGGCAGACATTTTACCTTTGTGTTTTATACTTCCACAGCATCTGGTGAGGAGACCCTAGAAGTGACCTTGTACTTCCCTGACCTTGCTGTGGACCAGTATGGGAATGAAGGATTCTGGACTCTCATTTATAACCAGGTGCACACACATCTAGGGCTGGGATGGTACCTTGGGTATTCAGGTCAGGGGGGTACTAAGTAGGCCCCGGGCACCCACAGGACTACGCGAACCCGTGGTTAGTCATGTGACATATTGTTTAATGATACAAAAATTATCTTGAACTCCATGGTCACACTACAAGTCACTAATGTTCGCATTTCTTGCTGACTATGAATGCATTCCTTCTGACTCTTTTATGTTTGATTAAAGATAAAGCAACTTCATTGAATGCATGACCAGATTGTTTTATATGTGTATCTAAATACATACTAAGTTCAAACTATTCCCAAACGGACATTTTGTACCCATCTCTTGAGACCTACAGCGGATGCCCAGGTAGGGATGCTTAATAGAGGGTTGAGTACCCAGATAGTAAATTTAGACTCGTTCCAGCCCTACAAGCATCAGTAAACTGTATGTAAAGTTTGTAAACACATGAGTATGGCTATTAAAATATTAAACATAAATGTTCACAAACAGTGTTCAACATAAATACCAGTAATGATCGCCATCATCGGCAGTCCTAACTGCATTTTCAAAGTAAAACAAATTTCTCGATTTTCCCGAAATTGTCTTTAATATGTTTAACCCATCAGAATGATACGTGTATTTGTCTATTTTATCTTTTCAGGGCTTTGAGTTTGTCATTGCTGGAAGAAAATATTTTGTTTTCTCGAAGTATGAATCCTCTGGAAAGAAAGTCACCAGCATCTGTGATCAGACAATGCCAGGATGGTCACATGACATATTTGACAGAGAGTGGTCATGCATAATCGGGAAGAAAGGCACCCCTGTCCCACGCAAGACCTATGTGGATCCTCTTGCAACACGGTAAAACTCATGTCTTTCTGATTGCAGATACTGTTATCTTTCAATGACTGGAAGGAGATGTAGAGGGATGTGAAATTACTGTTATATATCATTCAGTCTCCTAAAGCAACTTAAAGGCTGGTAATGTCAATGTAGCAGCTTTGCAGATTTTTATACTTTACTTAATCACAAATGCTTGACAAAATGACAGGATGTTCCTGTCTGCTCATCCAGTTGATTATCTACAAGTTATGTCAGCATAGGCCTTATTAGTAACAGGGGCACGGGTTGCCCAGTCGTCTAAGGCGCCGCAATTCGCTGTGCAGAGTTGCGTCCCTTGGTCACGCCAGAAACCTATGATTGTGGGTTCGAATCTCGGTTCGCCCCGATTATTTTTCTAGGTTTGTCAGCACCATACCCATGCTCGTGGGTTTCACCAAAGTGGTAAACGTCTGAGACCTGAATCACTTCGGGCTTTCCTCCCACATTAAGCTGACACGCCGCGATATAACTGTAATACTGTTAAAAGCGGCGTTAAACCCAACTCACTCACTCTAGTGACCTGAGGCAGATATACAGAGATGTTATTTTACTGTTATCCTGTCTTCAAGTGACCTGAGGCAGATGTACAGAGATGTTATTTCTCTGTTATCCTGTCTTCAAGTGACCTGAGGCAGATGTACAGAGATGTTATTTCTCTGTTATCCTGTCTTCAAGTGACCTGAGGCAGATGTACAGAGATGTTATTTTACTGTTATCCTTTCTTCATGTGACCTGAGGCAGATGTACAGAGATGCTATTTCTCTGTTATCCTGTCTTCAAGTGACCTGAGGCAGATGTACAGAGATGTTATTTCACTGTTATTCCGTATTTTAGTGACCTGAGGCAGATGTACAGAGATGTTATTTTACTGTTATCCTGTCTTCAAGTGACCTGAGGCAGATGTACCGAGATGTTATTTTACTGTTATCCTGTCTTCAAGTGACCTGAGGCAGATATACAGAGATGTTATTTTACTGTTATCCTGTCTTCAAGTGACCTGAGGCAGATGTAACGAGATGTTATTTTACTGTTATCCTGTCTTCAAGTGACCTGAGGCAGATGTACGGAGATGTTATTTTACTGTTATCCTATCTTCTAGTGACCTGAGGCAGATGTACCGAGATGTTATTGTACTGTTATCCTGTCTTCAAGTGACCTGAGGCAGATGTACAGAGAAGTTATTTTACTGTTATCCTGTCTTCAAGTGACCTGAGGCAGATGCACCGAGATGTTATTTTACTGTTATCCTGTCTTCAAGTGACCTGAGGCAGATATACAGAGATGTTATTTCTCTGTTATCCTGTCTTCAAGTGACCTGAGGCAGATGTACCGAGATGTTATTTTACTGTTATCCTGTTTTCTAGTGACCTGAGGCAGATGTACAGAGATGTTATTTCTCTGTTATCCTGTCTTCAAGTGACCTGAGGCAGATGTACCGAGATGTTATTTTACTGTTATCCTGTCTTCAAGTGACCTGAGGCAGATGTACCGAGATGTTATTTCTCTGTTATCCTGTCTTCAAGTGACCTGAGGCAGATGTACCGAGATGTTATTTTACTGTTATCCTTTCTTCAAGTGGCCTGAGGCAGATGTACAGAGATGCTATTTCTCTGTTATCCTGTCTTCAAGTGACCTGAGGCAGATATACAGAGACGTTATTTCACTGTTATTCCGTATTTTAGTGACCTGAGGCAGATGTACCGAGATGTTATTTTACTGTTATCCTGTCTTCAAGTGACCTGAGGCAGATATACCGAGATGTTATTTTACTGTTATCCTGTCTTCAAGTGACCTGAGGCAGATGTACAGAGATGTTATTTTACTGTTATCCTGTCTTCAAGTGACCTGAGGCAGATGTACTGAGATGTTATTTTACTGTTATCCTGTCTTCAAGTGACCTGAGGCAGATGTACAGAGATGTTATTTTACTGTTATCCTGTCTTCAAGTGACCTGAGGCAGATGTACAGAGATGTTATTTTACTGTTATCCTGTCTTCAAGTGACCTGAGGCAGATGTACTGAGATGTTATTTTACTGTTATCCTGTCTTCAAGTGACCTGAGGCAGATGTACAGAGATGTTATTTTACTGTTATCCTGTCTTCAAGTGACCTGAGGCAGATGTACGGAGATGTTATTTTACTGTTATCCTATCTTCAAGTGACCTGAGGCAGATATACAGAGATGTTATTTTACTGTTATCCTGTCTTCAAGTGACCTGAGGAAGATGTACAGAGATGTTATTTTACTGTTATCCTGTTTTCTAGTGACCTGAGACAGATATACAGAGATGTTATTTTACTGTTATCCTGTCTTCAAGTGACCTGAGGCAGATGTACCGAGATGTTCTTGTACTGTTATCCTGTCTTCAAGTGACCTGAAGCAGATGTACCGAGGTGTTATTTTACTGTTATCCTGTTTTCTAGTGACCTGAGGCAGATGTACCGAGATTTTATTTTACTGTTATCCTGTCTTCAAGTGACCTGAGGCAGATGTAACGAGATGTTATTTTACTGTTATTCCGTATTTTAGTGACCTGAGGCAGATGTACAGAGATGTTATTTTACTGTTATCCTGTCTTCAAGTGACCTGAGGCAGATGTACCGAGATGTTATTTTACTGTTATCCTGTTTTCTAGTGACCTGAGGCAGATGTACCGAGATGTTATTTTACTGTTACCCTGTCTTCAAGTGACCTGAGGCAGATGTACAGAGATGTTATTTCTCTGTTATCCTGTCTTCAAGTGACCTGAGGCAGATGTACCGAGATGTTATTTTACTGTTATCCTGTTTTCTAGTGACCTGAGGCAGATATACAGAGATGTTATTTTACTGTTATCCCGTTTTCTAGTGACCTGAGGCAGATGTACAGGAATGACCATGACTTCATCAACAAGATCAACAGTATGCAGTCGTCATGGAAGGCCAGGGCTTACAAGGATCAGGAACAATATACTGTAGGGGAAATGCTGAAAAGAGCAGGAGGCCGTGGTTCAAGGATTCTCTCGTATGTATTATGGGGAGATTCCCTGTGGGGATTCTTGATCAGTTCAATGGATCATTGTTCATGCTATCAACCAGTGTTTTGCTTAGCACTGACTTGATTAATTAAGACTGTATGGGATATAGTTACAACTATTGCTAAATGCTGTGTAAGCAATATTCACTCAAAAGGGATTTTGCTAGATGAACAGATATAGCACAATTGAGACATTACCATGAATTTTGATTCAATGTGTCAATTATTTTGAAACTTTGAGTACTTTCGAAAGTAATCTTTCATTGGCCTAAAATACAGGCCAATCAGAATCCATGTAACATGTAATAAATACTGATGACTAATCTGTAGAAAGCAGCACGATGAATTGTATCATATTTCAGGTTTATAAGTTATGCCATATTAGTAAATATACCGTATTTGACGTAATAAGCACCCCGGTCTTAATAAGTGCCCACTGCGATAATTGCTAATATATTGGCTAGTGAACAATACCAATTAGCACCCCTTCCGATTGATCAATGTACACAACACTTATTTATTCGCGTATAATACGCACTCATGTGTTATATGTACCCTTAATAATGGGCAATTAAATTCTGGAAAAATGTATCTCTCGTATATAAACAGTTAAGGCTTGTCAGCATAAACCACGAAATATATCTTTCAACTCTGTTTTTTCACCAAAATAAAATTCTTATAAGAGCCCCCTATTTCTAATTTTGAGAGCGCCCTGGGCGCTTATTACGTCGAATACAGTATCTGTGGTATATATCTAGGGCATCCTACTTCCTGTGTGAACATGTGATTGAAATACAAGCTGTGGAGCTCACTGCAGTCATATGTTGTACCGTCATCTGATCCTGATGGTAACACCCAAAGCTTCAACCTCATCATGTTTCGAGCCAAGGTCCCGACATTCAATTGTTTTGCGATGCCTTCGCAGGAGACCCCGTCCTGCCCCAGTGACAGATGCTGTAGCTAGGGTGGCGCGTCAACTGCCGGAGTCTTTTGACTGGCGCAATGTCGACGGCAGCAACTACGTGTCTCCCATCAGAAACCAGGGTGAGATGTTTGAGGGGTTTGTATCATATTTGCCATATGTGCTGTTTAGCTTGATGGCACTCATTAGAGCATTTGTATTGCTAGGCTATTTCATGACACCTGCACATTCTGACCCCAAAAATGATTTCCCCCTTGTTTTTGTCAAGATTGAGTCAGGTTTTTAAGATATATATTTTATGTTATATTTTGTATTATTTTTTATATTTTTATTTTTTTTACATTTTGTTTTGTTTTGTTTTGTTTTGTTTTGTTTTGTTTTGTTTTGTTTTGTTTTGTTTTGTTTTGTTTTGTTTTGTTTTGTTTTGTTTTGTTTTGTTTATTTTATTTCATTATATTTTATTTTCCATATTCGACGTAATAAGCGCCCCGCTCTAATAAGCGCCCACGGTGATATTTGCTAATATATTGGCTAGTGAACAATCCCAATTTGCACCCCTTCCGATTGATCAATGTACACAAGACTTATTTATTCGCGTACAATACGCACTCGTGTGTTATATGCACACTTAATTATGGGCAATTAAATTCTGGAAAAATATATCTCTCGTACATAAACATTTCAGGCTGTCAGCATGAAACCACAAAATTTATCTTTCAACTCGGCTTTTTTCACCAAAATAAAATTCTAATAAGAGCCTGCTATTTCTAATTTTGAGAGCGCCCTGGGTGTTTATTACGTCGAATACAGTATTTTTAATTTTGTTTTTTCCCCCATTTTTTTTATTTCTTGAAAATGACTGTGGAACAAGCCATCTTGCAGGTTACAGAATAAGGGAAACAAAGCGTTGTCATGGCTACATCTAGTTTTACATGTAGCATGTCTGACGAGGGGATAGAAGTGAGGTGGGCAAGATGAAATTGCACTGTTTGACTCCATTCCCGCTTAAGGCTACAGCTATCTCAGGCCAGTGTTACAGATGAGAGTCATGACAGTCATAGTGCTAGAACACTTTGTGTTTTGAAAACAAAATATATTAATGAAGTGGAAGATCATTATTGAATCATCTACATGCTATGAGATGGTAGCGTCCAGGTCACTGTTATAGTGTATTAAAGTATCTGGTATTCTTGTTAGTGGAAAAGACACAGATGGCACTTTGGTCGAAGGGGGTGGTGGGGTAGCCTGGTGGTTAGAGTGTTTGCTCGTCACGCCAAAGACCTGGGTTCGATTCCCCACATGGGTACAATGTGTAAAGCCTATTTCTGGTGTCCCCTGCCATGATATTGCTGGAATATTGCTAAAAGCGGCGTAAAACAATGCTCACTTACTTTGGTCAAAGCACTACAACACTTTGTTAATGGTTGCCTCCCTTTGCCATTGCAGGATAAGGATTCTTGGTTTGTCAGCTCCATACCAAAGTTCATGGTTTTGGTACGCACCTATAACCTGTTTCATTTGGGGCTTACCTCACACATTTTAGTTGACACAGACCAGTGTAGCTGAAAACTGTTTATAGTTGCATTTGATAAAACTCACTCATTTACTTTTCCATGTGCTTATGAGAATCACTGGAATTGCTACATCCCTGAACTTGATGGCATTGTGTTTTAGCTGCCTGTGGAAGTTGCTATGCGTTTGCCTCCATGGCGATGAATGAAGCTCGTGTGAACATCATGACCAACAACACCGTGGCGCCAGTGTTCTCACCCCAGGACATCGTGGAGTGCAGCGAGTACTCACAAGGTGGGTGGGGTACAGTGACATCAGGCTGTTTGCCATGGTACCCTGAAGAGGGACAGATTAGTTGTGTCATATTGCGCCAGGGGGATTCCGGGTTAGAATAGGTTTCCAGCAACCTAAGCTAAGAGATGACCGAATAGATTGGGTGATGTGGCCCTGTGACTTATATCTGGAACATGGCTGAGTGTTGCGTTAAACTATGAACAGCAACTTTCTTGATGGAAAGCTTGTATACCAGTGTTTGAAATTAAGCATGAAGTCAGACATTAAATAGGAACAAAGCTCAAAGACCCAGGACGCTTCTTAGTTTAAAAACAATTGTACTAGGTGTAGCAGTAAGTTTGCTTTGCAGATATTTTGACTTAATAGTGTGTTGCATGTTTTGCCACAAGACATAAATGGCCAAACAGACCTTAGTAGTCACAACATTCAGACCAATTGATCTGAATGCTGTGACTACTAAGGTCTGTGTCATGACACTAAGATTGCTTTAGGGATTCTGGCCATGGTAGGAATGTGGTTCTGGACAAGATGGGAATGAGGTTCTGGTCATGAAGGGGATGTTCTAGTCATGATAGGAATGTGGATCAGGTCACGATAGGAATGTGGGTCAGGGAATGAAGGGGATGTGGTTGTCATGATAGGAATGTGGTTCAGGTCACAATAGGAATGTGGGTCTGGTCAAGATGGGAATATGGGTCTGGGCCTGGTCAAGATAGGAATGTGGGTGTGGTCAAGATGGGAATATGGGTCTGGGCCTGGTCAAGATAGGAATGTGGGTGTGGTCAAGATGGGAATATGGGTCTGGGCCTGGTCAAGATAGGAATGTGGGTCTGGTCAAGATGGGAATGTGGTTCTGGTCATGATGGGAATGTGGGTATGGTCGTGATATGAATGTGGTTCTGTTCAAGATAGGAATGTGGGTCTGGTCATGATGGGAATGTGGGTCTGGTCAAGATGGGAATATGGGTCTGGGCTTGGTCAAGATAGGAATGGGGGTCTGGTCAAGATGGGAATATGGTTCTGGTCATGATGGGAATGTGGTTCTGGTCATGATGGGAATGTGGGTATGGTCGTGATATGAATGTGGTTCTGGTCAAGATAGGAATGTGGGTCTGGTCATGATGGGAATGTGGGTCTGGTCATGATAGGAATGTGGTTCTTGTAGTGAAGGGAATGTTGGTCTGGTCATGATAGGAATGTGGTTCTGGTCATTAATTATAGGAGATGGATTTGATGGTTATTGATATTAACATTAATTCACACAAAATGAATATTTTTTCATTAACCTTTATATGTTACAGTATATGTATGTAAAATATGATTCACTCAGGCAATTAATAAAATGCCTAAATATTTCATTTTACAAATTGACTGATTAATCTTTCCTTTTATTTATCAGATTGACTAAAAATTGAGAAGTTTAAAAAGGTCCTAAAAACTAATTATGCTGGGATTGGAAGTCAGAAAATATAAAAATATACATGTACATTGACTTTCGTTTTCTTTTGATCCTATACTTTTTAATCACTGGGAGATGAAATTGAACATAAGAATGTTTGGCATTTGTTCTCATGGTAAAATAAATGGACCGATTTTTCGGTCAAATGGTAAAACATACGTAGGTACAGAAATGCGTAGGTGTTTTGTAAATTGCCTGAGTGAAAATTCCAGTAATTTTACACTTTGACGGATATATATATATACTCAACTACAAAAGAAACGCACATGCCGGATAAATTTGAAGGGTTATCTCTTGGAAACTATATGAGCTAGAAAGATATTTTTTGTAGGTGATTAAAGCAAAAAATGTTGAATTTAACAAATCTATTCGAAATGACCAAAATTGATCATGCTAAAGTATTAAACATTAATTTTGCGTTTCTTTGAGTAATGAGTTTCTTTAGCAGTTGGGTATATATTGTGATGATCCTGCTTAGTCCCCCCCAATAATAAATGTAATGATCCTCTTTATGCTTATCACATGACATTACAAAATGGCTTCCGTATGTCCCAACACTTGACTTGCTGCAGGGTGTGAAGGGGGCTTCCCCTACCTGATTGGGGGCAAGTACGCGGAGGACTTCGGACTGGTGGAGGAGGCGTGCAACCCATACAAGGGCAAGGACGGATCTTGTTCCACTGTCGCCAGCTGCGGCCGTCGCTACTCCACGCGTTATGAGTATATCGGGGGATACTATGGAGCGTGAGTACATCTCTGATTTCAGCAGGACCTGTGGAGATTCCAGCTGAGAATAACATCCTGCACCCGACTCAACGCATTTGACCGATTGTGCGTCATTAGAATTGCAGGGGTGTGGAAATATTGAATTTGTGACTTTGTACCTGTCTACTTGTTCGAAGGAACATGTTTATTATCCCCCGGCATGAAATGGAAAGGGGGTATAGGAATGGGTGCCGTCCTTCGTCACGTTTACTTTCCGGAGTAACTCAAAAACCATGAGAGATATCTGAACTCAACTTAGCACATAGATAGATCTAGTAGTGAACTGGTGCCTTTTGAAAGTTTGGGTTTTTTTTAATTATTTTTTTTTTGAGTTTTCATAGCAACGACTTTGACTTAGACTGAAAATGGAGGTAGTCCTCGTTTCCGGAGCAGATCTTGAAAACCGTACAATATTGCTTGCCTTGCACACAATCAGACATGTTATATTGGTGGGGGATATAGGGTAGTTCATGCTTGTTACAGTAGATGTAAATGTATTTTCAACCTTTAATAATGAATTTGTCCTTTCCAAGGCCCTGATCAAACGAAAACAAGGTCTTTGAACAGCCAGTTCAACCTTCTTACAATATGTTCTGCAATGTATCGAGATGTTTAAACCTTTTCAAAACGATATTTCGTAATTATCATTTACATAGACTACCGTATTCGACGTAATAAGCGCCCAGGGCGCTCTCAAAATTAAAAATAGGGGGCTCTTATTAGAATATCATTTTGGTGAGAAAAAAATATAGTTGAAAGATAAGTATCGTGGTTTATGCTGACAGCCTGAAATGTTTATGTACGACGGATATATTTGTCCAGAATTTAATTGCCCATAATTAAGGGTGCATATAACACACGAGTGCGTTTTATACACGAATAAATAAGTCTTGTGTACATTGATCAATCGGAAGGTGTGCTAATTTACATTGTTCACCAGCCAATATATTAGCAACTATCGCAGTGGGCGCTTATTAGAGCGGGGCGCTTAATGCGTCGAATACGGTATATGAAGACCTGCTAAATTGTAAGGTTGTCTGTGGACCAATGAAGCTGATCGTTCTGTTTGGTTGACGATCTCACACAATGAGTTGGGCAAATTTGGCAAGTTGAGTATTTACTTTCCACAGCCCTGGACCGACCAGATCATTGCTCATTGCATCCAAAAATGGTCTGTCTGGCCCTGATTTGGTTATTCAGGGGTCACCATGCTATGGCTGGAGTATTACTGAATGTGGCATGAAACTTTTACCCACAGGGCTCTTGTTCCTAAACGAGGTCATTGAAAGAGATGAATCATTTGTAGATGCATATATCGATGTTTAATAAATGTTATACAGTAAACTACGTTTATAACAAACACGCTTTTCACGAACTGATCGATAGAACAAACTTAGTTTTAGTCCCGGCCATTTGTTGTGCATATGCTGTGTATATGCTTATAATGAACTATGGTTATTACGAACTAAAATTAGTAGTCCCGATGAGTTCGTTAAAACCGTAGTTAACTGTAACTCAAATAATATTTATCAGTTTAAGTGTATAAAAAGTCCCTGATGGTTTGATAACCAGTGAAGTGAATGTAATTCAGAGGTTTATGATGATGAGGAAGTAAGTATGGGAGGCTGACGTTTTCAAATTCTCCACCAGCGTCATTGTGTTTCCAGATGCAACGAGGAACTGATGAAGATAGCCCTGGTGAAAAACGGACCTGTCGCTGTCGGGTTTGAAGTGTACAAAGACTTCATGAGCTACAAGGGTGGCATCTACCATTTCACTGGCCTGACAGGGTCATTTAACCCCTTTGAGATTACCAACCACGCTGTACTGGTTGTAGGGTATGGAGCCGATAGCGACAGCGGAGAGAAGTACTGGACCGTCAAGAATAGTTGGGGGCCTAAGTGGGGAGAGCAGGGCTTCTTCCGAATCCGCCGTGGAACCGATGAGTGTGCCATTGAATCACTAGCTGTGCAATCTTTTCCCATCATTTAATTTCATTCTTTCCCCCCCCCCCCCCCCCCCCAGTCCTGATTCAAATATTTAATATTTTTATTTTAATAATCATGATAATTCGTAACATTGAATTCTGTGATAGCCTTCATCCCTGGAAGAAGAAATACTACAAAACCTTTCCATGATTCAATTAATCAATGCTATCCCCCACCAAATTTATGCTCTGTTCGGAATGATTGAGTTATAAACAACCAATGAGTTGGATATTTTTTTATTGTTTTTACATGTCATGTGATAGTGTGGCTGGTTTGTCAGACCCCTTTCTTCAGTGCTATAGATTATAGTCTGTTGTACATAGTGTATGAATGCTACATTGTGACAAGTGACATCGGACAGTGCCTGCATATTTTTCTACATGTATATTTTGAAAAACTTCCGTAAAAATCCATTTTTTTCCAAATATTACATATTTCTAGAATTTGTCTTGAAAACATACATGCAGCTCAGAGGTAAACGGTAAACCCATGCTCATTTATAAACTCTTATTTGAATACTTAGTTTTGGCGCCAGTGTGCCATGTATATTTGAAATGAACATACTTGTAAGTAACCTTGTACTTGTGTACTGGAATGTCACTGACCTAGGAAGGACTTCATGAAAATAATACGCGCTATTTGGCACTAGAAACTTACTCTTCATCTCGTAAAGGCATTATAGGTTGTAGCAGGATCACAAGGTAATGTGGGACACATAAGACCCCATGTACCCCTTGAGATCCTGCAACAGTGAATTTATCTTACCGACATGTTTGAATACGACACTGTAAAAAAATTTCAACAAATTCCAAATTGATAGAAAACAGCTGTTCAATTGAGCTGAGGTTAGCTTGTGCTATGTCATGTGACTTTCATTGACTCGGAAAAAGCATGCAGCTTTTTGCTTTGAAGCAGGATATAAAGGATTTCTTTTGCCTTTAAAAAATCCATGTGCAGCCTGACTTGCTGATGGCAGGCAGAGTAAGTGATTTATTTCCCCCCTGAGGAATTTAGTCCCCTTCAAGGAGGGATACAGGGTTAAAGGGATTTATTCTGCCTCTCAGAAGTCCACATGCAGCCTGTCTTGCTCATGGTAGGGTATAAGGTATTTACTCACCCACTGAGAATTATATTTCTCTCCAAGACAGGATAAACAGAATTTTATCAAGATCACGTGAACCAATCAGATCTCATCATTCTGACATGGAGGTATAATAATGAGCTTTTTCCAGTTTCTTCAGTTAAGCTCTCAGGGAATGCCATGTGATGTCCATTGTTACACAGTGTAAATAAACAATACTGATAATTTCATGGACAAACATCTTGTCAGTCCTTACGTAACAATATCCATGTTTTGGTAAATCACTATGTCCTCTCAATATAGGAATATAGGTAAGAAGAACTAAAGACATTTCAGAGTTTATTGACAGTATACATCAGCAATGTACATTCCATCGTTTTTTATAACTTTCAATAAAATTTTCTTCACATCATTCAATTGTATTATGTTATTTTTCTCACAACTTTTACCATGTTTACTCAGGAGTGAGTGAGTGAGTGAGTATGGTTTTATGCCGCTTTTAGCAATATTCCAGCAATTTAACGGCGGGGGACACCAGAAATGGGCTTCAAACATTGTACCCATGTCGGGAATCGTACCTGGGTCTTCGGCGTGACGAGCGAACGCTTTAACCAGTAGGCTACCCGACCGCCCCATGATTACTCAGGAAGAAAGTAAACTGGAGTAATGATCCAAAACATATGGCTGAAAAATCAGGGCTTGTCAAAAATCATTTTCATGAAGCCATAAGGACCAGTGTTTCACAAAAACACTCAGGTCCTACAGATATGCCAGCAACTACAACACATCAGATTTTCAAGTCCTTACTTGGAAGTATTCTGCCCTTTCATTCACTTAGTGGTTAACAAGATAAAAAAATTGACATCTTATTTCTTTCTACGAGCAGGTTGGACCCCCTTGTTAATGTTAATTCCACTACATCATGTCACTTTAACTAAGACAATTACGTTTCATTCAGAACAAACACGTGTTCTGTAAACCATCATTATGTTATGTGCTGATCATCAGCAATGAATATCTGCATATTGCTCTTTCTTTGAACACAGGGTCGGGATCGTGGACCCTGATGGCAGCGGTATATCGAGGAATCACTGTATCTGCATAACGCTCTTTCTTTGAACACAGGGTAGGGATCTTGAAGCCTGATGGCAGCGGTATATCAAGGCTTTACTTTATCACCAGTCTGTTGTTCACTGGCATGTCGAAAAATCATGTCATGCCATGTCGTCATATTGTGACATATGTAAGGATTCAAACACAAGATTATCATTTGAGGATGTAGTATTTTTCTCCTAAAAGCAAATTCTTCATATACTTCAAAATTACGATTTTAGGCTATTCCTTTACATATTAATAAAAAAAACATAACTTGCATGTGTCATGTATTTGAATAAAATCAAAGCAATTTGGGGTGGCTTAAGTAACCTTACAATATTAATTCCTCTCCTGTGTAATGTTACTGTCAAGCTTAAGGATTATTGACTTGACAAACTGGAAGCTTATGATAACCATGGTAACACTTTTCCAAACCTGGATTTTGTAAAGACCGGGCTGAACTCCAAATGAATGTGGCATGCTTTCTGAACACCTGGCACTCTGGGTGAGAGAAAATCTTGTAAGTTCATTTGGCGTGACAATTAAAGTACCATCTTTATTCTGATCTGTGGTACAAATGTTTCACACAACCACACCAAAAACATCTAAAGCCACTGCGCAAAAAACAGTTGTTCAAATGTTTTCGTTCAATCTTCACAACATGATTCGACATGATTATCCTGCTTGCTACTGGAGATGATCAATAGTCCATGTGTTTGACACTTGGACAGACGGTTGTAAATCAAACGCTGGTTTGATGTTTTCAATGATGACTTAATCGTCATCCCCTTGAACCAGCAACGAATCCCAAACGTCTGCAATGTTTGGTGTGTATATTCCATAATACATGATCCACCGAAAATTACATAACATTCGGACAGACCAAAAAGCTGCCTTTCTTTGAAATAACACAGTTGTTCCCCTTGACCGATACTTCTGCAGATGTTGTTGGTCATTAACAAGCACAAATTCATCCTGACATTATTATACACAGAGGAACACATGTTTTGTATCCATCAATCGGAGACATCAGCTAGATCCAACCTCCGGAATTTATCAAGGTTGTAGAAACAAGCTTTTACAATTTTTCCTCCAAAATATCGCCCATTTAAGTCCACCAGTGCTGAAAAAAACCAAGAACAAGCTAGTATTATGATCACAAAATGCACTAAACTTGACATTTACCATCTTGGACTTATTGATATAAGCACCCTGTTCCAAAAAGGCCCATAATTTCATATCACTTTTTATCACTTCAACCCTGATATTTCCATCTCTTCTGCAGCTTTTTTAATTGAGGTTCTTATCGTAAGAGGCGACTAACGGGATCAGGCTCGCTGACTTGGTTGATGCATGTCATCGTATCCCAATTACGTGGATCGATGCTCATGATATCAATCACTGGATTGTCTGGTCCAGACTCCATTACTTACAGACTGCTGTCATATAGCTGTAATATTGCTGAGTGCGGTGTTAAACACCAAACAAAAACAAAATCTTGGAATATGGTAATCTTTGCCAGATTAAGATCTATGAAAAGAAACTGAATACCCACATCAAGTGTTGATTGTACTTCTACAGCACTGAAATCCAGGGCCCAGCCCACAGAGTGATCTTTCCTCTAACTTCCATTCTTTTAACACTGACTTACGACAGTCGTAGCGCTAAGATTGTTTAGTGGAACAGAGCCCAGTCTTACGAATGTCTGGTAATTACGCAAAGAAGAATTTATTGACTACCTTCTCTCATAGTAATAGCACAGGGATCATACAGGGCATGTACTTAACCACAGACAAGATTTGTGTTTGTTTGTTGTTTACCGCCGCACTCAGCAATATTCCAGCTATATGACGGCGGTCTGTAAATAATCAAGTCTGGGCCAGACAATCCAGTGATTGACATCATGAGCATTGATCAACACAATTGGGATCGATGACATGCATCAACCAAGTCAGCGAACCTGACCACACGGTCCCGTTAGTCGCCTCTTATGACAAGCACAGTCACCTGTTACGGCAAGCATGGGTACCAGTTTTCAAACTCAGTCTTGACAAGTATCTTTTAGACAGCATGCAAACTTTCAAGGGCCAAAACATTGTAAAAAATTAAGGTACGACACTAATTTTCAAACTCATTTGCGATCATGACCAATAATATCAGTGTGTAAAATTTAATTTCTCTGACTTAAACAGTTTTTGAGAAAATTTGTCCCCTTGGAGAAAAGGACGAACGCACTACCATACATTCCTTAATCCCCTGCCCCACTTCGTGGCAGGGATAATAATGGAGAGCTATGAGCAATCAAATGAGTGGAAGTTGGTGCATCATAAATGGACTTTTTATTATTATTATTATTTGGGTTACATAGGAATATCGCTGTCAAAGGCAGTACAGTATCCCCCAAATCTGCCTCACATGACCCCGAACGTCGCCTCACCTTTAATTGCCGACTCCATCCTCTCAAACTCCACAAATATCCTCACTGCCTCCTCCTCAATCTGGCCAGGAATCTGCTCCAACAGAAATAAATCTTGCTTCAACATCGTCAAGAAATGACCAAATACAACTAATGTAAAATATTTTAATTGTTCCTATTGATAGCAACACAAACAGGTAGCCTTATTTTCCATTTCAGCTAGGTAAAAGTGATTACTAAATTTGTTCTACTACTTGTAATGAATAAATCAATAAAATTTAAAATTTCTATATGTACTTGAAAGTTCTATAGATACTAATGAGTATTTTTTCACAAATATTTGTTTTCATTACAAAAGGTAATTGCTGTATCCATGAATTTATGATGTCCTTGAACTTGAGTTGTGGCCGAGAATGCATTATTCAAAGAGACACCTCCAGATCTGGATCCAAATCTTACCTCAAATATGACGCACTTGATAACTTTTCCATATTTGGTACACTCTTCGGCAGTCTCTGGTTCCAGGTCCTCGTCCACCTCTCCCGGACCGACCATGTTCTGTCAGAGCAGCACAACATTATACCACAGCCACAAAGATGTGAAGTGAAATGGGGTTTAACGTTGCATCCAAGATTATTGCACTTACATAGCCATGTGCATGCACGTGTGTGTCTGCTTGTACTAGTCCGGACTGATGCTGATTAATAGTGCTAGCTCACTGAGATACCATGTTTACACAGTTTAACATGAATACCCCACTCAGACATAGTATACAGCCCTTGTTTTAGGCCCTTGATGCCAAGCACCAGACAGGTTAACAACAAGTACCATCTTTTAACGTCTTTGGTATGACACGGCCGGTCATTGCACCCTGGGCCTTCCGCTCTCCGGGGACCACTAGACCATGGGTGAGGTGAGGTGTGGTGAGGTGAGGAGAAATTGGGTTTAACTTCGCGTCCAAGATTATTGCACTTATATAGCGACGTGCATGCACGTGTATGTGTGTGTGTGGCTGCTTGTACTAGTCCGGACTGATGCCGATTTATAGTGCTAGCACACTCAGATACCATGCCGCAGTTTAACATGAATACCCCACTCAGACACAGTATACTGACTCCGAGCCGAACAGTCCTTGTTTTAGCCCCTTAATGCCGAGCACCAGGCAGGGTAACAACAAGTACCACCTTTTAACGTCTTTTGGTATGACGCGGCTGGGGATCGAACTCTGGACCTTCCGCTCTCCGGGCGGACACTCTATCATTAGACCACGGAGGCGGTCTACTAGACCATGGAGGTGGTCCAGCAACAAAGAAGGTGATCATATGATCAGATCAGAAATCTACTCATTTCAGAACTACAATGTACGATCCTAATGAAACATCTTCTGCTACAAGGCCATGGCCCCGTTCGACAAAGCCTTCTTAGCGATAAGGTGATCGTAACTCCAATATTTTAACACTGGCTTATAATAGTTGTAGCGCTAAGATCGTTATGTGGAACAGTGCCCAGGGTCAAATCTGGGCCTCATTCAACAAAGCGATCTTAGCGCTAAGATGATCATAACTCCCATATTTTAACACTGGCTTACGATAGTCATAACGCTAAGATCGTTTTGTGGAACGGTGACCAGGGCCCTGTTCCACAAAGCGACCTTAGCATTAAAACTGTCATAAGCCTATGTTAAACTATAGGAGTTATGATCATCTTAGCGCTAAGATTGCTTTGTGGAATGTGGCTCAGGTTTGACTGTTGAACAGATAAAGTTACACTACCATGTGTAATATGGCTGCAAAACAATAAAAAAAAAGAGCATCACATACCCTCAGTAGAATAACTTTGGAAGGATTCCGCAGCAGGTTTGTATTGGAGGGTGACTCCCTCGGTACCTCTACAACAGATGATCCTCCACATTGCAGACAGGCAAACACAAATACATTCCATGCTGTCACTAGAAGTGAGTGTGACTGACTGCTTTTAGTAAGCGTATTTACGTTACTTTGAGCAAAATTTCAGCAGTATCATGACTAGGGGAAGCTCATGTAGGAAGAGAGTGAGAGAGTGATCTGGGTGTAACGCCGCTTTTAACAGTACTCCAGTTATATCGTGGCGTGTCAGCTTAATGTGGGAGGAAAGCCCAAAATGATGCAGGTCTCAGACGTTTACCACTTCAGTGAAAGTGAAACCCACGAGCACGGGAATGGTGCTGACAAACCTAGAAACATTTTTGGGATGAACCGGGATTCGAACCCACAATCATAGGATTCTGGCGTGCCAAAGGGACGCAACTCTGCACAGCGAATCATGGGGCCTTAGACGATTGGGCCACCCGTGCCCCCATGTAGGAAGAGAACCAGGGCCTTCGTCTTGACGGACAAATACTGTAACCACTAGGCTACCCCACCAAGTGTATTATGATACTGGTACATATACAGTGAGATGTTGTACGACCACAATCGATATATTTAATTTAAAATAATTGTTTTTTATAAATGGGTCTTAATTTTTGAAATCAGATCGGAATTCTATGAGCAACTCTTAGAGACATCAACTATTCATGCAAAGTTTCAGCTCCATAGACCTGGGCCCACTTGCACAAGGCGATCTTAGCGCTAAGATGATCATAACTCCCATACTTTAACTTTGGCTTACAATAGTATTAGCGCTAAGATCTCTTTGTGCAAGTGGGCCCTGTAGTTGCAGAGGAAACCTTAAAAATTTAAAAAATAAGGATGCCCAAAATGTATTACATCAGTCAGAGCCTAATCAACATCTGTTGACATACCATAAATTAAATGCATCGGTGTATATTTCTTTTAAATTCACTTTAGCCCCGGCGTTTAATCACAAAGATAAAAATGGGGAGAAATCCATGTATAAAAACTGCCTAGCATTTAATCAAACCTGGCATTAAATCGAGGAAATACGGTAATGACAACAGCAGTTCTAGTGTAACGGGTGTGGTATACTCACCTTTAGGCAGGTCCTTCTCGTGGATGATCTTGCCGCCTCTCTTGCTGGTCTTCTCTACAAACAGTGCAGTACTCATGCCTTGCTCCTGCTTGCCCAGGCCTTGACCCTCCTTGTAGCCGTACTTCGCCATGATCCGAGAAGCCACGGACCCACTGAAACAACACGGCACATCTACAATCTCAGGCCAAACAATGCAGATTGTTCATATACCGTATTCGACGTAATAAGCGCCCCGCTCTAATAAGCGCCCAGGGCGACATTTGCTAAGATATTGGCTATTGAACAATCCCAATCAGCACCCCTTCCAAGTGATCAATGTACACAAGACTTATTTATTCGCGTATAAGACGCACTCGTGTGTTTTACGCACCCTTAATTATGGGCATTTAATTCTGGAAAAATATATCTGTCGTACATAAACATTTCAGGCTGTCAGCATAAACCACGAAATTTATCTTTCAACTCTGTTTTTTTTCCACCAAAATAACATTCTAACAAGAGCCCCCTATTTCTAATTTTGAGAGCGCCCTAGGCGCTTATTATGTCGAATACGGTATATCCTAAAACAATTTCAAAATCAAGCTAATTCAAGTATCAGAAACACAAAGATGTCACCAAACGCAACTCTGATGCATATCATACATTGTAACAAATGTTATATTTGGGATAACACTTTCTCAGTAAAGTACAGATTCTAGTACTTTTTGGGGTTGAGTCCCATCCAGGATTTGAACCCACACTGCCTCTTTGGCAGATACCTCCTTGGAGGCATCGCCTGATCTCACCCAAGCAACACCTCCTTGGAGTCATCACCTGATCTCACCCAAGCGATACCTCAAAAGAGTCATCGCCTGATCTCACCCAAGTGATACCTCATCACTTGATCTCACCCAAGCAATACCTCATAACTTGATCTCACCCTAGCGATTCCTCCTTGGAGTCATCGCCTGATCTCACCCAAGTGATACCTCCTTGGAGTCATCGCCTGACCTCACCCAAGCGATACTTTCTTGCAGTCATCGCCTGATCTCACCCAAGCGATACTTCCTTGCAGTCATCGCCTGATCTCACCCAAGCAAGACCTCCTTGGAGTCATCGCCTGATCTCACCCAAGCGATACTTTCTTGCAGTCATCGCTTGATCTCACCCAAGCGATACTTCCTTGCAGTCATCGCCTGATCTCACCCAAGCGAGACCTCCTTGGAGTCATCACCTGATCTCACCCAAGCGAGAGCTCCCATGGAGGCTATGTTTTGATGATAACTGAGTTTACTTATGTTGGTGGGTTTTGTAAACCAACTAACATAACATAGAAGGCCTCATTTAGTCTGCAGCTGCTACCTACCCGATTCCCAAGGTGTAGCCAGTTGGAGGGGAGTTGGAGCGGTTCGGCATCACAGGCTCGGAGGCTGGACAAGAAGATGTACTCATATTAACATAGGGACATACACCTCTGTAGCTCGGATATGATGTCCGATCACCAAAGTCAAGGTAAAGAAGAATTATGGTAGCAAAAGAGAAGTTTCTTCATCCTCAAAGCATGTTCATTGAATTACATACATGTATTTTGTCTATGATTGTTTGTTCATTGTTTATCACTGCACTAAGCAATATTCCAGCTATATGACTGTGCTCTGCAAATAATCAAGTCTGGACCATACAATCCAGTGATTGACATCATACAAGAGAATATACGGTATTCAAATCACAAAGTACATGCATACAGCATTGAAATATCTACAGTAAAATGTACTGTAGTGAAAATGGCAAAATCGCCCTCACTTTGTCCTTCACCTTCGCGTTACACTGCTTAGTGAAAATAGCAAAAAATGACCTTCACCTTCACGTTACACTGCTTAGTGAAAATAGCAAAAATATTTTGGTAATTGCCCTCACTTTGACCTTCACCTTCACTTTACATTGCTTAAGTCCCTCACAATCTTCACTAGCTTCAACCTAGCCTGACAGTTGACATGTTAAGTTTCACTGACCCACAGTAAATGCTTCACAAGGTAATGTTTAAACAAACTGTATTACAGGTTTATAATATGTCCAAGATGAGTTTGACCTCTGACATCAATGTGTCAACAAAATACTCCAGGGCTGCAAAGCAGATATATACTCACCACCAAAAGAAACGGGAACCATAGAAACATATGGAGAAGTGTGTACGTTAAGAAGATATGTTTCCAATGTGTACCAAATAATGACAAAACTAAAAATCAGTCAAGTGTTACCACAGAGTGACTTTATTCCTAACATGATATGGTGCACATGATTTCCAAACTTTACACGCCAAGCCTGTACAGGCCAAATGGTGTATCTTGAGTCCTGGATCTATGTCACAAGTCATACGTTCATAAGCGTCGGTTCACACAACGTAGCAGTATGTTCGTTTGTGCATCGAACCATTCTTATATCTCTTGAATATGAGTAATTTTTCCGTATTCGTGTTTCTTTTGTCAGTGAGTATACATGTCTTTAACAAGATATCCAACCCATGAAGATTCCGGGGTAGAATAGGTCTTCAGCAACCCATGCTTGCCGTAAAAGGTGACTATGCTTGTCGTAAAAGGCGACTAACGGGATCGGGTGGTCAGGCTCGCTGACTTGGTTGATGCATGTCATTGATCCTAATTGCGTGGATCGATGCTCATGATATTAATCACTGGATTGGCTGGTCCATACTCGATTATTTACAGACCGCCGTCATATAGCTGGAATATTGCTGAGTGTGGCGTTAAACAACAAACCAACCAACCAACCAGATATCCATCAGCTGTCCAGCGTCGCATGGTTTTAAAAATATGGCAGCAACGTCCAGATCTGACGATGCTAAAGCCTCGACATTAACATATTTCGACCAAAGACTAAGATAGTAGCTGAAAATATTTCAACAAGAGGCAACAATTGCATATTTTGCTTGCTGGTTGCACTATATAGGCCATATCATGGAAGCATGTATATAAGACAAACAAGTGGTCGATATCATGAGCAACGACCATCTTCAGTATAACATCTGTTCCATTATCAACAAGCAGTAGAACCTTGAAGTACTGTTACCTATGTTCTCACAGATTAATTGCTTGTCTAATCATGTCCAACACACTGACCTTCCTTGGGTGGAGTGTTGTCCTCAAGCAGTGACATCGGCGGGGCGATGGCCGCACCACTAGCTGTAAAACACCGAAAACAACATAACTTGTGATATCCCTTCAATGGTTACAAACATAAAACATTTCACCACGTTTTACGAATCGCACATGTACTGATGCATCGCAATTTTACACCCAACGACACTATACACGATGTGCATACATACAAGCATATCACAAAATGGCTACAAAATAACAGATCCAGGATTTTGAAAAATGGGTGTGTGGGATGTGCAAATAATACAAAGTGACTTGGCTGAGGTCGCAGTTAACATATAAGGTGTCTGAAAAGAGGTGAGGTGAAATTGGGTTTAACGTCGCGTCCAAGATTATTGCACTTATATAGCGACGTACATGTACGTGTGTGTGTTTGTGTGGCTGCTTGTACTAGTCCGGACTGATGCCAATTTATAGTGCTAGCCCACTGAGATACCATGCTGCAGTTTAACATGAATACCCCACTCAGACACAGTATACTGACTCCGAGCCGACTAGTGCTTGTTTTAGCCCCTTAATGCCGAGCGCCAGACAGGGTAACAAGAAGTACCATCTTTTAACGTCTTTTGGTATGACGCGGTCGGGGCTCGAACCCCGGACCTTCCGCTCTCCAGGCGGACGCTCTACCACGAGACCGCGGAGGCGGTCTGTCTGAAAAGAAGTGGGCATCGTTCATATTTCAGAATCTCTAGGAAATATCAAGTCTCAAAGACCAGCATGTGTTATCCTTATGCCTTATCCTGATGATCTTACATCTGGGCTTTTCATATCCCTCTTCCTCTTCCTCCTGCTCTCTCCGCCGCTTCGCTCGATCCATCTCTCCACCCTCCTCTTCTCTTACTCTGTCTCGTTCTCTTTCTCGCTCAGGCCGTCGCCGAGATGAGCGTCTATAAACATTGCAACTGAATCTTTAAACACATTCAGGTGATTGGAAAAGAAGATTTATGAAAAGCAGAACTTCAGATTGATGTAGATTTTCCCACGATAAATTGAACATTTGAAACATTACGCTATTCGTTTGGTTACAAATTCAATTTAGAAGGGTTAAATCAACATTGAAAACACAGTATGTTTATCTCCTAATTTGATACTTCTTAATTTGATTTGAAACGTGACATGTTACATGCTCCAGGCGAATTTGTCAAACATTTCCCTTTTTCACATTAACAGGTACAAGAGAGTGCATGAAAATGTGCAGAGGAATGAAATGTGATGCAAATTTCTTACAGTATTGAAACCATTAAGCTAAATGTGGGAGGAAAGCCCCAAGTGATGCAGGCCGCAGACGTTTACCATTTCGATGAAACCCACGAGCACGGATATGGTGCTGACAAACCTAGAAACATAATCTGGGTGAACCGGCATTCGAACCCACAATCATAGGTTTCTGGCGTGCCCAAGGGCAGAACTCTGCGTCGTGAATCCCCACACCTTAGACGACTGGGCCACCCATGCCCCCATACAGGTAAGCAAGATGTGATATTATTGGGTATCTCGCAGTTTTTATTTGTATATACCGGTAATTAATTGGGTAATGGTGATTTATTTTGTCCATTTTACACAAATACGCAACTGATCTGAGTGAGTGAGTGAGTATGGTTTTACGCCGCTTTTAGAAATATTCCAGCAATATCACGTCAGGAGACACCAGAAATGGGCTTCACACATTGTACCCATGTCAGGAATTGAACACGGGTCTTCGGCATGACGAGCAAATGCTTTAACCACTAGGCTACCCGACCGCCCCCATGCAGGTTATGTGAAGCTATCTCAATCAACACCCAATACAGGCAGAAGGGGTTTCTGTACCCCAGTAATGTGGTTCATGCCACGGGTTTGCCTGGTTTGGATTTGATCATTAACAGGCGGCAATGATATAGCTGGAATACTGCTGACTGCGGCATGAAGCAACAGTCAATCAAAGACATGTCTCTCACCCCTCCTCAGCCTCTCTCCTCTTCTCTTCTTCCCTCTCTTTCTGCTTGGCTTCTCTCCTCTTCTTCACGATGTCCTCGTACTCATTGGGCCGGAAAGGGTCATACTCGTCCTGCACCCCCGTGATTGACGGCACTGGGTCAGACGCAATGAAGGGGGCAGTGGAACTTACTGGGGGGGTGCTGGGTTGATCTATTCTCTCCAGCTACAGAATAGGATACATTAGTCAGTTTTCTCCAAATCAGATACAGCTAGAATACTTCTTATGAAAAGACATTTTCCCTCCCACGCAGTGATCAATGAACATGATAAAGCTACTGCTCGTAGGAGGAGCTATATGTCTCTCGGTGTCATGGCATTTTTCTTCCAATCCATAGATGCCAAACAATACAAAAAGTCATTCAAATATTCAATGAATTCTATAAATAATTGATCAGATTGGTTAACTTTGTTTGTTGCTTAACATTGCACTCAGCAATATTCCCGTTATAATATATCACGGTGGTCTGTAAATAATCAAGTCTAGACCAGACAATCCAGTGATTGACATCATGAGCAACTGTGAAATCATTACAGGCATCAACCAAGTCAGCAAGTCTGACCACCCGATTCCATTAGTTCCCTCTTATGACAAGCATGGGCTGCTGTAGACCTATTCTAACCCGGATCTTCACAGGTCAGGTAATGTTGTTCAGAATATCAGAATATCGAGCACTGTTTTGACTGGTCCAGATTCCATTATTTATAGGTCATTGTGACATACAGTAGCTAGAATATTGCTGACCTCGGCACAATACAATAAACAAAGTACTCTCATATAAGAAAAGGAACCGTGAAGATTCCAGGTTAGAATAGGTCTTCAGCAACCCATGCTTGCCGTAAAAGGTGACTATGCTTGTCATAAATGGCGACTAACGGGATCGGGTGGTCAGGCTCGCTGACTTGGTTGATGCATGCCATCTATCCCAATTGCGTGGATCGATGCTCATGATATTAATCACTGGACTGTCTGGTCCAGACTCGATTATTTACAGACCGCCGTCATATAGCTGGCATATTGCTGAGTGCGGCGTTAAACAACAAACCAACCAACCAACCATATAAGAAATGTTACAACCCACAATCATAGGTTTCTGGTGTGCCCAAGGGACGCAACTCTGCACAGCGAATCGTGGCGCCTTAGACGACTGGGCCACCCGTGCCCCCTTCTAACAGTATGAAGGGAAATGTGATACAGTATAAGTTTCTCATGGACAACTGGACCATGTTGTAGTTATTATTCTGACTGCTTAATACCTTTCCCGTCTGAAGATTGAAGTGAAGTTCCGAGGCCTCGTTCCGCTTGAGGTCTATCACAGGCGCTAGTATTGATCCCTGGCGGGGGCGCTGTAATACAACCATACTGGCATCACATAGTGACCGGTACAACACCGCTTGGTACATGTTTAGCATAACTAGTTAAACGTTGATAAAATTATGTTAAGTCTAGTGAAACACTGATGCATCGGTGGATCGCAATTTTTCACTCCTCGATACAAGTATCGTTCACAGTGGAATACTAAATAACACATATCGATACATACCTTAAATGTTTGCTGTAATAACAGTTACACCCCACACTAATTAGCATGATTAGTAATGAAAATTAGTCATGAAAATATTTTGGTCCATTGCACCATACTTGACACTGTCGACTGTAAATCTTCAGTGTGCCAGGTATTGATCATCATGTCTATGAAAAGATGGCTTACTCACCACCGATAAGAGAAACATGCAAGTATCGTGATACGTATCAAATCGCACAGTTGGTGTATCGTCCCAGCCCCAGTAAAATCTGACCCAAAAAACTGAGACAATGAACCAACTTATCCAAAGTAGTTCTGGTACATTATACCTATGGTGTGGTCAGGTTAGCTAACTATATTACACTTACCTTTGGTGTGGTCAGGTTAGCTAACTACATTACACCTACCTTTGGTGTGGTCAGGTTAGCTTTCTTTGCCTGCAGCTGTGACTGCAGCAGTTTGAACCCCGATGACCAGCCAGCTGTAAGGACAACAGAACAGAAGCTACAATGATTAAACAATGATTATGACTGATTAAGTTTGAATTTACGTTAGACTAAACAGTCTGAATCTCCGTGATCTTGCACAGTGATATACACAGTGTTTGAAATTACCATATTTCGTCTTTTAGACACAGACAACAAGTGGAATAGAGGAACGGAGGGACTTGGGAGAAGGGGTGAGAGAATGGTCCTATTTTCAGGATCTGGACATGGTCCAGGAAGGGTGTGGTGCCATGCCCTTACCCTACATTACTCCGTTTCCTGCAAATGTGGCAGCATTAGAAATTGGCACACTTCCGGAAGTCCTTGGCATACTGACCAATAGTTAAGGTATCATAAGGACAAGTATATGTCTGCACATAAACCGAATTTTGAGGACCAGAAAAAAGATTCTGTAGAAAGGGGTCGGCTTATCCACTGGATACACTTTCATGATAGTATTTTTCAGATTGTGATCTGTCAGAAACATCGCCTGAATGACGGCCGATAGATTACAACTTCCCGAAAATTTGGAAATTGCCACGAAAAGAGCCATTATTGTTATAAATTATCAATAAAGTTATTACTATACACCAATGTTGTCATTATTAAAAAAATGTTATGCATGTTACTACTTCCGATAATAGGTTTTCAATTGAATGTTCAAAGTTTATCGTTCTTCATAAACTTCATAATCTTTACATGTAACAATATATGTAATCCACAGCTATAATATATAATCCACAGATGAAATCGCCAATAGCTATTACGTACGTTTTGCAAAGTTCATAAATTGATAGTAGTACTTTGGCATTTTTAGGGGTTTTGCTTTATGTTATAATTATGAGGACTAGTGGACTGAAACTGTTAGTTTCTACTGCTGTGTGGCCTTCGTTCGACTACAATTTAGGATTAAGTAACGTGGTGAGTTGCCACTTTGCAAATATTAAACAGAACAGACACAGGGTCAGTGGCTTGCACAAAATTAATAGAAAGCCGTGCGTCATAAAGAAAAATGCAGTTACCATGAAGGTCGAGCGGTCCTTGTCTTAACAATGATAACCCTTATGTTAAAAGTTGAAGACTTAGGACTCCCAAGATTCAAATACCATAGGAGTAGACAATCAAGGACCCCTCTCAATTTCAAACACTGATTTTATGTAATATGACAAAGGATAACTTACCGTCCACATTCTTGGTGATTCCACCCTCTGTGTTATCAAGGTCCAAGCCATCATAGAGAGACATTGTGAGTGTAAAATAATCCTGTATGAACTATCTGAAACAAACAAAAACATGATAAATCTTGATGCTGATGAGATAGCTAGAGAGATGCTATGAGTCAGGGTTTGCCTGTAGATGAATTTTACACCTCTGCTATTCTTTGAACATTTAAACAATTTCAGAATAGGCTGGTGCCCTCACTTCTTATACTTATGATAATGGCAATCTCCTGAAAGTACCGTATTCAATGTGATAAGCGCCTTGCTCTAATAAGCACGCACGGCAGTATTTGCAAATATATTGGCTAGTAAACAATCCCAATTAGCACCCCCTCCGATTGATCAATGTACACAAGACTTATCAATTTGCGTACAATACGCGCTCGTGTGTTATATGCACCCTTAGTTATGGGCAATTAAATTCTAGAAAAATATATCTGTCGTAAATAAACATTTCAGGCTGTCAGCATAAACCACGAAATTTATCTTTCAACTCTGTTTTTTTCACCAAAATAATATTCTAATAATAGCCCCCTCTTTCTAATTTTGAGAGCGCCCTGGGCACTTATCATGCTTATTACGTCGATTACAGTAATCAAAATGATCCTGTTGACAATACATGCAGAATCATGATAACTACTCCTGTGCAGTGTGGTGTATTATACAGATTTCTTTGTACAACTGCCCAATAAAATGTATCAATTTTCTTTATTGGACTCTCAGCGTCAGAAATTGCTACTTGTACTAAGTCCTTGCCAAACTGTCCAATAGTTATAGTCTCATAAGGTCTAGTAGAAGTTTGCTTGTTCCAAGCGTTTTGCTATATGTTATCATTATAAGAACTACATGAACTAGTGGACTAAAACTATTAGTTTCTATTACTGACTCTATAAATATTGATACAGGTGCCTATTTTGTAAAGGCGGTTAGAATATTCTTGCAGTGAACATGTCTTAATGAAAAGTTTGATCTGTGGTGATCCAATGGTTGGTGACCAAATGATTGTAAGTGACATCATCAGACATAAAGTAAAGGGAAAACTATTTCAGCAAACTTACTGACAGGGTTACCATGGTTACTTCATGCATACTCCCAGACACAAGTGATGTTGTTAGAGAATTTGTTTCAGTTGTCTTTTTTACGTCGAATACGGTGTATGTATATTATCTCTCCAGTTCAATCTTTCAGATTAGCAATCAACATGATCAAAATGTCTCATGGGCATCACAGTCATTATAGATGTTCCTCATATATATGAAAGGTAATTATGAACTCACAAATGCATTTTTAGAACATACTGCACTCTCCAAATAATATGCATGATAATGGAATGGTAATTCATCTTAGAACACAAATACAAACAAAGACCCATATAAACATGATAAATCTAGAGTTTGTTATGTTACTTAACATAATAACAACAGCTTCTGTGAAGCCTTGGACAAGTTCAAATTTACTACCCAGGTCCCAAACCCCCTATCACGCAACCCGAAACGGGTGCCAGCTGTAGGTCTCAAGAGTTGGTACAAAATGTCTGATTGGGAAGTGTTTTACTGCAGCCCTGGCAAAATCTATATACATATACACATATAAAAAGATCTGATCATGCACACACTGAAACTTTATCTTTAAATCAGACAAAATGAATGTGTGCATGGTCAGAACATGCAGAAAGAAATGCGAACATTAGTGCCTTGTAGTGTAAACCACGGAGGTATAGTGATTTTATGTCATTAAACAGTATATCCAGTAGGGCTGGGATGAGTCAAAATTTACTACTCGGGGACCTGACCCCCTAATACCCGACCCTACCCGGGTACCCTCTGTAGGGCTCAAAATGTCTGATTGGGAATTGTTTCATCTCAGCCTTGGCAAAAACTATTTAGATACATGTATCAAACGATCAGATCATGCATACACAGAACATGCTGAAGTTGACTGAAGCTTTATCTTTACTAAAAAAATATACAAGTCAAAGGAATGTGTGCATTGTCAGAAAGAATTGCGAACATATGCGACTTGTAGTGTAACCACTGAGCTGTAGTGTTTTGTCATTAAACAATATACCATGTGACTAACCATGGGCCCTTTGGGTTCTCGGGTCCTACTCAGGACCCACCCGACCCGAGTTGCCCGTCCCAGCCCAAACGTCCAGGTATTCATCATGTTCATGTGGGTACACGGCTCAACCCAGTAACCACCTGACCCGAGTACCCGCATTACCTGACCCAGCCCTGCTCCTGTGGTATACTATAATGACTATGGATGAATTCCTTTTTGTTTACAAAGTAAGTGACAGAGCATGATCATGAGTAGGCCTAGTAGGCTAGTAGGAGGCCATAAGTAGGCCACCAAGCTAACACTACAGTAATACATTCACATTGTGCCAGTCTTAGTGTCCAAAGAAGGCCTCAATCACGCAAAATACTTTCACATAAATGTCTCTGACCAAAGTTTATTAAATGTAAGACTTCAAAGATGTCTTTATCACTTACAACGAGCTATTACTTGACGATGAAGAAAAACTCAACGTGCAATTTAATGATCGAAATAAGAACAATCGCATTGAAGATGAAACGGTAAAGATGGAGCGTGTGAAGAAAATGCATCTGTTAGTTAAATTATCTTCGAAATATCAGTTAACATGTTAAATATACAATAAACTTAGGAAGGCTCGAAATGTTTTTTAATATCCTACCGTTTTCACAAATTCAAGCACGCAAACATCGTTCGTAGAAATTAACCGGAAGTCACAAATGTTGACGCGCACCGGTTGTTTTGAACACTTCCGGTTTAATTCACTTGTCAAGAACTCGCGAAATTCGATTGCTTAATTGTAAGTGTGCCGATGTTTATTTTTCTGATTTTTCTGATTCATTGATATGATGTTTTAGTTGTGTGTTGTAATCAAGAGAGTTGTCACTTTAATCAATGGCAACGAAAAAAAACAAATTTAACCCGCTAAAGGTCATTTGAGTTTCTGTCGCTGTTGGCTGTCAAACTCTTTATGACAATATTCAGGAATTGACACCTCTGGCAGTGGCAGCATATATAGTCGGAAATAGCAAGGTAAACTTACACATGAAATGTATAGTCAAAGGACGCATGAAAATGTCTAAGAAACTATGCTGGACTCGGGTTGCGTAGGTCCTGAATACCACAGGACTACCCTTATTCGTGGTTAAAACTGGTCACATGGTATGTTTTTTAATGACTAAAATAATAAGAGACACTTGATAGTTTCACAAGATAGAACATGTGTATGTCAAAGTTCCAACATCACAGGAACACATTATTTAAAAAATAAACGACTCATGGTCGTTGTTTATCGTACAATAAAACACTGCTGGGAGAATAAACCTTGCGGCTGCACCCCTCATGTTCTTTTTCTCTCTGTAGTGTTTTATTGAACATGTGTCATACGAGTCGTTTGTTTCTTATATGAGATATAGACATTATGTGCAGCCTCGTTAAGGATCTCAATATTTTGACAAGTTTTAAAAATATTTACCCGTATTGTTTATTTATGATGACTCCCTGAATACAATCCGAACTCGGCAATATCGGACAAGTCCATTTTCTGAACAGGGTGGGTTATGTTTGGTATTGCACAGATATTCTCACAGTTTTCATATTTATTATCTGTACCTCTTCTCCCAATACCCATGATACTGTTTGTCATATCTCTCCAAATTTTGTGTTGACTTGACTCAGTGTCATTTCGATGTGTATTGGTCAGTTGTCCTTGTTTACCTTTATGAGCGAGTCTATGGACTCAATTCTGAAATGATTGGGTTTTCCGCACAAAATGTTCTATGTGCAGTATCGAGACACGCATCGTATTGTGGCTTCTGTATCAAGATATGCATCGTATTGTGTTATACCTGTATACCTGTATCGTGACATCCTTGTTATGTTCACATGGAACCAAATCTTGTTTACACCAACATTGAAACACGTTACATGTAGTGTCTCCTAAGGCAAGCGACCTTGTTGGAAATAATCTGCTGTTCCAGCAGCACACCTTCCACTGCCTCATAATCATAGGTAGCTTAGGTATATACTCCCCAGGGAGCTGAGAATGACTTTTGTGAGCACACTGACCCATTGTCTGGGGTAATAATTGATGCATGATTTTGTGCAAGTGCAACTATTGGTATTGTTACTGTGTTTCAGCCCAGAACAATGGCTTAGGAGATGTTGATGTGTTCCACTGACTAGTGCTTGTAATCTTCTTGAATCATGTTGAATAATCACATCCATCGTCAGAACTCTTATATTGAGTATTGTTATGCTTCTGTTAAGAATGTTGCAATTCCATTGGAGACCAGAAAAGATCCAGGGTAGAATAGGCCTTCGTCAACCTGGTTGATGCATGTCATCATATCCCAATTGCGTGGATCAATGTTCATGATGTGAATCACTGGATTGTCTGGTCCAGACTTGATTATTTACAGACTGCTGTCATATAGCTGGAATATTGGTGAGCGTGGCATTAAACAACAAACAAACAATTCCGTATCATGGGATGAAACAATACATTGCAATGGAAACCCCTAAATCATGTGACTAACACTGACCTCGAATATTGACTTGTCATGTGATAAATATTGACTTGTCAGGTGATGAATATTGATTTGTCTATTAGAAAACAATATGTGTCTGTCCTAGCATTTCATGGTTCACAGCTGTTACTGTAATGAAACAGAGGATGGTTAAAAGGTATTGTAAAATTTAAAGTGAATTTCAGTATAACAAAACCAAAGATTACCAACTCGTGTTATTCTCGGACAAACTGAATAGCGACTCGTGCCCCTCTCATGGCCATTTTTGCGAGTTCCGTCTAAACACAAACAAAGAATTGTCAACTTGTTGTGTAATGATTCACATGTATTTCCCCTATGTCATATATATTCCAATCTTCCAATTAAAATCAGATCTTAGTTCTTGCTATCGCTAAACAAGGATCTGAGGACATCCAATTACAGGTCACGTCAGAACGACCTTTCATCCGACCACTCAAAGAGTCGCTTACCAGATCATGAAAGTGACAGTCGGAATGTGTTTTCTCATCATGCAACCTCGAAAACGTTAACATGGGGTATTCCGAACGACAGTTACGTCTCGTACGACTGATTCCGTCAAAATTATCGTCTGTCTCGGTTCCGTGGGATAAACATTTAAATGGTGGGAAGCACTGCAATACAATCGCAACCGTATATTAGACATTCCGGAATGTGTGTTTGTTCAGTTTTCACAATTTTAATTGAGAACTGTGTCAACATATTTTTCAAGCGTAGTCTGAAATAGAAGTTGCCAAGTTGAAACCAGTGCCATAAAGCTCGAGAAATCTGCTTTCTAATTGGCTGATGTCGACTTCTTGTTAGTTGTTTCAGTCGTCGGTCAAAGTTCGCGAAAGGTCGTTCTGACGTGACCTGTAATGGGATGTCCTCAGATCTTTGTTTAGCGGCAGCGAGAACTTAGATCTGATTTTAATGAGATTGTATATATTCGGATGCTGTTCAAAACACATTGGGACTTATGTATTTATACAGTATGATTGAACACATTTAATTGTATTTAGCCAAACTTATTCCTGAGGGATTCTTTGACTGAAGTACTTGCAGTCATACACTCATTTTGATTGGGTTGTCATATTTTCGCATATAACATTCATCGATAGAGGGACGAGTCTTCTTGCAGGTTAGGGAAAGGTGCGAGTGGTGACGAATGCACTTCAGGGGCGTGGTCCTGGGGTCCTTGTTTTTCACATGTTGCCCTCGTCAGGAGTATTTATTTGTATATGAATTATCTACATATTGTCCTCCACCTATGTATACATCTAAAGTGATGAATTAGTCCCCAGGGTTTTCATTTCATAATTTTTTAGCGAATAAATAACTCATAATTCATTGTTTTCAATCAATATATGAATAGTATACTCAACCGCAAAAGGAACATCACCATGGATAGATGTATGAGAAACCTTATTTGTCCGAACACTGTAAACCTACTTTGAGACATATTAAAAAGATGAAACTCCACTGTCTATATATAAGGTGTTGTATGTGCTACCCATACCTGGCTTAACGCCTGATTCACCAGCTTCTACCTGTGACGTCATGACAATTTGGATGTACAGTCAATTGTCACCTGTCAGCCTGGTAGGATGGTTGACAGCAATCAACACCTTTCGGATGTTATGTTTCTTGTTACAGGTAAGCACTCCCCTTGTATAGGAATAATACTAATACCACCACATGTATATATACTGAACCACAAAAGAAACATCACCATGGATAGATATATGAGTAACCTTATTTGTCCAAACACTGTAAACATACTTTGAGACTTATTAAAAAGATGAAACTTGGCAAAACTGATCATCAAGGTTGAAATTAAAGTGTCAAATGTTCTTAAAGTGAAACACAACACTAGTCTCTGAGAATATGGAGTTACAAGTCAATAATTCGTGTGTCTGCCATGTGCATTGATGACTGCCGTGCAACGTCGATACATGGCATAGATGATGCAGTTGATGAAGGCCATAGGCACTTGATCCCACACTCTGAGGAACGCCTGACGCAGTTCAGCTGCAGTTGTCGGGCTTGGTCAGACATAGGTGCTCAATGGGATTTAAATCGGGACTGAGGGCAGGCCACTGCATGGTTCTGCCGCATTCTGCTGGAGGAAGTCTCTTTTTGTTCTAGCAGTGTGGGCACGGGCCGACCCTCTGTGCATGACCAATTCCACCCCACACCATGATGCTCGGACCACCCCATGAGTCTTTCTCAACAACACAAGCATCCGAATAACGTTCCCAACGGCATCGCCAGACTCTCTCTCTGCCATCTGCTGTTTAGATACAATAACAGCCCTCGTCTGAGAAAAGGACTCTTCTTCACTGCTGGTGCTGTGTTGCCCACTGAAGATGGTCCTTGTGATGACGTGGTGTCAGAATGGGTCCTCGGTGTGGCCTCTGACAGTGGTGGTGTCTGCTCGTCAATAGTCGACATGCAGTGTCCGCACTAATGTGTAGCTGGTGTGTCCCCATGGTCTGTCAAGCAGTTTCCGCAGAAGTAACAAAGCGATCTTGAAGATGCTGTCGCACAATCTGATGATCCTGACGTCGGGTGGTGACCCATGGTCTTCCACTACGTGGTCGGTCATCTGTAGTGTTGGTGGTCTGGTACCATTGCTGTAGCCTGTATATGGTCCTTACGTGGACTTGAAATGCATTGGCTACTTGCCAGGCTGTTTGTCCAGCTTGCAATTGTCAACGGGCGTGGTGTCGCTGATTTCTTGTCAATCTTGGCATGTGGTAGCAATTCAATAACAAATGGATGTTATCCAACCTGGGTGGATTTTTGTAAGAAATAGGTGAACGCATGTGCATTTTAATTTGCACGGAACTCACGTGCATCGGGTTACCATGGCAGATGCTGTGATTGGTTTTATTGTCATATGCTTTGTTTGTTTATCATCAAATTTCATTTTACCGGACAAGGTTATGTTAAATCTTAGAAACTTTGACCAAAATTACCCAGATATTTAAATGACAACTTTTCATGCAATGTTACTTGGGGTGATGTTTCTTTTGCGGTTCAGTATATATGGTAACAGATGGTAACAGACATCATGAAAGAATAATATACTAATGGGATGCAGTCATGTAGGTAGACTTGCACAAGTCTCTAAGGCAAAAATTATTAGTTCAAATCATAATTTCTAGATAAAATAAATAAAAAGAACAAGTTGTCCCTATAAGAGACTGGCGTCCTTGTACTGTCGCTTATCTAGACTTGCCTATTATAAGGATAGAATTACTATACACCTCTTATCTTTCAGTACAGACTTAGAGCAAGACTAGTGTGTAGGCTGGTTGGGGGAGAACAATAGCAGACAGCAGGGTCGTATCAAGTTTTATTAGCTTCACACTCTCCATAGAAATATCATATAATGTATCAGAATATTACATTGACAATGCTTTTTAATAATGCCAGTATTGTGTTCTTCATGTTCATAAAATTAATGTAAAAAACAAATCATCTCATACAAAACGTACAGCATTGATATAGGTGAGATACCACATTGGCATTCTCCACTGGCATTTTGGTGCTGTCTCTGAGGTTGTGTTTCTCACGGTGAAGGCAGGGGCTCTAATTCTCAACACAAGCGTCGTCCTGACAATATCTGGTACATGATGATTTTGATAATTTAGTGTGACTTAGTTTTTTTCTGCAGGATGTTGATGAATTTGAACAGGTTTGGGCGAGATTGTCCACTCCTGTTCGTCTTTGCATGCCAGGGCTTCACCCAGGCTTCTAAGCCATGTGGCCCTTGCAGGCAAATTGGGACAAAAATTGTTATTTTGTTCAAAATTGGGATTGTGAGATTGTCCACTCCTATTCGTCTTTGCATGCCAAGGATTTATCCAGGCTTCTAAGCTAAGTGGCCCTTGCAGGCAAACTGGGACAAAATTTGTTATTTTGTTCAAAATTGGGATTGGTTTTGAATTCTTATTTTCTTGAATTCAGAGGTATTATATTGTATTTTGGGATTGTATTTAATGCAATAATATTAAACTAAGCATTAAAACCCTCTTCCTATTTATTGGTCCTGTGAATATAAGCTACAAAGCTGTAAAATGTTATTAGTTTTACATTTGAACGTGATTAACATGAACTGGGAAATATATATTACCGCTTTGGGAATTTTTAATTAATTTTTCTGCAGACTTTGGGCCGAATATCGGCTTCTGAGCAGGTTGAGATAAATCTTATGGGTCATTGTTCTGGCACTTAAATTTCAGTGAACTGCTATTACTCACATGCTAATTATACGCTCGACCTTTAACGTCGGGGGTATATAGTTATACCAAGGTTCATCCGTCCATCCATCCGTCCGTTTGAAAACTTTGTCTGCGCAATTTCTCTTAAACTATTCAGTGGATTCATCTCAAACTTAGTACATATTATCTGTGTCATATGGAGGGGTGCAGTCAAAAGAAAAAAATTGTCTTTATTTCAGATTTTAGTATTAGTTGGTGTTTTTCTTTTTCATATAACAGGAACAATTGAAGATAGTAACACATTCCTTTCTCTTAAATCTTAATGACATGTGTAGAGGAACCTACTTTGGCATCAGTGTCTATTTGGTTCTGTCACATTGTCTCAAGTAACAGTAGGATTTTGATATCTGTATTTTCAGAAAATCAAACATTTCTTTCATTCTTTTTCACTCATAATTTTTTACATCAACATTTGTGCGACCTATAACTTAAAGACTACTTCATGGATATTTTTCCAATTGTGGGTACAGTTTCCAGACCAATAGAAGATGTGCAGTGCAAATTTTGATTTTGAAATTTGGATTTTCTTAGAAAATATTGCCTTTTTTTCATGTTTTGAAGAAAGAGTTATGTTGGAATTGAAGTCGGGGGTATTACTGACTCCTGCTCACTTTTTGTCTTGTTTTAATAGAATTTCCTATGGCGAACACAATTCATGTGATGATGGATTCTCATTAACTATTTGTGTTTACTCCTGTCAGCACTTTTAGCCTGAACCCTGTGCTTGTATATCTCAGTAACTTTTAATCCTCTGCAGTGTGGTGGCAAGGAATCTTTCTCGCAATTATTACCAATCTCATTAAAATCAGATCTATGTTCGCGCTTCCGCTGAACAAAGATCTGAGAACATCCCATTACGGGTCACGTCAGAACGACCTTTTACAAACTTTGACCGACCACTGAAATGACTAACAAGAAGATGACATCAGCCAACTAGAAAGCAGCTTTTTCGGGCTTCACGACACTGGTTTCAACCTGGTGACTTCCATTTCAGGCTACGCTTGTAAAACATGTTGACACATTTCGCGATTAAAATTTTGAAAACTGACCATAGAACATTCTGCAATGTCTAATATATGGTTGAGATTGTATGGCAGTGCTTCCCATGTACTGTGCAAGCCTCCTCCATTCAAATGTTTATTCCACGGAAGTGAGAGATCGACAATAATTTTGACGGAATCAGTCGTGTGGGTGGGTGAGTTGGGTTTAACACCGCTTTTATCAGTATTCCAGTTATATCACGGCGTGTCAGCTTAATGTGGGAGGAAAGGCTGAAGTGATGCAGGTCTCAAAACGTTTACCACTTCGGTGAAACCCACGAGCACGGGTATGGTACTGTCAAACCTAGAAACATAATCGGGACGAACCGAGATTCGAACCCGCAATCATAGGTTTCTGGCGTGCCCAAGGGACGCAACTCTGCATAGCGAATTGCGGCGCCTTATACGACTGGGCCACCCTTGCCGTGTCGTATGGGCCGTAACTGGCGTTCAGAATACCCTGTGTTACTATTTTCGAGGCTGCATGATTAGAAAACACATGCTGACTGTCACTTTCATGATTTGGTAAGTGACGCTTTGATTGGTCGGATGAAAGGTCATTCTGACCTGACCCGTAATGGGATGTCCTCAGATCTTTGTAAAGCGTCAGCGAGAACTTAGAGCTGATTTTAATGAGATTGCATTGTCACTGGCTTTTCACAGTGTTTGCATATTGTGGGATGGGATTTAAACTGTAAGATAGCACACTTTGTATATGGAAGTGATTATAGACATATAGACAATCGGTAATAATTTTGAATGTCTAGCTCAACAGTTTAACCGATTATTTCGTTCAATCAATCTACCAACACTACTGACCATTAAGCCTATTAGTATTAAGGACAGGAAGACTCTATTCAAGGTTTGGAAGATGGCCAATATCCTTACTCCTTAGCAGGCAGAAATACACAGGAGGAGATGGTTCTTTGATGCTTATATCATGACGATCTCATTACGTGATCTGATTACATCATACATGATACCATAGATATTACCATAGATATTACCATTTACATACGACCTGTGAAGATCCGGGGTAGAATAGGTTTTCAGCAACCCATGCTTGCCAAGGTGACTATGCTTGTCGTAAGAGTCGACTAACAGGATTGGGTGGTCAGGCTTGCAGACTTGGTTTATGCATGGATCGATGCATGCGTGGATCGATGCTCATGATGTCAATCACTGGATTGTCTGGTTCAGACTCGGTTATGTACAGACCGCCTTCATATAGCTGAAATATTGCTGAGTGCGGCGTTAAACAAAAAACAAACAAACAAACAAAGCATTTACATACAGGAATTTAACGAGGCCGATATTCGCCTCCAAATCTGCAGCAGATGTCATCCATTAAAATTTCTCAAATTTGAATGTAATATTTCCCAATATTAGATTGGTTCGATGCACAAACAAACATACTGGTATTTTGTTAGAACCTATACTCATCAAAGCATCACATGTGACATCAAAGATCCATGACTCGAGATGAACTATTTGTCTCGTGCAGGATAAGCGTGTCAAGTTTGGAAATCACGTGCAGTATATCACGATAAGAATATAGTCACTCTGTGGTAACACTTGACTGATTGTTAGTTTTGTCATTAATTGGTACACATTGGAAACATCTCTTCTTATTGTACATACTTCTCTATATGTTTTTTTATGGATCACATGTCTTTTGGCGGTGAGTATATATATCGATCAGATGCACCAAAATGCTACCTTCAGGGTTATCATTATTTTAAATATGTTTAATAAAAGCTGCAACTAAGATAACATGATATTGGAATATATTATTTCTGATAAAAAAATATTTTAGATACAATTTTTCCCAATCCTTGCATCAAAATCCTTTGAAGTTATATCATTTGGTAAGTTTTAACCGTATCACCGGTAGATTCCAAGAAAACAGTGTACAGCTGATTGCTGTTTCCGGCTTAGTTTACGAGAAAATACACAGGGTAATCTTAATCCCTGGATGTAAAACAATGCCTAGCAGAACACAATTTAAAAGGTAAATGAACATGTCTGGTGATTTTTTATCTCAAATTTCAAATTTGTACTGACCAAGTTTCTTATCACCCGTTCGTTTACCGAAGGGGTACCATGTAATTCTCTTTCTGCACATAATATCTGAATCTTTTTCCTTCAAAATACTGAATCCGCTAGAGATTGGTGTGCATTATACTTGGGTGCGCACTATACTCAAGAAAGTATGGTAACTAATAACTAATTTCATGGCTTTGCAGAGATAATTTATATACGACTGATATTAAAACAGGCCCAGTAAAGTGGAACACATTTAATGCTTAGTTATGTATTGAGTGCAATCAAAGTCTTGAAGATTCCGGGCTAGAATAGGTCTTCAGCAACCCATGCTTGCCGTAAAAGGCGACTATGCTTGTTGTAAAAGGCGACTAACGGGATCAGGTGGTCAGGCTCACTGACTTGGTTGATGCATGTCATTGATCCCAATTACGTGGATCAATGCTCATGATATTAATCACTGGATTGTCTGGTCCAGACTCCATTATTTACAGACCGCCGTCATATAGCTAGAATATTGCTGAGTGCAGCGTTAAACAACACAAACAAACAACAAAACAAACACAAAATAAAATGTAAAATATCTCTAAATTTTAGAAAATGTGAACTTTAAAAAATTTCATTTTTAACAAAAACTCCCAGGGGCTCTGGGTTTAGAATCCGAGATAAAACCCCGACATACGTGTCTGTTTCAGCGAAAGACAATGGCGTGGGAGATGTTGATGTACCCCCTGACGGCCACGGTGGCTGTGGTGTCCAGCCTAGTGGTGCTCTACTTCACAAGCCCCTCCCTGCTCATCCAGACTGCCATGAAGTAAGTACACATAGACATTAGGGATGAATCGATACATCCGTGCTCTGCTGGATCGTGAGTTTTCATGGGATGATACGATACATGATACTTTTTTTTCTGCATCGATACAAGATGATACACTTGCTGAAATAAATTACTCACTAGTCGTTTAATGACCTGTGGCGGCTTTGTCGTCAGATATGGCAAGATGTGTTGTAATTAGGGTTTCAAGCTCACTACCGAAAATAGCCACAACGAACATGTGTTTACAGCTAGCTTTTCCCTTTAAACCTGCTCTGAAGTATTTGTCAAGAAGTTTCCATGCGATTTGATGTAAATATGCATATCGCGATACTTATCGTATTGTGACCTATGTATCGGATACATATCGTATCGTGACCTTGCTGTATCGTTTCACCCCGAATAGAAATACTAACCTGACACCTTGAGTTGTCTGAAGTAAAACGGAACCTGAGGTCTAGTAGAGGTCCAGGCTTTTTATAAACTTTTAGGATGTGTAATACAGCTGTATGTTTATTACTTGCCCGTGAAGAGATCACCCGTTTAATAAACATACAGCTGTATTACTCGTTGTGTAATACCAAAACGCGTGCTTATGTACTCTCGGAACACGTTTCACGAAAAAATATTGAAAGCTCTCAACATCCCTTGGCTTATTCAACGACATTGCGTGTGGAGTTGATAGATCACTGAGAGGAGCTTATGCACACTCGATGACCCCAGCAACCTTGTTGCTAGGCTGTCGTCTCATGGCATTGTTTCGCTGATGGATCTTGCAACAAAATTCCACAAATTACGTCATCGGGTATTGTGACGTTTTGGTAAACTTTGAAGTGCAATGCCTGATCGTATTGTAGCGCAACGACGGTCGTTAGTCTGTTAAAGTATGTGAGTTGCGATAATCTTAGCCCTTCTAAAGTTCAATTCTAAAGTTGGACCGTTGTATGGTATTAAATTCATACGTTTCAACGTTTGACGTGTTTGAAGTATTATTCTGTTAAACTCAATTGGACTATGCCGTGGATCGTGTAGGTGTCAGCCTATTCATACTCAACAATATAATTCTAAAAACGTTATAAATGGCAAGTAATAAATAAAATACAAAACTCGCTCCCGTGTAAAACCAATTTTATGAAACTCGTTTCAAGTGGATTTAAGTTTTCATATAGGGTGGGTTCACAATCTCATTAAAATCAGATCTTAGTTTTCGCTACCGCTAAACAAAGATCTGAGGACATCCCATTACGGGTCACGTCAGAACGACCTTTCGCAAATTTTGAACGACCAATGAAATGACTGACAAGAAATCGACATTAGCCAATCAGAAGGCAGCTTTCTCGAGCTTTACGACACTAGTTTCAAACTGGCGACTACTCTTCGAAACATAATTTGACTTATTCTCGATTAAAAAAATTCAAAACTGATAAAAAGAACATTCTGCATTCTGGAATGGCTTATAGATCACATAGATTGTATGGATATAATCATAAAACCCGTAACTGTCGTTCGGAATACCGCGTGTTAAATATTTCGTGGTTGCATGATTAGAAAACACATTCCGATTGTCACTTTCATGATTTGGTAAGCGACGCTCTGATTTGTTGGATGAAAGGTCGTTCTGACGTGACCCTTATTGGGATGTCCTCAGATCTTTGTTTAGCATAGCGAGAACTAAGATCTGATTTTAATGAGATTGGGTGGGTTCACTTATGGAGTATAACAAATAAACTGTTAAATATTTCCTTGCCAAACATTGCATGTCTATATATAAAGTACATACTGAACTGGTGCCATTTGATATTAACAGAGTTTTAGAAATGTTTATTTCAGAATTTCCATTGCAGCTATTTTGACATGGGTTAAGAGAAATGTTGGGTCAGTTACCTGGTTTGGGACCATAACGTGTTAAAATGGGTGGGGGATATAGATGACTTTGTGGACTATACGCTTGTTTAGTTATTGTTTCTTGTAAATTGTCATTTGTTTGCATAAAAAAAACCCACAGAAACTCGCGTGTTTTACTTTCCATTTCCATATGGATGCGACCATGGTGGATCTTTTGTTGGTAAACAATGTATGCTTCTTAAAGAACATTCAACTCTTCACTCATTACATACAGAATTGCACATTTACTTGTGGTTACTTTACAGACAGCTGCCTGGGGTATATGTCATCTTTCTGATGACTCTTGTTTTTATTTGAAAACAAATTCTATCCATTTTAGCATGTTTAGCTATAATAACGGTAATGCTATTTTTCAGGGCATTATCATTTGCAGAAGCCCTTGGGCTTGTCAACTGCCCTCCTTCGTCAGGCAGTTAATGGAACACCTCGGGCTTCTACAAGTGATAACGCCTAGAAAAACATTATTCAATATAACACAACGCAGAAAAAATATTGCAATACATATTATTTGAAAAAAATATTGCAGTATACCATACTGTACAGTCTTATTAACTAGTCATCAGAGGTTGACGCAATTTATCGATTTGTGGTAAAGCATGCATGGAGAACTTGTGAGGACTTATTACCCATTGATGTTACCATGGTTACAAGCCATTGAGGATACCATCATTGGAGTTGCTTTTGTTCTCAGCAGTATTCACCAGCTGTAGTCTTGGGTTAGCCAACTAATGTATATTTTAAAGGCTGCCTTAAACCATTATGCACATTTGTAGAGGCTTAATGAGCTGGTGGTAATTTGTCATGTTTATATCTCGTCTCATCCTCGTTTATCCAGGGTATTTCTACATTCTACATGAAAAACAGCCTGGACCGATTAACTACCGTAGCTTCGTTTCCAGTCTGATTTGTATGTCACATAGCTACAAATAGCAGACCAATCAAATTACTCTCATGAGTGAGATAAACTCCTTGTTAAGTTTGAGTGAGTGTGGTTTTACGCCGCTTTTAGCAATATTCCAGCAATATGACGGCAGGGGACACTGGAAAATGGGCTCCTCACATAGTTCCCATATGGGGAATCGAACTTGGATCTTCGGCGTGACGAGCCAATTCTTTAACCACTAGGCTACCCCACCGCCCCTGCTTAGTTTGAGATACGAGAGATAAACATGGAGATGTCACTTTTGAAATGAAGCTATTGTCGTGAAAAGGGCCAGGCACTTTTGTTATATATAGAATGGAGATATAAACCCCTGGATGAACGAGAATGATGAAACCATGATAGAATGCAGGAACTATTTTTACCATGGTGATAAGTATTAAGGGGCAAGTAAAGTCAACATAGCAACTTTGCAGACTTCTATACTTTAGGGCATACTTAATCAAAATTCTGCCAGTGAGGGGATTCCCCTTATTGGGGTGTGTATAATTTCAGCAATCATGACAATCGGGTGGACACCCAGTCTGCATGCTATTTCCTCAGATTCATATGATTTCTGTGTACACAACTTATGACACCTTTAACCGAAATAACAGAAATGGTATATATATCATTTCAGAACTTTTACTTTGACATTTAAATACTTTGTATGAATATTATGAATTTATTCTCTCTCTCTCTCTCTCTCTCTCTCTCTCTCTCTCTCTCTCTCTCTCAGAAATTGACTAAATGTATCTTCGAAAATTGATATTGGCAACAAAATCGCAGTCATTTTTTTACTTTACTTGCCCTTTAAGAAAGACTACAGGATTGCTTGAATTTTTGTTTGGTGCTAATTTGTATCCTTTGGAATAGTAAGCAATTTTGAACGTTGATATGGCTATATACCTTTTTGGTTTCCCTTTCGGATGGTCAAAGTTGTTAAGGTGCTGTATGATACTGTATGTAACATGTATGTATGTAACAACATTCCTGTTCTATCATGGCATTCCTCAACATTATCATTAAGTGGATTAATGAGGCGAGAGCTGTCATAAAAACTAACATTGATCAGTATTGATCAGGAATGATTCACAACTGTCTCCAATATCCACTAATCTGAGTCTTGTAAAAGTTTGTTCTGTCAAGTAGGTAACAATGACCTATATCTATATATATATATATATATTGAAAATGATGAAGAGAGAAGTACATGAAATAGGACCAGTGGACATTTTTGGCATGCACTTCTATTGTCTATCTTGTTCAGGTATTACATCTTTGCAAGTGGGATGCGGGTGAAGTTTGTCGGTGATGACCGCTTCATGTTCTGTTACGGGGAGCGAGGGATCAGGCGGAAGGACAAGTCGTCTATTCTGCTCATCCACGGATTCACCGCCTCCAAGGACCAGTGGCTGTCTCTGTTTAAGGTACAGTCAGATATGTGTAGGTCTTGAAGTCAGCCAAGGACCTTTGGCTAGCTCTGTTTAAGGTACTGTCAGATATGTGTAGGTCTTGAAGTCAGCCAAGGACCTGTGGCTGGCTCTGTTTAAGGTACAGTCAGATATGTGTAGGTCTTGAAGTCAGCCAAGGACCAGTGGCTGGCTCTGTTTAAGGTACTGTCAGATATGTGTAGGTCTTGAAGTCAGCCAAGGACCAGTGGCTGGCTCTGTTTAAGGTACTGTCAGATATGTGCAGGTCTTGAAGTCAGCCAAGGACCAGTGGCTGGCTCTGTTTAAGGTACAGTCAGATATGTGTAGGTCTTGAAGTCAGCCAAGGACCTTTGGCTGGCTCTGTTTAAGGTACTGTCAGATATATACAGTTCTTGAAGTCAGCCAAGGACCAGTGGCTGGCTCTGTTTAAGGTACAGTCAGATATGTGCAGATCTTGAGAATTTGGGGGTAGACAGATATCTAAATCACAGCAATTTATCTGTGGTCTCTCATCAGTCCTATCAATGTTTGCCATCTAAAACATTCTGCACTTTGGGTTTTACTTTCAAAACAAGCTGAGATGCTCTGATATAAATACTGTCCAAAGCAGTGTTAATCCCAACTTACTAAGGTCCAATTTGCGCACAGGAGGCACATCAGTCTCTTAGTCGTCGGTGAGTTGTGGCAGGATCCAGTGATTCTGGGTTCAAATCCTAGATTCATCCTGGTTATGATCCTTGGCGTGTAAGTTGTGCTTGATGGTTTCCTCAAAGTGCTTTCCTTTCAATAACCTGAGATGCCATGGAATTCTGTGGCATTAAACTGAACTCACTCACCCACTCTCGTATACAGCTGCTTGAAGTGGACCTGCTTCAAAACTTCGAAGTCAGACATCTAGGACAGTGAAAAATGATTGACTGAAGTATCGCTGTACCATGATACTTGGTACTACAATCAATACATTTATGATATATGTTCCATGGAGAATGATATATTTCTTCTCCCAGTTTGCCTGCCACGGGCACTCAGATTAGAATCCTAGATGATTCCATGATGGGAAAATTAATTGTAAAATACCATTTTCAAGCCACTGTTAGTTAGAATTGGTCCCCGGCAACCTATGCTGGTTGCAATAAGGTAGTAGTAAGGTGAATAAATGGGTCAATGACTTGGTTGATATCCTGTCACCATACCCTGACAGTTTGAATCGTTGCTCACAATATCAATCACAGGATTATATGGTCCAGATTTGACTATTTTCAGACCACTGTCACATAGCTGGAATATTGCTAAATGCAGCGCGAAACAACAAACACACAAACAGTCATGGCTCCTCTACCATGTTTTCATTTAACACATACTATTTGTGTGTCTTGTCTTCAGAGTCTCCCCAAAGACCTTCACCTTCTAGCAGTTGACCTACCAGGTCACGGGAACACAACCACCCCGAAGGATGACCAGGACGTGTCGATGTCAGAACTTATTGGACTCATGCATAAGGTGGGACAGTCTTATCCAGCAGTCAGAAACCAGAGTGTTGTAAAATCCTTTCTGATCTTGTACATATTGTAAGGGACCTGTGAAGATTCCGGGGTAGAATAGGTCTTCAGCAACCCATGCTTGCCGTAAAAGGCGACTATGCTTGTCGTAAAAGGCGACTAACGGGATGGGGTGGGTCAGGCTTGCTGACTTGGTTGATGCATGTCATCGATCCCAATTGTGTGATATTAATCACTAGATTGTCTGGTCCAGACTCGATTATTTACAGACTGCCGTCATATAGCTTGAATATTGCTGAGTGCGGCGTTAAACAACCAACCAACCAACCAACCAACCAACCAACCAACATATTGTAAGGTCAGCAAATAAGGACTCTCCATATTATGACACTGTAAATGAAAACATCCAGGTTTGGGCAAGTATTTGGTTTGTCTGTCTGTCCCATACTTGCTGGTAACTCCATAACTTCTGTATAGACATGGTTATGAGTTGTTGCCAAGGTGACCTTGACCTTGACCTTATTGCTGTTATAGAGGGGTGGGGGTGGGGTCAAATCTTGACCTTTGTTTCAAGTTCATGGGAAGCATTTAACTGATATTTAAAATGCAAGATATTTAAAATGCCGAATTAACACTCTATAGATTTTCTATAAAAGTTTCTGTAGAAGGTCCACAGACTTTGAATGAATGTGGTGACATTGACCTTGACCTTGACCTTATTGCTGTTATAGATATATACATGGTATATACTTCAAGATTGTATTCATATAAGGTGGAAAGTAGAGTATTTGACTGATTTGGATTTTGTACATGTTTTCTTCACTGACCACTTCCTCACCTGTGGGTCATTATAACAATATTCTTTAGAAGGCATGCATTTCTCTAAATGTATCAGGGGCACGGGTGGCCCAGTCATCTAAGGTGCCACAATTCACTGTGCATGGCTTTGTCCTTTGGGTGTGCCAGAAACATATGCTCAGTTCGAATACCGGTTTGCCCCGATTATGTTTCAAGGTTTGTCAGGATCAGGATCATGGGTTTCTCCCGATTGTTAAACGTCTGTGACCTGCATCACTTCGGGCTTTCCTCCCACCATGCCCACTAATGTTCAAAGCCACATTGAACCAACTCACTCACTCACTCCAAATGTGACTGCCTCCGTTGTCTAGTGGTAGAGCGTCCGCCCGGAGAGCGGAAGGTCCGGGGTTCGATCCCCAGCCGCGTCATACCAAAAGACGTTAAAAGATGGTACTTGTTGTTACCCTGTCTGGCGCTCCGCATTAAAGGGCTAAAACAAGGACTGGTCGGCTCGGAGTCAGTATACTGTGTCTGAGTGGGATATTCATGTTAAAGTGCTGCATGGTATCTCAGTGGGCTAGCACTATAAATCGGCATCAGTCCGGACTAGTACAAGCAGACACACACACACACGTGCATTCACCTTGTTATATAAGTGCAATAATCTTCGACGCAACATTAAACCCAATTTCACCTCACCTCACTCCAAATGTATCCCTTACCACATATACGACAAAATAGATGAAGATGATATTCTGTCTAGACTCTCAATATTTATTTGCTATGCAAGTCCAAAGACTATGGAAAAAAATGGAGCTTGTTATTGATACCTGATGATTCATTGCTCAAGTGTCACCATTCAACAGAGAGCAAAAGTACCTTTACCATGTTTACCTGTTTATTTTTAATCAGCCATCCAAATGAGATAATGCTGTCAGCTCCAAATGAAATAGAACCCGCAAATCTATATACATGTAATGTTTATATCTTGATTGAAATCTGACTATGTATCTATGTGTGTGAGATATGTTTGATATTGTATTTTCAGTTTGTATGTCTATCGGGGCTGGATGAGCAGCCGTTCCACATTGTGGGTACATCCCTGGGTGGAGCCATAGGCGGTCTATACACTGCCAAGTACAGCAGCCATGTGGAGCGCCTCACTATGATCTGCCCTGCTAGTAAGTCCTGTCCCTCACTCACTCACTCACTCACTCACTCACTCACTCACTCACTCACTCACTCACTCACTCACCTACTCACCTGCCCCACTAATAAGTCCTGCCACTCACTCCCTCACTCACTCACTCACCTGTTCCGCCCCACTAATAAGTCCTGTCACTCACTCACTCACTCACTCACTCACTCACCTGCCCTGCCCCACTAATAAGTCCTGTCACTCACTCACTCACTCACTCACCTGCCCTGCCCCACTAATAAGTCCTGTCACTCACTCACTCACTCACTCACTCACCTGCCCTGCCCCACTAATAAGTCCTGTCACTCACTCACTCACTCACTCACCTGCCCTGCCCCACTAATAAGTCCTGTCACTCACTCCCTCACTCACTCACCTGTTCCGCCCCACTAATAAGTCCTGTCACTCACTCCCTCACTCACTCACCTGTTCCGCCCCACTAATAAGTCCTGTCACTCACTCCCTCACTCACTCACCTGTTCCGCCCCACTAATAAGTCCTGTCACTCACTCCCTCACTCACTCACCTGTTCCGCCCCACTAATAAGTCCTGTCACTCACTCACTCACCTGCCCTGCCCGCTAATAAGTCCTCTCACTCACTCACTCACTCACTCACTCACTCACCTACTCACCTGCCCCGCTACTAAGCCCTGTCACTCACTCCCTCACTCACTCACCTGTTCCGCCCCACTGATAAGTCCTGTCACTCACTCACTCACTCACTCACCTGTTCCGCCCCACTAATAAGTCCTGTCACTCACTCACTCACCTGCCCTGCCCGCTAATAAGTCCTCTCACTCACTCACTCACTCACTCACTCACTCACCTGCCCAGCCCAGCCTTGCTAATAAGTCCTGTTACTCACTCGCTCACTCATTTAAAGTGTATCACAATATTTTACAATGCACAAGGACATATTTCGATATGTATCAGAAGCAATTTGAAACATCAATGCAGGAATTTAAGTTCATAAATGAAACAAACCAAGATGCTGGAACAGCATAATGTTTACTCATTCAATAAATACGCAAAGATACACACTCCGGGACAGTGATGACTTGGTGTTACACCACTGCCACAGAGGAACTCCAGAATGTGAACTTGCATTTTGGAATTACGGAAACATTTTGAAGGTACATGTATTTGGCAAGTGTATAAAATTATACACATTGAAATCAACTGATATACCGAGCATTATACATGATATTATACGTATCATGCATAGACCGAAACTCTCCGAAATACTTGACGGGCTGCGTCCGTTTCAGATGAAGAAGAAGTAAGACATGAAGAGATGTGCCAGCACAGGCTTAGTGTTTAGCATTTTAGTAAGAAGTTGATAAAGTTGTTGAATACATTCAATGTTTCAGTGAAGACGCCAATAGAAAGCGAGTTCTCGTTGTCAGTAAAGGCAGCCATTGATCTGGGGCCAGACAACATCGACGTCAGCCATTGTCTTCTGCTGCCCGAGACACCGGAGCAGACGCAGAAGTTGCTGGACACCTGTCTATATCACAAACAACCAATCAACCGTCAGGTGAGGCAGTGACCCGCATCTTCAGAATGCTTTTAAAACACAATGTATTGTTCTCGTATTTAAGTTTTTTTTGGTTTGGTTTGTTGTTTAACGCTGCACTCAGCAGTATTCCAGCTATATGACGGCAGTCTGTCAATAATCGAGTCTGGACCAGACAATCCAGTGATTAATATCATGAGCATCGATCCACGCAATTGGGATCGATGACATGCATCAACCAAGTCAGCGAGCCTGACCACCCGATCCCGTTAGTCGCCTTTTACAACAAGCATAGTCACATTTTACGGCAAGCATGGGTTGCTGAAGATCTATTCTACCCCGCGTAGTTTTGTGGAGTGGCCTGCTGAGTCACATGTTGGCTGATCGGACAAGTGCCTGAACTTTAATCCTTTGTCCAGCCATAGCTCCACAAATCATATGGTGAAAGATTTTTAAGAATTGTTTTCGCAAATATCACAAGGTCAAGGAATCTGAAATATTGATATCAGTTTGGTTCACATCTTCCCGGGCAAGGGAGTTAACTGACTACAAAAGTCCAGTTTCCACTCTTGCCAAACTAGGCTGGAATTCCTGGGCCCGATCGTAGCGCCACCAGTGGCTATTATGAATTATGACCCTGCTGTGCCTCTCCTATGGACCAATCAGATTCCACCTCTCGTATCACTTACAAAATGGCGGCGCCCATTCAGGACGATCTGATCGATAATCAAGATCTATATTGTGATAAAACGGGTCTTACATTGGGAGGTGCATCAAATAATGTCGGCACCTTGATTAAAAGCATGAAAAGATTTGGAAAGTATCTGTTGACAATGAGTTGGTGGTGCACATGCTTTGCAAATCCTGCAATTGACTAAAATCTGCACGGCAGTTTACGAACCAGATTTCGATTGCGTTGCGCGATTTTGATTGCGCCAAAATGTAACTCCATAATACCAGCCTAGTTCGGCAAGGGTGGAAACTGGACTTTTATAGTCAGTTAACTCCCTTGCCTCGGGAAGATGATTGGTTCATGACACGGTATAACAAACACGTAACACATGTAGATATTAATTCAAACTTTGCAGGTCTTCAAGCAGTTTCTTGTTAGAAACCACAAGACCAATAGAACTTTACCTAAAGGAGGATGTTATATATTAATGGTAGGGGCATGAATACAATCAGATACGAGGTGAAGATCTGGGGTAGAATAGGTCTTCAGCAACCCATGCTTGCTGTAAGAGGCGATTATTCTTGTCGTAGTAGGCATCTAACTGTATCGGGTGGTCGCTGAATTGGTTGATGCATGTCGTCTTATCCCCATTGTGTGGATCAATGTTCATGATGTCAATCACTGGATTGTCTGGTCCAGACTCGATTATTTCCAGACCGCTGTCATATATCTGGAATATTGCCGAGTGTGGTGATAATTAACAAACAAGCTAAATCAAACCTACTTTACACATTTACCAGCTGTACATAATTGTCTCACCTTATCATATCATAGTTGTCTGATTGAGCAATGTGAATTTTGCGATTATTGATTTTGTAGCTCTGTGTCATATTTGTAATGTATTAAAACGAGATTAGTTGGAATATATATTTAATATTTGTCGTTTTATGTTTCAGATTCTGAAAGGACTTATAGCTTTAAGGGAAGACAAAAATATTTTTTTTCTCCGCTGTAAGTACTTTGTTGTTAGGAGTGTCCTGGGGTCCTTGAGGTTTTCTGCGTCATACCAAAAGAAGTTAAAAGATGGTACTTGTTGTTACCCAGTCTGTCGCTCGGCATAAAGGGGCCAAAACAAGGACTTTTCGGCTAGGAGTCAGTATACTGTGTCTGAGTGGGGTATTCATGTTAAACTGCGGCATGGTATCTCAGTGGTCTAGCACTATAAATTGGCATCAGTCCCAGAGCTCCAGATAAGCTGCGTATCTGCGTGAAATACGCATCAGAAATGCAGAAATATGCTGTAAAATAAAATCCAAGCGTATCAAATACACAACGAACATTACAGATACGCTACAAGGATAATACTTGTGCGTATCATCAAAATATTGTGAAGTAACCCTGCGTATTTAATTAGCGAATCAGCAACTTATTTTGAAATTTTAAACGGGCATTCCGTCAACCTTGCCAAACTCCACGATGACAGTTACATCATGATCATTTGCCATCACGCTTTCTTGGTATTTTTTAGTCCTATAAAGCTCTCGAACCCACACGACACCAGTTTGCAGGGACTTGATAAATAGTGTTTTTAAATATTTAACTTAAATACCCACATGTGTAAAAACTAGTGAGTAACAGAAATTTGAATACCCAGATAGAATTACTGATACCCAATGATTTTAAAATACATTGGTAAAATACCCACAACACCAAGAGCTTATCTGGAGCTCTGAGTCCGAACTAGTACAAGCAGCCACACAAACACACACAAGTACATGTACGTCGCTATATAAGTGCAATAATCTTTGAGGCGACGTTAAACCCAATTTCACCTCACCTCACGTCACCTTGAGGTTTTCTCCCCTAGTATTTGAATCTAGGGACCCCTGTCTGTAATGTTTTCAGTAGGGTTAGAACAAGGACACCTTGACATGCATACGTGATTGGTAGCATGTCATTCTGTCGGATTAACGAGTATGTCGGATAAACGAAACGAAGTAGTATTAGCCTTTGTGATTGCAGATCGGACAACTACACAATAGATAATGATACAAACACGTGGTTCTGAAAAAAGAAATATTCATATTGTTACATTGTTTGTGGAATATGTTTTTTAACCGTGCAAACACAAAAGCTTAACACAAAACTACGGTTACGGGCTGAATGTCTGATTCAAAATACTAAAAAAGAATGGTCTGGAAATGAAGACGCCAGTTTGAAACTAGTGCCGCAGAGCTCCAGAAAGCTGCTTTCTGATTGGCTTATGTCGACTTTCTGTTTGTTATTTCACTGGTCGGGCAAACGTTCACGAAAGGTTGTTCTGACATTCTGATTTCAATAAGATTGATGTAATTTAAACATGTGATTAATATTGTTCTGTTTATTAAAAGCTGAATTGTAAATTGTTTAGCAAGTTTATCTCTACAGACGTTGTAATATGCAGCGTACAGCCGTCTCGTCTCCATCAAAACATGGAACTGTGTACTCTCGGGCAGATTAAGATTGATTAATGAGTGATTTTGTAAACCGTTGCAAATTAGACGTGTCTGAGTCAGAATGTGAGACTGTCGAATTACCGGGTCTAAATAGCACTGATTTAATCGGTTCCCATAATTAGTGTCTGATAAAGCCAATTGTCGGATTAACAAATGTTGCATAAACGAGACTTGACTGGACTCTCTCTTGGACAGTGTTAAATTTTTTGAGAGAGAAAAGGAAAAAAAAGAGACTTCACTGAAGGCAAGCTATTGTGCAGATGACGTAATGTAATAAATTTGTGATGTCAACAACAATAGATGACATTATGTCATATTTTTCTCAACAATGAAGCACTGTGACGTCATATGGTTTCAACCAAGCAATCACCATTGAGAATTGCCAAATTACAAATAGCAGAAAGTTATTACACACAATCTTTCTACCCTTATGGGTAATATTTACATATTCTCCCTCAATTTCTTTTTGTGTTGTCAGTGTTTAAATGTCTGGCGAGGCAGGAGAACGTGACTTTGCTGGTGGAGAAAGCCCAGGACATCACCCGCCCGACGCAGCTCGTGTGGGGGGAGCATGACGAGGTGGGCAACCCCTCCCTTTCAAGTCAGGGACCTAGATTCACAAATATGTGGCTAGAGGACCCATGTCCCTAATGCACAAAACAATTAAGGTCATAAGCTGTTTATAGAGGCCTCGGGCAATCTGAATCACGGCATCAAATGTTTCATAAATATTTCATGAGATCTTCAATAACATTCTTGGTGCACATGCATTTTACCGGACACCTATCTGCCATGTTTGTTGATGCGAGTAATATAGCCACACATGACACCGTTATTTTTTTAAAAATAGAGCGAAAAAGCTCAAAATAAGCAGTACAGATTACTCTGCTTTAGGGCTGGGATAGGTAACTCGGGTCCACGAGTCAGGTGGGTCCTGGGTAGGACCCGGGTACACACATTACTACGCGGACCCTTGGTTAGTCACGTGATATACTGTTCAATGACCAAAGCTCACCATGGATCACTGTTTACACCTCAAGTCGCTAATGATCGTATTTCTTTAAACATATTCCTTTTGACTTGTATATGTTTGAGTAATGATGAAGCTTCAGTCGACTTCAGTGTACGCATCTAAATAGTTTTTGACAGGGCTGCGGTATAAAAATTCCCGATCAGACATTAGGGTCGGGTAATAAGGGGTCAGGTACCCGGATGGTAGATTTGGACTCGTCGCAGCCCTAATCTGCTTGCACTTGATGGTTTAATATGATTACCATATTCGACATAATAAGTGCCCCGCTCTAATAAGCGCCCATGGCGATATTTGCTAATATATTGGCTGGTGAACAATCCCAATTAGCACCCCTTCCGATTGATCAATTTTCACAAGATTTATTTATTCGTGTATAATACATGTGTTATATGCATCCTTAATTGTGGGAAATTAGATTCTGGAAAAATACATCTGTCGTATATAAACATTTCAGGCTGTCAGCATAAACCACAAAATTTACGATCTTTTAACCCTGTTGTTTTTCACCAAAATAATATTCTAATATGAGTCCCCTATTTCTAATTTTGAGAGTGCCCTGGGCGCTTATTATGTCGAATACGGTAAATCTGAAACTGACCATCAAAACATTCCATCAACATAAAAAAAGTACACGAATATAGAAGTTTCACAATCGCATCACTGTCTTACATCGAGCCACATTTCAACAAGCACGTATTCTGTGTTAACTTTGGTAAATAAAAATGACATTTACAAACAAAAGCATTTAATTCAAGCAGTTTTGTTGGGGGTAAGCCAGTTGTTTTACTTTAGCAAGGGATTAAAGATTACATTTGAAAAACTTAGAAACCATTTCTGAGGAAGAAGCTTTTGTACATCCTTACCAAAATGGCGGAAGGTGTCCGCTTGGATTGTATGCACAATATTCCTCCTTCTCTTGTGAAGGCGTTGGGTTGATGTATGGTGTAGAGGTGATGTGTGTCTTTTTTTAGTCAACCAATCAAACTAGGTTGTGTAACTCACAGAAGTGAAATGCTTGATCTTTGTGTGAACCCTACCATTGTTTTTTGTTGTTGTTGTTGTTTAAGGCCGCGCTCGGCATTATTGCAGCTATATGACAGCGGTCTGTAAATTATCGAGTCTGGATCAGACAATTCAGTGATTGACATCATGAGCATTGATCCACGCAACTGGGAAACGATGACATGCATCAACCAAGTCAGAGACCTGACCACGTGTACCCGTCAGTCGCCTCTTACGACAAGCATAGTCGCCTCTCATTGCGAGCATGAGTTGCTGAAGACATGTGATACATGTTACACACGACATCAAGCAAGAAGCATTTCTGTTTGAGCAATGTAAACTGAGCTGTCATTGGTCTGAATATTCGCGGGTTTCCCTGTCCCTGAAACCAGGCTGTCATTGGTTCTTTGGTTAAAAACAGCAACTCCACCGTAAACCGTTTGGTTCTTTGGTTAACAATAGCAACTCCACCGTAAACCGTTTGGTTCTTTGGTTAAAAACAGCAACTCCACCGTAAACCGTTTGGTTCTTTGGTTAACAATAGCAACTCCACCGTAAACCGTTTGGTTCTTTTGTTAAAAATAGCAACTCCACCGTAAACCGTTTGGTTCTTTGGTTAAAAATAGCAACTCCACCGTAAACCGTTTGGTTCTTTTGTTAAAAATAGCAACTCCACCGTAAACCGTTCGGTTCTTTGGTAAAAAATAGCAACTCCACCGTAAACCGTTTGGTTCTTTGGTTAAAAATAGCAACTCCACCGTAAACCGTTTGGTTCTTTGGTTAAAAATAGCAACTCCACCATAAACCGTTTGGTTCTTTTGTTAAAAATAGCAACTCCACCGTAAACCGTTCGGTTCTTTGGTAAAAAATAGCAACTCCACCGTAAACCGTTTGGTTCTTTGGTTAAAAATAGCAACTCCACCGTAAACCGTTTGGTTCTTTGGTTAAAAACAGCAACTCCACCGTAAACCGTTTGGTTCTTTGGTTAACAATAGCAACTCCACCGTAAACCGTTTGGTTCTTTTGTTAAAAATAGCAACTCCACCGTAAACCGTTTGGTTCTTTGGTTAAAAATAGCAACTCCACCGTAAACCGTTTGGTTCTTTTGTTAAAAATAGCAACTCCACCGTAAACCGTTCAGTTCTTTGGTAAAAAATAGCAACTCCACCGTAAACCGTTTGGTTCTTTGGTTAAAAATAGCAACTCCACCGTAAACCGTTTGGTTCTTTGGTTAAAAATAGCAACTCCACCATAAACCGTTTGGTTCTTTGGTTAAAAATAGCAACTCCACCATAAACTGTTTGTATTCATTGGTGATGGAAGAACGTAGTAAAAACAAACCTGTGATGTATTAACGATTGCTATACTAATAAATACTGGTATATATTGCAACATTATTCAATTTGTTAATCGCCTTTAATTCTCACCCCCAGTTGATTGACAAGAGTGGGGCCGAACTTTTGAAGAAAGTTTTGCCGAACTGTGAGCGTGTTGACATGATAGAGCGGTGTGGACACTCTGTGAATATGGACAGACCGGGAGCCATTATGAAGACCATCCTAGAATTCCGCGGAGAATACGACCGAAAAAACGTTTGAGGGCCAGAAGAGTGAAAGGAAGCACCTCCTGATGAGAAAAAGGAGGGCGTTTCATTGCCTGAATGAATGTAGATAGATTTATGTTTATACAAGTTTACATAACCTATGAATCTAGAAGTCTCGGGTTCGATCGATCGAAGATATATATACTGCTAGTATTACTGTTTGTAGTTTACTGTTAAAGGGAGACTCCACTCAACGGCCTGATGTAGAGTTGTATCAGTGAGCGATTATGACAATTAACTGCTAGCTTGATCTAAAATATATACTGCTCAACTTTTGATAGGGGTAATCCGATATCTTGTTTTATATAAATATATACACTTGACATAAGAGAATAGTTTTGTGTAACAATGCAAGATAATAATATTCCTATCAAACTTGGGTAGTATATATCATTAAATTTGAATTCGTAGTTAGCAACGTTTCTTTGTAATTATTTTACTAACCTGAGTCAAAGGCTTAAGCTGATTGAAAAGTCAGTAAAACCTTTGCCGTGGGAAGATGCTTGCTAAGGGGCTACCATAGTAACTGACTCGGTTGAGTTCACAATCCAGATTGTCTGCATATGTACGATATGGCAGTTCTTTATTTAGTAAGTAATCTAGATATACTAAAACTCCATTTGACAGATCCCATAGTCACATATTGAGACAACTCATTCAATATTTACCCAATAACTTGGAAGTCAACTGTCAACTGAGAATATGTTTACATACAGTCTTCTGGTCAATATTGACTACCATTTAGTCCCAAATGAAAATATTTTAAAATTTTTATTTTATTTTTTGTCTTTTGAGATATGAGAGAGCCAGGGGAATCCCTTCAGTTTCAACTGAAGAAATCTAGACTTGCCAAAGTGTTGTAGTCTTCCTTCAATATTTCCGATATGTTTGCTTGAGTGTCTAAATGGTGGCATTACTAGTGGAGTCATCCAGATTTCAGCCACAAGTCATGGATGTAATGGCAGTTGTATGCATGTAAATGTTCATAGCAGTCATCCAGACTCTGGGCTGTCTGGATAAACAGGGTGCAGACTACAAGGTTTTATTGTTGAAGTAAACTGTGGATCATTAGTGAAACTACACAGATTATACAGTTATAAGCTGTCTTGAGTCAACACATTTAGTGTTGGGGCCCCGGGCGGCCCAGTCGTCTAAGGCGCCACGATTTGCTGTGCAGAGTTGCGTCCCTTGGGCACGCCAGAAACCTATGATTGTGGGTTGAATCCCGGTTTGCCCCGATTATGTTTCTAGGTTTGTCAGCACCTTTACGTGCTCGTGGGTTTCAATGAAGTGGTAAACGTCTGAGACCTGCATCACTTCGGGCTTTCCTCCCACATTAAGCTGACACGCCGTGATATAACTGGAATACTGTTAAAAGCGGCGTTAAACCTAACTCACTCACTCACTCACAGATTTAGTGTACAAATAGCCACCTTGGTTTCAACAGGAGTATGTTTGGGTAACTGTAGAACTGTAGGCCAATACAGTATTTGTATTTTATATTTGTCCATGCCAGCACTGTTAATTTATATATTGAAAAGTTACCTTGTTGATACCAATATCCCAGAAAATGAGTTTGTTGCATTCTTGCAGTTTCTTTCAGGCATTGATGTTTATATGCTTGCTTCATCCACTGTTGTCATGATGGCGGTGATGGAGCTGGCTTTTTCGGCCACTCATGAACGGAGTAGAATCCTATCAATCTCATTAAAATCAGATCTTAGTTCTCGTTATAGCTAAACAAAGATCTGAGGACATCCCATTACGGGTCACGTCAGACTGACCTGTGGTAAATATTTAAGATCTGTAACATAACAGTGTTCTCACATGTTCGATTGATATACTGTGATGTGATGGAAATACCGTTCAAAGCGATGTGAAACCCAACTCTTACTCCTGAAGGGTGTCGTCATGCAAGTAAGAAGTTGTTTGTCAGTTGAATCAGTGCAGGTGTCCTCCTTACTGTTCATTGTAGAGCAGATGCTGTGTTGGAATCCATTCAGTAAATACCGTATTTGACGTAATAAGCGCCCCGCCCTAATAAGCGCCCATGGCGATATTTGCCAATATATTTGCCAGTGAACAATCCCAATCAGCACCCATTCCGATTGATCAATGTGCACAAGACTTAATTATCCGTGTATAATACGCACTCGTGTGTTATATCACCCTTAATTATGGGCAATTAAATTCTTGAAAAATATATCTGTCGTATGTAAACATTTCAGCCTGTTAGAATAAACCACAAAATTTACGATCTTTCAATTCAAAATAATATTCTAATAAGCGCCCCCTATTTCTAATTTTGAGAGCGCCCTGGGTGCTTATTACGTTGAATACGGTTTATTTATGTTTTTTATTATGTCTGGTTTTGAGACACCTTTGTGATAACAATAACTGATATTTCTATAAAATATTGTATGTGACATTTAGGCCTTGTTTTGCAATATTAATCAATTGTGCGTCTACCGACTGATATAGTTCTAAGTAGATTATCATTTCATTTTAATAACACTTTTTGTTAACGTTGTTGTGATCATGGTGATGGTTATATATGATGTGTTTACATGACAACAAGGCTGTTTTATCTTTATCATTTGCAAATTTTGGACTTAAAACACATTAAGTATAGAAGCATTGTCCAAGACAATTTACAGTTAAACCCCAGGTAAATTAATTTCTTTAAGTTTACCAGGAGAGCATATCTGTGACCCATGATGAAATTTTTATTTTATCTGTTTATTTCAATGTCACCTAAGAAAATCAGCTTTTGTAAAAAAACTACCTTTTTTTCTTGAGTATAGTGCGCACCCAAGTATAATGCGCACCCCCCCTCTAGCGGATTCAGTATTTTTGAAAATTTGTTTTTTCGAATATTATACACAGAAAATGATTACACTGTAACCCTTCAGAAAATTCCGATAACAAACAGTTGATAAGAAACTTGGTCAGTACAAATTTGAAATTTGAGATAAAAAATCACCAGTCATCATGTTGATTAGATTTAGAAATGGTGCTCAGAAATGACAATGTCCTTTTGGACCTTTTTTCATTAATTGTTGAAAGGAAAATGTCAGTAAATTTTAGTTTAGAGGACCATCCTTTCGTGTTTTGTTAGATATGAAGGTCTTGCCATGTTATTAGTCATCTTTTGTTTGCTTGTAACTAATTGAAAATATGGGACCAATTGTCTATCGTGCTGCAGATAGAGCTTTGTTGATGCTGTATTTCAGCTGGGTCAAACTGTTGAGGGATCACTTGTTTGGGACACGTTATAGTTTTATTATATAAAGTTTTTCTTTTATTATACACACCCAGAATTGGAATGCTTTAAGGTTTTGTCTTTTTTTCACGGCAGCTGTATTTCTTTGATTTTGTTGAAGTGTTGCAGTCATTAAGTAGTAGACGCAAAATATGTTGCTTATGTGTAGAGTTGGTAATGTTTTATTAAGTAGTAAGAGATGGCTAATGGGATCGGGTGGCCAGACACAGTGATGCATGTCATCGTATCCCAATTGTGTAGATCGATGCTCATAATGTCAGTCACTTGATTGTCTGGTCCAGGCTTGGCGATATATACAGACCGCCATCATATAGCTGGAATATTGCTGAGTGCCTTGTAAAACAACAAATTATGAATTTGTATAAGATCAAGTTTGTAAGAGTGTAACTGGTGATCAGGTTTGGGCATTTTGTAAAGATGCTGCAGTAGTGGTAATAGTATGTCTTCCACAACAGTCTGTAACGTTAACCTCTGTTTTAAGCCCAAGTCCTAAGGATTTTGAGTATCATGGCAGTGATTTTCTTGTGTAGTCAGTTCAGAGTTCAAACATCGTTCTTTGTTTCAGAAAAGACATCAATAGAAACATATTTCTGTGATAAAGTCTGGAGAGAGACTTGTGGCTTCCATTTTCACAGATTTAAAAATTTGCATGTATTGATTGTCCAGTTGTTTAGCAGGGTAAGAGTATAGTTTTCAGTTCACCTAGACCAAGGTCAAGGTCTATTTTCCAATATGTCCCATCCATCCATCCATCCATCCTTCCATCCATCCATCCATCTGTCCGTTCAGTTTTGGATTCTCTGAATGTCTAAATGTCTGAAAATGAGTGAAATTATGTCCCAGTATGAGATGATTAAGATTTTTGTGGCTTTATAATAAATAAAATATGATTCGGGCATTGGCACTTATAATTCATGTTATTGAGTATGTTGCCTTAGTAACACTTTGTACTTCTCAGAAAGTTACAAAATATTGTAAAATGTTACCCAAGCATTTATACCACATTGAGGCAATGCCACATTTGGAAGACCATCGGCAGCCTTTTGCAGCTATTTGATAATTCCATCTAAAGTCAGAATTCCATCTTTTCAGCCTTATTTGATTATATTTTGATGTTGAACATGTTTTTTTTGTGTGTTTCAATTATGCCATGCTGTATGTTACCTGGCCCTACATTACACACAATGTCACTGGTTTTTTACTTTACCTGTTAAACTTCACAATGTCTTCTTGAATTTACATAAATTAAAATATGATTAATAGAGAAACTAAATAGGCTTTCGACCACTAAATTTATCCAGTTTTCATCCACATCGATGTTTCGAAGATCCCTTGATGGCCAGTATTACATGTGTGATACGGAATGTTACAGTAGTACCACATATAGAAGTATACACAATATTTACAATGTATTTACAATAATCAGACATATATCATATTTTTATATATACTGGACAGAAATGGCACATTATAAGTAATAACACCTTTGATAAGTCATCAACCAATGATTTTCATTGTATGCTGTATATTTGTCCACACTTCCAGTTGATGGTTACTGAGGGTGTGGCTGCTAGGATGGCTCAGATAGTTCTGATTAGTAATTCTGTACTAAGACTCTTGTCCATATGTCTTAGTAATTGCCTAGCTACTAGGATGTGTTCCTTGTTCTTTTGGGGCGGTCAGGTAGCCTAGTGGTTTAAGTATTCGCTTGTAACGCTGAAGACCCGGGTTCGATTCCTGACATGGGTACAATGTGTGAAGCCCATATCTGGTGTCCCCCGCCGTGATATTGCTGGAATATTGCTAAAAGCGGCGTAAAATCATACTCACTCACTAACTCACTCCTTGTTCTCTTAGTAATTGTCTAGCTACTAAGATGTGTTCATTGCTGTCTTAGTAATTGTCTAGCGACTAAGATGTGTTCATTGCTGTCTTAGTAATTGTCTAGCTACTAAGATGTGTTCATTGTTGTCCTAGTAATTGCCTAGCTACTAAGATGTGTTCGTTTCTGTCTTAGTAATTGCCTAGCTACTAAGATGTGTGCATTGCTCTCTTTGTAATTGTTTGGCTACTTAGATATGTTCCTTGCTCGCTTAGTAATTGTATATCCGGGGTAGAATAGGTCTTCAGGAGCCCATGCTTGCCCTAAAAGGCGACTATGCTTTTTGTAACAGGTGACTAACGGGATCGGGTGGTCAGGCTCGCTGACTTGGTTGATGCATGTCATCGTATCCCAATTGCGTGGATCGAAGGATGAAAATCTGATAGTTAATGTATCATGGCTTCTAGTGCACACATGAGAGAATGAACATGATGAAGGTCACTTTGAACAATATTTCAGTTGTATGACAGCGTGTCAGCTTCACAACGGAGGAAAGTACAAAGTGAAGGCGATCATTGACTCTTGATCACTTCAGTAAATCCAGACCAAGGATCAGAATCAAGGTAAATCTATGAATAGAAACCCATGACCAGATCCTTGCACAGCTAAGGGAGTCAACTCTCTATGGTGATTGCAGGGGCTTAGACTACTGCCAACAGGTACCTGATACTCAAAGGCTTTGGACTTTCCTCCCCTGCCTGTCTACCCTGTGTTGTAACTAGGTACCTACAGACGAAGAAGAAATCAGCATTTTTGTTTCTGTACTTGATGACATGCACCGTCATAAATATGTAGTCTTGCCCAATGTTCATGCTTCATGTTCATTCATGCTTACTGTAAAACATGACACTTATTTGAACATGCTCTCGAATTCTCTCAAAATTGCATATTTGGCTCTGTAAACTTCTCGACCGCCTCCATGGTCTAGTGGTAGAGCGTCCGCCCAGAGAGCGGAAGGTCCGGAGTTCGATCCCCGGCTGCGTCATACCAAAAGATGTTAAAGGATGGTACTTGTTGTTACCCTGTCTGGCGCTGGGCATTAAGGGGCTAAAACAAGGACTGGTCGGCTCGGAGTCAGTATACTGAGTCTGAGTGGGGTATTCATGTGAAACTGTGGCATGGTATCTCCGTGAGCAAGCACCATAAATCGGCATCAGTCTGGTCTAGTACAAGCTGCCACACACACAAACACACGTGCATGCACGTCGCTATTAAGTGCAATAACCTTGGACGCGACGTTAAACCCCATTTCACCTCACCTGTAAACTTCTCTGAAATTTTGCAAGCTCTTTGGCATGTATGGTTCTTTGTATGATGACATCTTTTGTTCAAATCATTAGATGTTAGTGTTATTTTATTCTCAGTACTATGCAGAAAATATTAACTTTGTTAAGTGTCTGTCTTTGTTGACCTCTTAAACTCTACCTCGATTATGTTTCTAGGTTTGTCAGCACCATACCAGTGCTCGTGGGTTTCACCGAAGTGGTAAACGTCTGAGACCTGCATCACTTTGGGCTTTCCTACCACATTAAGCTGACACGCCGTGATATAACTGGACTACTGTTAAAAGCGGCGTTAAACCCAACTCACTCACTTTGTTTGAAAGCTTTAGAAGAAAATCTGATTTACTGTGACTTGAGGTGAATTAGAAAATGTCATGTAATACGTTGGCTTTATTGGCTCATATTATGCAATTATTTATATTCATGAATCTTTTCTGGAACAAGAACAAGCCCCAAGCAGCTTGGGATCTTTACTCTTTCCCCTGAATGTATATAGCAGTTGTTGTTTGTTGATTGATTGTGCTTTTTGTATTTCATTCTGTTTGTTATTTGTTTGAATTCCTCCACCTGATATAGTAAACACCTTTGTGATTTGTGTTATACTTGTGATATTGATGTTGTGGTGCATAATCCAGATTACATTATCAGAGTGATGCTGGTTTTATTCATCTGATTTATTTAAGAAACAATGGTGTGTCTGTATAGACATTGAGCTCAGTGTTACAGTAAGCTTTGTCCTACATTGCCTGCATAGGTAACCCTATTTTATTTATTTAGGACTAACATTCTGCCCCACGAGTGTCACTAGTTTAAACACAGGAACAAGGAGCCACTACCAATGTTATTGTTTGTGACCATCATTTTAGAGGATATATGTGTCCTTGGTATATCAACTCTCTGTTGCCGTTAAAGATCATCCTTGAGAGGCTGAGTGACATATTGCACATAAGTGTAGACATATTAATTTCTCTTACATTATGTGAAATAATCAACATTTTATACCTCCATGTCAGAATGATGAGGTCTGATTGGTCCACATGATCTTGATAAAATACTATGTATCCCGTCTTGAAGGGAAATAAATTTCTCAGTGGGTGAATAAATTCTTTATACCCCACCATGAGCAAGACAGGCTGCACGTGGATTTCTGAGAGGCAGAATAAATCCCTTATGGCCAATCAAAAAGCCACACGCTTTTTCCGAGTTAGTGAAAGTCATGTGACATAGCACAAGGTAACCTCCGCTCAGTCAGTTTTGAATTTGTTTTAATTCTTTTACAATGTCATATTAAAACATGTCTGTAAGATAGATTTGTTGTAGCAGCATCACGAGGGGAACATGGGGTTTTATGCGTCCCTCGCCTCCTGCTCGTGGTATAATATCTACCATGGGATCATAATACCCCTTGAGATGAAAGTGATGAGAGATTTAGCCATGTTCTTTTCTTCCCACCAAGAATACCCTGAAACACAAGAGGCACACATTGAACTGGGCTCTATAATACAATGAGTTTGCTTCATATAAAGCAGGAAATTTAGAAAAAATATATATCCCCGTGTTATGGGTTTTCGGACATTTAAGAAACATTCATAGTTTTCTCTCTATTCACATGAACAACTGTAAAACATCTCATTTCTTATAAAAGACAACTTTCTCTTATTAACAAGCTGTTTACAATGTCTGTGTGATGCAAACCCCCCCCCTTTCTTTATTTTAATAGTTGGTATGTGGATCACTTGAATGAAGAATCAGGAAAATATGTACCGTATTTGACGTAATAAGCTCTCAAAATGAGAAATAAGGGGCTCCTATTAGAATATTATTTTGGTGAAAAAAACAGAGTGGAAAGATAAATTTCGTGGTTTATACTGACAGCCTGAAATGTTTATGTATATTTTTCCAGAATTTAATTGCCCATAATTAAGGGTGCATATAACACAAATAAGTCTTGTGTACATTGATCAATCGGAAGGGGTGCTAATTGGGATTGTTCACTAGCCAATATATTAGCAAATATCGCTGTGGGTGCTTATTAGAGTGGGGCACTTATTACGTCGAATACGGTAATTCAAGTTTAGAGGTGTGGCTTTCTTGAAATGTAAACACTTTTAACATTCCTGTCCAGTGAAAAATAGGGAATAAGAATTGTTTACTTATTCTGCTGTTGCCATTTTGTTACAAAAAAAAGAAGAAAGATCTAATCGTTATTTTTATCACAGTTTCAGATTTTTAAAGTTCTTTAAAGCAGCTACTGAAGGATGGCCTAATGGATAGTATCTCATATAGCCTTTGTCAACTCTAGGGACGAGTTGATGGCACTGACCAAAACATCTTCCCGAGGCAAGAGTGTTAACTGGCTATAAAAGTCCAGTTTCCACCCTTGCCGAACAAGGCTGGTATTATGGAGTTACATTTTGGCTGGACTAATGAATCTAGCATTTCGCGATGTATGACCCGTTTTATCATAATATAGATCTTGATTATCAATAAGATCGTGCTGACTGGGCGCCACCATTTTGTGTGAAACAAATGCAAGTGATACAAGGGGTGGATTCTGATTGGTCCATGGGAGAGGCTTAGAGGGGACATAACTGGTAATAGCCACTGGTGGCGCTACGATCAAACCCAGTAATTCCAGGCTAGTTTGGCAAGGGTGGAAACTGTACTTTTAAAGTCAGTTAACTCTCTTGCCTCGGGAAGATGTGACCAAAATGGCCATTAACTGGTCTTTGTGATCTCATTCATTGTGATTAATCTGTATTAATATGTTGGATTATGATTCAGTATTTATGACTTCTATATAGATGGAAAATGTGCCTTTTTTCAAAGGATGTTTCATTTTTATCAATTTAACAGTTTGTAACTGTTACATTCTTTATTTTCCTTGGTCAAATGACCACATTTTATAACAATAATATGTTACATATTTATTTACATATTTATTTACATATTTATATATTTGGGACAGACCAAAGTTATTTCTGGTTCAACATATTGCACATAAGGCAAACTGAAAAACAAGATGTTATAAGGATTGATTTGCATTTCATAAAATATTATCGTGAATTTTTTTTATTTTAATATATAAACAGAAAGATGTCAACTTGTCTTTTTCAAGCAAACAAAATTTATCATTGTCAGATTTCTACGCTGCAAAGTAGTGTACTTAATTCGACCCTAAAAGAAGAAACTAAATTGGTCTGACCTCATTGGTGGATTTAATTACTTTTCGCCGATATCATTAGCACTGCAGATATCAATGATTTAAATAAGGGACTGGTCACTGAACATTCTGGAGATGGGGGTTGGGGGTCGGAATTACTTTAACAGACAGAATATGTTTTAGGTTACTGGTTTAAAACATACCATTTTCTACTCTGAAAGGAGATACCAACTGTTTGTTTTTTTCATAACGCATTTTTTTAGGACTTCCAGCGTATCATGTAAGCAATTTTATTTTGTGGGTAAAACTTGAGGCAAAGTTGCTTTTTGTTTTTTTCTCTCGTGAATATCAAATTATCGGCCATAGGGATAAGTACAGTGTTCAGTAGTTCTTCCATTCTGCTTGTGTAACATCAGGTTTAAGGTCACTGTTAGACTAACATTTAGTCTCTGAAATCTTATATTAGTCAATATCCTTCTTGACTCTAAAGTAAAAAATATTTCCCTATGTTGATATCAGAGCTAGCTTGAGCTGGCTAGACTTGCTTTTTTGTATGCGTTTCTAGATATATTTTTTTCATAAAATATATTTCATATTCCACGGTCATGGTGCAGGACTAGGTCACTGTCATCTCAGTGATACTCTTGTTTGTTTGTTTGTTTGTTTGTCTTTGTTTATGGCAGTACTAAACAGCGTTATTGCGATAGCTGTCTTTTGTTCTCAATTTATCACTTCACCTGTGAAGATCCAGGTTAGAATTGGTCTTCTGCAACCCCTGCTTGTCAGAAGAGCCGACTGGCGGGATCGGGTAGTGAGGCTTGCTGACTTGGCTGATGCATGGCATCATCCTAGTTGAGCATAGGATGCTCCTGATGCCAATCATTGGATTGTCTGGTCCAGATTCAATTATTTACAGACTGCCGTCATATAGCTGGAATATTGCTGAGTGCCGCGTTAAATAACATCAAACAAACAGAATACAATACCAACGTGTGGCCTAAAACAACAAAAAACAACCAATTTGTCACTTGGTTTATGCAGCAAAAGGATTCAGGTTCAGATTAGGTGCCCATTGGAGTCAGTATGAGTTGTCTACTCCCAGGCAGTACTCCATGTTTGTCTACAGGACCAATACCTGTGCTTGTGGGTTTCGCCAAAGTGGTAGACGTCTAAGACCTGCATCACTTCGGGCTTTCCTCCCACATTAAACTGACACTTCGTGATATAACTGGAATACTGTTAAAAGCAACATTAAACCCAACTCACTCACTCACTCACTCACTCACTCACTCACTCACTACAAGACCACTAGACCCGTGAAGATTCAGGGGTAGAATAGGTCTTCAGCAACCCATGCTTGTCGTAAAAGGCGACTAACGGGATTGGGTGGTCAGGCTCTGACTTTGTTGATGCATGTCATCGATCCCAATTGCGTGGATCGATGCTCATGATATTGATCACTGGATTGTCTGGTCCAGACTCGATTATTTACAGACCGCCGTCATATAGCTGGAATATTGCTGAGTGAGGCGTTAAACAACAAGCAAACCAACAAGACCACTAACATAAGCATCCTGGGATCACAATGAGGGACTATTGATGCCAATTTGGAGATCCCGATGAGCAGAAGGTCGGTAGTTCCATCCCATGCTCACGTCACATCAAGGCGTTAAAAAATGACGTGTTGTTACACTGCCAGGCGCTCACCCTCAAGGGTTTAAAACAGGGACTGGTGTCAAGTGTTTCTCCATGATCATCTGCAGCATGGTATGTCATTGGGCTGGCGCTATAAAACTAGCATTAGTCCGCACTAGTACAAGCAGCCAGACACACAGTGCGACTTCACTCTGACAAGATCAATCTGTCAAAAATGTAAAATTCAACATTGCTCGACCTAACCATTGCTTCTTCGGGCATGATACCAAGTGTGAAATCGGCTTCACTGGAAGCGCTCATTAAATCTCCAACAGAAAAATATGAGAAGCTCTGTTTAATCAAATAATACCACGTGAGAAGTTCAACCAGACATAGATAGCAATACATACAGTTACACATTTGTGACCCGCCAGGAGAAAAGGGACGTTATGGGTGCTAGGATACAATTGTGCAAAGACGTCATAAAGATGTTCGACGTCAACTTACTTGAAAAGATCGCCATGTGTGCGGACTGTACAAAAATATCTTATAAACTTTAAATGATTGGCTCGTTTGTTTTACCCTATAGGTTAGTTCCTTGGTTGATAGTATAACAGAGCGTTCAACTGGCAATAAACACAACTAGCTCCTATTCACTACACATGGTAATGATCCCACCAACTAGAAATCCTCCCAACCCGCCACAAAACAAACCATTACTCCCACCCCAATCACTTTGTTCTAGTGTTGATCTACTTCATCTCCTTCACACACCCAACCCCATCCAACCCTCTCCTCTCCACCCCTCCCCTCTCCACCCAGCCCCACCCAACCCTCTCTACCCCACCCCTCTCTACCCTTCCCCTCTCTACCCTTCCCCTCTCTACCCCTCCCCTCTCCACCCAGCCCCACCCAACCCTCTCTACCCCTCCCCTCTCTACCCCTCCCCTCTCCACACAGCCCCACCCAACCCTCTCTACCCCTCCCCTCTCTACCCCCGCCCCTCTCTTCCGTTCCCCACCCCACCCTGATCACTTGGTGCTTGTGTTGATCCAACCCACCTCCTTCACACACCCCACACAACCCTCTCCACCCCTAACCTCCCTCTCCACCCCTCCCCTCTCCACCCTGATCACTTGGTGCTAGTGTTGATGGGTCTGACAGGGTGGGAATGTGGCATCCAGCCCCTCACTTCTTTAGCCGATTTGTTGTCGATCACCTCCTGGACAATGTTGGCAAACCGAGACTTCTCATGCAGAACCTGAACAAAAATACCACTTTCTACACACCTCCGACTGAAATCTAAGTGTTGGAGGAATTCAGGATTTTATGTAGGTTACATGACAGTATGTATATGTACCAATTAAGTTGATCAACCCGTCCGTAAAGCGAAACGTTTCTAGTTACGTCGTGGTATGTAATACAGTTATCGTTAGACCCGTGAAGATCAGGGTTACCTGTGAACTAAGTCACGGCTTGTCCCTTTGATCTGAGAGGAAACACCGAGATGACGCAGGTCGTACATGTTACGGCTTTGGTTAAACTCATGAACGCAGTGGTGCCAGACCTAGAATCACTGCCAGGCAAGTCTGGGGTTCGAACCCACGAACAGTGGACCCTGGCCCGCCTAAGGAGCTAACGTGAAGAGACACATCTCCCCATGTTCGTGTTTTTCCCAAATCAGAGTTAAACACCAGGGGTTTGTTCTGCACATTGTTTTTCACAGAAATATTTTTTTTAAAGATTTCTTGCCCGAAAGCAACAGCGTAACGGTATGTTGGGAGATAATAAATTCGTCAGTTACAAATGACGACTTCCTTACCCCCTGGCGTTCTTACCTCGGGGGCCGGGGACACGGTCACCACCCTGGAGTTGTTTCTGACGTGGGTGACGGCCTTTCTCTCCGACACACCTTCACGGCTACAGCATCGTCTACATTTACATCTGCAAGAAGTACGGTTTCCATTAAATAATCGGCAATAACCGATATGTGTACTTGTAAACCGATCCTACCACACACAGGTATACACAACTGCAACGATCGCGAAAGCAACACCAGCTTTGAGCGTTGGTTGAATCGACTTAAGTCAGGGACAAATTACGTGAGTAGTGTTAAAAGTCTGACATTTTTATTATCCACAAACAAAAAGTAAAGACAAGGTTCAGTCTTGGTTGCTGTTTTCTGCTCTGAGTTGAGAGATGCGTCTAATGAACGATGTATCTCCAGGAACTATCATTAAGACTACGTTTGTTTCTGCAACCAGTTTTAGCGTCAGCCTTTCTTGGGGTGAGTGAGTTGGGTTTAACGCCACTTTGAACATTATTCCAGTTATATCACGGCGGGTCAGTTTTTGTGGAAAGACAGCTCGAAGTGATGCAGGTCTCAGACGTTTACCACTTTGGTGAAAACCACAATAGTATCGTGGTGACACTATAATACAAGTGACCAGCGCAGATTAGAAGCAACTATCATAGGATTCTGTCACCCCAAAGAGACGCAATACAGGACACCTCTGCTCCCTACCCTATATACTAGATCTGGTATCTGTAAACGAACACGCTCTATTCTGACACTCTATGTCTATGCTAACGCTCTATGCTGGTAATCTGTTCTGACGCTCTATGTCTATGCTGACACTCTATGCTGGTAATCTATTCTGACACTCTATGTCTATGCTGATACTCTATGCTGGTAATATATTCTGACGCTCTATGTCCATGCTTACACTCAGTGATAACGCTCTATTCTGACACTCTATGTCTATGCTAAAACTCTATGCTGGTAATCTATTCTGACACTCTATGTCTATGCTGACCCTCTATGCTGGTAATCTATTCTGACATTCTGTGTCTATGCTGACACGCTATGCTGATTCTCTGTCTTCACACTTTATGTCTATGCTAACGCTCTGAGCTGGTAATCTATTCTGACACTCTATGTCTAGGCTAACGCTCTATGCTGGTAATCTATTCTGACGCTCTATGTCTATGCTGACGCTCTATGTCCATGCTAACACTCTATGATGACGCTCTATTCTGACATTCTATGTCAATGCTGACACTCTATACTGGTTCTCTGTCTTCACACTCGATGTCTATGCTGACACTCTATGCTGGTGATCTATTCTGACACTCTATGTCTATTCTGACACTCTATGTCTATGCTAACACTCTATGATGACGCTCTATGCTGACATTTTATGTCTATGCTGACACTCTATGATGACGCTCTATTCTGACAGTCTATGTCTATGCTGACACTCTATGCTGGTTTTCTGTCTTCATACTCTTGTCTATGCTAACACTCTATGCTGACACTCTATGTCTATGCTGACCCTCTATGCTGGTAATCTATTCTGACATTCTGTGTCTATGCTGACACGCTATGCTGATTCTCTGTCTTCACACTTTATGTCTACGCTAACGCTCTAAGCTGGTAATCTATTCTGACACTCTATGTCTAGGCTAACGCTCTATGATGGTAATCTATTCTGACGCTCTATGTCTATGCTGACGCTCTATGTCCATGCTAACACTCTATGATGACGCTCTATTCTGACATTCTATGTCAATGCTGACACTCTATACTGGTTCTCTGTCTTCACACTCGATGTCTATGCTGACACTCTATGCTGGTAATCTATTCTGACACTCTAGGTCTATTCTGACACTCTATGTCTATGCTAACACTCTATGCTCACATGGAACAGATGGCGGCGGCGATGAGAGCACAGACCAGGAGGAGTATCACCCCGACAACCACGCACACCAGGATGATGGCCCACTCCGGCATCGTGAACGGCGTGTCTGGAATAATGGCATCACAAAATAATGTGTTGTAGGTATTGTAATCTCAAATATTATAATGACATACACTTTGTGACTGTCCGAGGTTGTGATTCGGAGCAGTATGAATATGTACAATTATCCTCACCTATACTGTTGACGACGTTATCGTAAGAGAATTATTCTCACCTGTGTAGTTGACTTTACGATTATCATGAGAGAATTTTTCTCACCTGAGTAGTTGACTTTACGATAATCATGAGAGAATTATTCTCACCTGTGTAGTTGACTTTACGATAATCATGAGAGAATTATTCTCACCTGTGTAGTTGACTTTACGATAATCATGAGAGAATTATTCTCACCTGTGTAGTTGACTTTACGATAATCATGAGAGAATTATTCTCACCTGTGTAGTTGACTTTACTATAATCATGAGAGAATTATTCTCACCTGTGTAGTTGACTTTACTATAATCATGAGAGAATTATTCTCACCTGTGTAGTTGACTTTACGATTATCATGAGAGAATTATTCTCACCTGTGTAGTTGACTTTTCGATTCTCATGAAAGAATTATTCTCACCGGTATCCTGGACGTAATTATCATGAATATAATTTTTCCTGTTGAGCTGAGTTTATCTCAAAAGAATAATTCTCACAATATTGTTGACGTAATTTTTATACAACCTACCTATGTAGTTGACGTTTTGGTTGACGGTGTCCGACATGTCGACGGGGGCACACGTGGGTTCATTGCCCTGCCATGTGCCGGTAGAATCACAGGTCTGTGACGGGGCCCCGGTCATTGTGAACCCGGTATAGCATCGGTATGTCACCAGGTCTCCCTCGGTATACGGCGAAGACGTCACGATGTAGGCGTTGGGGACCCCAAGGGGGTCGGGACAGGATGGTGCAGACGTCGTAGCGGCCTGTGTTGTCCCGGCTACAAGACAAGCACGTATCTCAATTGCGTAGATCGCTGCTCATGATGTCAATCACTGGATTGGCAGGTCCAGACTCGATTGTTGACAGACCGCCGTGAAAAAGCTGGAATATTGCTGAGTGCCGCATTAAACAACAACAAACAGAATACAAGACAAGCATGTATTTATAGTAGCAAGTAGATATGTGCATTGAATTGAAATTTATATTTGCAATATATTGCGATACTAAGTTCTATATCATGTGTATTGTGATACATATTGCAATATGATGAGGTGAAATGGGGTTTAACGTCGCGTCCAGGATTATTGCACTTATATGGCGTGCATGTGCAGCTTGGTGTGTATGTGCAGCTGCTTGTACTAGCCCGGACTGATGCCGATTTATAGTGCTAGTCCACTGAGATACCATGCCGCAGTTGAACATGAATACCCAACTCAGACACAGTATACTGACTCCGAGCCGACCAGTCCTTGTTTTAGCCCCTTAATGTCTATCACAAGACAGGGTAACAACAAGTACCATCTTTTAACGTCTTTTGGTATGACGCGGCCGGGGATCGAACCCCGGACCTTCCGCTCTCTGGGCGGACGCTCTACCACTAGACCACGGAGGCGGTCTGCAATATTGAAATGCTATTGCTACTTAAATGAGTAATGTGGTTCGAAAACATTTAAGAATGAGACATTGTTTGTTGCGATAATGTGCAACTGTAACAACACGTTGGGTCACTGTTATCGTAGACAATGATGTAATACAATCAAGTGACGTTGGATGGTGCCGTGGGTTGTGTGCCTGCTTGTCCCTCCTGCATAGTTTACCATACAATTACAGCGACAACATACTCTCATGTTTCTTCTACTTCTGAACTGACCAAAATTTCTCCTTACATTCAATTTTCCCCTTTTATTAAAATAAAACCCAAAGTAATACAGTTGTTAACGCATTTACTCTTCAATTTTCCGACACTTATAGATCGCAATGCAGTACATAGTGATAAAGGGTTGCATTGCGATGTACCGGTTAAACTTTGTAGTCTTATACTGAGTCGTTATTCATGTTTACTTTGTTTTCTTTTTGACAAATCAGTCAAGTTTATTCTCCAAACAACCAACAGTGGTACATGAGTATATACATATATATACAATATACATTATTCATATCAAGATGGCGGTGTGTGCTAAATGTTCTATTTTATTTTTTCAATTTAACTTAACAGTTGTACAATGCATCTGGCCAGGTTTCAGAAGTCCATAACCTTATATAAGTTGAGAAATTTAATATTATGTGAAATTGTTATCTGGTGTATTTTATTGAAGGACTTGCTGATTATAACTGACAACTATTACTCATATTTACCCACACCACCTGAAAACAGTGTCTATTCTTTTGTCTAGGTCTCTCCTACTTAGGACTTAATATCTCCTACGTAGGACTTACTATCTCATACGTAGGACTTAATATCTCCTACGAAGGACTTAGTATCTCTTACGTAGGACTTACTATCTCCTACGTAGGACTTAGTATCTCCTACGTAGGACTTCCTATCTCCTACGTAGGAGATACTAAGTCCTACGTAGGAGATACTAAGACAAAAAGAAAATTCACCGTGGCCCCACAACGCTTCCGTAGATACCTTTCTTTTTAACAACAAGGCAGAAAGTGAGCAGGGCTCACCAATATCACAGAGTAATAGAATCCATGATATTTCTATGTTCAAAACACTGAAGACAATACTTTCTCAGAAAATCCACTTATCGAAATCAAACTTTGCAGATCTCTTCTATTGGTATAGAAATACTCTACAGGGTTTGAAAAGAATCTATGCAGTAGTCTACAAGTTATAGTTCGCACCAGTGTTGAAGTGAAAAAACATAAGTTCAAAACATTACAACTTTCATATTTTTCAGAAAATCAACATATCAAATCCAACTTCTATTAGTATGGACACTGCTCTGTAAATTAGAAAAAAAGAATCCATGAAGTAGTTTTCAAGTTATTGGTCGCACATATGTTGAAGTAGAAACAATTCTTAGTAAAAACATGAAAAAAAGCTGTATTTTTTTCAGAAAATCCAAATAGTTAATTCTAACTTTGCACTGCACCTCTCTTATTTGTATAGAAGTTGTTCGCCAAGTTTGAAAAAAATCTATGGATCTAGTAGTTGTCAAATTATAGGTCGCACACAAAAATGTCCTCGGAAGGAAGGACGGAATTCCTTGGTATAACTATATACCCCAGCCCTTTTAGGTCGGGGGTAGAATAATCACAATGGTGTAGACTTAATACACTCAGACATGCAAATGCTGATACACAGCAGCATACCACTGGAGAGGTCTTCAATGGACATAGAGGCTAATAATTGAATAATTACGGGTTCAAATTGATAAAACTATGTTATCAAACCTGGCTGTTTATTGCAAATGGCCGCGCTAGTCTGATGTGTCTTGAGTGGAATGTTTGTGTAATGTATGTAGTTCTCCCGCAGTTAGTGACGAGTTTCATTACGTCTTCAGGTGTGAAGCTCTTCTCTAGTCTAGTCTAGTAAAGATCTCCCCGAATAGCCTAATATGTACCAATTGAAAAAACATGTTTATGAACCATTAGAAAAAAAAACTATGAAAAACTTGTCTAAATTTATCAATACTATCTTTAGAAATGTTGAAGCTGTTAAAAAACATGTATGAGATTCTTGTCACTTTATTTTTGTCATATTCCATTGTAACTTTCAATCTCTATACACATTTACACAATACCCCAGTCGTCTTGATTTAATTATTACATATGAATTTATAGTATACCTTTTTCTCATGGTGTTTTTTTCTGAGAATAAACTAAACTGTAAACTGGTATAACAGCAAGTTCATATGTGCAGGTCAGCACCATACACGTGCTCGTGGGTTTCACCTAAGTGGTAAACGTCTGAGACCTGCATCACTTCGGGCTTTCCTCCCACATTAAGCAGACACGCCGCGATATAACTGGAATACTGTTAAAAGCGGCGTTAAACCCAACTCACTCACTCACATGTGCAGGGACTAGTTGTTGTCCACCTAATTTCAACTGCTAAAGTATTACTGCTTTTAATTTATCTCATCGTTAATGATTCTGATCCAGTCTTTTCAGTTGTACATAGAATACTCTGTTAATCAGAACACTGATAAAGATGTGGGTCTGTTTGATGATGAAGTCAATAGTGTCACTCAAAAAACTATTTTCTTGCATAAAGTTGTAAACAGGTGGTAACCTGAAAAGGCAAACATGTTTGTTGAAAACATTGATGTGTGTAATGTAGATAAACTGTGTTCATTTATCGATGAGAACACAGGGGATGACAATTGCGTTAATCACATTACGAATACTATTGGTTATATATTGTTAAATGCTGCTATAGATCCTTTTGTAAAAAGAAACCCAACTTTCTACATAAAAAGTATAAACAGTACCAACGAAAACTTTAACATCAAAGAAATTATGGGCGATTTAAGATCGAAACAATAAATAAAGTTTCGTTTTCCTGAGAAGGTAAAAAACGTGTAACGCTAAAGAGTACTTATGAAGCATATAGGAAACATTGTGCCGATAAATTACTTTCTACGAGATCAACTGACCCGATAACACTCTTGAATCCATCTTTCGATGTAAGAAAAACGGAAATTATTAATTTAGGAAGGTGCTTTGAATATTTCAAAAGTTTGAATAACGGTAATGATGAAAATAACAATGGTCATTCTATTGCTGACTGTGAAGCATTTTGTCTTATATCAGACAGTTGGTTACGGAAACTCAAACGTAACAAAGCCTTTGTCTTGGATTTTATTTGTAATGAGTATAATAAAGCGTCAGTTAGTCTACAACTGCCATTGTATGTAACTCATATATGTATTCAACCATGTATTAGATAATGGTGTCTTATCTGAATCCTGGCTTACTGGTAATATAATACATATTTACAAAAACAAAAGCACCCAAAAAGAGCAGAAAACTACAGAGGCATAACCCTGTTCAGGCAAGCTCTTCACTTCTGTATGTAATCAGTGAGAGGCAGAGAGAGATATAGCTTATTTATGTGTCACGCGTTACCTAAGCTGTATATGTTAAAAAAAGGACATATGATTTGAAAGTAACGCCCAGCAATCAGGGTTGAGACACAATAAAACAATATATACATACATACATACATACATACATACATACATACATACATACATACATACATACATAAAACATAAGGAGGATACTGCTCGTATCCTGTATAAAACAGTATTATGCATGGTAATATACATAGTTAATATAATGTTCATGAATTAAACAATTGTTTTCGTTTATACATTTTATAAAGTGTGCTTGCCAATAAGATTTGCTCATTTTCTGATTGTATAAATCAGTCAGATTTGTAAAGTTTGAGTTTAAGAACATACATTATTTAAGATGTGCGTGTCTTAAATCTTAAAAGGACATGTATTAAAAACTGTAATTCATGTTCAATAATTCTGCCATTGAATTGTTTAAAGCACTGTGGGCAAATTATATCTAGAAGATGGGTTGGTGGTTTGTTATAAAAGTCCAGTTTCTATTGCAAGGGGTGAAGTGAGTGAGTGAGTGAGTGAGTGAGTGAGTGAGTATGGTTTTACGACGCTTTTAGCAATATTCCAGCAATATCATGGCGGGGGACACCAGAAATGGGCTTCACACATTGTACCCATGTCTGGAATCGAATCCGGGTCTTCAGCGTGACCATCGAACGCTTTAACCAGTAGGCCACCCACAGTCCCTATATTTAACTTTTTATAACATATGATTCCAGAACATTTTGCCTCTTAAATTGCCTGTGTAAGTTCTAAGCTTATTGCCATTTACATTATTTCGGTCGTCCCACAATTCTTTGCTCCATCTTTCATTATCACCTTTAATGAGAATATCTCTGATATTTTCAATTTTTGTATTTCATTTTTGGGGCGAGGTTAAAATGTCATTAAGGTTATTATAATAGGCAATTTTTACAATTCTAATTCTCCACGAATTTTATTTTTTTTGACATATTAAACATTTTCTTGCTGTAACCGTAACGGGTATCAGTATCACCACTAAGCTTTATGTAGAGTCTAAAAACTTGAATATGTTGTTTAACAACTGGTGATGTAAAACCAATATCTGCGTTCGAAGCAACACTAAAAAGGGGCTAAGTCATGCCAAGGAATTATTTGCAAGCTTTGTTTTGTGAAAGATGTATTCTTTATAAGCATTTATAGCCCAAAACATAACGGGTTCAACAAGGTTTTCATATAGTTCTTCAAAACAGGTTCTTCACCTCCAGCTATTTTTTTCGTAATTAAAGATGATCGGACGCGGCTCGCAAATTTATACAATTCTGTAATAATCTTCTTCATGTCTAGGTCCTCATTTAACCATAGTCCAAGATATCTGTAAGATTAAATAAAATCAACTGTAAAACTTTTACATCTAAAATCAAACTGCGATCTGTGTTGGAAACTCTTTTGTGTTTTTCTTGATTTTCAAAAAGCGTTTGATACTGTAGGGAGATGTGGACTGTGGTCAACGTTTATAGATAGCAATGTTAAAGCAAAATGTTTTAGAATCATATCTACTATGTATCAAAATATTAAATCGTGTGTGTCTGGTAATGGAAACTTATCGTCATTCTTTGACTGCAAAACCGGTGTTAGACAGGGTGAAATTCTGTCACCGTTCCTATTTGTGTTGTATATAAGTGATCTTGAGCAGTACATTTTACAAAATGATGTCACTGGTGTGTTAGTGATCAAATGGAACATGATTTAGATATATATTTCTAAAGCTTCTCATATCATTATGTTCAGACGACACAGTGCTGATGTCAGAAACGGATAAGGATCTTCAGAAATCATTAAAAGTCTTTAGTGATTATTGCAATTTTTGGAAACTAAGATACATTTAAGTAAAACAGAAGTATTCATTTTTTCAGATGTCCCCAAAACAAGAATATAGATTTATTCTACAGGGTTCAGCACTAGATATTGTCAAAAGTTATACGTATTTATGAATATATTTTACATGTAATGGTCGATTTTGTAAGGCACAAAAGCGTCTAAGCGAGAAATCCTGGGAGCCATGGTTGTCTTTTTTACAAAGATTCGACAGTTGGAAATGTCCGTCGACTGTCAATTACTTTTGTTTGACCACATCATTCAACCAATAGTATCATATGTCTCTGAAGTGTGTGGCTTTGAAAAGTCAGCTATGATCATTTGAATTATTGCAAGCGAAAATTTAAAGTTAGCAATCTACTCCAAGCTTCATGGTTTATGGAGAACTTGGGAAATTATCATAAAAACTAGAATGATTTTATATTGGAGTAAAATATGACTATCACCAAATAAGCTGGTGAATGCAGTAGATGGGCATATGTAAACGATGAATCAATGTCAGAGAAATTTTAACTTCCCACTTAACTTGTATTAAAACTATAGTGGAGATCACGGGGTTAAATCATGTGTGGCTATCTCAGTCGTTTACTGGCTTTTCATGTTTGAAGTATAAAGTTACAACAACTTTGATAGATCAATATTATCAAGATATGAGAAGAGAGATGACCTCCTCTTCAAAAGGTTTTTGTTATTCTGTGTTTAAGCAGCTACATATCATTAAACCTTACCTATTATCACTGCTTGTGGACCTGAGAGTAAGTTTAACTCGATATAGATTAGGTCATCATCATCTCCGAATAGACACTGGTCAATGGTACAGTGTACACAAAAATAGAATCTGTACATCATGTGATCCTGGAATAGGTGACGAGTTACATTTCAAGTTATATTTCCCTAACTTAGATGTCAGAAATCGATATCTTCCAAAGCGCTTTTGCAAATATCTTTCAGTTAGAAAATATGCTAGTATATCACTAATGTCTATGCAAGATAAGCCCATCCTAACAAACTTTTCCAAATATATCAATGCCTCAATAAACTTTAAAATGTTACTGGTATATATTTGTATATCTGTATATGCTCACACATACTATGTATGTATCTTATACTATTATTATCAGGGGGCACGGGTGGCCCAGTCGACTAAGGCGCCGCGATTCGCTGTGCAGAGTCTATGATTGTGGGTTCGAATCCAGGTTCGCCCCGATTATGTTTCTAGGTTTGTCAGCACCATACCCGTGCTCGTGGATTTCACCGAAGTGGTAAACGTCTGTGACCTGCATCACTTCGGGCTTTCCTCCCACATTAAGCCGTGATATAACTAGAATACTGTTAAAAGCGTCGTTAAACCCACTCACTCACTAAACTAATATTATGACTCTCTGGATTTTATGGATTTTTTTTTTATTGTTTTAAATTACTTGAAAAAATAATGTAGCTTTAGAACTCCGGCAGAAGCTTTGTCAACACTGGTATGGAATCAGCAACACGCTTAGCTCGAACTACCAACACTTCAACATAATAAATAAATTGCAAGCAATTTCATGGTTTCTGATTGGCTAACGAAGCCTTTTTTCCGTTTATGTTTCCATTAACTAACGGAGTACTGTCATGACTTGTGTTCATTATTGCCCTTTGACAATGTTAATAGGTTCGCATCATTGTGTTGATGGTTAAATAAGCAATTTATTATTGTTGACTTTTCTGTTTATACTGTTTTTGTATTATTTTTTTGTTGCGTTTATGAGGTGTAAACCTTAAAACTGGTGTGCATTCTTTGCGTACATCAGCGCACATAGAAGTATTGAAGTCAATTCTAAAACGGATTGGATGTATCGTCAGAGCGACTTTGGCAACTATTGCGATTGTGACTAGAAATTGGGCAAAACACGCTACCACAATGACAACTACCACTACAAGGTAAATGATATGATAGTCAACTATCGACACTGGTTGTCTCAATCTATAGATAAGTCAATATATATTTTGAAAGTTTCCACGACTATATTCATGGCTAAATATCAGCGGGATAAATGAACAACAATATCATCTGATTCGCAACCTCACAAAAATACAAAAACAAAATATGATTTTTTCTTCTTTACGGAAGAATGCCTTGGATAACTGTCTATTATCAGCTATATATACATAGTGTTATCAGCTATATATACAAAGTGTTATCAGCTATACACATGTATATACAAAGTGTTATCAGCTATATATAGTAAGTGTTATCAGCTATATATAGTAAGTGTTATCAGCTATATAAACTGAGTGTCATCAGCTATATATACATAGTGTTATCAGCTATATATATACATATACACAAAGTGTTATCAGCTATATATAGTAAGTGTTATCAGCTATATATAGTAAGTGTTATCAACTATATATACATAGTGTTATCAGCTATATATACTAAGTGTTATGAGCTATATATACATACATGTGGTATTATCAGCTCTATATACATAGTGTTATCAGCTTTATATACATAGTGTTATCAGCTATAAGTACATAGTGTTATCAGCTATATATACTTAGTGTTATCAACTATATTACTACTTACGGCAATAAAGTTAATTTCTATTTGCAAAATGCATACAATCATTGTTATCCTACAAACAATTTCTTTACATAGCTCGAGAACGAACTATTTAAAAAAAATAATTCTAAACGTAAATTAGAATTCAAAAGTAGAAAATTATTATTGTCTTACCTTGGATGTTCAATACTGCAACAATGAAAGCAATAACATGTGATATCTTTCTCGGCTCCATCCTCTCCTTGTGACGACCCAGCTCCGTTTAAACCACCCTGAAACATACCTATGATTATATCGTTAAGCCTTCTCCATGTAAACATATGGTAATGTGTCTCCCGCGACGGAGCGTAACACATTTCCTCAGGTGTGTTAAAATACCGTTATTGTCTGCAGAAGATCGCTTGTGGTGATGTTTGTGTCGTCACGGTGTTGGTAAGGTTGGGAAGCGTCTCGGGTGGCACGGGTAATGTTGGGTAGATTGGTTTATTGGTTCAATTATTTATGAACAAGCAGAGGAGACACCCATGGTTTTATCAAAATGGTTCCATTGAGGGTTGATTGACTCGCCAGACTCGTAAACATCTTCTTTTTCTAACGCCAGTACGACGAAGGGTGTTTTTTAATCACCACATTGGTAGCAACAATCACATGGGATAATGAAATTAATTAACGAATTTGCATTTTTTAAATGCAACGTGCTGTTTTGGGCGGTCATCTAGTCATGTCCCCCGTGAGGATTCTGGGTTAGACTAGGCCCCCACCAACACGTGCTGGTCGACCAAATGAATCGGGTGGTTAGGATCGGTGACTTGGTTGATCGCGTGTCATCGTATCCTGATGACGTGGATTGTTGCTCACAATATCAATCACATGATTGTCTGGTCCAGAATGGATTATTTACAGGCCGAAGTCACACAGCTGGAATATTGCTGAGTGAGGCCTTAAAAACAAACAAACAAACAAACAAACAAACAACCAATCAATCAACCAATCAACCAATCAATCAAATAAACATGTAGAGCGGGGCTTTATCAATCTTAACACCCTATATTCTGGACAATAGTGACGATGTGGTCATAATAATTAAACTATTTTTTTTTCGTGAAGTGAAGGAATGCGACATGTTATTCAAAACATTTGTCATCTTTTGAAGACGGGCACGGCATTATTGTGCAACTCATAAACTATGTGAATAATTCTCTATGATTTGTGTTACTTTTAGATTAAGCAAAAGTGTTATTCTGTTCATATACATATATCTTACAGCCATTTGTGGAACGATGTTGGAATAGTGTCAAATGTCAGTCTACTGATTTTTTATGAATCGATGTGAATTTTTTTTTATAGTTCTGCACCATGACTGTGGAATATGTATTTTATGTGTTTTATGAAACCAAAACAGACAAAAGGTACAGACAGCTAAATGCAATCAGCATCAGTCAACAAATGTCATAGAGGAATGTACCGAGAAATAAAAGATTATGTAGACTAAATCTAAGTCTAGGTATGTTAATACCGGAGATAAAAACGTTTTACCTCCAGCACACGAGGATAGTTACCGCTACTGCTAAACTAAGATCTGAGAATATCCCATTACGGGTCGGGTCAGACCGACCTTTCGCGAACTTTGACCGACCAATGGAATGACTGACAAGAAGTCGCCATTAACCAATCAGAAGGCAGCTTTCTCGTGTTTTACGGCACTAGTTTCAAACTTGCGACGACGTTTCGAAACATTTACTGACAAATGCTCGATTAAAAAATTGAAAACTGAACAAAAGAACATCTTGAATGGCTAATAGATGGTCTAGATTGTATGGATTCAGTCGTAAAGCTTGTAACTGTCGTTCGGAAAACCATTTTCGGGGTTGCATAATTAGAAAACACATTCCGACTATCACTTTCCTGATCTGGTAAGGAACGCTCCGATGAAAGGTCGTTCTGACGTGACCCTTAATGGGATGTCCTCAGATCTTAGTTTAGCGGTAGTGAGAACTGAGATCTGATTTTAGTGAGATAGCTTGCATGGTGACTTGGGAAGCAAACTGAGCTTTGCCATCGTTCCTCCGCTTCAGTTCAGAGGACACAGAAGCAAGCACGGGTCATAAAGATATGATATCACGTACTGTTTAAGCGTCACAATGCCCCACTTCCTGGTACCCATCTTCAGCATGACGTTGTCACTAGTGCCATGTGTGTGACTGACTCATTGACTCTCTGTATCTAGGGGGGCACGGGTGGCCCAGTCGTCTTAGGCGCCGCGATTCGCTGTGCAGAGTTGCGTCCCTTGGACACGCCAGAAACCTATGATTGTGGGTTCGAATCCCGGTTCACCCCGATTATGTTTCTAGGTTTGTCAGCACCATAACCGTGCTCGTGGCTTTCACCGAAGTGCTAAACGTCTGAGACCTGCATCACTTTGGGCTTTCCTCCCACATAAGCTGACACGCCGCGATATAGCTGTAATACTGTTAAAAGCGGCGTCAAACCCAACCCACTCACTCACTCACTTTGTAACTAGGCTTATCATCAATTGCCAGATTGATACACCTTATAACAGTGGAGTGAAAGCTGAAGCAAGTTTAATATTTTAAAACAGTCCGAGTCTAGTTCCATATAAGTGCTTGACGTAATTTCCATCACGTAGAAAGATGGTGCTACGGAAAACTACAAATATTAAGTATAACAATGTCTATAAACAAATGTGTTTTAAGGTTTGTGAGTAAAATTCATAATTCTACATTCATTATTCATTTACTGCCAGTTAACGCCGTCGGCTCTAAATGGAATGTCTTGCCAGATGACTGGCAACCCCTTTGATCAAGCCGAAAACCATGATAGAGTACACTGAAACACCCCATGACTGGTACTTCGGTTGACGGGGTCATTGAATCTTGAAAAAACAAGATCCGCCATGCCTGTGTACCATGGGCTCCCGGACCTATATTTCTGAACACCGGCCATTCATTTCCACAGGTGATAGGTCAATTGTCTCATCAATGCTCCAACCTGACTCAACCTCAGCACGTTTCGTATATATACATACAATTTTCGATGATTGCTATTTCAGATGAAAGAGGGAATAGCGTTTACAAGTCAAGTCTTGCAGACAGAGCATTACGGTGGATAACAAAACACATTCGCAAACACTATTTCTTTTTATTAAAATACAACTGACGACTATCACAGATTGCTTGTCGATAACAATGATACATTTATTGATTGGGCAATACGTCGGACAATAAACCAAAGCTGATTTTGTATATATAAAATGATTTTTCAAATATCCCAAGTGAGAAAAAGATAGACAAAATTAATTTTGGTTCACAGACATTAGACCGAATTTTCAGCGAGTCAACTTTGACAGCTTTCGCGGCGAGATTTCTACGCAACATCTACAATTCGCGCCGGAATGTTTTTGGTATTTATAAACACAACACTAAAACAATATGGAGAGGTTTGTAATTACAATTTACAGTTAGATGCCTCTAATATAAAGATTTGTCCTTGAAAACGTAGCAATATACCAAACCACAAAGCATACATTTGACGCTTGTCTCAAACATAAACCTGCGTACACATCAACACATATCATTGCTATAATGCACCACATGCCAGACATAAGGCTATTATAACGTTAGTAGTGACCCACTTCAGGTAAAAGTCATTAAAACGTTTGTAAACAACATCAAAGACGTTGAACCGTACAATAAGGACCATCAGAGGCCACTACGAATACAAGAAACCGCCAAAACAACAGACGGCATCACAGGTTTATCGTGTCATGATAATAAACTAAAACATGCGTATATATGTCGTGCTGTACATTCTGGAAACTTGACTAAACTGAGGGGCAACAGAAACTATACCGAGTTTTGTTTTATATGTAATTGAAAATTGAAAGAACTGTTGTTAAATTTAATGTCTACTTAACCATCACTCATTGCTGCAATTGTTTGGCAAAAAAGTAATCTGTGGCTGGGCAATTTTGTTAAAATAAATAGGTTGAATGAAGAAATTAATTTGCAACCATGTGACTCCTATAATGTTGGAAATGTAAACGTGTGGCGAAAATGCAAATGTATTGATTTTCAAAGATGAGATGTCTAATATTATCAGCAGTTGTGGATTGTACTAATGTTTCTTTTGACTTGCAAAAGTTTTAAATCAAATTATATTTTAAAAAATATAACCATATAGACGTATTTTTTTATTGCTGACTATACGCCTGTACAGATAATATTTTTGATATTATAGCTAACTTGAGATATTTTCAATTGAAACTCAAACATATAACAAAGTCTACTGAGAGGTATTGTTTCCCTTGCTCCTCAGGTTAGTTTTGGTCATAGGACAAACACATAAGTCTGCTACTTTACATACCCTTTCGAATATCTTTTCCCTACCCTTAGGTCCGTTTCCCAAGAGAAACATTGTTCATTGAAACAACGAATCCAACTCACTCACTCATTCACTCACTGAAATAAATACTGAAACAAATATCTTCAAATCATCCTCCAAACCTGATGTAATGCTACAAACAATTATCAACTGAATTTGTTCATGAACACCTCGCACTGGACAGAAAGTAAATGTATAAACAAGCGTCCAAAGAACATAGTTCGTTTTTCATATCTATTAAAAAATAATTGAGCGCCTGTTTATGTTTGACAAAATAATTGAGTCCTAAACATTTACAAATGTGATATCAAACCAACTAATCAGTCTCCCACCGAAAATCACCTCATTGGTCCCCTAATACGTCTGGCAAATATTTCTAATGATGTCATTTGCGCAAGATGGTCTTTATCTGGTTCAAATATTAAATCCTTAGAGATTCGTAGGTTCTTTCCAATTCTTACCTGCGCACATAAGGACTAACGGCACTTTTATTAATGTATGTACGGTGTCATGCAGTCCGCGGATTCAAGGGGAAGATGTGCCGCACAACTATCATGGGATGTATAAGATGAGTTTCACATATTGATGTTAGCTTTTAGTTATCATGATGTTCCGTTCCCCGATGTTCCGCCGGAAGCCCCCGCAGCATCTTCATCACTGGGTGCTGGTGTTGATGTTCCGGACCGGGTTGATGTGGGGTCTCCACGCAGGGAATTCCTTGGCCCGTCTTGCCCTGTTGTAATCCAGCACGGCGAAGGCGTGTCTCTTGAATTCGGGCTTGGTAGCATTGGGTGGAGTGTTGGTAGTTTCCAGGTCAAGGTCAAAGTCCTGGAAGCAAGGGGAGGCAAGTCAGTGTCAACCCTGCTATCGATTACAACAAACATACAAGTCGATTACAGCATAACACGGTAGACACAATTTTATGGATAACAACTTCTTTAATACTGTGAAAAGCGACGTATAAGGATCTATACCGAAACGTCGCTTTTTCACAGTATTAAAGAAGTTGTTATCCATAAAGTTTGGTCTACCTTGTCATCCGTCAACTTATAAGTAGTGCCTTTCAACCAATTTGATTACAGCATATATACAACGAAGTTGGATGTCGTTAGTCGTCTCTGATAACGAACGAACAAGTTAAGATATTTAGAGATCATTTTATTGCCATGGTTACGGTAATATAGGTGGAACATACCAGGTTGCTACCGGATCTGAGGTACTGCGCTCTGATTGGCTCTCCAGGTTCTGATTCATTCTAGGATGAAAATTGCACGGGTCAACAGCCTACTCGCAACTAACTATAGCTTAACTAAACGTTATGTATGTTTGTTTGTTTGCGTGTTGTTTAACGCCGCACTCAGCAATATTCCAGCTATAGGACGGCGGTCTGTAAATAATCGAGTCTTGACCAGACAATCCAGTGATTGACATCATGACCATCGATCCACGCAATTTGGATACGATGACATGCATCAACCAAGTCAGCGAGCCTGGCCACCGGATCCCGTTTGTCGCCTTTTACGACAAGCAAAGTCGCCATGGCAAGCATGGGTTGCTGAAGACCTATTCTATCCCGGATCTTCACGGGTCCGTAATGTATGAACTCATTAAATATTAGAATAAAACATGTCCAAGGGAAACCTTGCCTCAGCAAACAGTTCGATTAAGTTATTTTATATGTTGACATTGCACACACAGACATATACGTCTTAATTGCATACATTGTGATGATATAAGCGTGTTTATAAAGATATGCATCAATTTCTCGAGGCAAGAGTGTCCATTAGCCTCTATCAAAGCCTAGTTTTCACCTTTGCCAGTTCAAGCCTACTTTCCTTGATCGTGGCGCCACTCCATGTAGAACACGAGTTGTGTCCATGGGGTGAAAACACGACATTCAATCAAATCGCTGTTCCTGGCTTCACGGGGGCAAGGGTGGCCCAGTCGTCTAAGTCGCCGCGATCCGTTGCGCAGAGTTGCGTCCCTTGGGCACGGCAGAAACCTATAATTGAGGGAACGAATCCCGGTTCGCCCCGAGTATGTTTCTAGGTTTGTCAGCACCATACCCGTGCTCGTGGGTTTCACCGAAGTGCTAAACGTCTGAGACCTGCATCACTTCGGGCTTTCCTCCCACATTAAGCTGGCACGCCGCGATATAACTGGAATACTGTTAAAAGAGGCGTTAAACCCAACCCACTCACCCACTGTTGGCTTCACATAATGGCTACCACAGCAGACGACCTGGTCGATCGGATACCAAAATAAGTTGAGATTTCAACCCTGACTAACAAATAAAATGACAGATTACTACAGTACAGAGATACTAATTACTCCCGCATTTCGCTCTTACAATAATAGAGTCATACATACGACACAGTATCAAGTCAAACTGCTCATCGCAGTGACGTAAAACGCTCTGCCTGGCTCGCCTACAAATAGCACTGAATGTCGGTCACTTCGATTGAAAACTTTGAGAATAACTATCTCCACTTATTTCTTGGAATAATTTTATAGTACATTCGTTAGGGGAAGGCTGTGGTCATAGCAGCAACCACGTTTCGGAACCCGGATGTTGATTTTGTAAAACGTTCTCCGGTTGGACTCCCGATATGTGCGATAGTCCAATCATATATTAGCACAGACAGGTAGATTTGAAATGGCAACTGGACTCTGATATAGGCTTGTGGACACGCTTAATTGCCCCCGGGAGATGTATACACATTGAAGTTGATTATTTGGAATATACTGTCATTTGCCTACATTAATGATACTATCGTCGTCGTCGTCTTTCTTGGAGTTGCTGCTGTCCTTGGTGTCTCCGTCGGGAGGATCGTCGTTGCTGACTTTCGATTTGTTTTCTTCCACTTCTTTAGAAGTTTTATCCTTCTGAAAGTCGAGCGTTATTATATAAGAACTTAAATTTGTATTTCTACACTTTACACACCCAAGCATTTCTGTAAAAGGCATTACCTGGTTCACCAAGCCGCCCATCAAACTGCTTGAGTGTGGTTTAAAATTATTTGTTAACGTTCATCAGTATTAATATTTCTTTCTTGTCAGAAAGCCTTTTTGAGCCCACTGGCTTAATTTCGTTTCGTTGCTTAGTTTAACCTTTGTTATACTCTATTTCGTTTCCTTCGCCATTCGCTAATTTCCGTATGTACCAAAATGGCAGCCACCTACCACGTACACGACTAACAGAAAATACAGTCCTTTGTGTTTAAAACAGGCTTGGCGTCCTGTTTCCATAACGAACCGCCCACTCCTCACCCAAACCCCGTGTTTTCACCTTCAGCCATGTTTTTATGTTTCGGTAAGAACAATCTCATTAAAATTAGATCTTAGTTCTCGCTATCGCTAAACAAAGATCTGAGGACATCCCATTACGGGTCACGTTAGAACGACCTTTCATCCAACCAATCAGAGCGTCGCTTACCAGATCATGAAAATGACAGTCGGAATGTGTTTCCTAATCATGCAACCTCGAACTATTTAACAGAGGGTATTCCGAACGACAGTTACGGGTTTTGTGATTATATCCATACAATCTATGGCATCTATAAGCCATTCCAGAACGTTCTTTTTATCAGTTTTCATTTTTTAAATCGATAATACGTCAAAATATGTTTCGAAGCGTAGTCGCCAGTTTGAAACTAGTGTCGTAAAGCTCGAGAAAGCTGCCTTCTGATTGGCTAATGTCGATTTCTTGTCTGTCATTTCATTGGTCGGTCAAAGTTCGCGAAAAGTCGTTCTTACGTGACCCGTAATTGAATGTCCTCAGGTCTTTGTTTAGCGGTAGCGAAAACTAAGATCTTATTGTAATGAGATTGCAGTTAGAATAAAGGTTCTCAAAGGGAGATCGATATAGGTAGAGAAGTAACTCTCGTCTCAAAGAAACGCGTTCAAATCCGTACGTTTCTAGTACGAACACTTGGTATCATCACTTTTTCATGCTTATATTATAGTTGCAATCGTACAGTTGAGTTTGCTCTTATTAAAGACCTCCTGTGATCGTTGAAATGGGTTTGTCGCCTTTATTTTATTTCATGTTTTATTTCTTCCGACCGATCAAACTTTTACGATGTCACCCCAAAACAATATATCACTGCACTTTTGTTTCATTTTCCACTAACCCCACGTTTGTGACAAAAATCCGTAATAATTCAAACATTGCCCGCGGATCACTTTGGACACAAACAAACAAACAAACACACAGACAAACTAGGGAAAACCTGGAGGTTTATGATGATGTGCACATCTATTTATAGTGTATTTTGTGAAGTCTCCAGTCAGGGAGGATCAAAGGGGAGATAATTCAAGAACCAGAACGATCAGAACTACATCAACACCCTGGTAAGATCAAATCTACAATGCAAACAGACACCTCCATTAACCAAAACATAGAATGTATCACTAATGATGCCATACCTTGTCTCTCTCTGGTTTCACCCCTTCTTCCCGTGTTCGCCCAGCCACGCCTGTCTTTGTGTTGACCACGCCCACCTGGGTCGGCTGTTGTTGTTGGTGGGGGATCTTCTTGCTGGCCTGAATGTGACATTTGATAAATTCTTTTCACGTAATTATGTTTTTGTGTTAAAATGGGTCACATGTTACGACTCAGATAAGTGTTTAAGTCATATGTTTTGAACACCACATTTCAGGTAATTTAGGTCATTTGTTTGTTTTAGCTTTTTATTGTTTAACGCCGCACTCAGCAATATGACGGCGGTCTGTAAATAATCGAGTCTGGACCAGACAATCCAGTGATTGACATCATGGTATCGATCTATGCAATTGGGATACGATGACATGCATCGACCAAGTCAGCGAGCCTGACAAGCCGATCCGGTTAGTCGCCTCTTACGACAGCATAGTCGCCTTCAACAGCAAGCATAGTCGCCTTCAACAGCAAGCATAGTCGCCTTCAACAGCAAGCATAGTCGCCTTCAACAGCAAGCATGGGTTTCTGTTCTAACCCGGATCTTCACGAGTGTCAGGTATATAAGGGCGTATCAGCTTGATGTGAGACGAAAGTCTGATGTGATGCGGCCAATAAATATCCGTGTAAGAATTTGTCTTCAACTACATATAAGGTGACTGACAGGATCGGGTGGTCAGGCTCGCTGATGTAGTTGATGCATTTCATGGTATCCCAAATGTGCATATCGATGGTCATTATGTCAATCACTGGATGATCTGGTCCAGACATAATTATTTACAGACAGCTATCATATACCTGGGATATTGCTGAGTGTGGCGTTTAACAACCAACAAACACACCAAAGTGACGTAGATGGTATAGCTTTTCCACTGGGGAAATCCCCGGGCACGGGTATCAAGATATCAGCGGATCCTGGCAGTTACGGGAGGCAACTCTGCACAACGAGTGACGCCTAGTACCACTGGATGATGCTTGCACCCTCGTTGTTTTGGCTTAGTAAGTGAGTGAGTGAGTTTGGTTTCACGCCGCTTTTAGCAATATTCCAGCAATATCACGACGGGGGACACCAGAAATGGGCTTCACACATTGTACCCATGTCGGGATTCGAACCCGGATCTTCGGCGTGACGAGCGAACGCTTTAACCACTAGGCTACCCGAACGCCCCTGTTTGGGTATAGCATATGCGGCCATGACATATACCAGTATGAGGAGCAGGAAGTTTAGTCCAGGGGTCAGTGCTCCTTTCTAGCGCTACAACAGCAATAGACTATGATACACCGATCATAGGCGGAATAGACTCCTTCCCGCTTTAAATACTCTTAGACGGGCTTCTGATCCAGGTGATCATAGCATCTTCGTACCCCTTTCTGTTTCTTGTCCTCGTGTTGAGGGTGGTTGTAGTTCAGGTCGTTCATCACCGTGACAACGACGGGGTCTTTGGAGTTGTATTCTCGTGAAGTTACAACGGGAGGCGGGGGAGTCCTCTTGTTCTAAAGAGACAGGAAAGAAAAAGAGCAAACCTTTCCTAAATGATGTAGATATTTTGTGCCTAAACACGATTCATGGTAAAGAATTAAGGATTGCCTTTCATGGTTATCAATTAACGATGTACAAGTGGATCTTTAAATGTATGCGAGTTTCAAATTGTAATCGCCCGGAATGCAGGGTTTCCGGGTCAGTAGGGTTTAATTGTAAATATACTACTTACATTAGCCTTCCATGCTTGCCTGGGTTTAGTGTCAGTCCTGGTTGCCGGGACATACACCACGTCCCGATCCCCCAGGGTCTCAAGGCGAGCCCCGGGGTGCTCCCTCAGATACTGGAAAACACGGGAGAGATTGTCACTGTCTCACTGAGGTATATGTATATATGTTCACCTGTATATGTCAACGTGTATATGTTCACCTGTATGTCAACGTGAATATGTTCACCTGTATGTGTCAACGTGTATATGTTCACCTGTATGTCAACGTGTATAAGGTCACCTGCATGTGTCAACGTGTATATGTTCACCTGTATATGTCAACGTGTATATGTTCACATGCAAATGTCAACGTGTATATGTTCACATGCACGTGTAAACGTGTATATGTTCACCTGCATGTGTCAACGTGTATATGTTCACATGTATGTGTAAACGTGAATATGTTCACCTGTATGTGTAAACGTGAATATGTTCACCTGTATGTGTCAACGTGTATATGTTCACCTGCATGTGTCAACGTGTATATATTCACCTGCATGTGTCAACGTGTATATGTTCACCTGCATGTGTTAACGTGTATATGTTTACATGTTTGTGTAAACGTGTATATGTTCACATGCATGTGTCAACGTGTAAATGTTCACCTATATATGTCAACGTGTATATGTTCACCTGCATGTGTCAACGTGTATATGTTCACCTGCATGTGTCAACGAGTATATGTTCACATGTATGTGTCAACGTGTATATGTTCACATGTATGTGTCTACGTGTATATGTTCATCGCATGTGTCAACGTGTTGACACAATCAGATGAACACATACACGTTGACACATACATATTTGACACATTGACGTCTGAAGTCACAAACAAACTGCTGATTGTAAAACATCGACTCAAACATGTCCGAAGACGCTATATCTGTCCGTGACTGTACCTTGTCCATTGGGACGAGTTGACCATTGGCTAGCTGGACCACGTGGACAACATCAACACGTGGGGTAGTGGATGTGGGCGAGGTTCGCACCTGCGGGGAAAGTCCTTCAATATAAATTGAGCCTATCTTTACGGATAACGGCAGCTCAGAAATGTTCCCAACAGCTGATACTGATCGTATTTGCGTCCATTCAATCTCGTTAACAAAAAACTTCGATGCCTCATGCCGTCAGTCTGACAAACCATGCATGGAAGGTCACGTCAGGCGAACCGTGCGTGAACGTTGACAATCCAATTAAAATTAAAGAAGAGCATGTTTAAAAGCCAATTAGACATCAGTTTTCCCAAACAAATCAGCTTCGTTTCTGTACCACCCGTCCCTAAATCGGAATATCGCTCCGAACAAAAGAAAACCATACAAAAAACACATATTTTCCTAACAGTGTATCTTTTTGAGTGTTGATGCCTTGTCATTCAGAAACCATAGCGTGTTAAATATGTAACATTGCACGACCTTTATTATTCTTCATTCGGGACTGCCTGTTCACGTTCGTTTTCGAGATACAGAAACGCAGGAACGAATTCTGTGCTTCCTCATACCGAGAATTTTGAACGCTTCAATATTTAATTAAATTAAAAGTTGTTTTTTAAGAGATTGAGCTTCCGCTGTGATTATCTTCAGAGTCCGAGGTGAACATGAACTCTCACCTAACGCATACATACCTTAGCAGGGACGTGACCGTACTGTTTTGGTTTCGGCTTTTGGGGTTCCTTTGTTACATACTCTACGTATGATCTGTTCGGGGGATACTGTGAAAGAAAATCAGATAAAGTGTATGTTACTTACACCACTGTCAACAACATCCCAACTATTTATATCACGGCATCATGTGCAAACCCGCTCATGATCCCCTATCCACGCAGTTGGTTTACGATCTCAAACATTTAACCAGACCACACAAAGCACTAAATTTCATTTCACTTGTTTTTAATCAGCATGCTTTTAATCTTTGGACTTATTTCTAACGAAGTCGTAATGGTGCCACTTTGGTAGTATGAGTATTTATTTCTAAATAGAAATTTCTCGTTATTGCAATCATTTGTTTATTTTCTCGAAATTTCGAGTTTTTTCTCGTTATTTCGATCATAATTTTGTAATTTCAATTTTTCTCTCGTTTGTTCGATTATTTTTCTCGTAATTTCGATTATTTTCTCGTTATTTCAACTTTCAAGTTTCACGATATGACTGAAATATTGCCGATGTGACTATAAACCTTAACTCACTCACTCACTATTTCAAATTTATTTCCCAAACTCGAAATTTCGTTTTTCTCTCGTTACTTCTATTTTTTTCTTGTTACTTCAGTTATTTACTCGTTTATATAATTATTTTCTCGTTGCTTCGATAAAATCGTAATTTCGAGTTAAACTTGAAATAACGAGAAAATATTCAATATTTCGAAACAATAATTGAAATAACGAGAAACTTTGATTGAAAAAACCCATTAATGCTACCAAAGTCATTAGGCTTTCGTAATTTCTGCCCTCAAATTCCCACAAAGAACACAATTTTATTTTTATGATAATTAATTTGAAAAATCAGTCGACCAAGAAAAGCATTGCTTCACACAACACGTACCTGGCGCTGTCTGTTACTGACAGGAATAATATACGGCCCGTCATATTTTCGCCCAGGATCAGTTTTCGTGTAAGTATATCTATCATCATAATAGTAACTATCTCCTCTGTGTTGCTGGCTGCCATAGTAACCCTTATTGTCATGGTAACCTTCGTCATGGATGTCTGCCGTGGAAGCTCTGATTCTGTTATAGTTAGCACAACACCTTCCGCTAAAAAAAATGCCATTACAAATATTTAGGATTTTTGCATTCTTTTACAAACATTTTATTTTCTATTCTCACTTTGTTATTCACTTTTTGGAAAAAAACATTCGTTTTGCAAACATTGATTGAGTTATTTTTATTTGTGTATTAAATATGCATAGTCCTTACTGTATCTTTACATTATACGTAAAACATATCTTTTTTTAAAGATCTGAGTATTCATATAAAAGTCCACTCTTAAAAGATTTCATATGCCCACGTGTTGATGACGTATTTGTTTTTCACAAATATTTGAATAGTCAAAAACGTCCGTTGTGTAAGCGATACCAGAAGCGCCCGTAAAAGATATAATAGCGTCCATTTCAAACGTTCTTTTGCTGTTTCCATACGGAAAGGTAATACATATATTGTTTCATTTTAATACATAATTGATTGAAATATATTAGAATACAAATGACATTCTATTGTTAGTTAACATTTAACCTAATATACAGTTCAATCCAATTTTCTCAAAATTATACACTACACGCTTCGAAAGAATTCCTTGTACGAGCCTTTCGTTAGTGCAGCTATGTCTAATCCTTCAAACCAATTAACTGATTTCACTTATTTATTTGAGAGGGTCAGATAAAGCTAGACTTTCCCTGGGCTCCCTGCTTATTTCTGTTGGTGCAAGTGCCACGTGTCTGTGTATTGAGCGTACCGACAGCAGCAATAGTAGCAGGCGAGGGCGAGGCAGGTCGCCACGATGAGGGAGAGGAGAATGGCGCACGTGATAGGCACCCACAGCGGCACAACTGCAACATAATCAACAGTTACGCTCAGCATGGCATAGTATTTGCATTCATACATTTAACATAAACTTTCATTGTAAGGAGAATAAGTAAGTCCTGTAAAGTATTTTACGCGTTGAAAAGTAGCGACAATATATAACGTAGATTTTTGTGTGCATATTTCTATTAAAGTATTTCTATTTAATGATAGCTTGATGATTAAATTTGCGAAAAAGGCCCCAAATGGTGACAAAAACAACGATGTTGTTGCCGATAGGTGACGCGTACAGACATTCACAGAGCCCGTACACTGACAGCGGGCTTTAGTGTACAGTGGGAGGAGCTTTGCTGATAACGTGACAAACTTCGGCAAAACTAGTTGACGTCTAAAGAACACTAACTGTTTGATTAGCATTCCAGGAGTTGATGAGTAAATAAGAAAAAAGTACAACTTTATGGATAACAACTTCTGGTTTATTACATATAGCGACGTGTTGATGTAGATTCTTACACCGTTATCGACAAACAAGTGATGAGCGGTATAGATTTGGTTTGGTTTTGGTTTGGTTTGTTGTTTTACGCCGCGCTCAGCAATATTCCAGCTATATGACGGCGGTCTGTAAATAATCGAGTCTGGACCAGACAATCCAGTGATTGACAGCATGAACATCGATCCACGCAATTGGGATCGATGACATGCATCAACCAAGTCAGCGAGCCTGACCACCCGGTCCCGTCGCCTTTTACGACAAGCATGGTCACCTTTCACAGCAAGCATGGGATGCTGAAGACCTATTCTACCCCGGGTATTCTTCACGGGTATGAGCGGTATAGATGCATGGCATGTTGTGATAAGCAGCTGATTAACTTTGACAACAACAGGCAACAGAGCGTTAAAAAACACATTTGTTCATCTTCCCGTGGCAAGGGAGTTTACTGACTGTAAAAGTCCAGTTTCCACCATTGCCGAACTAGGCTTGATTTTCTGGGCTCGATCGTAGCGCCACCAGTGGCTGTTACGAGCTATGTTCCTTCTATGTCCCTCCTATTGACCAATCAGATTCCACTTTTCATATCACTTGCATTTGGTTCAAACAAAATGGCGGTGCCCAGTCAAGACGACCTGATCGATAATCAAGATCTATATTGTGATAAAACGGGTCTTAATTCGCAAAGTGCATATAACCACGTGAGCACCTTCATTAAAAACATGAAAAGATTTGGAAAATATCTGTTGACGCCGAGGTGGCGGTACCCATGCTTTGCAAATTCTGCAGTCGACGGAAATCTTTATGGCAGTTTACGAACCGGATGTCGATTTCTTTACCCGATTTTGATTGGACTGTTAGTCCAGCCCAAATATAACTCCATAATTCCATCCTAGATCGGCAAGGGTGGAAACTGGACTTTTATGGTCAGTTAACTTCCTTTCCTCGGGAGGATGCACTCTGTTAGTCACGGTATGTGTTGTATTAAGCAGTTTGAAACTACACTAAACACACGACCTACCGTCATCAGGAGTATTCTTAATAACGGTACACACAGGGGGCGTGTCTGGGTACCAGGTGTTAGTGCTTACACACGTGGCCCGGGGGTCACCTGATGTCATGGAGAAGCCCGCAGCACAGTAGTAGTCTACGATGTTGCCATTCCTCACCATACGGCCGTTGAGGGCGGCAGGGGGGAGGTTGGTGCACGATGAGGTCATAGTGATGGTATCTCGTGATATTCACCTGTCAATCATTCGGTGATGCCGACTGAAGGTGCGCATTGCCTTGACGAAGTAAACAACTGGAAAACACAAACAAGATTATCGACATTTTAACAGGTCTATCACGACTGCAGTATACTGTATCAACATGTCCGTATATGTCTAAATTGATCGTAAAATATTTGCACGCTCAATGTCTTAGTATATGTTGATATCTGTCAACGGCATATCGGTAAAAAAGTCAAAGAATAATAATAGACAGCACTTTCTATTTCACATTGCAATTTCATTTCATTTGTCGATTTTATTTAATCCCCCATCAAGATCTGTATGATATGGGGATGTAATATTCCTTAACTTCTAGGGGCGGTCGGGTAGCCTAGTGGTTAAAGCGTTCGCTCGTCACGCAGAAGACCTGGGTTCGATTCCCGACATGGGTACAATATGTGAAGCCCATTTCTGGTGTCCCTCGCCGTGATATTGCTCAAATATTGCTAAAAGCGGCCTAAAACCATACTCACTCACTCCCTTAACTTCTATGATACATATGTATTTCTATATTATTACATGTACAAAGAGTACCATAACGGGATAGCATATACGGTAAATTAATATGTACATAACCTGAAATGGTAATTACACAATATATGTTACATTAAATACAATACTTCATTTTCGGCTGTGTGTAAACACCAAGAAGTAGAGTTTGATTATTATTTCTACTTTAGTAGGATTAAATTTCTTCTGTTGTTTATGTACATTTTACCAAATACATATTTTTCGTCATGTCATATGTCAATCTTTGAATGTAAGTTAGTTTTTAAATGTTATGACAAAGTGTGATCCGTTTCACTTAATTAAGGATTGACTGTGTATAAAAGTCTGCACATCGGTATTTCGATTCATACCACAATGAACAGAAAAAAATACACAGTCAAACCTTAAAATTAAATTCGACAACGTAAACGTATTATCTACAATAGTTTAATAAAATAATAGTTCTATAATTCAAAGCAGACAAATATGACGAGATTGACAAACGGAATTCGCTTGGAACAGGCGTGGGAATACATACCGTTGCGTGACATGAATCAGCTGATTGTTTAATTTATGCACATAACTCGACACGCCCACAAATCAATAGTCAAACAACGGAGAGAAGGAAACAAGGTTCATAGGACCTGTCAATCAAGGCAAGAGGTCAGACTGTAACAAACCGGAAGAACTATGTCCGGGACAAGGCGGCTGTTTCAGATGACATGGTCAGTGACCGCCAGATTCAAACATTAGTTTCCTGAGAACGGGAAGACACAATTGAAGAAATGCGGATTAGAAAATTAACTCAAAGATTTGAAATTTGTGGAACCCGGCGAGCCCTAAAAAACAACAACAGGCGAGCGGGCCTCCTGTTTGTTTCCTTCTCGGTCTTCGGGCTCAAACAGTGGTTTGGACATGAATATGCATGGGTGTCGCTAAAAAGTCCTGTGCATGACGATTCAGGTAACCGGGAAAGGAATTCCCTCGACTGTTATATTAGGATTCCCCGACATTCCATAGTAATAAAAGTAGTCCGCAACGTTCCACCCCATGGGGTACGAAGATACGCAGTCAGCCAAGTCACACAGTTTAACCACAAAAGATACATACATGATGTAAAATATATTGAAAAGATCAAAGTCTCAACGAAATCAACATTTAAAGTCAGTCATACGGCATCCGATATTGGCATGACATTTGAAAAGAATTGAGGAGGGGTAGCAAAACAAGCTGTCAACGTAATGGACAAGGGCCACACTTATCTAAAATCGCTCAACTTCAATAACACGTAACATTAATAGCTTGTATGACCACCTTCTGTTACAAGACACGCAAAAAGTCTCCGGCGCCAAGAAAAGTCAGTCGTATGACGACATCACGTGGGATACGTCGCCAATTTTCTTGGAAGGCCTGGATCAGTTCTTTTCGGTTTGGTGGAGGATGTGGTCGCTGTCGAACACGACGTTACATGACATCCCAGACGTGATCTATGGGGGACATTTTCTGGGGCTTGCAGGCAACGGCCATACGTTGACGTTCTTGACTGCAAGGAAGTTCTGTACGATTCGGGCTGTATGGGGTCTGGCGTTGTCATGCTGATAAAGGACACCACGTGGCAGCTGTTGTAGAAATGGTATAACAATCGGACGAAGAATGTCATCCATCCTGAACCGTCAAATGTCCGTTAACGATGGCCAGTGATGTTCTCTCCTGCCCACAAATCCCCCCCAACACCATAACATCCCCTCCACCATACGGCATGACCTCCTGAACGCAACATGCCTCCGTTCGTTCCCCCCTTCGACAATAAACACGCTGTCTTCCATCAGCTATGAATAGACAGAACCGGTTTGCATCAGTGAAGGTGACCCTTGTGAAGGCGACAGTAGGGGCCCATCTCAATCTCCGACGACGATGTTGCGCGGTCAATAACTGTCCTGGCCACTGTCTGTCGACAAACCATATGCCCTTATGAATTTGTCGCTAATGGCTGTCAGGAATTGATTACGCAAGTACCGGTCTTCATTGGGCGTAGTTACCATGGGTCTCCTTGTTCGTGGGCTGTCTGCTGTCTGCCCGGACTGTCTGTAACGTTGCATCAAGTTGGTTACACCAACACGGGAGCAATGTTGACATTGGTGGCTTCCATCTGTATCATACACATGGCCCGCTCGCGTTGTTAGGGTGTCAGTCGTGGCATTTCCGTGGTGTTTTTTTTAATTTTTAAAAGTGAGAGTGTCTGACATGAGGTCCGGAGATTTTATGTTTCCTTATTACACGTGTAGTTTCGACTGCCCAAGCGGCACATTTTTTTTTACTTTTCCACCAAAAACCAACAACCCCAAATGCTTTAATTTAGTTTGAACTGGTATTTTTAAATTTTTGCAATTTCATTTTTAATGTGGTAAAGTTTCATTTGGCCGTCAGTTTAGAAGATCGATTGACACTATTAAAGTGTTATACAGTAAACACTATCTTCCGAAAATACATTTTAAAAACAATTTAATGTCATTATATTAATACTTCTATGGCAATAACGTTTCCCGGCTGGTAAAGCTCTTGATCTGATTTGCAAGATAAATCCAGTTTTATCACACCTGCTCGGGCCAAACCAGGTATTACATATCCCCCGGCAGGAGGTGACAGGTGGCCTGTTTGTGGGGAGTATCAAAGCAATACGTGTTTATGATTCTGTCTTAACTGTTCGTGTTATCAGGGAAAGCTTTTATAATGTGATTTTGATAGCCATACAAATGTCCTTTCATCAAGGATAGTATAAAGCTGCTGTTATTACAAAAACGCAACCTCAGATGTCTATGAGTCGATCTCCGTCGGTGCTTTTGCAATTGGGTGCCTTCTCGAGTGACAGAAGGTTGTTTGTGGTAAATAGCCTAAGATATGATTATATCGTTTTTCACAGCTGTATATATTGTATATACACCTAAATAAAACACATTAGATTATATGCATGTTTATTTTATGCCCTTATTGGAAATTGATTGAATAGGAATGTACATATAACAATTCGTTTTCTGGACGTTGACGAAAAAATATTCTTATATAATTTATATATACTTCAAACCTCCTAAATCAGGTGTATACATACATATAAACATATTCGTTTTGTTCGCGAACAGATATAAATATGACATATAATCACATGAATGATATAAAATAATGAAAGACAGAACAAGCTATTTATGTGATTAATAAGCCAAGTTAACATGGCATTGTAAGAAAACAACACCGTGATGACAGGCGAACAAATAAGTACAACCACCGATCTCAACACTTACCTCGCAGATTCCACTTTAACTACGATCGTTCTTGTAAAGAATAACCTTATTTCTAACAACACATTCGTAATAACAGTCCACCGCTAAAGCATTCCACCTAAGAAACCCCCACAGTGAAAATCAAATTCATTTTTTCGTCGCCAAGAAAACTCGGGTAGTATCGAGTGTCTGCTTTGAGCGTGTCACCTCTAGCTTTACAGCTCTCGCAACTTGTTTGTTTTGTGCTCAAGCCATATCACTGGAGACACAGTACTCAAACATTTGCTAGCTATTGAAACGGGGTACTTACCAGTCTTCGGAGGTTTAACGTAGGTCTATATTTATCTGCGTGAAATTCTGCTGTGAATCGTTGCAAGTCAAGAGCCTGCTACTGAGAGATATTGGCGTGAATGTAGTGTAGGTCTTGGAGACTGTTTCATGTCACTTACTGTGTTTAAGCAAACACAGGGAACAAAGTGCTGTGTGTTCATATAAAGTGTAGAAAAACTGATTATATTTGATTTAAGACGAGGTTGTATGTGTTTATGATTGATAGCGATAATTGGTACTTAAAGGAAGTTATTTCAATACCCGTAAAGATTTATTCCCCTATCTGTGTGTATCTCTCTGTGTGCCTTCTCTGTGTCCATCTCTCACTCTCTCTCTCTCTTTCCTGCGTCTTTCTTTCCAACTCTCTTTCTGTCTTTCGGTGTATCTCTGTCTCTCTCTCTCTCCTGCTCTCTCCCCCCCTCTCTCCCCCCCCCCCCTCTCTCTCTCCCTCTCTCTCTCTCCCTCTCTCTGAGGAATATTTATATTGTAAGCTTGACTATGCCACTTCTAAAACAAATATTCAAACACCGCATTTCTACTTTTATATACAGTATAATTCCCTTATCTCGGAGTGGTCTCAAGAGAGGAGTTACACTGTGAACTTAGCTTGCCATTGCGCTTGAACCCCTTGTCCTCGTTCTTCGGCGAGATCTTTGCACAACTGTCTCGTTAGTTCTGCTTCTGCTAATAGTTGTCACCGATATAGGCCGCATATAGCATATAACCTGTCGGGCAACAGAAAATATCCATCATGTTTGATAGTGGCTAAATGTTAAACAAACAAGAAATGGTTAGTCCATGGTGAGGTGAGGTGAAATGGGATTAAACGTCGCGTCCAAGATTATTGCACTTATATAGCGACGTGCATGTACGTGTATGTGTGTGTGGCTGCTTGTACTAGTCCGGACTGATGCCGATTTATAGTGCTAGCTCACTGAGATACCATGCCGCAGTTTAACATGAATACCCCACTCAGACACAGTATACTGACTCCGAGCCGACCAGTCCTTGTTTTAGCCCCTTATTGCCGAGCGCCAGACAGGGTAACAACAAGTACCATCATTTAACGTCTTTTGGTATGACGTGGCCGGGGATCGAACCCCGGACCTTCCGCTCTCCGGGTGGAGGCTCTACCACTAGACCACGGAGGCGTTCGTTAGACTATAGTAATGTATCTGATACGGGTATCATTGTGGTGTTTTGGACCTTAACTTTTCAGTGTTTCTGCGACTGTTTTCAGACAAGTGATCCACTTTCAAGTGCATTCTTTCTTTTTCCGTCTGTGTAATAAATAAAGAAGTGATTTGGATTTCAACACAACTAAATCTAAACAATGCATAGACATTAATACCTGCTTGTGGACCCAAGAAGATTCCGGGGTAGAATAGGTCTTCAGCAACCCATGCTTGCCGTAAAAGGTGACTATGCTTGTCGTAAAAGGCGACTAATGGGATCGGGTGGTCAGGCTCGCTGACTTGGTTGATGCATGTCATCGATCCCAATTGCGTGGATCGATGCTCATGACATTAATCACTGGGTTGTCTGGTCCAGACTCGATTATTTACAGACCGCCGTCATATAGCTGGAATATTGCTGAGTGCTGCGTTAAACAACAAACCAACCAACCAACCTGCTTGTGAAGAAAGACGCACAGTTGTAAACCTTTTTAAATGTATACTTTCCTTTGCCCGGCCGTATATATATATGTACGGCCGGGCAAAGGAAAGTATACATTTAAAAAAGTTTACAACTGTGCGTCTTTCTTCACAAGCAGGTTGGTTGGTTGGTTTGTTATTTGAAGTTTACACGATATACGGCTTTTCCATTGGACGAGAGGTCGGTCACATGACCGCGAAATTTAAGTTCATAAGTGTATGAACGACACAATTTGACGTTCATACGTTTTTCACGGACCGTGTTCTTGAAATGACGTAAACACTGACGGACTACTTCCACATTCCTGGGGAAACCCCTGGGAATTCCCTAGCACGAAAACATGCATAAGCGTTCTTTCAGATCATTTAGAACCTTCATTCTTGGTCTCAGCGTTTCAGTATACTTTGAGAAATGTCAGAGAGCGTGACTGCAAGATTGTTCACGAATATCCTCGCTACGGCCCATCCTAATGAACAAACGAAGAAATGCACATCTAAACTATCGTAGTATCGACTCGATCCGTGCCTAGGCTGACATTGACCGTCTCCAGCAATCTATGAATTTACCTTTGTGTCTTTTTGACGCATCTTTATTCACCTTTCAATGATCGGCCAGTTGATCAATGATGACTAACACATGTAACCGCCAAAGGTTCATCAACAACTTCGGAAATCTCTCCCGTCACGTTTAACATGTCGGCCATTTTTACGTCTTGTACTTGATGTAAATGTATTACGACGCGCTGTCATTGTGACTGACTTAGTTCTGAGGTAGTTCTTTACAGACCGTTCTCATCTAATGAGGATATGATTTGAACACATGTGCTGCGTGAGATGTTTCTGGAGAGCAAGTTGTGTATCCATACGCCCATGTCACCTCTCTTTTTGAGGAACTATTTTACTCCGCGATATAGCTGGTTGTTGTATTGCTGTCAGTGTAAACAGGAAGTCACACGTACTAAATAAAATTGTGTTTAGATCTAGGCCTGAATCTTTTGAGGTGAGAAATTGTGATAATTTTTTTATAAAAATTGACCTTCACTTTGTGTGAGTTCATTGGAGTATAGAGTGAGGGCCAAACATTGTATGAACGTCGTCGCAAGCTATTTGTGCGATCATGTTTCTGTCCACAACACAATGCCAAGTGTTGGGTGTACCTCTCCGTGACGTCACATGCCACACAAGATATATTCAAGTTGTCACACAAGATATAGTGTCTGACAAATTGCCATTGTGTAGGAATGCACGTGTTCCTTGTTGTATTCTTTCAGAAATAATTATTTTAGCTCGGGGTCACGGAAACTTAGAAGCAGGGTCTTTTTTCTTATTTTTGACGCAGTAAACAAACATGTTTACGCATTTCACATTTAGTCATGCTACAATGAATTTTGAAATAATTAGCTAATTGGATAAAGCGAGATGGGTATGCAGGTGCCATGTATAATGTCCGTCAGTGTTCAAGCCCATCGGCAAGTGTGTGTTGACTGAAGGTTGAGTAAAGGCTGATTGAAGGTTGATTGAAGGTTGATTGAAGGTTGATTGAAGGTTGATTAAAGGTTGATTGAAGGTTGATTAAAGGTTGATTAAAGGTTGATTGAAGGTTGATTGAAGGTTGATTGAAGGTTGATTAAAGGTAGATTGAAGGTTGATTGAAGGTTGATTAAAGGTTGATTAAAGGTTGATTAAAGGTTGATTGAAGAATAAATGGTTGAGTAAAGGTTGAGTAAAGGTTGAATTAAGGATGATTGAATGTTGAGTAAAGGTTGAGTGAAGATTGATTAAAGGATGATTGAATGTTGAGTAAAGGTTGATTAAATGTTGATTAAAGGTTGATTAAAGGTTGATTAAAGGTTGATTAAATGATGATTGACGGTTGAGTAAAGGTTGATTTAAGGATGATTGAAGGTTGAGTAAAGGTTGATTAAAGGTTGATTAATGGTTGATTAAAGGTTGAGTAAAGGCTGTTTGAAAGATGATTGAAGGTTGAGTAAAGGTTGATTGAAGGTTGAGTACAGGTTGATTGAATGTTGATTGAAGGTTGAGTAAAGGTTGATTGAAGTTTGAGTAAAGGTTGACTGAAGGTTGAGTAAAGGTTGAGTACAGGTTGATTGAAGGTTGAGTAAAGGTTGATTGAAGGTTGATTGAAGGTTGATTGAAGGTTGAGTACAGGTTGATTGAAGGTTGAGTAAAGGTTGATCGAAGGTTGAGTAAAGGTTGATTGAAGGTTGAGTAAAGGTTGAGTAAAGGTTGAGTAAAGGTTGATTGAAGGTTGAGTAAAGGTTGATAACAGGTTGATTGAAGGTTGAGTAAAGGTTGAGTAAAGGTTGATTGAAGGTTGAGTAAAGGTTGGTTGAAGAGGCGACTTAATGGACTAGATTGTCAGGCTCGGGGACTTGGTTGTGTCATCGTACCCCGATTGCTCATACTATCAATCACTGGACTGTCTTGTCCAGAAAGAATTATTTTCAGGCCAAGTATTGATACTCCGTTTGACTGGGATAGATCGACATGTATTCGATGGTCTCCATGCCTTCGAGTTAATGTGAGTTCACTTGTACTGCGTGTACACGCACTTAACATAGTCCAGCGCGGAATATTACTCCAAAAGAGAAAATGATTGCTCAGAATATTTTAGAATTTCCACTTGTTAACTAATATTCATGACTGTGCATCTGGTGTGCCACTATTTTTATTTTGCTTGTCACGAGAATCGGCTAAAATGGGTATCGGGTGGTCAGCTCTGTGGCTTGCCGGCTGTGTGTCATCGCGCCCAACGGTCTGGATTGTCGATCATGATAAAATATCTTTTCTCGCGCCCCGGTTTAGTTTCTGTATTTACTGATCGCTGTTATATAGCAGAATATTTCTGACTGTGGCGCAAAATAACAAACAAACATCCTGATAATGAGATCATGAGGACATTGTCTATAGTATGAATAATGTGATCTTTAAAGTTCACGTCATTTGAGCTTCTTTTTGTGTGCGATTTCCTGCTACTTTAACGGCTTTACAGGAATACCCATCAACGACCTTCACGGGACAGGCCGGTGCACATGGCATTGTGTGAAGACATGGGTGACAGGTCAGTTATCATGTCATTTTATATAACAACGAACCAATAGCCGATGCATCACAACATATGAATACATACTCATATGTTTGCTGTGATGAGATTAATGACACATTTGACCAAATATGATATTTTTGTAAATTTTATTGGTTTCGTTTTTTTTTATTAAAGCAAATCATATATTCTGTGGTGTTTAATATTTTCCGGAGTTAAATGCACAAATTGGTTCCAATCGGAAATTGAATGCAAAAGCTATTTTAACCCTAAATCCAAGATGCTCGCGCCAAAATTTGACTGGTAACAATCACTTTGATGGCTTGAATGTTTCTCATCCATCACTATCACTGTCAGTGTCTGAATCGCTGAACTGAATGCTGAAGTCATTTTCACAAGAGTCAGCTAATGATCATGCACACATTTCAGTGCAGGAGGGAAGGGGGGGGGGGGGGGGCTGTTCTTGTGCCATAAAGTCTGGCCTTCACTCTGCGCCAGATGATTGATCGCCACAGGAGCGTGAGGAAGGGTTGTGGTGACAGGTTTGAAACCAGCCATACCTTTCTGGAGGAGAAAGATCAATGGTAGCACAAATGGCGTTATGCCAGATATATGCTTGGAAATGTGATCTCAGCATGGCTAGTTTCAATGCTGAAGACATCGGTGGAAGATTTTCTGCATTTGCTTGTTTCTTCGTGAACACCAACCAGAGTGCTTTTGGAACACAATCAAAGTTGTGGAACATACAATTTACAAATATGCTTCTCTAGAGCAGCCAGAGTGATTGATCAGGGGGCCAAACTGTGGAACCAAGTTGTTCAAATGCATGTAATGTTTCATCAGTCAAATTCTGTAATGCCCTCCAGCATAACTGTTTCCATTTCCTGAAAACCTTCCAGTAATGCCTACTCCAGAAAATGCATGAATACAGGTAATGCAGCGGCCTTGTTTGGTCCTAGTAATGTGAAAATTGGCTTTAGTTTGATTATTCTACGTTTCTCTTGTTTGCCTGAACCAAAACATCTGTCCTGGCATAGATCTATATAATGCTAAAAGTAACACACCTGTGTCCGGAGAAAATATGTGAATCGTGGTGACAGGCTTCAGATTTCAATTGTCACTCTACGCAACAACTAATTCTTTTCCAAAGTTAGAGGATGGTTGAGTAGTTATCATGCAAGATATGCTTTAATCCCATCCTTTGTCTGTGTGTGAGCCAACATACAGCACGAACAATGCCTGCAATGTTATCAGATGAGCCTGGCTCAGCCGTTTCACATGTTTCCCATCCAAACTCTGCTTGACTGTTACTGGCCCATATAGGCCCGCCTCAGTCCTAGACCTATCTATTCCACTGTTTTCTATGGAAGATCGTATAGTACGGAGCTGAGCCATAACTGTATGGAGTTCTCCAGGTCGGAGAAGGAGGTGCTAGCAGTCATTTCGAGACTTCTGTAGCTGCTTTGCTGGTTTGTGTAGTCCCCTGTCAAGGGTGATAACAGTCGAATGGTTGCGATGTTTTGGTTGAGATGCCCTGGACATTCTTCAACACAATTAATAGTGTCTGCCATTCATGTTGGTTGGTTGTTTTGTTGTTTAGCGCCACACTCAGCAATATTCCAGCTATATGACGGCGGTCTGTAAATAATCGAGTCTGGACACGACAATCTAGTGATTGATATCATGAGCATCGATCCACGCAATTGGGATCGATGACATGCATCAACCAAGTCAGCGAGCCTGACCACCCGATCCTGTTAGTCGCCTCAGTTTTACGACAAACATAGTTACCTTTTACGGCAAGCATGGGTTGCTGAAGACCTATTCTACCCCGGAATCTTCACGTGTCCTGCCATTCATGTGTTCCTAGTACCCCTCCACTGAATCCTGCAGGAACACTGCCATTCATGTGTTCCTGCAGGATTCAGTGGAGGGGTACTGATACTAGTGATTGGCATTTCTCTGCTTATCAAGTGATTGTAGGCTGACCATGCCGTTATTATAACCAAACTCTGGGGTTTGGTTCTTGTCTAGCCGTTGCTCATCCATGTCCTGAGACTGTGTTGATTTGATCATCATTATTTCGACATTTCAGCCTTGTCAGGGCCTTAACAAAAAGCCAAGCAATGTCACTTTTCTTGTCACTCATTTGGCGTCGTTCTTGCATCAGAGTAAATGTGGCCTGAGCATACTTTGGTGTTTTGGGAATCTTACATTGAAGATGTGATTGTTTCCGGTTGTCAGAACCCCAAACATTAAATACTTACTTCCCCTATGACCTAGTGACCGTTTTGGTAGCCATTTTTACGACAATTTTGCAAGTGCACAAAAACACCTTCTGCACTATATTTCAACCTGGAACCAAACTTTCTATTTAACAAGGATGTCTGATGAATAAAGAAAAGACCACAATGCTTTGCTTTCAAGGCATATTTCTACATTTCTTTATCGTTTTCAGTGCGAAATGTGCTCATTGGCACTTAATATTTGCCGAATAAACTCAAGACATTAATCATAGCCCATATAGGATTACTATGCTTATGTACGCCATGACTTGTTCTATTATAGCAAAGATCCATGTACATATGCATATCCAAATAATCATTGTAAATCTGTTTCTTATGAACGATTTTATTATATCAATTACACAAATGGATACACATATTTAAAAATTTATTATACAGCAATAAATAAGTCTCCTCTTAATCCTCGTAGAAGCTTCGAATGAATCCAGCTTGGTAAACAAACATAAATGAGTGGTGAAGGAAAGAGACAGTTAGCATCAAACTTACACATCCAATTGCTATGACAGCCTTAAGGTACATTGTTTCTACATTATTAAGCTATATTATGTCACTTTTATACCCCAGACAGTGTTTTTTTCTAGTTATTCACAATGAATAAATAAACACAGTTTTGATACATAAATCTTTCTATATCATTATTAAAAAAACGAGCACCTTTAGAATACAGTACCACAACTTCTCGTCAAGACGGTCTCTTTCGTAGGCCTAAAGGTAGGCCTTAAAAAATATAGTTTGCATGTATCCAATACTGATTATCATCATCGTCACTTTTTGACGGGTGACGATGTGAATAATAGAAGTTGGCCCAGTAAGGGTTTGTGTTTACGCTGGTCTCAACAGGAGTTCAGTTACATCGCATTTATATCAGATTAACGCAGGTAAAATACCAACATAGAGTGAGAGAGTTTGTAGAGGTTAAGACAGGTAATACACAGGAAATGAATGTATCTCGCTCTATCTCCAGATAGGCTGCCTGAGGCACCATCGACTCTGCTATGCGTAGATGTTTCTATTGGACATGGAAGGGTTTGGTCGCTTTATTTACATAGTTTAGTATTGCTACAATGTGAACATTGAATCAGGAATTGTTGTCTCAAAAGTAAAGTTGGCAATATAGTTTTTTCACACAGGTGACAAGATGAGAATGAGATTTATCATCCAAAACTGGCTCCCACAGGAGATATCGCTTGGATCAGATCAAGCGATATCTACACTGTAGATATTGCTGCAATGAAATTACATCACAATGCTTTGCAGACCATTGTGACGTCACTGGTTACCATGACGTCACAATCAAATGGCATCACGAATGGCTCTGCTACTGAAGTAGTTTGCAGTACTTTTTACACTGAAGACACTGCTAATTACTGTCTACAAATTGAAAAAAAGTTGAAAGAATGATATTGGGTGATAGATAAGCCTCGGATTTTTCCACTTTTATCAACTCGTGTTGATATATTTGATATCAAAAGACACTCGGGTGAGATTCTCTATCTACCTACAAGTCGGTAATATATACACTTTCAGCTTTGCAGTTCTAGTTTTACCGAATAGTTTGGTCGTTAGCTGCATCTACCCTTTATCAGTACATATTTTTTCATGCTTTCAGACGTGTCTGTAAATTTTAATATCTTTTAAAAAGAATTCATTTTTTACCAATTAATTTTGTTTTTCCTTCAACATTAATTCCACATTTATCACAGTGAACCTAAACTGTGTTTTATAATCGATGTTTCAGACGCCCAGTGTGCAATCCACTTGATAACGTTACACAGGTTAAAATTGCCTAACAAATAACAGAAAAAGCTTATGTCTATGATCATGTAACGAAAATAGTTCAAAGGTAAGTGGCTTTACAAAATAATTTAAAACATATATTTTTATTTATAGTTTTGTAATTTGTTATCGTCGAATATTATTTTCAAGGTTAACGTGCCAGGTCGACAACCTGTAAACATCAGGTAGAGTTTCAATCTAGGAATAAACCTTCAACGAGCATAGGTATAGAGTCGACCACAACGTATTTTACATTGCATTCAAATTAAGTTCAAACGTTAAACTGTTAATTGTCTAAAAATGTTAACAAGAGTTATATCTACATGTTCTTTATACAATGTTTTTGTAGTCATGTATATCATGTAGTGCCCTGCCTTATGTGTATATTAAAAAAATACCGATACTAATATTGAAAACAATGTCCTGGATTTATCATTGTCGTTTGTTGTTTGTATGGCATACAAATACAGGTCTTTAATCTTACACTAAATTAAAGTGTAATTTACGTTACTGCATGACATAATTACACACACATGTACAACATTTCATGGAATACAAATGTAATAAATAACATTAAAAAAATATCCGCAACATTCTGTGTATCTTGTAAAATATCAAATGATGTCTATACTTCTATAAATACATTAAAAGAAACCGATTATTACATTCCCATTGCAAAGCTATGATTCAATAAAGGTGAATGTAAATCTCAACACTGACACACATATACAAAGAAGCATTAGAAAAATGCAAAGGGGTGAATCAAAATAATACAATTTAAATGTATTAAATAAATAAGAATATAAAGAAAATTCGATCCTTCAATATTTATTTATTTTGTGAAGGTATAGGGTCGATATGATTCGTAAATGCATGGTAACACATATTTATACGTTCTATTTTTCATAAGTACTTTTTGTAAAATAATAAAATGTCAAACGATTAATACAGTTTACATGAAAAGTCACACACTGGAGTACCGGGGCCACATAGATATTATTTGTCATGGTTGTTTCTCGCACTTGATTCAGTGCGATGGTCGGACAGGGAAACAATTTGTGGTTTTCTCGCATAATTATTAAGCTGGTTGGTATTATAAAAGTTGTAACCTTAAAAATTGTTAAACATATTTAAGAAGAAATAAATACAAGCATTTTGCTTATACGTGACAAACATTTTGATGATGGAGTTCGCCATTGTTACTACACTCCATGTAGAATTGGAGTCCTTTGATGACGACATCGTTGTATTGGAAAGGTGGGTATGCTGTGGACGGCGTATTTTGACATTACGGATGGATTAGATTTATTGGCGTTGTCGTTATCTGGTGATGTCATTGTTGTTACGGATGTGGTGGGAATGGGGCATCCACTTCGGATGCTGAGACGGTGTGGCCTTCCCCGGCATAACGTAAGAGTTCGATGTGTAATAGCCATCCATTACCTGCAGAACATAAACACAGGAATTACTTGGAGACCAACCTACGTACCACAGAGGTCACGGATTATCTGTCCCGGGGGAATTAATTGTTCCAACTTTCAACATTAATTCATTGTATTTCCCATGGTCGTTTTCCTGAAAATAGGGGAAAATCATCTGATATTTAGTGGACATTATATCAGTTACCCATTTTTTTGGAACGTCAAGTAACTCGTTTGTGACGCCATACACTATAAATTATTTTCAATTATTGCGACATTATTGTCGCGTTGCTATGGATCTCTTCGCAATCAATGTTGGAACATGTGAGGGTAGCCAATCAGCATGACGCAAAACATAATCTGCCTGGCAAGAAAGTATGCACTTGAAAGTTGGTTATGGCCAAGGAATTGCAAGTGTTATCAATACATCACTAGGCAGAAAACATTCTCCGAAACAGGTTAAAAAACCCAAATACATCAACTTCGAAAAACCATTTCTTGTTTGTATCATTTATAGCCACGGACACTGATGTATACTTTCTTTTGGCACTTTATAATGCTCAGTGAGAATTACTGAATCAAAATTACCTATAGCTGTGTCCCTAATAAGGGTTAAACACACATATTTTATTATTAATCGTCAACACCCTATTTGGAGCTAAAGGAAAAAGTGATGAGAATTATGTTATGGATAACTGAATCACAAAAAACGCGGATGTTCACTTCATAACAACTGTAGCGATCGTAGCGACATTCTTGTTTAGATTTGTACACCGTTACAAGCAAGCGTCATGAGTTACATATCCAAAGACAAGACGCCACTCCAACGCCTTACCTACAATATGATTTTCGTTCTAACCTTGACATAAGAAACTACATTTCTGCTATTCGTTAAATTAAGGTTAAAATATCAATTACAGAATTCATTGCTGCTAGATGGTGTAGTGAAACGTTTCTCAAAATAAAAGCGACATAACCATTTCCATATTCATAAGAAATCTTTACTAAAGGCAGAGTCCATTGTACAATTCCGACTTTATCATGAGAATGTTTTTTGTAATTGACTATCAAATAGTGATGACACCAGCTGTTCGCGAAAAGGTAAGGATATCCTGATCCACCAGTGGCAGGACTTATTTTTCTCACAAAATATGATATTTGAGAGAAACCATTTCAAGGAGGCGTTGACAATGCATACACAAATTTGAAATCTTAAAATATTTTTAGAATATTCACCATGTTGGGCTGGCCTCTATGTGGCTCTGAAACTACAAGGTGGCGGACTGTTTTCTGTACGTGTTGCGAGTTGTTTGTCTGCAAGACAGAAAAACCAATATAATGATTCATTGCACTCACAAAAATTAGTGCAATGCAGAATGTAAAAAGCAAATATAAGGCGATATATTTGTTCAGTTTGTTTACGATACCGAACACGAGATTCATAAAAAATAACCCAATCAATTATCTTTAGGTATCTTGCCATGTTAAAACACCTTTCTCATTTATTAGCAGCAGCAGTAATTTAGAAGTTGAATTTTGAAAATAACAAACAATTTTCGACCACCTGCATTAAATAATATCAGGCCCTATATTTTGTAAACCAACCACAAATTAAAAGGCCTAATTACTAATAAATATGTCATGGTTGTATGAATTTAACTTACATATTGTCGAGGTGCGGGCACGTAGTAGACGCCATTGTTCTCGACATCCGTCATTCTGACATCATCTTGCGACGAGAAAGAACGACGTCGCCGACGTTTGGATTTCCGGCAGCACAAACCGGAACCGGAAGCAGAGCCACCTAGCGGAGAAACACTGTTGGGACACCACCTGTGAGAAAACGATTCTATTTGCATAACTTTATTATATGACAATTCATAACTTCAAATTTCTAAATCTGGTTTCATTAATAAACGATGACACAGGCGGTTGACTGTGCAATATCGTGACTGGACTGGAAAATGGACCACATTTCCTCAGCAGTACTTATAAATCATGAAGTAGCTATGGGAGCCAAAGTCAGGTTGGACACGCTGCAATATAGCGTTTATCACATGCTAGACGTGTTCATATCCACTGCGGGTGGTGGGCAAACATCGTTTGCCCGTCACCCTGAAGGCGGGGTTCAACTCCTCTTATGGTATCATGTGTGAAGGCCATTTCAATCAATCATAATCATATCAAAGGAATATCTTTCAGTTCCGAATCTCTCAATCTTGTTTTATTATGTTTTACTTTAAAAATAAAGTGCCATGCCAGGGGCATGGACTGAAGAGTTGCCGTTGCAAATCCCAACATTGACTTGTACCGTGACTATGTTCCCGTGTTCTTTTCAAGTGAACAGCTGACTTGACTTTTTCGCGAACATCTGGTATCAACACTATTTGATAGTGTAAAAACACATTCAGATGATACAGTCGGAACCGTATAATGTTTTTAGTAGAGTTTTTTATGTTCATGAAAGGGGTATTCCCGAATTTATTGACATATATTTGAAATGACATTATTTAATTTGGAAGCCCTTCTGTGTAAAGCATCACCGAGCCACTCACCCGCAGCAAATGGCCAGGAGACAGACGATGAAGGTCAAAGCTATCAACCCCAGCAGGCCGGCAATCAGACCGTAGGCCCACACAGGATCTGAAGCAAATTGTTTTGCAATTTAGAAAACTCCTTAGAATTTCCTTACTAATAATTGCATTTTAAAATCTTCATTTTAGTTGACAAGAAAACGAATGGGAAAAGAAATCTTAACAAGTAAATGGAGACAATCTACAGCATACTTGGACTTGTATGCATAACGAATAGAATTGTACCGGTCACCCAACCCAAGCTAGACACCTCTACAACAAGCGTGTGTACCGGTCACCCAATCCCAGCCAGACACCTCTACAACAAGTGTGTGTACCGGTCACCCAATCCAAGTCAGACACCTCTACTACAAGCGAGTGTACCTGTCACCAAATTCCAACTAGACGCCTCTACAACAAGCATGTGTACCGGTCACCCAATCCAAGCTAGACACCTCTACAACAAGCGAGTGTACCGGTCACCCAATCCCAGGTAGACACCTCTACAACAAGCGTGTGTACCGGTCACCCGATCCCAGCTAGAATCCTCTACAACAAGCGAGTGTACCTGTCACCCAATCCCAGCTAGACACCTCTACAACAAGCGTGTGAACCGGTCACCCAATTCCAACTAGACACCTCTACAACAAGCGTGTGAACCGGTCACCCAATCCGAGCCAGACACCTCTACAACAAGCGTGTGTACCGGTCATCCAATCCCAGCTAGACACCTCTACAACAAGCGTGTGTACTGGTCACCCAATCCCAGCCAGACACCTCTACAACAAGCGTGTGTACCGGTCACCCAATCCCAGCCAGACACCTCTAAAACAAGCGAGTGTACCAGTCCCCCACTCCCGGCTAGACACCTCTACAACACGCGTGTGTCCCGGTCACCCAATCCCAACTAGACACCTCTACAACAAGCGTGTGAACCGGTCACCCAGTCCCATCTAGACACCTCTACAACAAGCGCGTGTACCGGTCACCCAATCCCAGCTGGACACCTCTACAACAAGCGTGTGTAGCGGTCACCCAATGCCAACTAGACACCTCTAAAACAAGCGAGTGTACCGGTAAGCCAATCCCAGCCAGACACCCCTACAACAAGCATGTGAACCGGTCACCCAATCCCAACTAGACACCTCTACAACAAGCGCTTGTACCGGTCACCCAATAGCAAGCTAGACACCTCTACAACACGCGTGTGTACCGGTCACCCAATCCCAACGAAACACCTCTACAACAAGCGTGTGTACCGGTCACCCAATTCCAGCTAGACACCTCTACAACAAGCGAGTGTACCGGTCACACAATACCCAGCTAGACACCTCTACAACAAGCGTGTGAACCGGTCACCCAAAAGCCAGCTAGACACCTCTACAACAAACGTGTGTACCGGTCACCCAATACCCAGCCAGACGTCACCCAATCCACCCTGGACGACGTTAGTTATGTTACTCACAGTGAGTTGGGTGTGTAATCAGGGTGCAGGAGGGCGGCTTGCCCATCCACTGTAGAGTTGTCCTGTCGCAGTAGACCCTCGAGGAGCCGGACATCGTGAAGCCAAAAGCACACGAGTACTCCGCGGTAGATCCATCACCAAAGATGGTAGGGGGCTGGGCGTTCTTCACCGCCTTGGGGACGGGGCAGGGGGGTAAGGTGGACATTGGTGTTGTTGTGGTTGTTGTTGTAGTTGTTGTTGTGGTTGTTTTTGTTGTTGATGATGATGATGGTGATGATGACATAGTTAACGTAGTTGGAGAATGGGTCTATGTGTCCGACGATCAGATGGTTGTCTTGAAAACTCGATCATATCTGTCATAATGTAAACATGGTATGCTGTGATCGTTCAAAACACCAACCCTAAATAGGTTGCATGACACAAACAAGGCTCAAGGTACATCAAATTTGAAAGCCCTTGCTTTAACACAATGACGTTAAGGTGCAGGGTGGGGGTAGTTTTGTGGAGGGGGGCAGCAGTGTTTAACACTGTTGGCCCGGGTTCGATTCCTCTCATGGGTAAAGTGTGTAAAGCCAATATATAGTGACTCCCGCATTGGTATTGCAGGACTATTGCTAAAAGCAGCGTAAAAGCATCCTCACTCCCTATTGAAAAAACGGGTGATGATACTTAATTGATAACAACATAAAATAGACCAACATAGAGATCATTGTCGTTTAAGTATTGATGTTAGAAGAACACACACACACACACACACACACACACACACACACACACACACACACACACACACACACACACACACACACACACACACACACACATATATATGTATATTTATATATATATATATAATGATATAAATCTCATTACAGACAAAGATAATGTTATACCAAGTCAAATGTGGACACCACATAATATGTATCAAAGCAACAAAACCCTTTTCATTATCATGAAACATTTTACGATTCCGACTGGATCATTGCGAACTGGTATTATTTCACTTGTGCCACATTTTGCTACTTAAAAAACATTTACTTACAAAGTAGGTATTCTCTATCTTAAGAAAAACTGACCAAACCCTAGATTAGTGTGATGTATGTTATTTGCATACCATAGAATATATTCTTATTTCATAAACGAATACAAAGGTTTTGCAGTAACTGAATGAAATACATATAATTGGAGTGATACAAAGGTAACTATATCAAGTGAAAAAGGATATGCCAGAATGACGTTTTTTGTAATAATTATTGTATAAGTTAATGCACTCGAATTATTCACACCCAAAATTAAATATATACAGTCGTCTACAAACAAAAACTAAAACGTATTGAAATTAAAAGGCATAAATAAAATGCACTATATCTTGCACGAAATACTCACGCGTTACAACTGAGTTTGAAGGAATAAGTTCGGCTTGGTATTATCAAGCAACATGTATCACATGATAGTCACGCTTCACTTTTAATATATTTCAATGTCAACACTAAGCATTGTCAACAAATGCACACAACTACATTAAGCGCGAAGAGAGAAAGGAATTTAATCGTCCAACGCCCAAACAATACATCTGAAGAAAATTGTCACTATGTATGAATCTGTATAGACAGACTGGCTTCTTAACGAGAACATCAAAGTAGTCTGAATATCCTTATCGTTCATTGCAAACTCAAATATCACTACATTGAAAAAGATCAAAATCAGAGAAGGAAATAATGTGACAATAGTGACAACACTATATAAAAAGCATATTCATATCAAAATATGATAAAGACTTTTTTACAAAGTTCTTTTATAACTTCAACACGTTCCTATTTTGTAGATGTTTTAAAAAAAAAAGAATATACATACGTATCACGTTTCCTCGCCGGAACAGAATTCTACATGTAGTAGGATAATAACTAAACTGATAAACTTGACACGAACCTGGTGTTAAATACAACATCGTGATAAAGATAACGGTACCTGCAGTTTCCAATTACACCTGTTCTATACCTGTAGTGTAGAGAATATATCAGTCGAAACTGTTGCACCGTTATGTTTTGTGAAGAACCAATCAAAGATATGAACCGTCGGGCCTACCCTGTAATAGAGGTGAAAGATGACGGCGTTGACGTGAACTATACACTGCAGCGTGCCTCCGTTGTCGACGTCCCCGAGACTTGTTAGACGCGACGTTATCTAGTTTATACTTTGTTCTTCACTTGTTGTGATCAGCTTGGTAAGTGTGACTCGAGGTACAACACAATATAGCCACATTGTAACCTATTGGACGTTCTTATCAAATGATTTATTAGAAATGTTATTAGATATTTTCGACTTTGTTTTAACGCTGTGGGACTGCCCAGAGCTCGGGCAGTGCCCCCAGTATTATGGACATAGTAAATCAGTTTCTTCTCCTAATATCGTGGCATGCAGAAATTCCTGGCTGCGTCCTGCACATTCTGTAACCAAAGGTTGACTGGGATCACCTTATGTGATGTCGTATTTTACTCATGATAGAAATGGCCACATTGCATTGTGGTTACTTTTACATTCCTTTTCGGGGTAAATGTGTTACATACATATATTTACAATAAAATAATACAAACAAAAAATAACGCAAAATAAAACAACTTTGCAACATAAACGCGCCGCGAGATTAAACATGCTTGTCTTTTTTTACGTCATGAACTCACAAAGCTGCACGTCTCCTTACGTCATAAACACACCAAGCTGCATGACTCCTTACGTCATAAACACACCAAGCTGCATGGCTCCTTACGTCATAAACACACCAAGCTGCATGACTCCTTACGTCATAAACACACCAAGCTGCATGACTCCTTACGTCATAAACTCACCAATCTGCATGACTCCTTACGTCATAAACACACCAAGCTGCATGACTCCTTACGTCATAAACACACCAAGCTGCATGACTCCTTACGTCATAAACACACAAAGCTGCATGACTCCTTACATCATAAACATACCAAGCTCCACGTATTCTTACATAATAAACACACCAAGCTGCATGACTCCTTACGTCATAAACTCACCAATCTGCATGACTCCTTACATCATAAACACACAAAGCTGCATGACTCCTTACGTCATAAACACTCCAAGCTGCATGACTCCTTACGTCATAAACTCACCAAGCTGCATGACTCCTTACGTCATAAACATACCAAGCTCCACGTATTCTTGCGTCATAAACACACCAAACTCCACGTCTTCTTACGTCATAGGCACACCAAGCTGCATGTCTCCTTACGTCATAAACACTCCGAGGTGCTTGTCTCCTTACGTCATAGACACACTTTTTAACATAAACACGTGATGACGTTTACAAACTCCATGACGCGTCACCAGTTTTCATCGAGGTTTCATGTTGTGTTACCCTTTTTCATTTACCGACATGACAAATGTACTGGTTTCATACTTATAATGATTGTATGTTGAACCGTATATTTGAGTAATCAGAGAACTAGAGGTAACACTCCCACAGACCAACACGCCCACACACTCAGGAAACACAACATAAATACCGTTCTATTTATTCAAAATAAAATCGTGATATTTAAATGTCTTCATCGGATATCGTTATACGTGATCCGATCTGATTCACAAATATATGTCACAAGCATGCCTATATTTTTAACATATTCTCCTTGGAAGCCAATCTCACGCGTCAGCGTCCAACTTCAAAGGACAAAAGGTTCAAACCCGACCCATGCCGCTGTGTCATGTGCTCACAGCGTCATGTGTCATGTGCTTTCAAATGTCAAAAAGATTACCTGTCCCATAGTTTATTGCGCCCCCTGCAGGAATCAAATGCCTTAACGTGCAATCCGATAACTCTTTAATTCAGCATAAATTACCCCGAAGCCTTAATATTGTGTTCTTGCGGGTATTGCATTACTCTGTCTGGCGCTCGACATAAAGTGAAATAAACGTGGTCGGCTCGGAGTAAGCAAACTGTGTCTTGGTGGGGTATTCATGATAAACTGCGGCATGTTTTCTCAAAGGCTGGCACTATGAAACTGACGTAAGACCGGACTAGTACAAGTAGCAGTTGTACCTACTCCAGTCAAAGTTAGTATGAGATTATTAAACAGTCATACATAACTGGATGTTACATTTAAAGACAATCGGTGCATGAACAAAAAATCTGTTATTTAGCTATCACTGTATTTCATCAACAACCAGACCTGTTCGTCACGGGTGGAACGAGCATTCATTGAAACTGCCATCTGCATAATGCTACCCCTGCGTCACGGGGTCACATGACACAGTTGAACCAATCAACTCAACTCGAAAGGGTGCACGGGAATCACGCACGTTGAGACGCCCAACGCTAACACCGTATTCGTGCGTGCGTGATTCCCGTGCACCCTTTCGAGTTGAGTTGATTGGTTCAACTGTGTAATCTCATACCAACTTTGACTGGAGTAGGTCCAATAGTTTTTCAGATATTGTAGTAAACGTCGATACCTAAAATTACCTACCAGACTATAATCTTGAACGCGACTTTAATCCACATTCCTCTTCCCTTCATCATTGAATTTCAAACATACTCTCCACTGTATAATGTCTTAGGTCCATGTTGCACAGCTACATTGATATATATTTTCTACGTGTTCGTTTTGACTGATCAAGTTTTATTGTCTTTGATAGTGGTAAGATCAGTTTTGGAATTTGTCATGTGTTTCTTGGGCAAATTAATGACTCATGTGGTTTTCATTTATCATTCAGCTAACACGTTTTCTTTTCCTTTGTTTGTTGTTTACCGTCGGTTTGTAAATAATCGAGTCTGACCAGGCAATCCAGTGATTAATATCATGAGCATCGATCCACGCAATTGGGATACGATGACATGCATCAACCAAGTCAGCGAGCCTGACCACCCGATCCCGTTAGTCGCCTTTTACGACAAGCATAGTCACCTTTTTGTCAAGCATGGGTTGCAGAAGACCTATTCTACCCCGGCTCTTGCAAGCATCAGGTGCCATTTTTCAGCATGACCACACACAACGTGTCTGTACTCATTTTCTGGGTGTTCGGAACATAAAGGTCAAGGTCACCGGATCTCAACACCTATGGGTAATTGAGCAACTGTGGGATGAGAGAGACTGTCGTTTACGTCAACGTCAATCAAAGCCACATGACCGCAGCAATTACGTGATGTTCTTCGGAAAGAAGCGGTTGCCATTCCACAAGGTTTCATCCTCTGGATTCTTGTAACCATGGGCAGGTGTCGTGCACTCATTCAGGCCAGTGATTGACACACACCGTACTAATCTTTACGGCTGCTGTGCTTGAGATAGTGACGTAGACGGCAAAGATTTCTCCGCTAATGTTTATTACTTCACATTGTAACTTTCCAGACAATGTTTTAAACATTGCACACGGATGACCCTTCACGACCACATGTGAGGTTTTTTTTTGTCTTTGGCATGTTTAATTTTTTCCTGATTTAACGTGTTTGATATATATATATATATTTCTTGCGAGAACGGCAAAATAACTCCACGCCTTGTGCCAATGTGGAATTAACGTACTATTTCAGAGTGACAAAAACAATGACTGTGACAGAATGGCGAAAAATGACAAAATGGCCGAGACTGTAACAGAATGACGAGGGATGTGACAGAATAAAGAGGGGTGTGAAAGAATGCCGAGGACATTTTAGAAATGACGAAGGGTGTGACAAAATGTCGAGGACCGACAGAATGACGAGGGGTGTGACAGAATGTCGAAGGGTGTGACAGAATGCCAAAGGGTGTGACAAAATGCCGAAGGGTGTGACAGAATGCCGAGGACATTTAAGAAATGCCGAAGGGTGTGACAAAATGTCGAGGACTGACGGAATGTCGAAGGGTGTGACAGATTGACGAGAACTTTGACAAAAGACGAGAAGAAACACATCAATCAACCAATTACGCACATTAGCAGTCTTTGTTTATTCAAATATATTATATATACATCTACACATAACAAATACATCTACACATAACAAATACATATGTACGAAGTTCTCAGAAGATTATATAGTTCTGAGAGTCATGCATACATACTGCGTTGAAGAGAGAACCATGAAACACAAATATCTACTATATACTTACACAAACCAAGTTGTATTTAAATAATCACAAATATTAACAAATAATGTCCCTATGGGTACCCATGTTCGTACGTATCAGAATAAACAAAAATAATTAATACAATATTTTAACATCACAGACAGCGTCAGAAACAACATAAACAACAGTTCCTTCTATTAACGTCGGTATCACAATGCTGGATGAGGTAGTTTGCATATAGATAAGTACCATGTTTGATATTGAGGATGTTTCTGTGTATTTGGGCTAATAACTATCTGCTAGGTATATTTTCTTAACAAATTGACGTCGTAAAACATTGTTTTTTGCACCACAACGATGGGGGTCAATATATCGTCATCACTGCACTTTTCACAAAGACGTTGTTACCCGGATGTAACAAGTGGCGTAAGATCCGGTTCTGAATGTAGTCTTCTCACCTGCATACATACAGACACAGCATCTATACATACTGACGTACATAGTTATACTTGTACAAGTACATCCTGATACATACTGATACATACTGATACACACTGATACATACTGATACACACTGATACATACTGATACACACTGATACATACTGATACATACTGATACATACTGATACACACTGATACATACTGATACACACTGATACATACTGATACATACTGATACATACTGATACACACTGATACATACTGATACATACTGATACATACTGATACACACTGATACACACTGATACACATTGATACATACTGATACACACTGATACACACTGATACATACTGATACATACTGATACACACTGATACACACTGATACATACTGATACACACTGATACATACTGATACACACTGATACATACTGATACACACTGATACATACTGATACACACTGATACACACTGATACATACTGATACACACTGATACATACTGATACATACTGATACACACTGATACACACTGATACATACTGATACACACTGATACACACTGATATATACTGATACACACTGATACATACTGATACACATACACATGTGGAGGGCATTTCCAAATTTGAAGCAAAAATGATTCCCGATCCTTACTTTGTCTTGTACCATATGAGGCCGTGTTTGTCCAGGTGAACAATTGACTTGCCTTTGCATGTGTTTGTGACAAGTACACCGGTGGGGCAGGATACGCTAACCTTTTTCGCGAATACCTGGTATTATCACTATTTGAAAGTGATTAAAACCACATGCTCATGATATAGTCGGAATCGTACAATGGACTCTGCTTTTGGTAGAGACTTCTTTGATTTTGGAAATGGTTTTGTCACGTTTATTCTCAAGTCAGCCCTTCCAGAAGTTCATGACCTACAAGTCTACTTAACAAGGTCATTTATGTTGTTGTGATAGCTGTTTTTACCTAACACAGTGACCACACCAATTAGAATATTTCTCGTTGCCTCCAACATTATTAGATTATTCATAAAAGGTACGGTGGCTATTAAACATGGCTAGAACCTTTAAAGTCCAATACCCTAATATGCTCTCCCGCACTATTACTGAATATCAACCTGGCGCCATGACCTGCCGTTGCAAATGGCAACGTTAACCATCGCATGAATTTGTTCTGCTTGACAATACCCGATACACGCGTTTACATCAGTATTGACGTCATCTGGAATTACTCCCGGTTTTCAATGTGCATGTAGATACCGGTTTCAATGTTACCATTTTTTATCTTTTTTAAGTGTCACAACAGGATCAAATATTTATCTTGCCGAATTTTTGCTACTCGTGGCAATAACATTGAAATACTGTCATCCATTTTGTACGTCTCAAATGCTAATGCTGGATGCACCTGTTGAAAAGAATACGGACACTCTTAAAAACGTATTTTCACACTGAAAATAAAATCTTCCATGTCAGTTTACCAAGAACTATGTTTACATGTTTATGTAATGTAATACAAGGTGACCACCTCGGTTGTGGCGTACAGTAAACTACGGTTATAACGAACTCAAAGGGACCAGTAATTTTAGTTCGTAATAACCCTAGTTCGTTATAGGCATATATACAGCATATATACAATAAATGACCGGGACTAAAAAATAGGTTCGTTATATCGGTCAGTTCGTTATAAGCGTGTTCGTCATAAACGTACTTTACTGTACTTAGGTCTCAAAATACAGTATGACTTTATGTAGAAATATGCAATCTGTTTCGCGAGTCACGCTACAACTTCATAAAGATTCAATATGACTCCATTCAGAAAGGCACGGGCAATTTAATATTCTGGAATATTTTGTTTCTGTCAGTATTTCAAGACATGCATTCTATTTTTGAAGAAGCCATGTAATTGTTTGTTCCAGTATTTTCTTATTAATTAAAAAAGGCCCCAACCTCGCAAGGAGCCCTGTTGGTGAGTGAACACATGAACAGAACAGAGGAGAGGATATCGTGCTCATAGATTAGTACAGAAGCAGTGTCATGAACATTCAGACGAAACAAGGGGCGGTCGGGTAGCCTAGTGGTTAAAGCGTTCGCTCGTCACGTTGAAGACCCGGGTTCGATTCCCGACATGGGTACAATATGTGAAGCCCATTTCTGGTGTCCCCCGCCTTGATATTGCTTGAATATTGCTAAAAGCGGCGTAAAACCATACTCACTCACCTCACTCACTCACTCAGACGAAATATAACCCATGTGAAAGATCTAAAGATATCTACCGTACCTCCTTAATTTGGACTCACCGCCGAAAGAAACGCGAACTGTTGAAACATATGGAGAAGAATGTGTGTTAAGAAGAGATGTTTCCAGTGTGTACCAATGAATGACAAAACTGACAATCAGTCAAGTGTTACCACAGTGTTATTATTCTTATCTCGTTATGCCGCACGTGATTTCCAATTTTGTCACGCTGATCCTGCACGAGACAAATGGTCATCTAGAGTCATGGATCCATGACGTCACATGTGACGCGTTCACGAGCATCGGTTCACACAACATACCAGTATGTTCGTTTGTGCATCGAACCAATTAATATCGTTCGAATATGAGTAATTCTTCAAATATTAACCAACATGTATGGTATTCGCGTTTCTTTTGTCGATGACTATATGTCAACGATGAATGTTTACTAAACAGACAACACCTATCCCGCTACATCAAGACAAGCTGTAAATATACTCCCTGGGCCACATCAACCAGTGATTGATAGCATGAGCAACACAACGCACGATGACCCACATTTTACAGGGTCACAAGCTCTTACCACCTGATCCCCATTAAAGTGGGCTGCTACGACAATCATTGGGTAATGAGGATCTAGTCTTTCCCGAAATCCCGTGATGGGTAAGCCTGTATATCTACAGAAAATTGAGTATCCATGAAACGTCAGAGCATTGTTGATCAATACAAAAATGTCCGTAAGGTTTTATAAAAAAGTTTATCTGTGCATGTTGTCTGCCAAACGCGCACTACTTTGTACTGGTGTTGATGTTTCTAACCGGATGTGAGTGAGGCATCCATTGGTTAACAGGCTTGGCTTTCTTCCGGTTCTTGTCTTCATCCACCACTTCCTGGACTACTTGCATGAAGCGGATCTGGCCGTCACTCCGGGGCGTGGGGTGGGGGCTATCCGGATGCACCGGGGCGTGGCCGTTATTGGGAGTTTTCTGCAAGACAATCGGGTAAGAATATGGAGCCAAAACAAGTTCGGGTTCGATATCTCGTCCACTCGTCCATATATTCACAGGGAGTCGTGAAAATGAAAAGAGTAACATTAAAGGGAGGCTACGCACAGGTTAATTAGCAGTCCCAGCAAAGTTGACTCAAGTTCCTGAAACGCCACTTTTTCTTTTCTGAAAATTTCAATTTTGTTGCATATCAAGCACTTAAGGGTCAGCCTAATCATACAGAGATACATTGTCCTAGTTTTACATATCGCACTGATAACAATGTCTTGCACACGCAGGACAATGGGCACCAGCCAGTGGAGTATATTCCTCCTTTAATGGATACAGTTGACCAAAATGATGTCCAGTGCAAATCCCTAGCTTTGGCTTGTACCATATGTCCCCGTGTTCTTCTCAGATGAACACTTGACTTGCCTTTGCATATGTTTGTGACGGGTACCACCGGTGGGGCAGGATACGGTCACCTTTTCGCTAACACCTGATATTATCACTGTTTGACAGTGATTCATAAACGCATGCTTTATTTATTTGAATAATAAAAAAATAGATAATAAAATAATAGAATTATTAAAAAATATAATCTACCTTGCTGCTCGTCTGTCGCATCGGCACCAGGTATATACCATCCTCCATGTCGATCAGCCCAGTTCTTGAATGGTAATACCTTTGGGAATCATGTATGTCGTCATGCGCAGTGCTGCGCCCTCCTGACTTCCGGCAAGAACTGCAACATCCACCGGAACTGCTTCCAACGGGGAACACTTTTGCCGAATTGCTTGAAAGAAAGAGGACACACAAAAGTGAACAAAACAATACTTTGATACGTGCATTAAAATGTCTACTTTATACGTATCTTGGTAACGTAGTCCAGGTGTTTACCACGCAATGTCAGTCTAGACTATGATTTTACAATACGGGTGACACAGAGGTGCTAGGCGTCGATGATGGGCAGAGTTACGTCCCGTTGTTGTTGCTGGATCCGCTGACTTTGAATTCGAATTATAGTTGAAGGTTGGGGAGCACCATACCCGTGCTCGTAAGTTAAACAAAAGCTGTTAAGATATATGTCTGCATCACTTTAGGCTTTCTCCCACGATACCACACGCGCGCACACGCATGTTTGTGAATAACCCATGAAATACTGTGAAACGGAAGTTAACAAATTGTTTTTACTATTGTTGGAACCGACGTTACACTAAGTACAAGCATTTTTTATAGTTGGCATTATAACGAGGTATATAAACTATCACCCATTAGTATTATAAAAGTGTGGCGTTATAACGAGGTATATAAACTATCACCCATTGGTATTATAAAAGTGTGGCATTATAACGAGGTATAGCAACTATCACCCATTGGTATTGTTAATGTGTTGCGCTATAACGAGGTATATCAACTATCACCCATTGGTATTATAAAAGTGTGGCGTTATAACGACGTATATCAACTGTCATCCACTGGTATTATAAAAGTGTGGCGTTATAACGAGGTATATCAACTATCACCCATTGGTATTATAAACGTGTGGCGTTATAACGAGGTATATCAACTATCACCAATTGGTATTATAAATGTGTGGCGTTATAACGAGGTATCTCACCAACAGCAGCACCAGATGAGGAAGGCGAGGAGGAGAAGGGCGATGAAGGAGAGGAGAGCCGCCAGGAAGTATTGCCACCAGTCGGCTGCAAGACACAGAGGTCGAGGTTAGATTACCATCATAATACTGAGTAGAATATGCTTATCTTGAAGAGTGGTTGCGTTGGCTTAACGCGCTGAATGCCGAGTTATTTTTCTGACGCACATTTTCATAACATTTGAAAAGTGAAGGTTGTGCGAGAATTACGCACAAGTTCATTGTAAATCAGGTCACTTCGTGAGAATTTCATGTGAGTGAGTGAGTGAGTGAGTATGGTTTAACGCTGCTTTTAGCAATATTCCAGCAATATCACGGTGGGGGACACCAGAAAGGTGCTTCACACATTGTACCCATGTCGGGAATCGAACCCGGGTCTTCAATGTGACCACTAGGCTACCCGACCGTCCAAGAATTTGATGTGAGAAATTAAAATTGTGAAATTTTGATATTCATTTCTCCGAGTAAATATCCTTAATCTACATTTCAAAACGTGTTGTAAAGAATGCCGTGAATGGTGACTTAGATATATGTAAAAAATGGCGGCATGTACAATGTACCGAATTTTCAGAGGACATTTTAAATAATTTTACTTTGACTAAAATGACAGTGGATGATATCACAGAACGGGGAATTTCCCACAGACTTCAACATTTGTATTTGTGTGCGTGATGTATGTTTGAATTTTATTCGACTTCAAAGTGAGAGTGGAATAGGAATGACACCTCTGTCCCTCTGGCATCCAGCGGGTTAACGCCGCTTTGAACAGTATTTCAGCTCTGCCCCAAGTGTCACCCTGACGTGGGAAGAGTGAGTGAGTGAGTTGGGTTTAACGCCGCTTTTAACAGATTCCAGTTATATCACGGCGTGTCAGCTTAATGTGGGAGGAAAGCCCGAAATGATGCAGGTCTCAGACATTTTCCACATCGGTGAAACCCACGAGCACGGGTATGGTGCTGACAAACCTAGAAACATAATCGGGGCGAACCGGGATTCGAACCCACAATCATAGGTTTCTGGCGTGCCCACTTTGGTGAAACCCACGAGCACGGATATGGTGCTGACAAACCTGGAAACAATCAGGGAGAGGCAGGGATTAGAAGTCACCTATGTTAGGTATCAATACTTTTAAAGTTCTTTTCTGTTTAATGATATAAATCTGCATTTATAGATCATGATGTTTGAACTCTTGAAATATTGCCCACCTATAAACATCTAATATGTACTGAAGTTTTACGTGTTAGTGAAATAACATTCATAAATCACGTTGAGGTCACAAAAACAATTCCAATGTTGGAGCTTGCAGTTCTCCCTGCCGAGGGAGCGGTTATCAACGAACAGTTTGATTTAACGATACATAAATTTCGCCTTGAAATATTACGATACCAATAAACCCATAACAGAAGTCATGTACTGTTACTTACCAACAAGATGTCTTGAAAACATTAATAGATATCATAAACTCGATATGTAGTAACACCAATCAATACTTCAATTATAGACACGCAGAATTCGATTAACACGAATTCGATTTATAATATCAGTTATGTATTTCGATAAGGAAAAAACTGCCAAACTTTGCTTATACATTTCTACATATGACAGGCACACCTTGATTTTCAAACACCTTTCCCGAGCAAATATGTCATCGACTCCATTTGCAAGAACGAAAAACGATATTAATGGAAATTTTATGTTTTGTCAAACCTCTTAAACCCTAAGTAGGGAAAAGATAATATTTTTTTGAGTGGAAAGTTGAGAGTTATTTATTCAATTACTAGAAACACCCTATGTCATTGATACCAATATACATAAACAACAGGCCAGCGTTACCAAAACACAACAGGCAAGGCACAAGACAAACAGCATGGGGCTGCCAGAGGTTATCACATTCAGAAGGGTTGAGAACTCATGGGGGTGGGTTAACAGTGAACTCGTGTAGGAGTGTCTGAGTAACATTAACACAATGGGGAGTTTGGCGACTACAGGTCGGAGGTCCAACTTACTTAATGCGCTCTCTGAAAGGGAAGTCAGACACGAGGTTACTTCACTCGTAATATACTGAGATGTAGTTCATAAGAATATAGTAACATTATGAACAATTTTTTGTTTGTTGTTTAACGCCGCACTCAGCAATATTCCAGCTGAATGACGTTGGTCTGTAAATAAACGAGTTTGGATCAGACACCCCAATGAGTGACATCATGAACATCGATCTAAGAAATTCGGATACGATGACATGTATGAACCAAGTCAGAGAGCCTGACCATCCGATATAGTACTGGGATGAAGCCATGCATGCAGTATCGAACTGAGGCCGGTTTCATAACCAGATCGTAACACTACGACTGCCAAAGAGCGAGTGCGTGGGTAGTGTTTTACGCCGCTTTAAGCTATATTCCAACTAGGTCCACATTCGGGGAGACCAGAAACCATCCTCCATTACCGAGGGTATTATATCTCCATTCTATTGTTTTAAACACCCTGGACCCATTCGTTACCTTCGTGTCGTTTTGGGCCCGATTCTAAGAGTATGATGCAAAAAATATCTCTCCAGTCAAATAACACCCATCAGTAAGAGACATTCTGATATTAATGATAGGAGACATGGAGACACTGACGACACTTCCGAAACGATGCTATGATAGAGAATGGATCCAGGGTACGTAGCGTAATAGAATGGTGATTTAATACCCTGGTTACTCGAGGATGACTAAAAATGGGCTTTATCCTTTTTACACATGTCGCGACTGCGAATCGAAATCGGGTCTCGGCGTTGTTCTGTCTTCCAAAACAATGTGAGCGCCTCCGTGGTCTAGTGCTAGAGCGTCCGCCCGGAGAGCGGAAGGTCCGGGGTTCGATCCCCGACCGCGTCATACCAAAAGACGTTAAAATATGGTACTTGGTGTTACGCTGTCTGGCGCTGCGTCATACCAAAAGACGTTAAAAGATGGTACTTGGTGTTACCCTGTCTGGCGCTCGGAAGACTAACGGAATCGGGTGGTCAGGTTCGCTGACGTGGTTGATGCATGTCGTCGTATCTCATTTGCATAGATTGATGCTCACGATGGCAATCACTGGATTGTCTGGTCCAGACTTGATTATTTACAAACCGCCGTCATATAACTGGACTATTGCTGAGTGTGGCGGTCAACAACAAACAAACAAACAAACAAGTTACCACTAAGGTCGCTCTTTCGCCAATGTATTAATCAGATAATGCGATTATAATATCATGACTTGGTGTGAGGAACCCAGTCTGCGGTATGTGAGTGTTTTGAATTTAACGCCGCTTTGAACAGAATTTCAGTGAGAGCACAACGAGCAAACGCTGTAATATCGCGGTTGCTTCATCGAACTTGAAGCCAATAAACTGGATAAAATGTTGCAGTTGTCAAAATGAACGTTTTTAGTCTTCAATAAGTGTGCATGAAGTGATGTGTTTTTACAAAGTTTTTAAAACTCAGAGCTCCATATAAGCATTGTAAAATCATTGGGTATCAGTAATTCTATCTGGGTATTCAAATTTCTGTTAGCCACTAGTTTTTACACATGTGGGTATTTAAGTTAAATATTTAAAAACACTATTCATCTAGTCCCTGCAAACTGGTGTCGTGTGGGTTCGAGAGCTTTATAGGACTCATAAATACCACGATACTTCCACAAGAAAGTGTGATAGCAAATGATAATGATGTAACTGTCATCGTGGAGTTTGGCAAGGTTGACGGAATGCCCGTTTATAATTTCAAAATAAGTTGCTGATTTGCTAATCGAATACGCAGGGTTACTTCACAATATTTTGATGATACGCAAACGTTTTATTTTTGTAGTGTATCTGTAATGTTCGTTGCGTATTTGATACGCTTGGATTTTATTTTACTGCGTATTTCTGCATTTCTGATGCGTATTTTACGAAGATACGCAGCTTATCTGGAGCTCTGTAAAACCCTAAAAAACATCGTATGCGTCTCGTATTCACTCCGTAGGTATAGTGATGGAGAATGAAATTGACACAGCTATATACCGTACACCAGCAGGGCATTTTGCATCTGGCGAATATTTATAATTTACAAAAATCTAACATGCCTTGATATAGCTGATATTCTTTCCCCAATATTCTAACATGCCGTTATATAACTGATATTCTTTCCTAAGCAACATTAAACCCGTTCACAATTAGTTCATTAAAACTAACAAGTTTCTTAAAATGACGACAAATTGGGTAAAATTAAAGCATTCCCGTCTTACCAAACACGTAGACCTCGGGACTCTGGTCAATGACAGCGCACGAAGGGAGGTCAGTTGCCCAGTTGGTGCCGCTGCAGATGATGGTTTTAGGGCCGCTCATGACGAAGCCGGCGAGGCAGCCATACTCCGCCGTCGTCGACGTTATCCTGACGATCTCCCCGTTGAGGAGGGCGGGAGGGTAGCCGCATGGTGAGATAGTGGTTGTCGGTGTTGTCGTTGATGTTGCCATGGTAGTAGATTCACACGATGAGGTAAAAGTAAGAGACTCTGACGTCAGGAGTGTCCTGCTCGTGAAGAGCCCAAGGCCTACAGATGACGCAAGACACTGAAGAAATGAGACTACAGCATCAGTATCTGTGTTAGGATGACGTGAAATAACGTCCTCCGACACGTACACGAACCTTCTACTTCACAATTAAATTAAGATATGGAAGCAGCATTTCACTCTCCTGGTTATTCAAGTTTTGGGATTTTGTTCAAACTACAACTAATTTCTTATCCTAATAAGAATAAAAGTCCAATGTGTTCACACGACACTAATCATGTCTACCTCTAGACAGTAGACATAGACTGGAAATTAACGCCATCTTTAATGTACTATTGTGTACCGTGGGAACATTATAATCCCAAGTTTGGTAAATTAATGTCTTGAATAAATTTTGTTTTATTTTCAATGCATCACTGTTTGGCCTGAAGAGAAAAAGGATACTGTTGGCTCGTAGGAATACACGTGTACATTAGACCCTTTGTCCATCATATCGTTACGCCGGAAGCTAGTTCGTCAGTGTCACGGGCTTTGGAGATATCGTCACAAACCTCACGTACGACGATGGACGATAAAACTTTTATATTAACATAATCTTATGGTAACATAATAAGTACTGTTGTTTTAACATGACGTCGTTTATTCTTAAGATACGAGCATGCTATAAAAATGGTAATATTTTAACATTAAAGGTACATCATAATAAAACAGTAAAATAAGTGGTGTGTGACGTATAACTGTCATCGTGATGTTGAGCGTGCGGAATTTGCTTTTGTTGCGTTTGTTTCCACTTTCCCCTGATGCCTGATAGCATTGATAGCATTACACGAAATGGGGATGGAAACTGACTGTTATAATTTAGTTTTTTTATATATTGCAGCTGTTGTTCAATTAGATTATTTAAAGACTTTTTGAAAATATTAAAAATATATTATTTTATGAATATAACAACATATTGCTCAGATAAGAAAACTTTTTTATGTTCATGAACTTTCTATTAACTTTTGATAAGTTGACAACGGAAATTAACATGACGAGTGGGATCAACGCAGTTCTTCATTTCTCAGTCATAGTTGAATATTAACTATAATTTAATATTGCCAGTCAAAATAAATATACCATGTTTGATGGATAAAAATGAAACAACAAAAAAGATTATTCGATGGTGATGTATTTCATACAGGAATCATAGTTGTGTTTTGGACCTTATGGTAACAGTCTTACGGCGACTGTTTTCAGCATCTTGTAGACCTACGAATTAAATGTATGAATATTCGTTTTATTACAAGCCGGAAATGATAAAACAATTAGAGTGACAGAAATAAAACAATAAGCATATATGAAATAAAACAGAAAGTAAAAAATTCAAACATATAAAACATGAATGTTTATTGTATTTGTTGATGCAGACAATAATATGATATCTTGATTGCCGGAGTTTGACAACATATATGTCTACATTATTACATATGCATAGTCTGTTCTGTTCTGTTCATATTGTTATCTTTCAGTAGTCGGGTCGGTGGGATAGCCTAGTGGTTAAAGCGTTGGCTCGTCACGCCGAAGACCGGGGTTCGATTCCCGACATTGGTACATTGTGTGAAGCCCATTTCTGGTGTCCCCCGCCGTGATATTGCTGGAGTATTGCTAAAAGCAGCGTAAAACCACGCTAATTCACTCACTCACTGTCAGAAGTCGGTGAGTTAGTATGTGAGTTGTCTTACGTAACTTTTAGAAACAACCCAGCCATGTTAAGGAGACACGTCACTTAAAGAAACAACCCAGCCATGTTAAGGAGACACGTCACTTTAAGAAACAACCCAGGCATGTTAAGGAGACACGTCACTTTAAGAAACAACCCAGGCATGTTAAGGAGACACGTCACTTTAAGAAACAACCCAGGCATGTTAAGGAGACACGTCACTTTAAGAAACAACCCAGCCATGTTAAGGAGACACGTCACTTAAAGAAACAACCCAGCCATGTTAAGGAGACACGTCACTTTAAGAAACAACCCAGCCATGTTAAGGAAACAAATAATGTGCTTCACACTTTCTACTAACTGCCCTTTAAATGAAAAGAAACCAAGTCAAAACTCGATTAATATTCATCGCTGATTTAATAATTAGATTTTATTAGACTTTTTTAGTCTGTGAACATGTCAACAAAAGATTTCATTGCAATCAATCTAAATGATATATGGCATCTAACACATAACGTGTCGTCGTGACTGGAGCCTTACATAGCCTTGTTCGCACTAATCCAATTGATCTTCAAACAACCTACGAGTAACGCACGCCTCAGAAATGTTGTAAATTTCTTGTATATTTCAGAGCGACCATGACATTGATTAACACGTGTTGATTGCTGAACAGCTGACTGCTGTCAATGCCGAGCGGATATGGAGAACGCTTGCATAGGGTTTGGTTGGGAAATGAATGTAATTTGTATTCAAGGAGGCTCTGATGTGATGGCTAGGTCAACTGGAAGTTTGTTTGGGTCAGTGTATCCAGGAGACATGTGATAACACTCAGAGAATCAGTTCTCTCTGTGTTCTAGTGTTTTGATGGGCTGGGCAGCTTAATGGGGAGAACATGTACTTATGAGACCTTATAATTTGTGGTTGGTTTACGACCGTAAATATCGAAAATTAAAAAAAGAAAATAAGAATGACAAGGATTTTTTTATACCGCCGACGGCAAAGATCATCTTCCAATACAAATATTCAAAGAGATTTATGTATGACTAAAAATATTTTTTGTAGCCATTACAAGATTTTAGGGTCATAATATTTATAAGGACCCCAACGAGGCCAAGATTGATATAGGCTTTTTATCCCCTAAGGAACCAAATATAACTCGGAGATGATTGAAAATTCCTGTCCAATGTATTCTCTTTTTAAAAAAGATTTTCGTTCAACCGACCAAATTATTCACTATTAAATTCCTTATCTTAGACCCAAAAAGGAAAATTGGTTTTACTTGCGAGACAGAAACTGTTACGGATTTCAATTTCGGGAGTGAAATCAGGCAACAACGTTAATTGTATCATTTTGATACCGTGTTTAATTGTGTCCTTCGTTTGAAAATGTCTGCTGAATGCTTATGTTGCCAATGCATGTCATTACTTTGACATGGACGTTAAAAATGTAGTTTTGTGTTGATTAGAATATATTTGTATTTGAACATGTTTTTTTTACAATGACGTTTGAATTTATAGTTCGAATGAACTTTAAACAACTTCAAAGTTTTGAGTTCAGAATGGGTTTCAAATAAAATCTATTAATTTAATGGAAGGTATGTTACAAGAAGCTTATACAGTGATGATCAAGTTCATGTTAGTAGCGTCGCAGCAGTGTCATTCTATCATGTTTCGTGTTTAGTGTTAATCCGTTCAGTTTCATAATGCCACCTGTAATTGAAAGTGTTTCACAGTGGCAGGTGTGTGTGTGTGTGTGTGTGTGTGTGTGTGTGTGTGTGTGTGTGTGTGTGTGTGTGTGTTTGAAATAAGTTGCTGTAGTGCCCCGTGTTTACATAAAGTGTCGTAGTTTCTTTGTGTCATATGTATATTTTGGAGTGTTGTAGTTTCTTAGCGTCATATGTATATTTTGAAGTATTGTATTTTCTTAGTGTCATATGTATATTTTGAAATGTTGTAGTTTCTTAGAGTCATGTGTATATTTAAAGTGTCTTTGTGTCATGTGTATACTAGTATTTTGAAGTGTAGTTTCTTAGTGCCATGTGCATATTGAAAGAGACACAATTTCTTTGTGCCCCGTGTATATTTAAAGTGACACAATTTCTTAGACCCCCGTGCATATTAAAAATATCACAATTTCTTTGTACCCCGTGTAGATATTGAAGTCCCGTAGTTCCGTGGAGTTCTCTGTATATATAAAACGTCGTAGTTTCTTTATGCCAAGTGTATGTCATCGATACACTTGTAGTTGACTACCGTCCCGTTTTTTAGCATAGCATAGCCTGTGTCACAGTCTTCAAGAGCTATTCTTGCAACACTGGGCAACCATGAATATGGTCATAGTGAGACTGATAGTCCCTTGACTGACGGAAACTGATGTCGTAAGGTTTCTAACCGAGTTGATCAACACAACCATGTTGTTTACATGCCTGTGTGGTTACTCCTGCCCTGATTTACATCGTACGATACTGTGTCGGTTAATACCTCCACAACCACTCGTTACAAAGCGAGTCATGCAGCGGTGTTTTATGGTAAAACTCCTTTGGTAGAAATACAACGAGTATGATTTATAGTTACATTAAAACCCCGTTGTTCTGGCTCCATGCAACATTATAAACATACGTAAACAGGGACATTGGGAATGCATGGAAAGTTTAACGTATAATTTCCTGATTTACGGGACACGGCGAGTTTCGAGAGATGCATGGTGAAAATGTAAACCCAGCATGCTTTGAAACAAATAAATCATGTTCTTACTATTTAAGTAATTGAGTATGTACATGAGCTTTCTTTATATACTTCTCTTAACCACTGATGTATTTGAAGGTTTATTTGAGATATAGAGGTTGATAATGTGTGCTTGCAGTTCTACAAACTCAACTTTGAAAATTATATATTGTATTGAGAGGAAATCAGTGCCTGGTCACTCACTCAATCACTCACTCACTCACTCACTCACTCACCCACCAACCCACCCACCCACTCGCTCACTCACTCACTCACTCTTAAAGAGAACGATGTACAGCGGTTTGACACGTAAAGAAAACAATACTTTTCCCTACCCAAAGCTGCATTAAAATAAACCTTCTACCCTCGCCTGTCTTGAAGTGGTTTGAGTGAGTGAGTGAGTATGGTTTTACGCCGCTTTTAGCAATATTCCAGCAATATCACGGCGGGGGACACCAGAAATGGGCTTCACACATTGTACCCATGTCGGGAATCGAACCTGGGTCTTCGGCGTGACGAGCGAACGCTTTAACCACTAGGCTACCCGACCGCCCCTGAAGTGGTTTGATCTATACGCAGGACTGATCAAGCTGTGAAACCATATAATCCTTAGCATCAATATGATTATTATTCATTTATGTATATGATCATATTTACCTTTGTTGTAAGTACATAACAGCATGCCCAAAGAAACACCTGCTGTGTGATAATGACCTTTGCCCTCTAGCCTGCACGTGAGGAGCACGTGCGGAGTGAACATAAAGTCAAGGGATAATTCACTTCACAGTCTAACCGAGAAGTTACCTGTATTGAAGATCTGACGTTGACAATTTATATTACGCACTAGAGTCGAAATTTATGCCCGTGACATGAGTCCTATTATTGCTGTAATGGTAAGAGCAATACGATATATCATTCTCACAATGCATCGTGACGTAATAATCACGACGGTACGTGAGTGATCTTTCTCCATGTCAAATATTGACATTCCCTCGACGCCATTGTACCTATCCCTTTCTTTGATTATTTGGGTGATACCCGGCCCTCCTTTAACTTTGACATCGTACTTTACTTTCCTTATTTAAACAGGACGTATCACGAGAGGTTGATTTAAACACCAATAAATACGATCTGTGGTCGTCCAGTCGTGCCAATCGCCAAGTCTCAATGGGTACAGGATTTGTATATCATTTTCGTGAAGTCGTGAAGGGTTCGTTGAGAAACCTAGTTGATATTTAAATGCATCTGTATGATTCAGAAAAAAATGCATATGTGAGGACGCATTACTAAAGAACACCATAAAATATTTTTCATATAAGCAATTCATAACCTGTTAAAACTTACACCTCAGGGCCCTGCTCCATAAAGCGATCTTGACCTTAAGATAATCGAACTCCCATACTTTAATGAGTGAGTGAGTATGGTTTTACGCCGCTTTTAGCAATATTCCAGCAATATCACGGCGGGGACACACCATAAATGGGCTTCACACATTGTACTTATGTCGGGAATCGAACCCGGGTCTTCGGCGTGACGAGCGAACTCTTTAACCACGAGGCTACCCGACCGCCCCGATTAGTTTCAGAGGGCCTGAATGTTTGTAAGCAGTGGGGCCCGTTGCACAAAGCCATCTTAGCACTACGACTATCGTAAGTCAGTGTTAAAGTGTTAGAGTTTGATCGTTTTGTGGAACTACAGTGTATTGTTATTTACGCCAAAACACAAAACGTCAATAGTTGTATTTACAGGTCGATTAAAGTGGTAAAAAAGTGGTAAAAAGTGGTAAAAAAAGTGGTAAAATGTGGTTAAAAAAGAAGTTTAAATAAATAGTGGTAACATGTGGCAAAAGTGGTAAAAAGTGGTAAAAAAGTGGTTTAAATACACATGTAGTGGTAAAAAAATGGTTTAAATAGTGGTCAAAAGTGGTAAAAAAGTGGTAAAAAGTGGAAAAAAGTGGTACAAACTACAATGTTTATCACCATGAAACAACCCGGTATTTATACATGTTGTAGTAACAAAGAGGCCTACTTCGTTATATCTGACCAGGGATCTGTTTCTCTCAATGTTATCACGGGCACGTCAGACAAACAGTGGTGAAGGAGGGAGTGAATGGATAGTATGTGTTTGCTGCTCCGAAGTGTCTGCGTTATATAATAGCGTGACATTTTAATGCCCAAAGTAACGTTGGCCTCAGACGTTTACCACTTTGGCATACGTATAAGCGACAAAACTCTCTCCACAAACATAACAAATCTCTGTTAAAACCCATAGATGGGTCTGGTGCTGGCAAACAATTCAGAAACAATCTGTTGGATAATCACGATCAGTGGATCCTGGTAACAGTAATAAAGGATTTCCCTCGCCTGTAAGTATTACCATTATTAATCTACAAACATCTAGACAGCAGACTTTCTATGGAAAATCATAAAACCACATCTCCAAGACTATCTTCTTCCTCCGTAACATAGGAAAAAATCGACATCTGTCGACAAAAGATGATGCATAGCTAATGGTCAGTTCAAATCTTTAGTCATGTCACAGTTAGACTTCTGCAACAGTTGGATGACCAACATCATGAAGGACCAGCTCCAGGGGCTCCAATACAGCGGAGCCATCGTAACGAGAACTTCAAAATGAAAAAACCCAACTAGTTTGATTTCCCTGAACTGACTGCCTTTCAGATCAGGATTGAATTCAAACTTCTCGTACTGGCATACAAATGCTACCAAGAAACACTCCCAACCTATCTGATGAACTTTTACCAAAATACACGCCCCTGAAACGCATCAGCTCTGAAACGAATAGCTACTTGAACACCTCTTGTAAGTTCCAGAAATGTGTCCGAAGATGTTGGTCATAGATCATCTCACTACTGTGCATCAGCATCATGGAACACACTGTCACCATCACCCTCATCTTTCTTGACTCATCTCAAAACATATCTCTTCAAACAACATTATCCAGTCAAGTTAGCTGACACATTTGTAGCGCCATTAGCGTTAACTTGGTGAATGGAATCTGTTGCATTTTAAACAGAGTAAGTGATTGTTGTCCGCAAGATCGAAGCATAATCACTCTGGGCTGAAAGTAATGGAGTGTCGGTTTCAGAAATAAATTTTGCGTCCTTCCGTCGTTTTTCCGTTTGCAGAGTTGTCGGCAGACATTTTGAACTGCAAACTGACCATGCCAGACCACCCGTGCCCATTTCTTCGTCACGTTTTATCTCTGACAAAAAGGCATTCGGACATTGGACTGGCCCGCTAGGACCCTGACATATCCCCAATAGAGCACCTGTGGGATGTTCTCAGGCAGAGAGTGTACGCTAGAGACCAACGCCCGCCAACGTGGCCCGGCTTGGGGGAGCTCTTCAGATGTAATGGCGGGCAATACCTAAGGCATCTTCCCGAGGCAAGGAGTTTACTGACTTTGAAAGTCCAGTTTCCACCCTTGCCGAACTAGGCTTGAATTCCTGGGCTAGATGTAGCGCCACCAATGGTTATTACGAGTTATATTCCTTTTAAGCCTCTCCTATGGACCAATCAGATTCCACCTCTCGTATCACTTGCATTTGTTTCAAACAAAACGGCGGCGCCCAGTCAAGCCTCCTGATCGATAATCAAGATCTATATTGTGATAAAACGGGTCTTACATCGCGAAGTGCATCAAATCAAGTGAGCGCCTTGATTAGAAACATGAAAAGACTTTGAAATTATCAGTTGACAACGAGTTGGCGGTGCACATGCTTTGCACATCCTGCAATCGATCGAAATCTGCACGACAGTTTACTAACCGGATTTCGATTTCGGTGCGCGATTTTGATTTGACCATGCATAGACTTGTTAGTCCAGCCAAAATTTAACTCCGTAATTCCTGCCTTGTTCGGCAAGGGTGAAAACTGGACTTTCATAGTCAGTTAACTCCCTTGCCTCGGGAAGATGTACCTAAGGTCAACCATACGCAAGTTAATCAACAGTGTGTCATCAAGATGACGAGCATGTATCGCCCAACATGGTGGACACACCAGATGTTGATCTACACGCCCGAAATTAGTATTTATCTATCATCATAACACCGTCACTATCATTTCATCAATTCCCTAATTTTTCGTTTGAAGTGTATTGTGTTTCTCTTTAGTATGGAAACGGCCCGTTCTTGAAATTCAACCATTTTGCTTTGGATATCAAGATACATTCCAACATTTTACAAGACAAATACAGTACTTTCAACTGACACTTAGTAAAGGATGTTTAACAATGTATTTGTATCAATTTCCACTAATTGCATCATTATACCACTCAAAATAACAAAAAAACCTTATTGATAAGTAAGCTCGTAATTCTGAAGACCAAACAGCATTTTCAATGAGATATTGTTCTCAGATTTTCCTAAAGAGTAACTTGAAATCTTTCTGAAACAGAATCACGGTTTGGGAGCATGGTAATATCCATACAACACAAGACCTAATCTTCTTCAAACAAGACACGCCAATCTTCTTACAACCTAAATTACGAACCTCAATTGAGGAGCTTAAGTCGATGACAGGGTCGACTGAAATGCTCAATGCTCAACGCGCTTCCTTCTATCCCATCTGTCCATGGCGACCTATCTTGTATCAATAACAACACAACAGCCCTTTGTATTTCATCCCTTTCTATTTCAGATTGCACCAGTGTAAATCGGAATAAAAACACTTTCACATAATCCCTAGTGATTTGTGTCCGATCCTGGATTTCGGGGCTTTAAACATGGTAGATATCTTGCTGACATACCACAGACCTGACAGCCCTTAATGCAAGATTGTGATAAGGAAGATTAAGTATATCATAACGGATACACTTTGTATCAGTGCAAATAGTGTTGTCCCTTAATAGCCCAATATATCTATTTTGGTGTCAGAAAATGTTCTTAATACATTCTTTATAAGGTCGTGTGGTTCAGTGTTTCAGATTCAAGTAACATGTTTCCTTTAATATAAACGTATTTAATTGTGACCCGACAACCCAACCGTCATCGCCAGAAAAAACCCTCGATTATCCGACATAACAAGATTCCTTTGAACGTATAAGGCAAAATGGCGGTGAAAAGTTCATACTCGAATATTATATAAACTGCACTGCAGGGCTAAAGATCGCATTCGCCTACATACATGTTTGATGGTGGCTAAAAATCTAAAAAATGAAGACAACAAGAATTGGTTATTCGATGGTGATGTATTTGACACGGATATTACATGCATCATATCAATGACTCTCTCACAACAGGTGACGTCACTGACGTCTCAAAGAACAAGTGGGGTGCAATTTCACAGTGTTAATTTTCAAGTGTTTACTTTATTTATGCCCGGCAGTTTATTGTAGTGTTATTGTTGCTCTTACTACAACCTTAACATCGTGTGTATCACCAACCAACAAACCATACATGTATTTATTTATTGCTTAAATAAGAGCAAACATAAACATTTAGAGTTTATAAATGTCGTATAATTTGCTGAGACACGCGTTGGGTTACTTGAGTCACGTAAACGGAGTAACAAGACATTGTCCATAGTGTCTGTGCTTGAATAGTCACATCACGATTTATGTTTTCCGTTGCAAAGAAAACAACAACTAGAAAAAACAATAGAATATATTTTTTTCATAATGTGAACAGCCTAAACTGTTACGTAATTGGAATCAATAGGCAACACATATTGGAATTTTGTATTCACCACTAATATTCCCATAAAACATCGTATGTTGTCGTACTGGTATTTGTATACTGAGTGAATGTAGCATGCAATAAATGACCAAGGTAAGAATATCAAATTTGCAACGTTATAATCAACCACAACGGCAATTTATGATCAACTAACACAAATGTTGAAACCAAAACTCATCAGAATTGAGCTTTATTACCACCGACCTCGTGTACGATTTGTCACAGAGAACCATTACAGCTTATACTCTGGGTAGATTATAGGTGCTCGACACGGAACACAAAAAAGGGAGAAAAGGCGGAAACAAAGGGGAGAAAAACAACCACCCTGTCTGACTCCGAAACCACATGATACAGTAACACTGGCCTGAAACGTTACATATCACTGTCCATACCACGGCTAGACAATACACCGAGCAGCCTCTCATCTATGAGTTGTTTAAAGGTTATTTGGCTTTAAAATAATTTGTCTTATTGTTTTCTCCGGTCAGGAAGGATCATGCGAGCGTTCTGTGTCCCGTCACAATGACCTTAGCCTCCGTCAAACAGTATAGCAAAATCAGCAGGCGTTATTACGTTCAATACAAAATGTTAAGGAACACACGTATTTTTCTAAACTGAAATTAATAGCACGGTTAAGAATTAATTTGGCTGAAAATGACTTCCATTGAATTATTCATCTGGTCTACAGATCCTATGTGGACATTATAAGAAGGTGCGTGTTACGTCCACATTTATGTTGGTCGTTGTTCAACGGATATTACCTACTTAGGTTTTAAACCGAAAAAAGTTAACAGGACTAACCGATACTGACTTCTCTTTGTCAATTCTCGAAAATCTTTCAATGTATTTATCCATTTATTTTTGTTGTTAAAAGCACATTTACACTCAAACGTCAAGGGAATATATATATTCATCCATTTCATAAACACCCGGTGTCAACTTATTTTTTACGATTTCAAAGATGTTCATACATTAGGGAAAGAGTGAGTGAGTGAGTGAGTGAGCATGGCTCTACTCCAATTTTAACATTAACCCAGAACGTTTACGTTGGTACATTAACCAAGACAGCTTAATACTGTGTACCCATGTGGGGAATCGAACAGGGAGAACACTTTAACCACATGGCCAAGACACCTGGGCCATTCCACAGAGCTACCATAGTGCTATACAACGACCATAATATGCGCGTTAAGATAACTTTGCGGTACTGGGCTCAGATCTTATTTATAGACTGCGGACTGGTATTGTAAAACATGGGGAAGACACATCACATCACATAAACCTGGACAGTTGATATGGTTATATAACATATAAATATTTCACTATCTGTGGTCCACGTAATGTTACAAAAAGAGCCGATTAACCTCACATCGTAACAAGAAAGTACTTAATTAAATGACACATCGCGAGTGAATTAAAATCGATACATAAAGCAACACTGAGGATCCCCGCGTTACAACAATAGTTGGTACAGGTAACCACTGTAAGTATTTATTACATACCATGTAATCTACGTTATGTAAACTATGTATGCGCTAATTACATGTACACCGAACTAGGAATACAACGGTACTACTCACCTGAGGCTGTAGATGGCTTTGTGTTGTGGGTATGGTACTTGGGTTCCCGAGGGGTTAATGCAGACGGTCCGTTCTCGTGAATGTCCCCCTTTCTAAACAATTTATGCAAGACCGTCATTGACTTGCCAGTTCAGGTGGAAAGCAATGCACTTGATATCGAGATTTCCGATAGCTAGACTTGCCTGGCGCCCATGAAGAAGTAGAGTATGTGTGTTTAGGTTGTACTGTTGATGATGATAGATAGACGATATCTGTTTACCTCGCCGGTTGTTATGTTCGGAAAGGTGTACTGGTGGCTCAGAAGGTGAGTGTCTGCCGTGTCAGGATTTACTTGTCGTGGGTTCGAATCCCGAATATGATTTTTGGTCTGTCTGTACCATGCCTGTTTCACAGAAGGTGTAAATATCTAAATCATTTCGGTTTTCCACACAAACAAGTAGAGTCGCCGTGATGTATCTGAAATACTGACGAAAACGGCGTTTCACTCACTCACTCACTCACCCATCCACCCACTCACTCACCCACCCATCTGAGAGCTTCAGCTCTAAACTACAAACAAATAGATCATTGTCTATGGGTCTCGGTGACATTTGTCAATACATTTGTGTGACGTGAAACCTTTTGAATCTTTCCATTATTTCGGTATCAAGGCAATGCAACTTCTTATGGGCAAACTTGTGATACACCATGGGCACGATTGTGTCGATAAACATATAAGTCGACATATATACAATGAGCCATTGACTTCTTAATAACGATGTTGTATTTTTTGCTGTAGGAGAGCGCTCTGATTGGTACGCTCGGCCTGTTTTACCTACATATCTCAGGCAGTGAGTACGCCGCACTCAGCAGTATTTCAGCTATATGACAGCGGTCTGTAAATAATCGAGTCTGGACCCGACAATCCAGTGATTGACATCATGAGCATCGATCCACGCAATTGGAATACGATGACATGTATCAACCATGTCAGCGAGCCTGACCACCCGATCCCGTTAGTCGCCTATTACGACAAGCATAGTCGCCTTTTACAGGAAGCATGGGTTGCTGGAGACCCATTCTACACCGGCTCTTCACGGGTCCAGTGATATTACATGATTTCACTGTAAATAGCATATAGACCAATAAAGCTCTTTTTTGGTTAAAAGAAATTAGGAATACAAGTTGATATCGATCCAGATTTATATAACAGCCACTGCTGCCAGATTTTGTTATACAATCTGGCAGTCACGTGAACTTGAGAAACTAGCTCCTCCAGTGTCAATATGGATTCCTTCCAGTGCGGCCGAGATGGGGGAATAATCACGAGGTGAGCTGTGTACGATCGTTTCCAGGGGAGACTGTCAGCAAGTCTAGGACACTACTCCGTATGTGTGATTGACTACTATGCTTCTCACAGCACTGCTCGAGGTACAGCGTCCTGGCTACACACATTTGAAGTCAACCTGAACGATCCTGTCAACAAGTCAACGTCACCACACCGCTCTCCCCATATCACAACACCACGCTCACATTTATCTGGAACTTAAAACCATTTATATATTTCCCTCACACAACAACTTCATAGAAATACCGCTGTCTCTGGGAGCGCCACCCTCGAGATGAGAGTCGCTACGCCATGTGGTTTAGCGTCTACTTAAAACATGCCTTTGTAAAACAAATTCGCACTTGAAAGACTTTTTTTAATGTTCATTAACAATAATCCACAATATTCAACAAACCCACAAAGGAAGGAAGGGCACATTCCTTTACAGGCACTGTTGTCAACATATACGTCAATACGTGCATTGTCGTGTATTGACGTAATACGATTCTTCGTTCTATTTGAATATATACGTAGCCCAACTAAAGTACCTCCTGTGATAAAACACATTTAACAAATACAGTACAACACAAAAAAAGATCCATTTAGACATACAATGTATTATACCTTTTATTTATTTGACACAAATAAACAAATCAAATATAATTTTAACGCGTTTGAAGGATGAAATGAGACTCATTTAGCATCCTCTAAACGCATAAATATCCACGTGGATGAGTCGTTTGGGTGAGTATGGTTTTATGCCGCTTTTAGCAATATTCCAGCAACATCAGACGGAGGACACCAGAAATTGGCTTCACACATTGTACCCATGTTGGGAATCGAACCCGGGTCTTCGGCGTGACGAGAGAACGCTTTAAGTACTAGGCTACCGCACCGCCCCCGATGGGTAGTTTGAATGTCATACGATAACTTGCAAGGAACTCTTTTAAAATCTGGGATTAGCACAGTGGTTAAAGCGTCCGCTCGTCCGCTCATCACACGGAAGGTCCAGTGTTAGTTTGTGCTGCTCTGATCTGTATTTATGAAGGATCATGACGTGGCAGCTTAATGTAACAGAGAAGTCCTAACTAACTTACGATGGTTTTAGACGTTTACTACGTGTAATCAGTGACATTTGGGTGCTGTCAAACCAAGGGTCGAACCCACAACAAGCGGGTTCTGGTATAGCTAGGGGACACAATAGACCACAGGGCCACCCGTGATCCTTGATAGACAGGTGACCGAGTGATAATAAACAACCAATATATGAACAATGTAACTAGGCAAGAATCTAGTATCTCTTCGATTGTACTTGTAGTAATGTTGCTTGGATCAATACCATACAGATAACAGCGCCGTTTATGTGTCGCCACCAGCATAACATTTTATGTTTGGAAAAATAGTTGAAAGTTTATTCGCACAAGGGGGCATGGGTGGCCAAGTCGTCTACAGTGTCGCAATTCGAGAGTTGCGTCCCTTTGGCACGCATGAAACCTATTCAAAATTCGCCCTGTTAATAATTCTTAGTTTGTCAGCACCATTCCATACTCGTGGCTTTCACCAAAGTGTTTAACGTCTAAGATCTACATCACTTCCAGCTCACGTCCTTGGTTAAGGGGGGGACGGGTGGCCCAGTCGTCTAAGGTGCCGCAATTCGCTGTGCAGAATTGCGTCCCTTGGGCACGCCAGAAACCTATGATTGTGGGTTCGAATCCCGGTTCGCCCCGATTATGTTTCCAGGTTTGTCAGCACCATACCCGTGTTCGTGGGTTTCACCGAAGTGGTAAGCGTCCGAGACCTGCATCACTTCGGGCTTTCCTCCCACACTAAGCTGACACACCGTGATATAACTGGAATATTGTTAAAAGCGGCGTTAAACCCAACTCACTCACCCACTCACTCCTAGGTTAAGCTAACACGTGGGCTGTAACAGAAAGGGCACTAAACTCAACTCACTCATTCACGTCAGTGTTGTTGCAATCACGAATATCAGTTGCAGATGTTCAAATTGAATTTCATTTCCGTATCATAAATATCACATATATACTGTTATGTATCATATTATCAATTACTATAGGAAATGCAGATGACCACAATTTTGTCGAATTGGCTGTTGTGTCGTACTGATTTAATAAGTCAGATTATTATGGTGTTGTGAATGACGTTGACAATGTGTTTTCGGGGGTGTCGAACACTTCAATAGGTAGAACCTTTTTCGGGTCCCTTCAAGTTTGACACAAAGGTGTTCAATAGTATGTGAGAAATCTAGTATTTGACATATTTGTATATGATATTTTAATTATTGCGCGCCAGACTGAAACGAAAGGTCGTACTTGAGAGACATGCACTGGAGTAAACGAGTAAACATGGTTTCAGAAAACTCCCATCTTCCCGAGGCCAGAGCGCCAATTAGCCTTTTCTTCTCATTAAAGTCTTGTTTCCACCCTTGCCACATCACGTCCAGTTTCCTCGGCTAAATATGATTGGACTATCGCACATATCGATAGTCCAATTAGAGAACGTCTCACAAAGTATTTTGCCGCTGCCAGTCTTTGACATAAATGTCTATTTTATCCTTTAAACTCCTCGACGGTTGCCTGTGTTTGTCTGTCAGGAATGAAATCGCGAATGTTTCGTTACTGATCGACTTGATCGTCGTCTATGGTAGTCGCCACCTTTGTGAAGCCATGCGAGATAAGAACAGCGATCTGATTGGATAACGCGTTTTCATTACAAGGGGCAGAACTCGTGATCTACGCGCCAGGATCGAATCAAGAGAAGGGAGCTTGACGTGGCAAGAGTAGAAAACTAGGCTTTGATATAAGGTAGTGGATACGGTTTCGTCGGGAAGATGACAGTGAGTGAGTTAGTGAGTTGGGTTTAACGCCGCTTTTAACAGTATTACAGTTATATAACGGCATGTCAGCTTAATGTGGGAGGAAAGCCCGAAGTGATGCAGGTCTCAGACGTTTACCACTTCGGTGAAACCCACGAGCACGGGTATGGTGCTGACAAACCTAGAAACATAATTGGGGCGAACCGGGATTCGAACCCACAATCATAGGTTTCTGGCGTGCCCAAGGGACGCAACTTAGTCGACTGGGCCACCCGTGTCCTCTGGGGAAGATGACAGCATCCCAGCAATATCACGGCAGTGAGAGTAAGAATATTATACCAATGTTGGATCTTCGGCGTGACAAGCGAGCATCTCTGTTTTATGAGACAAATACACACATTACATTGCTGTAAATAAAGTAAAGTACGACACAATTACAGAGCTAGTTATGTAGGAATAGCAGGTACAGCGTTTATTGGATGTTCCTCTTCCCCATTGTCAGCATCAGTTGAACCATGTGACCCAGCTGCTGCACGTCATGGGAGGGGTTGTACCCGTCCTTGATGGGTGTCATCTCATCACTAATGCCTACCTGGGTCATCATCTGTAAATGGGAATGTTACACTGTAAATGGGAATGTTACACTGTAAACGGGAATTTTACACTGTAAATGGGAATGTTACATTGTAAATGGGAATGTTACGTTGCAAAAACGTGATGCCATCCTATACACAAGTTCTTTCCGAATAATCGATTTGAGACCTAAACATGTTTAAAATAGTGTATAAATTCTAAACATATTTAGTATTTAGACGAGAAACACGTTCATATTCTTTGTTAAAAACTTTTCCTGGAATAGCTGAATTGGGATGGTAAGAAGACATACAACCAGTTGAAGTGTTATAAAATGAAAACCATGAAGGCCCAAGTGAAACAAATGCCACTTCAAATACCGCCCTAAAACCCGTGACTCAAAGCAAAATGGAAAAAAAAACTATTCATAGAATCCAGTATTTAATGTGCAAATATATATAGAGGAGCAAAAGAAACTATACCTCTCAGTTGATTTATCATATGACATTATCTTAAGTTAGTTATATTATATAAAAAAATGAACTGCACTGGTGCTAAGTCAGCAATTTTTTTAAAAACTTAACTAAAACTTTAAAATGTTTTTTTAATTTAATACACAAATATTGATGGGTAGCTAGAACATATTGTCTTTGAAAAATTATAAATTTACTTTTTTCGGCACTAATTATAAACAAAAAAATCAAACACGTTAGGGGTATTGTGGTTGCAAATATTTTCTTACCCCAGTCTTCATTGAACCAATTTATTTTTACACAAAACTACCTCAAGGCCCGTGTTTGCTGAAATACTGCATAAAGCGGCGTAAAACCCAACTCACTCTCTCACTCACGAAGGCTGGTCATGAATGGTACACGACAGTATATCTGTTCTAAAACAATTACATACCTCCATAGCACTTGCAAGAAGTAGGTAATAATATAAAATACAAAGATCAAGTATATTCTCTACTTTTTCGTGAACATGTCTAAGTTCTAAACACGTTTAGATTAGGTTTAGATGTTAAGCTTCAAAATAAGTACATGCATAATCAATAGTACTGTATGCAATAAAATATACAGAGGGTATATGTGGTTCTGTCGTCTAAGCGCCGTAATTCGTTATACAGAGTTGCGTCCCTTGGGCACGCCAGAAACATATGACCATAGGTTCGAATCCCGGTTCTCCCCGATTATGTTTCTATGTTTGTCAGCACTGTATCCGTGCTTGTGGTTTCATCAAAGTGGTAAATGTCTGAGACCTGCATCACTCCAGGCTTTCCTCCCACATTAAGCTGACGTGAAATAGTGTTCAAAGCGGCGTTAAGCCCAACTCACTCAATCCCATGACAGAGCTATACGCACCCCTTGTTTATAGAAGATGATTACACTATCCTCGGACAGACTGGTACACGCAAGATGGTGACTGTGCATCACCTCCAGTGACCTCGTCACCCCCTGACAGATATACAACATCTCGGTGACGTCAAGTCCTGCCAAGATGGCCGTCCTCAAACTCACGGCGCCGTCTGGCGTCTTCACGGCGTCAGCATGAGATGGCTGCCGACCACGGTGACGTCGTCGGGAGATACCGCGACTTTCAGAGATGCGGGTTGCTGAGGGGAATAATTCATAATTTTGGTTTTAAAAAAAAAAGTTTCAGAATAAGAATTATGAATACACAATGACAATTATAAAGGACGTGTTTGGCCATTCCAAAAACATGTAAAACATGGGTCTCACTTATTTAGGGAAAAACCTTATAATTGTAAAATACTGAAAAGGTGAGTGAGTGAGTGAGTGAGTATGATTTTACGCCGCTTTTAGCAATATTCCAGCAATATCACGGCGAGGGACAAAAGAAATGGGCTTCACACATTAACCCATTTCGGGAATTGAACCCTGGTCTTCCGCGTGACGAGCGACGGCTTTAACCACTAGGCTACCCGACCGCCCCTACACTGAAAAGCAAAAGTAACTGCGACTATATAAATATATTGCTTACTGACCGTTAATACTTAATAATGGTTTGTAACTTTCATGCTTTTCACATGGTACTCTTTCTTGCTACTGTTTCAGTGTGAGGTAGGGTAACAAGGAAAGTTATACCTCAGATTCACTTCCACTGTCAAACTATAACACTAACTCTAATGGAGAATGGAAATTATTTTTACCAAACATTGCTGGGCAGAATTTATATTCTTTAAATGTACATTCTAAAATACTTCTTAAGAAAACCTATAAAACACCGGCACAGTTGTCATAAACTCAGCTACGAGACTGGTGTGGTTTGTTTGATGTTTAACGCCGCACTCCGCAATGTTCCAGCTATATGACGGCGGTCTCTAAATAAATGTGTCTGGACCAGACAATTCATTGATTGGCATCATGAGCATCGATCTACACAATTGGGACACGATGACATGCATCAACCAAGTCAGCGAGCCTGTCTACCCGATCCCGTTAGTCGCCTCCTACAAACATGAGTTTGTGTCATTTAATACTGTTTAATCCAAAACAGTTTTCGAGTTTATAATTGAGGCAATATTTACAGTCATTGGCTGAGGACAGGGGGTTGGATCGTCCACTGCCTAACACTCCCCTCACGATCTGTAACAGAAGTGAAAAGACGGAAAACATTGAACCTGAAAATCATGCTGTTGATGCTGAAACCAATACAAGCCGCATTACAAATTAATTGGGTTCATCATGATTTCATAGCTTGATTGACAGGTGGGGACAGTTTAATGACCCACCTTCCTCCTAAGGTTTGTTGAGGTAGCCGATGACAGGGTGTAGAGGAGGGGGTTGAGGGCGGAGTTGATGGGGAGGATGAAGGCTGCAGTCCATGTGTACACCTCTCCGGGGATCACGTGACCTCGCATCGCCATCAGGCCTAGCAGAAATAGCAAGACAGAGCCGTGGTAGTATTTGAGATGAGTGAGTGAATGCATTGGCCACTCCATGGGCAAGTGACATGTATAGCATGTCTGGCTTTGAACACGAACCAGGTTCACAAAGCGATCTTAGTACTACGATTTCCTTCAGTCATAGTAATAGAGTTATAGGACCTTTGTGCCAGCGGTCCCAGTTTCACAAAAAGCAACAGTTGTGGTAAGACAGTCATAACTCCCATTCTTTATCAAAGACTTACAAGAAAAGATCGCTTTGTGCAAGCAAGCCTGTGTTACAAGGAAGCGATAGTGTGACCACCCATAGACAACTTCTTGGATAAGCAGTTTCAACATGCACATTAAATCCGTTCGTTCAATGAACATGATTTGAATATGAAAATTTTAAGTTATGAAGTACAGCTTAGATGCCACTAAATTCTTGATACTGCATCACCGAGTTTCAATTAAGTGTCGACAGGAACTTGCCAGCAATGGCAATGATAAGACTTCAATTTTATTCCATCTAGAGCTTTGTGCAGCATTCATACCGTTGTGTGCAGTAGCAGTGATACTTGTCTATGCCATGCATTCTATTATAACGAAGTGCGCGTTTTAACAAAACAAATCATGATTTCAGAGGAAATTATCCATCTTTAAGAGGGGGGCTCGGGTTACACTGCCGTCTGAGTCGCCGCAGTTCGCTATAAAAAGTCGCATCCATTGGGTGTACCAGAAACCTATGATCGTGGGTTCGAATCCCGGTTCGCCCCGATTATGTTTCTAGGTTTGTCAGCACCATCCCCGTGCTCGTGGGTTTCACCGAAGTGGTAAACGTCTGAGACCTCCATCACTTAGGTCTTTTCTCCCACATTAAAATGACACGTCGTGATATAACTGGAATACTCTTCAAAACGGCGCTAAACCAAACTTATACACTCAACTTCAGGCATACAAGTTCGGAGAACATTTTCGCTAGATATACTCACCCATAACACAGATAGGGAACCAGCACAGGAAGTCCGACATGACGATGAGAGACAACTTCCGGGCCAACTGCACGTCTCCCTTCTGCACCGTCACTTCCGGTCTGCCCCGGATGTCGCGGTAGATCCCAGCCTGCCCCACAGCAATGACGACAAAACACAGGAAATTGAACACAACAAACACTGCCGTTGCATATTCCCACCCAGGTGGTTTATCTCTGGTGAGGGGCAAAGCTAGACACACCCCAGAACGGGAGTAGAACCTGCCCCTGAAGTATTCCAATGGCAACAGTGGAACTCCAGCAAGAGCCAAGCCACAGAGCCAAGTGACCACACAGACCACACACGCTAGCTTGGAATTCTGGGCAAAAGCGGAGAAAGGAGACTTGAGAGCGACAAGTCGGTCAATGGTGATGATGCAAAGGAAGATGGTGGAAACCTCACTGGACAGAGTAGACAAGAAGCCAGCCAGCTGACACAGTTCACTTTCTCGCCACCAGGTGTCGTTCCAGTTGTACCATCCCCGGAAGTGGGTGTCTGCTCCAGCAATGATGAACATATAGACGCCCATTAGGAAGTCGGACACGCCGAGGTTAGCGACATAGATTCCGTTGTTTCGCTTGAGTCCGGCTCTGTCATAAATGAGTCTGTAGAAGAGAACTATTGAGTTGCCTAGCAGAGCAACTGCTCCCAACACCCACAGACTAATTCTAAGGGTGACGTTCTTCATCAAATCTGAACAGGATGAGAACTCATCAGGTGGGGGTAGACACTTCGCCTGGGTGACACTGATTGGCCGAATACAACAGAACTCGTAAGCATCGGTCACAAGATCTTGTAGTCCAGTCAGACCTGAAAACACCCCTCCATCAAAACTTTTGATAGTATTCGTTCTCAGGTCAAGACTGATAAGATTATCAAGCTCACTGAAAGCCCCAGTCTCGACCGCAACAAGACCCGTGTTGCTCAAATTCAAACGTTTTAAGTTTGTTAATCCCGAAAATGCATTTTCTTGTAGGTTGGCGACAGACAGCCCAGAAAGGTCTAAAACAGGAAGGTTCCACAGGCCATTGAAAGCTCCCGGGGAGATGTAAGACAACATTTTGTTTCCAGATAAAATTAGGTGTTTCAGGTTCCTGACACCAAAGAACACGTTCTCCACAAGGGAGGTAATCAGGTTGTTACTGAGGTCTAGATACATGAGGCTGATTAGATCCACGAAGGAGGTATTCGTCAGGTCTAGAATACCACAGTCAGACAAGTTCAAGTACAGAAGAGAATCCAGGCCATTAAATGAGTAATTCTCAAAGTCAGGAATGTTGATGCGGCTGAGGTCAAGGTTCTTGGTGTCATTGGGAATGGCACTGGCGACATCAAGGGAGAGGTGCTGACACCTAGTGGCCATATCCTGACATGTACATCCCTCCGGACAGGTGGGGTCACAGTCGCGCTCGTCGTCCCCCCTGGGACAGTGTTCTCTTCCGTCACACACCTGGTCCCAGGTCAGGCACGTCCCGCCATCACCGCACCGGAACAGGTTAGGACAGACCCAGCTGTCTGAAACATCGAAGAGGTTAACACGACAATGGCTTTATATTTTTCTATGTTAGCAGTTATTGTTAAAAGAACACGGGGTAGGTGGTCGAAACAAGATGAAAAAGTATATAAAACAAGTAGTCATGTTTTAAAAGTATGGCCGAGTAGTGGCTGATATTTAAGAATACACCAAGTTTCTTGAAGCTGCATCTTCCCGAGGCAAGGGAGATAAGGGACCATAAAAGTCCCGTTTCCACCCTTGCTGAAATAGGCTGGAATTCCGGAGTTGTATTTTGGCTGGACTAACGAGTCTTTGCTATAGTCCAATCAAAATCGCGTAACGAAATTGACATCCGGTTCGTAAACTGTCGTGCAGACTTCAGTCGATTGCATTGATGCGCCGCCAGCTTGGTTTGGCAAGGCTGGAAATAGGACTTTTATAGTCAGTTAACGCCCTTGCCTCTGGAAGATGGAAAGCTGCGACAGAGTTATATCCCTTCTTATATCGATCTGCTTCAGAAATATTTGTTTTGAATAAACATTTAAGAGACTCGATAAGAAACATAAACGTGATTTATGGTCTTCGGATCCTTAAAAAAAGGTAAAAACGTAAATTATTTCTTTGTCTATAGAGACAGCAAATATAATTAAGGATTCATAATCCTTGCGCATCATATAAACACTGATTAGGTTTATAAGGATTCAGCCAGCTTAGAATTGGTCTTCAGCAATCCATCCTTGTAAAAGGCGACTAACGGGATTAATTGGTCAGGTTCGCTGAGTTGGTTTATGTATGTCTGACCCAGACTCGATTATCAACAGACCGTCGTCATATCGCTGGACTATTGCTGAGTGGGGCGTGAAACAAACAAATATTAAGTTAAGTGTTCTGTTAACATTTTGTAAGACGACCTTGTTGATGTCCAACTCAATGGGTGGTGGGGTAGCCTAGTGATTAAAGCGTTGACTCGTCACGCCATAGACCAGGGTTCGATTCCCCACATGTGTGAAAACCATTTCTGGTGTCCGCCGCCGTGATATTTACTGGAATATGGCTAAAAGCGGTGTAAAATCCATACTCACTCACTCTCTCACTCCAACTCACCACACTGCTGCTCGTCACGTCCGTCTAGACAGTCACGGTGACCGTCACAGACTCGCCTCAGAGGCAGACAGAAACTGTCTGGACACTTCATATAGTTCACTGGGCACACGAAATCGCCTGGAGCAGACACGAAGATATGTCAGCATAATACCCAACCATTTTATTCTAACACTCGACTGAACCCGAGGTAAACTCAAGCTATTTAAGAAATAAAGGAAAAGTGGGAGTTGTTAAGCATTGTACGATAACCAACGACAACGAGTCGTTTATTTCTCATGAGATATCAACATAATGTACAACCTCTTTAAGGGTGATGATAAAATGTACAAGCTTTAAAAATATTTACCCGTATTTAAATAATGATGACTCCCTGAATAGAAACGGCAATGTCGGACAAGTCGATTTTATGAACAGGTGGGTATTCCCCGCATATTCTCACGTCGATTAACTGTACGACTGTGCTTGTCGTAAGAGGCGACTAACGGGATCGGGTGGTCAGGCTCGGTGACTTGGTTGATGCATGTCATCGATCCCAATTGCGTGGATAGATGCTCATGATATCAATCACTGGATTGTCTGGTCCAGACTTGATTATATACAGACCGCCGTCATATAGCTGGAATATTGCTGAGTGCGGCGTTAAACAACAAACCAACCAACAGCATTATAGTTGAAGTTTGATACCACTGATTCTTTTAACACATTTTGATGTTCGCCGGAGGGTCACAATATTGATCAAAATGTTTCATCACAAGAAGAGATTTATTCGTTTATAATAATAATGTTATATGTGTCTTTGTGTGTGGTTTTACAAGCCATGTGATCTTGAACATAAGCTCTGCTTTTGAAATACCACTAGCCTCCTTTGACAAGAGTTCTATGAGATTTTGTGATCAAGTGTTCATGTGCTAACTCCAGCACATGTACCTACCACAGCCGAGCAGATGGGTCAGATCACGACATCCAACCACTCCGCCGTGTTGATTGTAGTCCAGGACACACCGAGTGGCGACGTCGGCGGTGATGCCAGACTTGCACATCATCTGTGTGGTCGCGTTGTGCTTCTCTGAGACCACAAAGAGAATCACATCATGAGACAATTTAGCCAACAAGAATCAAGAACAACATGAGATTAACAAAAGCACAAAAGTCTAACATTGCAGGTGAACTGGTCAACCATTTTCCTCATGCCTTCTCCCGGACATATTAGTGCTGAGGGTGGCGTTAAACAACAAACAAACAAACAAACAAACATAAGCACAGCACAGTACCTACCCTCCACACACACAAGCGGGCCCACTGTGAAGCGGATGCTGCCGTACTCGTTCACCACGCTGATGTTGATGCCGCTGATGGGTAGGAACTGTTTGTCGACGATGTCGCCGTGGTCGTGAAGCCGTGTCGTGTCTGGTAGCATGTTCCATGCTTGTTGCACTATGACGTCACAAAAGCACCTGTGGAGAGTCATCATGTCAACGTCATATAATTCATTCTTTGTTTAACATTCTCCAACCAAAAACGACAACCCCATCCTTACAAAAAACAAAAACAAGAAAAACACAAAGGAGAAACAGAACAAAGCCCACCCCTCCCCACTATTAGTATTAAAGGGATAAAACCGCGTTATTTAATATCCAATATATATAAAATTCAATATCCTGTGTTGGATTTTTTTTTCGATGTTTAACGCCGCTCTTAGGAGTGAGTGAGTGAGTATGGTTTTACGCCGCTTTTAGCAATATTCCAGCAATATCACTGCGGGGGACACCAGAAATGGGCTTCACACATTGTACCCATGTCGGGAATCGAACCCGGGTCTTCGGCGTGACGAGCGAACGCTTAACCACTAGGCTGCCCGACCGCCCCACCGCACTCAGGAATACTCCAGCTATATGAGAGAGTAGTTATAATCGACTCTGAACCATGCGGTAGCTAAAGGTCACACTCATGTTTAAGTAAAAGCATTCAAAGTAAAAAATGAAAAAAAAAGCTGTAATCTTTTCAGAAAATACAAATATTGAAATCAACTTCGCACTTCGCCCCTCCAATAGGTATAAAACGTGTTCCCCGAAATTTGAAAACAATCTATAGTAGTTTTCAAGTTATAGGTCGCACACAAAATGTCCTTGGAAGGACAGACGGAATTCCTTGGTATAACTATATACCTCCTGTCCTTTTAGGTCGTGGTTATAACAAATAGCCCTCCTTGCAGAAAACACTCACCTCTCTTGTCCCATGTCACAAGCATACTCCAGCTCACAGCTGCAGTTGGGTTTGGAAGAGTTGTGGAAAAGATGGCGGCCTCCCTTGACGTCGAGCCAGGAGATACTGTTAGACATGGCTCTGTAAACATATTGGCAGTCTACGTCCACCCGTTGACTACAGGACTGCGACCCCTGTAGCACGTACATGACGCTGTCCATGGCAATGTTGTAGTTGATGTGATGCCGTGCGGCTGAAATTGTATCCATGACAACCACGTCCTCTTGGTCGTGATGGATGACAGTAGCAACCCTGTCTCTGCTGTGGTCGAATATACACTCCACGGGAAATGTGCCTGCAGAAACAAGTCACGTGAGGACAAACAGATCACTGGATCGTATTTTAAGTTATTCCTAACTGTGTTGATTATTCCTAAATGTGTTGGTGAGTGCGTTTGATTTTATGTCGCTTCTAGGAATATTCAAGCTTTATTACATCGGGCTTCACATGTTGTACCCGTATGTGGAATCGAACCCCCGTAACTAACCAACACTTTAACCACTAAGCTATCCGCCGTCCCCTATGATGCTATAAAATCAGTCCAAGAATATGAGAATGGGCGTTTTCTTTGGAGTATTCCCGTTTCCTGCCGTGGCAGACGAGCGTCTTTTCCCCACAACTGTCACCGCCATGTTCATACACAAACTCATTCGTCACCACTCGCCCCTTTCCGTAACCTGCAAGAAAACTCGTCCCCCCATCGATGAATGTTCATTCGTGACCAACTCGTGTTATTCCGGGACAAGCTTCTTTTGCAGGTTACGGAAAGGGGCGAGTGGTGACGAATGGATGAATGTTATGTGCGAAAATACGACAAACCAATCAGAATGCACGGATGATTTCTAGTTCTTCGTCAAAGAATCCCTCAGAAATAATTTTGATTTTACAAATGTCTTGCATCTAAAAATATACTAAAGACACAGTTAAATGTGTTCAATCATACTGTATAATTCCACACGTCCCGATGTGCTTTAAATTGCATCTGAAAAATATATGATATATGAGGAAAATGTGTGAACCATTACGCAACGAGTTGATAATTGTTTTAGGTATGCCTGTTTGCGCTAAGACGGAACCCGGTCGCAAAAATGGCCATGAGAGGGGCTATTCGGCTTATCACGGAATAACACGAGTTGGTCACAAATGACACAAACTATAACTCAGCCTGAATGAACATACACGGAAAGTGCGGCTTCAGTTAACAATAGTGCAGCCTTGTGATAACAGAATGCTTAGATTTACCATGCTTCTTAGAGTATCGGGCGGCCGGGTAGGCTAGTGGTTAAAGCGTTCGCTCGTCACGCCGAAAACCCGGGTTCTATTCCCGACATGGGTACGATGTGTGAAACCCATTTCTGGTGTTCCCCGCCGTGATATTGCTGGAATATTGCTAAAAGCGGCGTAAAATCAAACTCACTCTCTTAGAGGCTAACCATAGTACAAGTATCAGAACATGTGTATACGTGGAAATGATTTAAAAAAATCCACTCGCGTCGAGTCTGAAAAAATGTTTGAAAAATAAATGCCATCTGGAAGATGAGGCCTGACTAACGAAAACACAGATAATGATGAGAATGTGCCATGTTTTAATCAGTACCACAGTTTCGACAGTATTGTAACTGAGTCAAAATCGGAAACAAAATAATCATGGATCTTGAACGTTGTATGATCGGGTAAATATGACCATTGCTGTCCGAAAATGTTCGTTGTAATCTCACACAGAGAAGTCCTACAAATCAGTAGCGGGGGTAACCCCCACATGGATGACAGAACTTCTGCCAACAAACGGTATCGACACTTTGGACAAAAACAGGAGGTGCTCAATTAAATGTCCTGGTGTATACATATATGTAAATTTACAGCGAGAATACGATGAACTACTATCAACTGAAATTTGTTCAGGGTCCACCTTATCATGTATTATCCATAGTCAGCAGCCATATTGACCATACAATACCCACAGACTCACACACATAATACCTGCTTAAAAGGGAATACTAAATGCAAATATTCCGGGATACTGAACCTAATTCTATTATCGATATTATTTGTTATGATATCAGTGAGTGGGTGGGTGAGTGGGTGAGTGGGTGAGTGGGTGGGTGAGTGGGTGAGTGAGTGAGTGAGTGAGTGAGTGAGTGAGGTTTTATCACAGTGGGCTTCACACATTGTACCCATGTGGGGAATGGTCTTTGGCGTGACAAGCGAACGCTTTAACCAATAGGCTACCTCATCGCCCGCGACACTCACACACACCTCCATCCCCATCCGTGAGGGTGTAGGCACCGTTATCCCGTGCCCCAAGGGCGTGCCACGCCCCACAGGACGGATGTGCCCGGATCCTACACGACGTCCCCTCGTCCTCGTTGTACACCCCGCCACAGTCTATGTGGCCGTCACAGACATTGGCCTCGTGGATGCAGAGACGGTCGTAACACTGAAACGCTGGCTCGGGGCAGACATCTGCAACACGGGTGTATTGACGATCACAATGCTGTTTGTTTGTTGTTTAACGCTGCAATCAGAAATCTTCCAGTTATATGACGGCTGTCTGAATATAATTGAGTCTGGACCAGACAAGCCCGTGATTGATCCACGCAAATGGGATACACTGACATGCATCAACCAAGTCAGCGAGCTTCACCACCCGATACCGTTAGTTGCCTTTTACGACAAGCATGGGTTGCTGAAGACGTATGTTACCCCGGATCTTCATGGGTCTGTGTACATCCACCCGAATTACGTACAAAAATACATAATATCATGATAAACGTACTACAATATCTTCGTTTATGGACATTAACGTGTATATTTTAAACTGATATCCCAATGAAAGCGTAGGTATATTCAAAATGTGAACACAACATCCCTCCTTACAAAAATTATAAAGGTACCCTTTACAATTCCCTATTCTACACCCGATATACAGTAAACTACGTTTATAACGAACACGCTTATAACGAACTGACGGATATAACGAACCTACTTTTTTGTCCCGACTATTTGCTGTCGTTATGCTGTATATATGCTTTTAACGAACTACGGTTATAACGAACCAAAATTAGTGGTCCCCTTGAGTTCGTTATAACCGTAGTTTACTGTACGTATGAGTTTCTGTATGTACATTAACTAGGTCGCGTATTCCAGCAGGTCCAGGGCTATGAGGTACAATCTAGCATGTCTTCCAATGATAAGGACATTTCGAAATTTTAGGCAGCAATGACCATACCGATGGCACATGCCGTTCCTTATTTGACTTGTACATGTATAAGTACAATTGAACTCTTGTCTGTACCTATGTTTGAGATGGTTGTCATGGTGACACAGGATACGCTCCGCTTTTCGGGAACACCTGGTATTTGACGGGGTTTCATGAACACAGACTTATGACGTAGTCGAAATCGTACAATGGACTTTGCTTTTATCAGAATTCTTTTCTTTAAGATTATGGAAAGGGTTTTGTCTGCTTGGAAGATCATCACCATAGTTACCACACATGTCCTCATCTGAACCATCTTGACACTGTGTGTTGAGGTCACAGCGGTCTGACCGGGGGATGCACTGACCACTGGCGCACATCCACTCGTCAGCACGGCAGGCCATGGACGCTAGAACATCCAAGGATGTAAAAAACATCATCACAACACAGCATCATATTTTTCTTAATAGATAGATAGATAGATAGATAGATAGATAGATAGATAGATAGATAGATAGATAGATAGATAGATAGATAGATAGATAGATAGATAGATAGATAGATAGATAGATAGATAGATAGATAGATAGATAGATAGATAGATAGGTAGGTAGATAGATAGATAGATAGATAGATAGATAAATAAATAAATAAATAAATATAGCTTTATGCTGTGTACCACATTGTCTCTCATCTGATTGGTCCCCGCAGTCGTCCCTGTAGTCACACAGCAAGGTGAAGGCCAAACAGCGGCCATTGTCACATCTAAAACGCGATGGGCAGGACACGTCTGAAACGGAATCAGAGATGAATACATGTAAAACACACAATGTAGATAATGTCCAAGATTGAAGCCTGTTGCAGTATAAACATGGCAGCAGTACTGCTTTGCGATATCAGGCAACAAACACATTTTTTTAAGCAAATTGTGAGTTTAGTGGGTGCTACTGGTAGGGCAGGGCAAGTCATGCCTTTTCACAAACTCCTGGTGTCATCACTAAATTTCAGTGATCTATTCATGTAATGTTCACCTCTAATTTGCCGGTCACGCCGATGGAATCTGTTTCGTCGGAGAATCGAGACTAGTTATTCTCTGGCGTTGACATTTTATATTACTACATTTGAGAACTGTGTTACGTGTGAGTAAGCAAATATGGTTCTATACCTAGGTTTATGATATTACACCTATATCATAGCGAAGTGCGAGGCACTAGGTCTGGAACAGACAAACAATGTTTGTATGTTTGTTTTTTAACGCCGCACTCGGCAGTGTTCCAGCTATATGACGGCGGTCTGTAGATAATTGAGTCTGGACCAGTCAATCTCTCTCTCTCTCTCCATCTCTCTTTCTCCCCTCTCTCTTCCTCCCTCAATTCCTTCCCCGCTCCCTCTTCCTCCATTTCTCTTCCTCCACCACTCTCTCTTCCTCCATCTATCTCTCTCCATATCTCTTCCTCTGTCTCTCTCCCTTCCACCACTACTCTCTCCTCCTCCCTTACTCTCTCTTCCTCCGTCTCTCTTCCTCCCTCCATCTCTCTCTCCCCTCTCCCTCCATCTCTCTCTCCCCTCTCCCTCCATCTCTCTCTCCCCTCTCCCTCCATCTCTCTCTCCCCTCTCCCTCCATCTCTCTCTCCCCTCTTCCTCCATCTCTCTCTTCCTCCATCTCTCTCTTCCTCCATCTCTCTCTCCCCTCTCCCTCCATCTCTCTCTCCCCTCTCCCTCCATCTCTCTCTCCCCTCTTCCTCCATCTCTCTCTTCCTCCATCTCTCTCTTCCTCCATCTCTCTCTTCCTCCATCTCTCTCTTCCTCTGTCTCTCTTCCTCCCTCCATCTCTCTCTCACTGTCTCTCTCCCCTCTTCCTCCATCTCTCTCTTCCTCTGTCTCTCTTCCTCCCTCCATCTCTCTCTCCCCTCTTCCTCCCGTCTCTCTCTTCCTCCATCTCTCTCTTCCTCCCTCCATCTCTCTCTCCCCTCTTCCTCCATCTCTCTCTTCCTCCGTCTCTCTTCCTCCCTCCATCTCTCTCTCACTGTCTCTCGCCCCTCTTCCTTCATCTCTTTCTTCCTCCCTCTCTCTTCCTCCATCTCTCTCTTCCTCCCTCTCTCACTGTCTCTACCTCCATATCTCTCTCTTCCTCCCTCTCTCACTGTCTCTTCCTCCATCTCTCTCTCTCTTCCCCCCTCTCTCACTGTCTCTCTCCCCCCTTTCTCACCCCCTCCGTCTCACATTGGGTACTGTGGATTAACAGGGTTTTCTGACACACATGTATGACTACAAAGTACATATTACGTATTACCGCAGCTACGTTCATCGCTGCCATCTGTACAGTCCGTGCGTCCGTCACACCACAGTGTCCGGGAGATGTACTCGCTGTTGTTACACCGGAAGTAGTACCCAGTTTTCTGCGCAGTCGCATTGAAGCTCACGTTACGCACGGCTCCATCTGGAACTGAAGAATTTTATAATATCATCATAATCATTATGATAACAATCATTTTGAATGTTGACTGAATCGCCTTTAAAAAACTTATTTTAAGACATTGAAATATGGAATAATTATATTTAGTGGCTTCAGATAAGATGGGACAATTGCAGTATCAACGGTTATTTGAAGGTTCGGGTAAGCTGAAGTATCTGTATAAACTGTTAAAAACTACATAGTAAATCAATATGTTAATAGGTGAGGTGAGGTGAAATAGGGTTTAACGCGGCGTCTACGATTATTGCGATTGTAAAGCAACGTGTGTGTGTGTGTGTGTGTGTGTGTCTGCGTGTGCGTGTGTGCGTGCGTCTGCGTGCGTGCGTGCGTGCGTGCGTGCGTGCGTGCGTGCGTGTGTGGCTGCTGTAGTCCGGACTGATGCCGATTTATAGTGCTCGCTCACTGAGATACCATGCCGCAGTTTAACATGAATACCCCACTCAGACACAGTATACTGACTCCGAGCCGACCAGTCCTTGTTTTAGCCTCTTAATGCCGAGCGCCAGACAGGGTAACAAAAAGTAACACCTCTTTACGCCTTGTGGTACGACGCGGCCGGGGTCCGGGCGGGCGCTCTATCACTAGACCACGGAGGCGGTCGTAACAGACTGACTTGACTTTGACAATACCAGGGCTAAAAACAGGTATCGGAGAAGAAATACATTTTACTGTAATCGATTATCACGGGTACCTGGGTCCACCTGGATCTGCGGCATCTCACACACATACTGCTGGACCCTGTCGAAGGCGCACACCACGTCATGCCAGATTGCCGTCCTCCTCACGTCCGACATCCTCAACATCACACACAGCTCCCGGTCCCCACCGTCCGGCTGTGCCACCTGGGACTCGGGGTCAAAGAACCTGTAGGCACAGCGTAATGTCACCCTGGGAGCTTTACCTACCACCAAGCAACTCAAAGTCAGGTCGAAACTAAGCGAAGTCAATGATTGATGGCTGGATGTAAGGATCTTTGGCAAGGGGGAGCTTGCCCGCTAGGGCGCCGATAATACTTATGCAGAAGTTGCGTCCCTTTGGCGTGCCAGAATCCTAGATCGTTGATACGAATCCAAGATCCACCCTGATTATTATCCTTGGTCTGTGAGCACCATGCTCATTTCTCCAAAGTTGAATACGTCTGAGACCTGAAACACTTGGGACTTATCTCCCATAGTAAGTTAGCGGACATGCCGTGAAATAACGGATATACTGTGCTGACATGCCGTGAAATAACGGATATACTGTGCTGACACGCCGTGAAATAACGGATATACTGTGCTGACACGCCGTGAAATAATGTATATACTGTGCTGACACGCCGTGAAATAATGTATATACTGTGCTGACACGCCGTGAAATAACGGTTATATTGTGCTGACACGCCGTGACATAACGGATATACTGTGATGACACGCCGTGAAATAACGGATATACTGTGCTGACACGCCGTGAAATAATGTATATACTGTGCTGACACGCCGTAAAATAATGTATATACTGTGCTGACACACCGTGAAATAACGGTTATATTGTGCTGACACGCCGTGACATAACGGATATACTGTGATGACAAGCCGTGAAATAACGGTTATATTGTGCTGACACACCGTGAAATGACGGTTATATTGTGATGACACGCCGTGACATAACGGATATAATATGCTAAAGGACGTTAAAACCCACTCAGTCTTTAATTCTTTATAAGGCTGCCTCTTACCAGTCTGTGTACGTGAGAGCTTCACCGCTTGTCCACTCAAACTCTCTGGCACTCCTCTTCCTCAAACCTGTGAAGACGCATGATCAAGGAATATCTTTAATGGTTTCTGTATATCGGCAAATACACTATGTCTTCCAACACCTCTATGATGTAACGTACATGCAGATGTTTGGCGATTATGATATCTCTTGTAAGATGGCAACGGTATCTGAACAAAATGGATTCCTGAATTGAGGACTCTTGGGGATTCAAAAGATGTTCAAGTACACGCTCTCAAAAATATATAAAGATTACGTTATGAATGGTCTCCTTGTATCAAGTCTTTGATAGGCATTACGAATTTGGAAGAACTTAGAGACATTAATTATTTATGGATAAACACTTTTCGACGTTACAGGGCTGATAATTCCCTTCTCATCAAGCACCTGATGTAAGTCCAAAACACGTTAACATGTCTTTGGATATAGTCCAAAAAGTATTCGTTAGCCTCCTTCTGACGGACCATGTCGGACACCTACCTATGTAAGCCTCCTTCTGACGGACCTTGTCTGACACCTACCTATGTAGGCCTCCTTCTGACGGACCTTGTCTGACACCTACCTATGTAAGCCTCCTTCTGACGGACCATGTCTGACACCTACCTATGTAGGCCTCCTTCTAACGGACCTTGTCTGACACCTACCTATGTAGGCTTTCTTCTGACGGACCTTGTCTGACACCTACCTATGTAAGCCTCCTTCTGACGGACCATGTCGGACACCTACCTATGTAAGCCTCCTTCTGACGGACCTTGTCTGACACCTACCTATGTAAGCCTCCTTCTAACGAACATTGTCTGACACCTACCTACATGTATATAGGCCTCCTTCTGACGGACCTTGTCTGACACCTACCTATGTAAGCCTCCTTCTGACGGACCTTGTCTGACACCTACCTATGTAGGCCTCCTTCTGACGGACCTTGTCTGACACCTACCTATGTAAGCCTCCTTCTGACGGACCATGTCTGACACCTACCTATGTAGGCCTCCTTCTGACGGACCTTGTCTGACACCTACCTATGTAGGCCTCCTTCTGACGGACCTTGTCTGACACCTACCTATGTAAGCCTCCTTCTGACGAACCTTGTCTGACACCTACCTATGTAAGCCTCCTTCTGACGGACCTTGTCTGACACCTACCTATGTAGGCCTCCTTCTGACAGACCTTGTCTGACACCTACCTATGTAGGCCTCCTTCTGACGGACCATGTCTGACACTTACCTATGTAAGCCTCCTTCTGACGGACCTTGTCTGACACCTACTTATGTAAGCCTCCTTCTGACGGACCTTGTCTGACACCTACCTATGTAAGCCTCCTTCTGACGGACCTTGTCTGACACCTACCTATGTAGGCCTCCTTCTGACGGACCGTGTCTGACACCTACCTCATAGGCCTCCTTCTGACGAACCTTGTCTGACACCTACCTATGTAAGCCTCATTCTGACGGACTTTTTCTGACACCTACCTATGTAAGCCTCCTTCTGACGGACCTTGTCTGACACCTACCTATGTAGGCCTCCTTCTGACGGACCGTGTCTGACACCTACCTCATAGGCCTCCTTCTGACGGACCTTGTCTGACACCTACCTATGTAAGCCTCCTTCCGACGGACCTTGTCTGACACCTACCTATGTAGGCCTCCTTCTGACGGACCTTGTCTGACACCCACCTATGTAGGCCTCCTTCTGACGAACCTTGTCTGACACCTACCTATGTAGGCCTCCTTCTGACGGACCTTTTCTGACACCTACCTATGTAAGCCTCCTTCTGACGGACCTTGTCTGACACCTACCTATGTAGGCCTCCTTCTGACGGACCTTGTCTGACACCTACCTTATAGGCCTCCTTCTGACGGACCTTGTCTGACACCTACCTATGTAGGCCTCCTTCTGACGGACCTTGTCTGACACCTACTTATGTAGGCCTCCTTCTGACGGACCTTGTCTGACACCTACCTATGTAAGCCTCCTTTTGACCAACCTTGTCTGACACCTACCTATGTAAGCCTCCTTCTGACGGACCATGTCTGATATGACTATCACCGTGTGGATGTACTGCATCTCGCTAGCGCTGTTGATGCTGACAAGATGGCTGCCATGTCCGACACATCTATCTTCGGCCTCGAACCAGGTCAAACCAGTTTGTTCTTGTTTGAACAGATAGCAATGACCGTTAAAGGCTCGAAAACCAGGCTTACACTCTGGAGACGAAAGATGCATTTTCAGAGACCTTTCCAAATTCGTCACCAGCTTACTTCATACAGCAGTACAAATCATGTTTTCAAACTGAGATTCTCTGCAACGCATGGTTTATCTGAGTTATATGAGATTCAAGTCTTTGAATGGTATTAAGAAGTGATACACATAAGGAATAGAATTTATGGATGTCATCACCTGATGAAGGAGTAAGCATATACTCCGAAACGTTGTGTTCCCCATAATACCTTGACATCCATAAATTCCTTTCCTTATACGAGATAGAGTTATTAATTTTTAACATTTAGGTGATATTTTACATATTCTAATCAACCAAAGAAAAACATCTGAATAGTTATATGAAATGTACTGGCAACCTGTGAAATATATGAACTCCAGCCTATTGTAATTCTTACCATACACAGACAATTTGATCCTGAACCCAGCCAGACTCGATACACGCGACATTCTCATACACGACATCAATGTCACCTTGACCTTGTTACTTGAGGATATGATCTCTGACCTCTGATGCCTGGAATAGTTTTTCCCAGTGACCACGAAGAGAACCTCCCTGGTCTCCAGGACGTCCTCCACAGTGAGAGCGTCCTCACAGTCGGCGTTCATGGCCTCGTATACTCCAACCTGTTGGTCCACGCATATGGATAGAGACGCATTCTTGTAAGTGTGAGCGAGTGGTTCAACGCCGCTTTGAACAGTATTTCAGTTATATCACGGCGTGTCAGCTTGATGTGGGAGGAAAACATGAAGTCTCAGATGTTTACCAATTTGGTGAAACCCAAGAGTGCGGGTATGATGCTGGCTGACCTAGAAATATGATCAGGACGAATCTGTGATTTGACTCCACGACCATACGTCTCTGGCTCGCCTAAGGAACGCAACTCTGAACAGCGAATTGGGGAACGTTTGACGACGCGGCCACACGCATCCCCCTAGTGGGTGTCGGCGATGGACCAGGTAGTTCTAGAGCAAGACATCGTGGTTCACAAGACCTTCCCGTCGATTGATGCTTACCGACATACAGTTTTAAGCTACGAGGGGCGTTCAATAAGTTTTGCAACTTCAATATAAGACCAAGTCGCAGAATATCTTTTGCACTTTTATTTTTCAATATAATCTCCATTCACCTCAATACACTTATTCCATTTGTCCTTCAAGCCTAAATACCACTTTTATGAAAATCCGCAGATTGGCCCTCTAACCATGCCTCTGTGGCAGCCTTTCTGTCCTCGTCATCCTGGAAGCGTCTTCCACGTAGGGCAGATTTCCTTTGCCGGAACAGGAAATAGTCACTGGGGGTAGTCTGGGCTGTAGGGTGGGTGATTTAACTGTTCGAATCCACATTCACATATGGCGGCCTGTGCAATTCTCGACTTGTGAACCGGAACTTTATGTAAGGAACTTTATCACAGCGCGTTGTTCATGTTTGAGAGAACCCATGATTGTGACCACCCTTAGGTGAATGAAGCCATCACATCTAACTTATTGTTGTGTCTGGAACTTGTTATGACACGTGTCAACCTGATGTTATGACTTGTGTCACACCTGCCACAAGTTGACATTGTTTGTGTAAACACAAATGCCCAAGTTGCAAAACTTATTGAACGCCAGTCGTATGTTGTGAGGCTCCTCGCAATTTTCAAAAATGTATTTTGGTACATTGTGTCGACAAAAAGTCGCTTTATAATGAAATTAAGGATATCATACACACGCACGTACACAGACACGCACGACGCACATACATAGCTTTTACAAGTGTCTTTGCTTATAAACTTCGTAAAACTCATTCACTTTACATAATACATAGATAAGCAGAAAGCTAAATAGAAACGTAAGATGAGTTCTTTTGTGAGGTACCTGCATGGATCGTCCTTCTTTCCCTGGGAGTGTCAGATTAAGTATTTCCAGCTTGATTTGACTCTGGGCGGGGAACACCACGTCCCACACACAGTGCGTACCCTCGCCGTAGTAGAAGGGGAAGCTCGGAGAAGTTATCTCCCCTGAATCTCTCACCTCAGTGTGACATCCTTCCTTAGACTGGATATCTACGACAAAACAAAAACAAACACATTTTGTTTTGTTATCAGAGGATTTCACAGAAAAAGTTTGCCTTAGCCGATTGCTGTTCAGCCCACACTTGGCAATATCCCAGCTATATGGCGGCGGCCTGTGATTAATCTCTACCAGACAAACCAGTGATTGATATTATGAGCACCCCACGCCGTCGGGGGTACGGTTACACAGAGTCAACCAATTATAAGTGACCGAGTCTGGCCACCGATCCATTAAGTTGCCTCGTACGACAAGCATGGGTTGCTTGGGATCTGTTCTAACCCGGAATCCCCGCGGGGATTAAGATTATTTGTTGTTTTAGTTTCAAGACATCAAACAACATTTCAGTTGAAACAAATGTTATCGCGGCTGAACAATTAAATGATAGACAGTCTGAACATATTTACAGAATCTGATGTTTTATTAAATGAAGTGTTTCAGGAATACATCAGTGCTGCGTCTATATATAGTCGTTGTTGTCACTGTTTCTATCAGATCGAACCTTGTTCCGGACATCCAATAAGCTCCAGCTTGACGCATGCTTGACCATAAAGATGCATCCGGATAATTCGTGTAAAGATGGATTCGACAAACAGGAATCTCTGTGGGAAGTCTGGTGCTAAAGACGAATCAACGTGGAAAGTCTGAAAAAGTCAGAATGAGTGAGTTCGGTTTTACGTCGTTTTAAACATCTATTTTAGTTACATCACGGTGGTTCGACTTGCATTAAAGCCTCGTAATTTTGAGTAGGGAGTATCTGGACAAGATGCGGTATACAAATCTATAATGTATAATTATCATAAAAGTTGTGTATAGCCGACGGTGGCATTAAATAAAAGCGACAAAACCCTTACCATATTCATAAGAAATATCTGTCAAAAATGGAGTCGATTTTACGATTCTGTCTTCATCATGAGCATGTGTTTATGGATCATTATCGAATAGTGATGAGACCAGGTGTTCGCGAAAAGGTGAGCGTATCCTGACTCACCTGTGGCACCCGTCACAAACACATGCAAAGGCAAATCAATTGTTCAACCGGAAATACACGGGAACATATAGTGTAAGTCAAAATAAGGAATTGCATCGGACATCATTTTTGTCACTGATGCGTCAAGTTTGGAAATGTCCTCCACCTTTCTAATATAAACCGTTTTGAAAGCTTACTCATGCTTTGAATATACCTTGATCCCAAAACTTCTGAGCACGACTTGTATGACGCTCTTTGAAAAGTTTGTAGACACCAAGGGCTAGAGCTGCAGGAATATTGCTCGACATAAAGGGAACGTTGAATTTATCAACGTTCACTTCTTGTTGGGTCATTGCATTCAGTGAGCGAGTGGATGCGTATGGTTTTACGCCTCTTTTAGCAATATTCGAGCAATATCACGGCGGGGGACATCGGAAATGTGCTTCACACATTGTACCCATTCGGCGTGGCGAGCGAACGCCTTAACCTCAGGCTACCCCACCGCCCCCATTTCATTCAGAGTATTAAACTATCATACTGATCGTCTGTATTCCGTGAATGTATACAGGCAGATACGTACCCTAACCTGCCCCCGACCATCTAGATACGGAGTCAGCGTGTCTGGCGCCAGGCCGTGCAGCACTGTGAAGGAGTTGGGCATCTTGTGGTCAGCCCCGCCCGCTGTCCAGCCCTGTACGACCACGCCCTGCACCGTGACGCTGGTCAGCAGGTCCACCTGCAGCATATCAACAGGTCATTATCCAACAGATGGGGTTTGAGAAAACAAACAACTTGATAGATAACGACTTCGCGTATGTTACATTTAGCGACCTTTTGTCGCAGATTATCCACCAGCTTGATAACTGTGAAAATATATACATAGAAACGTCGCTAAATGGAAAAAAGAAGTTGGTAGCCATTAAGGTGTGTGTTTTCTTATTTACTCACCATTTTCTAGAATCAATCAAAAAGTTGGAAGGGGCGTGCAGGGACTGGGGATAGTTGTGAAAAATATTTGATCGTAAGATTTTCCTAGATATATTTCCATTGGGCATCCTGAACAGATTGTTGTGGGTTCCTTAAAATGTGTACCAATTCATTTAATGTTATTCTTAAAATAATCTTTAGCTTTAGAATTTATGACATGTTTGATAAACCATTTCAAAAACGCGTAGGAATACAAAGAACCGCTCCATTCATGATGTAGTGCCATGATTTACAGGCTGTTTAAGCCTTTTAGATAGCTAAACTGCTAACTTGCCTATTTATCCAGGTTTATCGGATTGAATTACAGCATCGATAACACCAGCCCTTAAAGGTTTGTTCGTTTGTTTGTTCGTTTGTTTGTTTGTTTGTTCACGTTGCACTCATCAATATTCCAGCTATATGACGGCGACCTTATATAATCGAGTCTGGGTCAGACAATCCAGTGATTGATATTGTGAGAAACGATCCACGCCGAGGGTGCACGAGGATACATTATCAACCAAGTCACTGAGCCTGACCACCTGATCCATTTCACCATCTCCTGCATAGGTTGCTGGGGACCTGTTCTAATACTGAATTGCCACGGGGTGGGGGTTGGGGTCGGGCTGACGTGATTAAGATGAGTATCTTGTCACCGACAATAACAGGAGGCTGGTGGTGTGCGTGTGAGTGTTGAGGGTGGTGTGTGTGTGTGTGTGTGTGTGTGTGTGTGTGTGTGTGTGTGTGTGTGTGTGTGTGTGTGTGTGTGTGTGAGAACAATCCATCTACCTGTATATATGGGTTAGGGTCAGCGTCCGAGGCGCACCACCCTGCAGGTAGGTTAAGTCGGGCATGACGTGGTGGCAGTGAGTCAGATGCTGTTGATGAAGATGCAATTTGCGCATCTTGAATCACTCCCGACAGCATCCCCATCGGCAAGCCACACGTCAAAGCTGAAATATATCATACCCATTTGTTCACATATCTAATGTATCTGGTTTGAAAAAAATATGGCTCTAACATAAGGCTATTATTACAGGTATTGAGCTTACAAAGATCAATAGTTTGGGCTAATCTAAGACATGGTTGTAAGTGAATGTTGTCCACGCAAGTTGATAATATTCCAGCCCGTCATCTGTGAACAGCGTTATCGGATAGTGTACCTGTATTTCTTTACATATGTTGGTTTGTTGGTTTGTTGTTTTACGCCGCACTCAGCAATATTCCAGCCATATGATGGCGGTCTTTACACATGTGTATTAACTAAGTCTCATTAAAATCAGATCTTAGTTCTCGCTACAGCTAAACAAAGATCTGAGGACATCCCATTACGGCTCACGTCAGACCAACTTTGCGCGAACTTTGACCGACCAATGGAATGACCAATCAGAAGGCAGCTTTCTCGTGCTTTACGGTACTAATTTCAAATTGGCGACTACGCTTCGAAACATATTTTGACAAATTCTCCTTAACAAATTTGAAACCTGAACAAAAGAACATTCTGGAATGGCTAATAAATGGTCCATATTGTATGGATTCAGTCGTTAAACCCGTAACTATCGTTCGGAGTTAATGTTTTCGAGGTTGCCTGATTAGAAATCACATTCCGACTGTCACTTTCATAATCTGGTAAGCGATGCTCTGATTGGTCGGATGAAAGGTCGTTCTGACGTGGCCTCTAATGGAGTCCTCAGATCTTTCTTTAGCAGTAGCTAGAACTGAAGTCTGATTTTAATGAGATTGGTATTAACTGATCGTATGCAGGCATTACGTGTGCATTAACTCTACTGCCTGTAATAATGTTCAAACCGCTTGTTCAAGTGTCGCTTGCTGTAAATAACATGAAAATCACTATTGTGAGGTTTTGCCACATGATTTGTTTGTTTGTTTGTTGTTTAACGCCGCACTCAGCAATGTTCCAGCTACATGACGGCGTTCTGTAAATAATCAAGTCTGAACCAGACAATACAGAAATTAAGATCATACGCAATTTGGATACGATGACATTCATCAACCATGTCAGTGAGCCTGACCACCCGATCCGTTAGTCGCTTCTTACGACAAGCCAAGTCGCCTTTAACGGCAAGCATGAGTTGCTAAATACCTATTCTAACCCGGATCTTCACGCGTGTATGCCATATTTGACATTCTTTGGAAGATGCTAATTACAAGTAATCTAAATCCGCATTTTAACCCAAAATTAAAAAAAGATGTTTTAAAATACTCAAATTTACTAGACGCAAAAGAGTAAAATTATACTGAATGCACAATATGAATGATAACGTGAGTACATACTTAATGGTTTCCAAACAATATCTGGAGCCTTCGTTCATCATCTTACTCGAATTGTAGTGGGTACAGGGGAATCTGTTTAAAATACTCAAGGGAGAATGTCTTGAGTAAATAGACCGCCTCCGTAGTCTAGTGGTAGAGCGTCCGCCCGGAGAGCGGTAGGTCCGAGGTTCGATCTCCGGCCGCGTCATACTAAAAGACGTTAAGAGATGGTACCCTGTCTGGCTCTCGGCATTACGGGGCAAAAACAAGGACTGGTCGGCTCGGAGTCAGTATACTGTGTCTGAGTGGGGCATGGTATCTCAGTGAGCTAGTACTATAAATCGGCATCAGTATCTCAGTGAGCTAGTACTATAAATCGGCATCAGTCCGGACTAGTACAAGCAGCCACACACACACACACACACACACGTGTATGCACGTCGCTATATAAGTGCAATGATCTTGGACGTGACGTCAAACCCAATTTCACCTCACCTCACCTCTTGAGTAAATAATTTAGCAATTACCTTTAGCCCTTATTTTGACTTCAGACAGTTCAAAAATGAACCCTGGTGGGTAGTCACGTCCGGGGTGAGAGGCGACGTTGTTTTGTATGGTCACGTACCGACCAGGGAGTGGCCGGACACACTCAAATCGGTACACGTTATTGCGGCCCAGGTTTGTAGGGCCCTCGCAGACCGGAGAGCCGGACGTGAAGAAGTCCCACTGCCGGACACTGACAAAGGTCATCATATGACGGGCGTTGTAGGGCTTCTCCTCTGAAACAAAATACACAAAACAAATACAAATAACCAAAACAAATAAATGAAACATTAGAAAGTGAGTGAGTCATTATGTTTTTACGCCACTGTACGTGATATTGAAACAATATAAGAAATTGGCTTCACATATTGTACCCATGTGGGGAATCGAACCTGGGCCTTCGGTGTGACAAGCGGACGCTTTAACCACAGGACTAGCTATCTTTTTCTAACATTAGAAAGACTTCAGGCTTCAAATGTTTACCGTATTCGACTTAATAAACGCCCCGCTCTAATAAGCGCCCACGGCGATATTCTCTATATATAGGCCAGTGAACAATCCCAATTAGCACCCTTCCGATTCATCTATGTACACAAGACTTATTTATTCGCGTATAATACGCACTCGTTTTATGCACCTTTAATTATGGGCAATTAAATTCTTGAAAAATATATCTGTCGTACATAAACATTTCAGGCTGTCAGCATAAATCACGAAATTTATTTTTCACCAAAATAATATTCTAATAAGAGCCCCCTATTTCTAAGTTTGAGAACGCCCTGGGCGCTTATTACGTCGACTACGGTACCTTAAATTAGTTGATGTTTAATCATGTATAACTTTAAAAGGTTTATATTCCAGAAACGATGCCCATCTTTAATAAAATTCTATTCATTATCGTTTAAAATATACAAATATTATTATTAGTATACAAAATACAAATGTAAAAAAACACACTTATTTCTCTGTTTCTTTTGAACTAGCGTTTTGTAGACAAGTAGTCAAAACGATGGAATCCTTTCTACACCCCCTCTGTCTTACCACTGATGAAGCCAGTCACAATGTTGAAGGGGGGCACGGGTGGCCCAGTCGTCTAAGGCGCCGCGATCCGCTGTGCAGAGTTGCGTACCTTGGGCACGCCAGAAACCTATGATTGTGGGTTCGAATCCCGGTTCGCCACAATTATGTTTCTAGGTTTGTCAGCACCATACCCGTGCTCGTGGGTTTCACCGAAGTGGTAAACGTCTGAGACCTGCATCACTTCGGGCTTTCCTCCCACATTAAGCTGACACGCCGTGATATAACTGGAATACTGTTAAAAGCGCCGTTAAACCCAACTCACTCACTCACAATGTTTAAGTCAGATGCGAGAAGTCACAGTCATATTACAGGGTTTACCAACCTTCAGCTCTGACTATGACGACTGCCCGCACCATGAAGTGTCTCTGCAGGTCGACCTGAAACCACGGCTCCACCAAACCTGGTTCTGTGGCAAAGGATGCAGGGCCTACAAAGAAACGTCATGTGAATGTATATACTGTTTATAGGGGTTGGCGGGGCGGTCGGGTAGCCTAGTGGTTAAAGCGTTCGCTCGTCACGCCGAAGACCCGGGTTCGATTCCCGACATGGGTACAATGTGTGAAGCCCATTTCTTGTGACCCCCGCCGTGATATTGCTGGAATATTGCTAAAAACGGCGTAAAACCATACTCACTCACTCACTTATAGGTGTTGGCGGGACAAGCAGGAGAATACGTCAGGGGCCTGTCACACTGCTCTCTCACCTTCTGGGTCTGCCAGACAAGCTTTGACTAGAATCAGGTACCAATCACAGTCCATTCCTAAAAGAACGAGAAGACAAAGTCATCGATGTATATATAAATGTGCATAAAGGCATACAAATTATGTCTTCTTATACCAAAAAGGTTAATGCTAAAGCTTGTGAATACACTATGATTGATGATAAACAGAACGATTCCTTCTCTGCTTGAAATGCTTTCAATACCTTCCAAAGAAGTAAATTAGAAATGGTACTTATCTATAGAACCCGTAACCCGGGTTAGAATAGGTCTTCAGCAATTCCTTTATGCCGTGACAAGCGACTATGCTTGTCGTAAGAGGTGACTAACGGGATCGGGTGGTCAGGCCCGCTGACTTGGTTGATGCATGTCATCGTATCCCAATAGAGTGGAGCGATGCTCATGATGTCAATCACTGTATTGTCTGGTCCAGACTCGATTATTTACAGACCGCCGTCATATAACTGGAATATTGCTGAGTGCTGCGTTAAACAACAAACAAACACACAAAACATATCTATAGACAGAGCTTTTCATTTGAAATCAATGTTAAATTCAATATTCTCAAAACTCTTAATCATAATCTAAATTCCTGTTCACCATCAGCAACGCCTCACAACGTCAGGGTACCATGCCACACAATCAACCAAGTCACCAAGCCAGCCCACCCGATCCATTTAGTCGTCTCTCAAAACAAGTACAGGTTGCTAGGGAACCTTTTTCAAACCGGAAGTGAATGAATGGTTAATGAGTCGCTCCTCAAAATGAAACCTTCATTTGAACTCCAACTTGTTATTGCCTAAAACAACTCAAAATCTTTTGTTTTAAAACAAACGAATAGCAAAATGCACCACTTTACCTAGTTTGCATACACAGGTATGTTCCGGAAATGATCACTATACTCACTTCACTTCAACTTGTTGCTTCGAAAACGCAAAAAAGATTTACAAAAGGTCCCAGTTCAGTTCATGCCTGATGTATAGACAAAGTTTCATGAAGAAATATTGAACGGTTTATGAGTTCGGAAACAAAATGTGAAGGAGCCGTTTCTATATCCCGCGCAAAACTTTGTTTGGGCCTTGTATAAAAATAACATTTGGAAAAATGTTATCAAAGCAAAGTGTGTACCTTTGTTTCTTCTCTTATTATCAAATCATTTGAATTCATATGTATAAATAGATGATACAATTATCAATCCAATATACTTATTTAGTTTTGTCGAGTTCAAGATAAAAAACTAAATCATTTACAATTTCATTTCAAATTCTACTAAATACAAGCTGTCCAACTTACTAATCTTGCCATCCAACGCATTTTCTGTGGAATTTCCCAGTGTGGCCTTGGAAGACCTTGCAGCCTTCTTGAAAGCCACATTGGGTAAATCTTCGGAAACATCTGAAATAAACCGTTACGGTATATTTGACTCCCCAGTTACAGTCTTGCCAGGGTACGCTTGTATCCTGTGGGGTGTCATTATACACACAGCCCATTCGGTTGATGTTCTCTGGTGGACAACCCTCCAAGGCATTGTGCTACCAATGTATTAGGTCTTCATAGATAGATACACAGTAGCGGGAACCACATCTCACCAATAACCAATGATGACTACAGCAAGTCAGCGTTGCATAGAAGGGACACACCATTTAATGTTCTGGGAGGCCTAGATTTATAGACAGGATGTTATTTCATCACTGCTTCAAAATACGAATTTTCTCTGCGGAAAAGATGAGCCGAACAATCTAAAAATTCACAACACATATTTTCAGGTTAAAGAAAAAGTCCATTGAACAATTTTCTGTTTGGTAAAACCTGAGGTCAATTGAATTTTCTTCTCCAGTTTTTGTGTAGAATACATGTGTATATTCTTTTTTTCGAAAGAACCCCACCCCCCCCTCCCACCTTTTCTGAATATTAATTCGTCGGTCCCTAACGCCCAGCATTACATTTGCTTACAGGCTGACGTCGCATGGCAGGACAACTACTGAGCGGAGTCAGGCACTAAATACTTATTTTTTCATGCAATTTATATGGATGGCGGTTTGCTATCGGTGGGACAGGACTTGCCTACCCTTTTCGCGAACACCTGGTGTCATCACTGATTTTCAGGGGCCCATTCATATAATTTCCACAGCTATTTGACCTTTACGCCAAATGGAATCTGTTTCGGCAGAATATCCAGGCTGGTTATTTTCTTGCATTGGCAATATATTTTTACACAAATTATACAAGATGATACACGATGACACAAGATGATACAAGATGATACACGATGATACAAGATGATACACGATGATACAAGATGATACAAGATGAAACAAGATGATACAAGATGATACACGATGATACAAGATGATACAAGATGATACAAGATGATACACGATGATACACGATGATACAAGATGAAACGTACCACAAAGGGGCACGGAGACACAGAACGCCATGGTAGTCTTGTGTTTACAGACCAGGAAGCGCCAGTTCCAGGCCGCCTTCCGGCAGTAGTTCTCCTCCAAGTCCCCCATGATGTAGTCGGTGTCGGTGGAGGGCCAGCCGTTGTCGGCCCAGTACTCACACTCGTAGCCCAAGTTGTGGACACTGTGACGACCTCTATAAGAAGACCCTAGGTCCTCAAAGAAGGCACATTCTCTCCGCTCTGAAAACACATTTTAGTCTCCGAGTAAAATTGTCAAGATTGGTTACGTTATTCTGACTGTGCAGACAACTGTTGTTTTAAACAGAAACTGTTTTCTATCATATGCAGATACAAATTGGAGGATGTATGGCATGCGTTTTTAATTGACACGTTCATTATGAAGTCTCATACATTGGTGTAACACTATTGATCACATACTACTGGTCTCATACTATTGATCTCATACTTTTGACCTCACAACTTAGTCTCGTACATTGGTGTCATACAATTGGTGTCGTGCTATTGGCGTCATACCAGTGGTCTCATTCATTGGTGTCATACATTAGTGTCATACCATTGGAATCAAACAATGATGTCATACATTAGTGTCATACCATTCGTATCAAACAATGATGTCATACATTGGTGTCATACATTAGTGTCATACCATTGGTATCAAACAATGGTGTCATACATTAGTGTCATACCATTGGTATCAAACAATGGTGTCATACATTGGTGTCATACCACTGGTATCAAACAATGGTGTCATACATTGTGTCATACCACTTGTATCAAACAATGGTGTCATACATTGTGTCATACCATTGGTCTCATACATTGGTGTCATACCACTGGTATCAAACAGTGGTGTCATACATTGTGTCATACCACTTGTATCAAACAATGGTGTCATACATTGTGTCATACCATTGGTCTCATACATTGGTGTCATACCATTGGTGTCAAACAATGGTGTCATACATTGGTCTTATACCATTGGTATCAAACAATGGTGTCAAACAATGGTGTCATACATAGGTGTCATACCATTGGTCTCATACAGTGGTCTCAAACATTGATGTAATACCATTGATCTTATACATTGGTGTCATACCACTGGTGTAAAACATTGGTGTCATACATAGGTGTCACACTATTGGTGTCATACAATGGTGTCATACATTGGTGTCAAACTATTGGTGTTATACATTAAATTTTGTGTCATGCTATTTGTGTTACACATTGGTGTCATACATTGGTGTCATACCGCTGGTCTCAGTTATTGGTGTCATACCACTGCTGTCATTCATAGGTGTCATACGTTGGTGTATCACTATTGGTGTCACACTATTGGTGTCATACATTGGTGTCATACCATTGGTGTCATACATTGTGTCATACCTTTTGTGTCAAACAATGGTGTCATACATTGTGTCATACTATTGGTCTCATACATTGGTGTCATACCATTGGTGTCAAACAATGGTGTCATACATTGGTCTTATACCATTGGTATCAAACAATGGTGTCATACCATTGGTGTCATACCATTGGAAATATACAATGGTGTCATACATAGGTGTCATACCATTGGTCTCATACAGTGGTGCAAAGATTTATGTAATACCATTGATCTTATACATTGGTGTCATATTGTTGGGCTCATAAAATGGTCTCATGCATTGGTGTTTATAACATGTTTGATTGCACTGCTTGGAACATAATACTACAAACATGAAAGAACCTTCATGATGCTTCCTTTTCGAAAAAAGATTCCTCCTTTTCTATTAAAATGAATAAAGACAGATTCTAGATGTATATCAACATACCATAAGGCTTGTAGAAGCAAAGGCTGAGAGTCAAAGTGTCGTTCTCGTGTGGTTCCAGTTCATCCTGGGACATATTTGTAGAGGGGATGAAGGCAAATGTTTCCTCAAAGACCTCAGTGCCACTCACTGGCTGACAGGGAACCTCGGACTGGGGCTGGGACAAGTAGAACACTACTACACTACCATGTTACCATGCCTGAATTTATTTCAGAAGGTAAGGTGTGATTGGGTTAAACGTCGCGATCAAGATTATTGCGCGCATAGCTACATATGCACGTGTGCGTGTGTGTGTTTGCGTGTGTGCGTGTTTGTGTGTGTGTGTGTGTGTGTGGCTGATTGTACCAGTCGTTTTATAGTGTTATCATGCTATAGATATCATGCAGTTTAACATAGATACACATTATGCTAACATCAATCTCACATTCCTTGTTTTATTCCCTTAATGCCGACCGCCAGGCAGGGTAAGAACAAGTATTTTTTTTAACGTCATTTGGTCGAAACACCGACCTCCGCTCCTGTAGATTTAACCGCGCTAAATTGAATTTGAAACCGAACGTGTAGCGAGGGGTTTCAAATGTTAAATATAGTTGGTTGGTTGGTTTGTTGTTTAACGCCGCACTCAGCAATATTCCAGCTATATGACATCGGCAGTTGCCCCTGGATTTCTGGATTTTTTAAATAAAAAACAATTTGAATCATGAAAGTACAAGTTGGGGACAAATGATACTTGTACAAATATTTGCACCCTCTGACAAAAAAAGTTAACTACGTCCTTGCAAGCATCGATCCACGTCGTCGGGGTACGATGCCACGCTATCAACCAAGTCACTTATCTATTTGGTCGAGTTTCACGACCAGCATTGCTTGGGAGCAGTTCTAACCCGGAATCCCTTCCGAGCAATAACCAGAGACATGGGAATATATTTACGTGCGAAAGCTCCCTGACAGCAATAAAGTACGCTGTTGCTTCGCTCCCTCCAGCAATCGTTATTTGATGGTCAAACTTTCGAATCTACATCTTTGAAACCCCAGCGACGAGCCTGTCGACAGTATCAGCAATTAAATTGTTCAACTCTCACATTTAAGGAAGTTTCTCATTCCAGTGCTAAACACACGTTGCTTACCTTGAGCAGGTAAAATGGAAAGATGGAAGGCAGGGCCATGGTTGAATTTGCATCTTCATCGGACCGGCAACACAAGGTGACCATGACCTCATTTCCATTAAAGGTCATATTTGGTAGTTGACCTTCAATGTCATCATTGATAATCGCATAGTCTCTTAATGTCAAGAAGGATGTGTTGAATTCTGAAAACACAACTTAGTCATATAATGAACATATAATCGACATATTTCTGATATAAGGTGATTGTTCAAAGGGAGTATATATTTAAGTTATAGACGCCAAGTTTACCAAAGAAAATACTTAAACGTTGAGTTTGGGTGATTTTGTTCTTTTCCCGACGTCATAAATATCACAGCTTTTACCTATCTAATCGAGTTTGGATTAACTCCTTCCTTTACAGCAAGCTATTTTTTGTATCGAATGTATAACGTTACACATACGCATACACACCCATTCGATATAGCATTATGTCGTTCAGATATTTGTTATCAGGCAGCTGTTAAGAAGAAAATTACTTTTATCCGTATACGGTAAAAAGTGGCGCAATTGCTGTTTTTTACAGATCACACTGTCTCTTTTTCCTACCTGTTCTACAGTTAATAGAACACCATCAGATGGGAAATTTAATATGCTACATCACCGTGTAATTTTAGGCAGACTCAGTGTCGCGAGAGCGCAATTTCCCCACAACGTTCACTTTTCAGATAGCTCGGCATACAGCGGGTTTAGAAGCCTAATGGGCGACAGCATGAGCAACGTCTTGCGCTGTTACGCAGGCAACAAGCAACGTCACACAACGCAACCACCCCATCACCCTTAGTCGGCTCTTACAAGCATGATGAGCCGAGGACCTATTCTGCCCTGTGGTCACCATGGGTGTCAATACAGCCAACTGCCTACTTCTTCTTTGTTGACAGTTAGTGACGTTTAGGGAATAAATTAAAACTTTGGTAACTCAAAGTCCTGCTGACTATTAGAACATATGCATAATGTTAAAATCAGACAGAAGCGGAGATGTCTAATATGCAACGGCAGAAAGCGTAAATCGGCGATGCATTGAGGTTTTGTCTGTTTTTTAACACCGCACTCAGCAATATTCCAGCTACATGTCTGTAAATAATCGAGTCTGGACCAGACCATCCAATGATTGATATCATGAGCATCGATCTCCGCAATTGGGATACGATGACATGCATCAACCAAGTCAGCCGAGCCTGACCACCCGATCCCTTTAGTCGCCTCTTACGACATTCATAGTCGCCTTTTACGGCAAGAATTGGTTGCTGAAGACCTATTCTACTCCGGATCTTCACGGTTTGGAATGCATTGAGGGAACTGGTACACTAACTAATCGCTTATCATGTCAAAAGAGATAACACTAAATATACAACACGGGTACACCTTTACCTGATGGGCAGCCAGCGTGACCTTGAACGATACAGTAATGACCTTGTGGCCAAATATTTGATGAAGCAGTTCTGTTTTCTGTGACATTCAGAAATTTGTCATCTTCAGTGTCAAAGTCATTGGCTCTCATGCAAAAGTTCAGTTGGATTGTATGCAGATGATATGGTCCAAGCAGATGTAGGCTATCTGACCAATCGTGGTAGGCTGTCCTTGACCCTGTAGAGGTCAAATTGATGTAACCTGTCTGCCATCCATACTCAGATGTTTCAGGACAGCCATAGACGGTAGACAGTAGACCGTAGTTCCCTCTCGGCCACGAGGACACTTTTCTTTCTGGAAGAAGAGTGAGTGACTGAGTTACAATTAAGCCCATCCGTGGTGTATATGACAGAACGTTTAAGCGGATAGCGGAATGTCTGTGGCTGGACACTGAAAGACGTTAAAAGATGGCCGTTGTTGTTCGCTGCCTGGTGTTCGGCATTAAGGGGAAAAAACACACACACGCACACACGCACATACACACACACACGTGTACATGTGAAATAATATTAAACCCCATTCCATCTCAGCGCTTGTAACAGTTCAATAATGCGTTTCCTGATGACCTGAAAAAGTTCAATTTTCAAATCAAAAGCTGCGCCAAACGTGAAAAATATCAGTTAAGTAAGTCACGCGATTAGATAAAACATGTTATGGCACAAGATAAGCCAAATACCCGCCATATGTTCAATGTTTGATTTAACGCCGCTTTGAATTGTTACAGGATTTCAGTTACATCACGGAGTGTCAGCTTATTTCAGGAAAGCCCGAATTGACGTATGTTTTAAACATTTATGGATTTGGTGAAACCCACGTTACAAACTAGAAATCTAGTTAGGGCAAACAGAACGGAAGTCTTTTAGGGCCTGCTCTTTCCTTGAAATCCCAAGATGCTCTGTTGAAATTTCAAGGTGCTTAATTGAAATTTCAAGATATATTAGTTGAAATTTATGGAAGCCATTTGTGTTTGTTTCTTTTCTTGGAATTTCAAGATACTAAGTTAAAATTTCAAGATGATATGTTGACATTTTAAGATACTAAGTTGAAATTTCAAGATAATGATCTTGTAAATTCAAAATAATAAGTTGAAATCATAAGATCATAACTTAAAATTTCAACATAGCATCTTGAAATTTCAATTTAGTATTTTGAAATTCAATAAAGCATTTTAAAAAATAAAAAGAAATAAATTTAAATTTCAAGAAAAAAACAACAAACCAAAACAACAAATGACCTAAACACGCCTGAAGGGCATAACTCTGCACAGCCAATTGCAGCAACTTAGACGGTTTGTCCACCTGTACTCCCGGGACTACATAAAAATCGCTAATTATCAGTCCTAATAAATCCATGCTTGGGAAGCATCTCGCATTTGAAACAGTCCATGTGCTTACGGTTATCAGTTGAAACAAATTTACATCCCCTTACCAGAAACACGGTCACTCTGAGCAAGGAAGGCCATCACAAGAAGCAGGATCACACGGAGCGCCATGTTGCAGGACATCGCGAACACTATTGGAACATATCAAGGATACAGATTTGAATTATCCGCTGAACGCAGCTGTGGGATCACATCAGTCGCAGCAGCTGAGAGCACAACCTAACCTTACTGACACGTGTCTGATGTGACAATAGAGAAGACGGAATATTTGTGAGAAACAAATCCACCATCAAACACTGTTTGGACTCCCAGTAATCTTATCAGTGTTAATCTTATATATTTGTTATGATAACTAATGCATGCGCCTTGCTAAAATAACGCTCCAACAACGGACGGCAACAATAACACAGGGACAAGAGAAGTTATGACATATGATGCTTACACTCAGGGTATTTATTTTCTGATGGGGCCAATAATAAAAGGTAAATTGATGCCATTATAAAAAAGGAAACAGAAGTAACTAGGCGATTGAGACGTATAAAAACAGAGCACATGATCACAATATCGTTACTGTTATTGCAAAACCAACTATTTTTAAAGGCAATTTTCGTTGATTAGAAAGTTACAAGATATTCAGTTCATTTTCGCTATTTGCTCCATCGTGAATATATGGGAATAAGGCTAATGAATTGATGCGTTATGCATGACTGTTGTTGCAGCATCCCAGGAAGGGATGCTTTGTTTCTATAACCCAATGTGACACTAAACATTCATAAAAGAGGTGTTATTATTGGCCTTTGTAGCCTGAGATTTTAAAAGCGAAAATACGCTGATGTGAAAAATGAGCTTTACACCTAGTTACATCGCTGACTATGGCACGATAAGTCGCGTCATTAGAAACTGTGGCTGGCCTTTTTACTTAAAATAAATAATGTAAATAAAATAAAATTCATATTCCTAATTCTGTTTCCAAATGAACATATAATTCATAAGAAAGAACGATTTACAAGGGATTCCTTTTCAGTTTCCTTAAGATTCGGGGCAGGTTGGTCAGTTTTGCAAGTATAAATAAAGTCTGTCTTAACATTGAGGCAGTGTCCGTTACTTGTCGGAAGGCATCGGTTTTAGCAAAACCCATAATCAAATCCAACCATTAAACGTTTATAAACACTGCGACAATAGAACAGCATAACCATATCCTACCTTTGTTGTTGTACTGTTGATGATTGATCTGCACTGGTCACTCTGACGGTAGCACTGTCAATGTCCGTATTTCAGCGACACAACAGCAGCGACACAACAGCAGCGACCGGTGCATGGTAAAATAGACACAATTCTATGGCAACAACAGACAGTGTATGGTACAATAGTCACAATTCTATGGCAACAACAGACAGTGTATGGTACAATAGATACAATTCTATGGTAACAACAGCCAGTATATGGTACACTAGACACAATTCTACAGTAATATCAGCCAGTGTATGGTACAATAGACACAATTCTATGGTAACAACAGCCAGTATATGGTACAATAGACACAATTCTACAGCAACAATAGCCATTGTATAGTACAATAGACATAAATGTACATCCATCATCTGTTTTAAACCATGTGAGACAAAGGAATCGTTTTTTATTATAACAAGTTTAACGTTAAGCAAAAAAGCAGAAAAAAGATAAATAAATATATTCACATGCAGAAAGCAAAACTTCAAAACAATGACAAAGATGGACAAATTTACGAGGGAACACCATAGATGACGTCATAGTTTACGACGGGGACTTCAACAGTCAGGAATTGATACTTCAGCTCAAAACCGCGCCCCTCTTCATCGGAGTTGGAATAAAATTCTACATCAAGCATATGCCAGCTTGACAGGACATCACTGATTGGCCGCTTGGTCTTACAGAAGCGACCAATCAGATTTTTTACAAGCTCATAGTCGTAATCATAGAGAGCCAAGTAGTCGTTGACACAGTTGTCGTTGCCACCGATGACGTCGAGTTGGAGGAAGGAGATGCGAATGTATTGGCTCCAGGCTCCGCGGATCCCCCAATGGCAAGTGGAGAAGACGCTGTATGTGTTGGGGAAGAAGGGGGAGCTGAGGTAGCCACAGCCGGCGGTGCAGGAGTCATCCTTCGAGCAGAAGCCATTGCCGCTATAGCCGCAACTGCCACAGTCTGCAATGGTCAAATGCATGACTTGACATGTTGTATGTGAGTCACTTGGGTTTAACGCCGCTTTTAACAGTATTCCAGTTATTTCGCGGCGTGTCGGCTTAATGTGGGAGGAAAGCCCGAAGTGATGCACGTCACAGACGTTTACCATTTCGGTGAAACCCACGAGCACGGGTGTGGTGCTGACAAACCTAGAAACATAATCGGGGAGAACCTGGATTCGTACCCACAATCATAGGTTTCTGGCGAGCGGAAGGGACGCAAGTCTGCACAGCGAATTGCGGCGCCTTAGACGACTGGGCCACCCGTGCCCCTCTGACATGTTGTAGATATTGAAATCTTGGAATAGCTATAGATGGTTAATCGGTCAAGATGACCTTGTCTAGTTAACTTTATGTAAAAATAAATCAGTTCAATGAAGACTTGGGTAAGAAGCAACATGACCCTTACCATGTTTGGAATGTTAAAATATAATGATTTTAAAAGATAAGATATCTAAGCTACCCATCAGCAGTTGTGTAATTATGCATTGTTTTCTTTTTGATTTAAAAAAGTTTTAAATCAAATTATATTTCTAAAATAAAACCATGTAGCAGTGTTCTTGGAATATTGACAAAGCGTAGTACATTATTGTCAGAACAATAACAGCTGTGTACGTCACGTCCGTTGTAATACAAATGTAACTATGGGCCGATTGCCTACCCTCACGAAATAAACCGAATTGATTGACTAAGCGGCAGCAGAGTTAACTTTTTTATATACAATCTCTAACTTAAGATATTTCCAATTGAAAATCAAACATGAAATCGACTTAGATGTTTGGTGTTTTTTGCCACTCATTTTAAATCAAAACGTTCTTGAAATCATTAAGATGATGCACCGTTGATCCCATACTGAAACGGCCAAGCTGCATGTTTTGTAAACAATTGAGTCTTTTTGGGTTTGGGGATTCCAGGAACAAATATATATGTTAATTAGGATACATGTTGACGATAAGAACAGGATGATGGTGAATGAATGTTCATGTATGCCTGTTAAAAGAAAGATCATTCTCAACGGTGGAGATATATATTTGATTGCGTCCCGAGTTCTGTTTTCATTCTCCTTACTGTTCTAGTGGTCATTGCTGATCGTATGCACCAAGCCGACACACTGATGAAGCATTAAAGCATCAATCGATGATGTCAGAGGCGGATCCTAGATTGTATAGAACGGGGATCAAATATTTAAGTTTGTACCTGAGTGGGGCATTTTGTATTTGCTCTTTTCATGGTGTACCATATATGGAATAGAACTTGGGACATACAAAGACCAATCTTCCCGAAGCAAAGGGTGTTAACGGGCTCGATCCAGGCTCGATCGTAGCACTACCGGTGGCTATTACGAGTTATGTCCCTTCCATGTCCCTCCTATTGACCAATCAGATTCCACCTCTCATATTATTTGCAATTGCTTTAAACAAAATGGCGTTGCTCAGTCTAGGCGATTTGATCGACAATCAATTGCAGAATCTGTTGTCATAAGACGGGCCTTACCTCGCGAAGTGCATCAAATCAATAGAACACCTTAATAAAAACAAGAACATACTTTACAAATCCTTCAGTCGACCGAAATCTGCACGTTGTTTACGAGCCGGGAGTCTAGTTCGTAACGTGATTTTGATTGGACTATGCATAGTCTCGTTAGTCCAGGCAAAATGTAACACCGGAATTCCAGCCTAGTTCGACTTTTGTAATGAGTTAACGAACTTGCCTCGGGAAGATGAGAAAGGCCCTAAACAATAAACTACACATCCTCAGCCCTACATGTACCTGTGAGAGATACATTGATGAGAAACCCTGATCGGAAAGGTGCCTGGGACAGCCTCATGCAGGATCTAAGCACAATGTCAACTTTGTTGCCAAGGGCAATGACCTTTGACCCACGGTAGTCTCTGAAGTTGGACCCCGTTACCATCACGAGTTGTTTAGATGTTGACACATCTTTGACGGTGATACTGTCCTCACAGTGTGCACTCAGTGCCTTGTAGAAGCCGATCTGTAACCACATTGCATGTAATAAATTCAGTAGTGTATGGAGACCACAGATCCGTATATAAGAAATGTAATTAATGTATTATATGCTTGTTGTTTAACTCTGAACTCAGCAATATTCCAGTTATATGACGGCGGTCTGAAAACAATCGAGTTTGGACCAGGGAATCCAGTGATTGACATCATGATCATCGATCAACGCAGTTGGGATACGATGACATGCATCAACCAAGTCAGCGAGCCTGACCACCCGATCTGCAATATTGGTGAGTGCGACGTTGAACAACTAACAAAAAAATGTAGAAATTCTTGTATCGCGACGTGCTAAGATCGGTGCGGACCATCATGCAAGACGAATGCCAGTATCGCCAATATCTTGGACAATCCCAGCAGTACCAAATAAAAACCCCAGTATATTCTTATGGAGAGGTTGTCGGATCTTTTTCTCAGAGAGAGGCATCGTATCGAAGTAAAGCTTTGATTTTAATGACTTTGAGTACTCTTACATTTAGAAGCACTCACCATGCGAGCCGTCTCCATCTGTGGCAGCGCAACATCCAGGAAGTCCAGTCTAATGAAGGTGCCCTCTGGGAAGCGGATCTTCCACACACAGTGCAGCCCTTCCCCATAGTACATAGGGAAGTGGGGGGAAGATACTTCCCTGGGGGTGTCTACCTCTTTATCACAGGCATCAATATCGCGAATATCTGCAACATCCATTACTGATGTCTGAAGCTGGGTTCGAACACTGTATTGGTAGCTCAATGGACAATGCAGAGAGACAATCTCTCTCTCTCTCTCTCTGTGCGTGAGTGTTATGTTCGTGGGCAGTGGTTGGTATAGAGGGGCTGTGTGTGTGTTGTGTGGGGGTTGTGCGTCTGTAGTTCCGTGTTTGTGGGTTATGGTAGTGTCTTATACACGCATGTATACATTCCAATAACGATCACATCTTACACGGTACCCATTCACTTCTGGGGAACAGAGGCCTATTTTGAAACAGAATCCCTTTATCTCATCCAGCGTGCTTAACTGGGCCTGACTTTATTACCTGTAAGCCGTGAACAGGGTCACATATCACCATATACCAATACAAATATATGTGTCGATCATTTTAAGTAAGGGCCACGAAATCCAAAGGATTTTCAAAGAACCATAACAGGACACGACAACCCGTTATATGTCATAGTTTACAGTTATCGTTGGTGCGATGGTGTACCCACACACACACTCACTCTCCCATCATCAACCCAACCACTCACCCACCCAACCACTCACTACCTGTGGGGCGGTGGAATAGCCTTGTGGTTAAAGCGTCAATTCGTCACGCCGAAGATCCGGGTTCGATTCCCCAGATGTGTACAATGTGTGTGGCCCATTTTCCGGTGTACCCCGCCGGGATATTGCTGTACTATTGCTAAAAGCGGCGTAAAACCACACTCACTCACTCACTCAGTACAGTCCTCGTGATCCCCATGTTCACTGACCGTCAACACACATAGGCTGTCCATATATGCGACTGGCCTTGTCGACTCTGTTCCAGGACCTGTGGTAGCTGTAGGTGTATCGAGACGCCCCCGGGATGAGGTTACACCTCCGCCAGTCGCTGCGGTACATGAACGACCTGCATCCTGAACCTCGGGAGAGACAGATACCCTCGCATCTCCCCAACGTGAGGGTGTTCTCGACCTTGTACTCATCACCCACGATGTTCGCGAAAAGTTCGTGTCTCCCCATCAGTTGCAGGCCGAGACGGGTCGAGTCGTCACTACAGGACAGGTCAAAGGTAACTGGAAAAGGATTAAGTAAATGAGTGAGTGAGTGATTTAGGTACATCGCTCACTCACGCTTTGAAACGAATTTCAGTTTCAGGAAATGACCTCTGACTTCTAATGACTGGAATAAATTTTCCAGTGACCACCAAGAGAACCTCCCTGGTCTCCAGGACGTCCTCCACAACCAGAACGTCCTCACAGTCGGCGTTCATGGCCTCGTATACTCCAACATGTTGGTAACGCAGATAGAGCCACATTTTTGGTAAGAGTGTTTTGGCTTAACGCCGTTTTGAACTATTTTAGTTATATCACAATAGAATACTGTTCTTTTGTTTGTTTGTTTGTTGTTTAACGCCGCACTCAGCAATGACGGCCCGTTAATAATCGAGTCTGGACCAGACAATCCAGTGATTGACATCATGAGTCAATCCACGAAATTGGGATCAATGACATGCATCAACCAAGTCAGCGAGCCTGACCACCCGATCCCAATAGTCGCCTTTTACGACAAGCATAGTCGCCTTTTACGACATGCATGGGTTGCTGAAGACCTATTCTACCCCGGATCTTCAAGGGTCGAATGCTGTTCTGTTAGTCCAAAGTACAATATTGACCCACGTCAGTGTCTAGACTCTTTTGGTGGCGGTCGGGTAGCCTAGTGGTTAAAGCGTTCGCTCGTCACGCCGAGGACCCGGGTTCGAATCCTGACATGGGTATAATGTGTGGAGCCCATTTCTGGTGTCCCCCGCCGTGATATTGATTGAATATTGCTAAAAGCGGCGTAAAACCAAACTCACTCACTCACTAGACTCTTTTGTATCCATATCTCTAATTTTCGTTAACAGATAAACACACAAGTGTGGGTCAACGATGATCAGTTTCACATTGAATTAGCTTCACCCAAATATTGTGTAAGTATCGTGAAAACATTTTCCTTGTAAACACTTTTCAATGGGAATAATTCCCCTCGAGAAAAATAGTACAAAGAAACAATATAACTACAGAAACAGATATTCCTTGACATTTCTGCGACTTGAATTCAATTAACTTTGGATGACAAACCGTCAGGGCCAAATCCGTTTATAACTCACCGTGTCTGGGGCAGCCGATGACCTCCATCTTGATACAAGGCACGCCGTGCACGTGCAGCCTGACATATCGCGTGAAGATGGACTGAACAAACAGGAAGCGTTGAGGGAACTCCGCACCCAGATACCGGTCTATTACAAACACCTGCAACAGACACAGCGTCACAGAATCGCAAATTCTGTCTGCTGTTCAGGGGCGCCTTGGACTACTTTTCGAAAAGATTCAGGAAAAAAACAGGGAAATTTTGTCTCAATTGTTACAATCACAGATGACTGGTGGACCTGTAAGATCGATGTGCTGAAACCAGAGACCATAAAATATGCGCTCTGATGAATCAAAATAGTATTGCGAAAAAATGTTTTTATTTGGCCCTTAGGCAGATAAAATAGGTCTTGATGCACTGACAGACCCGTGAAGATCCGGGGTAGAATAGGTCTTCAGTAACCCATGCTTGCAGCAAAAGGTGACTATGCTTGTCGTAAAAAAGAGACGAACGGGATCGGGTGGTCAGGCTCACTGACTTGGTTGATGCATGTCATCGTATCCCAATTTCGTGGATCGATGCTAATGATGTCCATCACTGGAGTGTCTGGTCCAGACTCGATTATTAACATACCGCCGTCATACAGCTTGAATATTGCTGAGTGCGACGTTAAACAAGAAACAAACAAACAAACAAATTATGCACTGACGAATATTCTCCAACAATAAATGCCGGTCGCCTTCTCCCGCAGAACTAGTTGAACTTAAGGGCTGGACTAGCTTCACATCCTAACTAAGTACCTTCACTTGGTCCAGTCCGTCCCTGTAGGGGGTGAGGTTGCTGATGTCCATGCCGTAAAGGACGGTGAAGCTGCTGGCGAGTGTACGCACGACGCCATCCATCCAGCCCTGGACGTCTAACCCCTGGACCTCCATAGGGGTCAGGAGGTCAACCTGAATAACACCATCATCTTGTTCGCCGAGAAACCGATGGATAAGGTTCTTAACGAGCAAGTCAAGGGGAAGAAAGCTTGCTACAACGCCCCCCCCCCCCCCGCCCTTGTTGACATTTAACCACATGGTTATTCTGCTGGATATGTATGTGTTAAACATTCATGTTGGTTCATCATGAACAGAGTTATTATCCACTATGGTGCTGACGGGGTATGACAGGGTTCGTTGGTTGGGTTCTCACTCACTCACCCAATCACCCAACTCACTAAGTCACCCATAAACCAGTCCTCTCACTCACTCACTCACTCACTCACTCACTCACTCACCCAATCACCCAACTCACTAAGTCACCCATAAACCAGTCCTCTCACTCACTCACTCACACACTCATAAATTCACTTGTTCACTCAATCACCCAAACAACCACCAATTTACCCACCTAAACACCCACCCACCCACCCACTCATTCACTCACTGACTCACGCACAAAGTCAACCACACAACCACCCACCCATTCGACCACCATCCCACCCACCCACTCACTCGCACACCCAAACACCCACCCACTCACTCACTTACTCATCACCAACCCAACCACTCACCAAGTCACACACCCAGGAAAACAATCGCTCACTCACTCACTCACACACTCACAACCTGTAGGGGCTGTTGGGTAGCCTAACGTTTAAAGTGTTCGCTCGTCACGCCGAAGATCCTGGTTCGATTCCCCACATGGTTACAATGTGTGAGGGGGCACGGGTGGCCCAGTCGTCTAAGGCGCCACGATTATGTTTCTAGGTTTGCAAGTACCATACCCGTGATCGTGGGTTTCACCGAAACCTCACTACAATGTGTGAAGCCAATGTTTATCTCCCCCGCCGTGATATTGCTGGAATATTGCTAAAAGCGGCGTAAAACAATACTCACTCACCCCCTACCTGTATGTAAGGGTCACGGTCCCCGGTAGAATCTGCACACCAGCCGTGGTTGCGGTTGAGGCGGACGTGGTAGGGGTAGATCTCACTCCCGGACACCGAGGACGAGGTCACCTGGAAGTCACGGATCAGACCCGAGGTCAGTCCCAGAGGGAGACCGCACTTGACCACTGTCCAATAAAACAGAACCGATTATTGTATCAGTGACTTGTCACGCGAGAGGGAGTGGGGTTCTACGAGAAACTTAGTATCTAATCTGTATCCCATAACACGAAGCGCGAACTTAAAACCAACTTCAGGAATATATTTGTTTGTTGTTTAACGCCGCACTCAGAGATATTACAGCGATATGACGAAAGTGTGTAAATAATCGAGTCTGGACCAGACAATCCAGTGATTCCTGTCATGAGAATCGATCCACACAACTGGGATACGATGACATGCATCAACCAAATCAGCGAGCCTGACCACCCGATCCCGTTAGTTGCCTATAATGACAAGCAGTCGCCTTTCACGGCAGGCATGGGATGCTGAAGACCTATTCTAACCCGCATCTTCAGGGATGACTTCAGGATTATAAGCCCAAATACAGTTGGATGTTCCAAAAATTGACAATATACACATTAAACTCTAACGCAGTTAAAATAACACTGTCAATGGAAATTTCATTAAATGGCGAATTCCAAATATTTCAGGATTTCTTGGAATACTAATATATATATATATACCCAAAAGTAGTAAGTGAGCATGGTTTTCGAAGCTTTTTGCCATATTTCAGCAAGATGACGGCGGGGGACACCAGAAATGGGCTTCACACATTGTACCCATGTGGGGAATCGAACCCGGGTCTTCGGCGTGACGAGCTAACGCGTTAACCACTAGGCTACCTCACTGCCCAAATACCCAGCAGTAACTGAAGCAGATGTATTAATGTTTTGGGCCTGGTTAAAGCATTCGCCCGTTCCGGGTTCGGTTACCCAAACGGGTACAATTTCTGCAGAGCCGCGATAATGCTGGAATAGTGTAATTATCGGCGTAAAACCCACTCACGCCAAGCGGCTTGTACGAAATCAAGACTGGACAAGACAAATTGAAAAACAACAACTTATGACCAATCGAATGTCAATGACACAAATAGCCTGTCTCATTGTCACTGAACAATATCATTTTCGTCTTTATATGAAGCAAGTCTAGATTTGCCACGGGTTCAGTGTCTGAAAGTCCCATCACTATGGCTCCTTTTCAATTTGAAAGTAGCAGCTTGTATCTAAATAATTAAGCGACCAAAATGATATATTTTCTGACACTAAGTATTAGTATATCACACATATTCAATTTAGTGATTGTAATCGCCAACAACCCTTTCCAGTCGGCACTGTAGGTAACTGAGGGTAGCTGTGGCTAGCTGAGATTGTATTTGGTTCTGGAATAATATTTACCCCAAGCTCTGACTTCAACCTCCGCTAGTTCAAACAGCTTGTTGCGGTCGTGTGCTATGGCTGGGTGAGAGCCCATGTTGTTCTGGATGGTCACGTACTGACCAGTTATTGGCCGGACACACTGGAAGCGAAAGGTGGGTACACGGCCCGGGTTGAGGGGGCCCTCGCAGACATTCGCCCCGTGCGTGAGGAAATCCCACTGTCGTCTGGCCACACTGACCGTCACGCGCTTCGTGTGGTAGGGCTCCGCGTCTAAAAGTGACAGAAACAGGTTTCTGTACTAAAGGGTATACATTCTTTTCATAGACTCGCAACATTCATTAAGGGGTCCATTTCATAATTTGGTGTGGTGTGGTGTGGTGTGTTATGTGTGTGGTGTGGTGTGTGTGGTGTGTGGTGGTGTGGTGTGGTGTATGTGTGTGTTGTGTTGAAGTGTGGTGTATATGTGTGGTGGGCTGTGCTGTGGTGCGGTGCGGTGCGGTGCGGTGCGGTGCGGTGCGGTGCGGTGCGGTGCGGTGTGGTGTGTGTGGTGTGGTGTATGTGCGTGGTGTGGTATGGTGTGGTGTGGTGTATGTGTGCGGTGCGGTGCGGTGCGGTGCAGTGTGGTGTGGTGTGTGAGGTGGTGTGGTGTGGTGTATGTGTGTGGTGTGGTATGGTGTGGTGTGGTGTATGTGTGTGGTGTGGTATGGTGTGGTGTGGTGTATGTGTGTGGCGTGGTATGGTGTGGTGTGGAGTGGTGTGGTGTGGTGTGGTGTGGTGTGGTGTGGTGTCTGTGTGCGGTGCGGTGCGGTGCGGTGCGGTGTGGTGTGGTGTGGTGTGGTGTGGTGTGGTGTGGTGTGGTGTATGTGTGCGGTGCGGTGCGGTGCGGTGCGGTGCGGTTCGGTTCGGTGCGGTGCGGTGCGGTGCGGTGCGGTGTGTGTGGTTGTGTGGTGTGGTGTATGTGTGTGGTGTGGTATGGTGTGGTGTATGTGTGCGGTGCGGTGCGGTGCGGTGCGGTGCGGTGCGGTGCGGTGCGGAGTGGTGTGGTGTGGTGTGGGTGCGGTGCGGTGCGGTGCGGTGCGTGTGGTGTATGTGTGTGGAATGGTGCGGTGCGGTGCGGCGCGGTGCGGTGCGGTGTATGTGTGTGGTGTGGTGTGGTGTGGTGTGGTGTGGTGTGGAGTGGTGTATGGGTGTGGAATGGTGCGGTGTGGTGTGGTGTGGTGTGGTGTGGTGTGGTGCGGTGCGGTGCGGTGCGGTTCGGTGCGGTGCGGTGTGATGCGCTGACTGCAAATGTATCTTGTCCTTGAAAGTACACAAATACAAATGGTTTACATGGTATACTTTCATTTCTGAATATGTCTCAATTTTGCTGAGATTTTGTTTAGCTGTCACTATTTTATAATAGTTTTACAGTATAAGTATTTTGACAAATGTAGACCTGCTTTGGGGGTGCCCACAGATCTTCACGCTGAGGGGTATCGTTTGGAGTAAAACATCTTATTACAATGATATTGGTTCGGTACCAGTGAATTGATTGGGTGATTCGTTGTTCAGGGGTCAGAAAGTATGTCAGTAGTATTACCACTGTTACACATTCAGGGTTGATGTCGCCATGTCCTACCGTGGAATCTGTGTATGATCACAGCATGCACTTCAAAGTAACGCTCAAGGTCAATCTGCAACCATGGCTCTAAAATCTGTTGGTTGGCGTAGAAAGTAACTGAAAGAATAAAACAACAATGGACCAGCCGATCGACCACCCGATCACTCAATCAATCAATCAATCAATCAATCAATAACGTAGTATACACAATTTGTTTGTCGACATTTATACCATAGATTTACATACATAAACTTACAAAGAAGCATTGCTCGACATATTTTTAACGGATACTATCGACAGTGTTAGCATAAAAGAAGGCATTGCTCCTCCATTTATTTTCTAGCCATTCCAACATTAATGAGAAGTGCCTCGAATCCAGGCTATTACAATACGAAATGTACTATGTTACTGTGTATCTGTAAGGCAGCGTTCTGCACACATGTGAGACTACTGCTGATCATAAAAGTGGCATTGACTTGAAACCGTAATATATGCTGTCCACTTTTGTAATTACTTATCGTTTGATGTTTCAATGTGACGACATGAATATATTGATTTAGAACCCGCACTGGTCAATCCAAGCGTTACTTATAGGCATCCATACATTGGGAGTAACTAGATACTATAAACATGATCATTAATGAGCACCACCTGAATAAAATCCAATTCCACAAAATAATGTCAAAACCTGATCTGAACACCAATTACCTTGGCCTCCAAGAAGAGCTGGGCCCACTTGCACAACGCGATCTTAGCGCTAAGACTAGTGTAAGCCTTTGTAAAAGTATGGGAGTTACCATCATCTAAGCGCTAAGATCGTTTGTGCAAGTGGGCCCTGGAGACTCTCCAGCCCCAAACCTGCATGAACTGACCCAGTACTGCACCAGGAATGGCAGAGGTTCCCAATGCTGAAAATCGCCTGATCAGCAGCATAAGGAGACTCCTCGTGAACGTAATCGTTGAGAAGGATGGATACTCCAGATAATGATTGCAGGGTCAGTGGTGATTCCTAGGTTGACGATGATGCACGTTTTCAGACTTTGCATAACGCCAATAAATCGGCGCTGAATGCTGGTGTCAGCTTCATTACACCAGGCGTTGTTTGTCAGTTTACTACACTTTGGCCGTGTTTCCAACAATGAATCACACCAGTCATTTACTAATGTAGCACATATCCAAAAAGTGGCAAGTGCTTCATTAATGCTCATGTGTATATATTCATGTACCATGTGGCTTATAAAACAACAGGGGAGGACGGGTAGCCTTGTGGTTAAAACGTTCGCTCGTCACGCCGAGGATCCGGGTTGGATTCCCGACATGGTACAATGTGTGAAGCCCATTTCTGGCGCCATAATGCTAAAAGTGGCGTAAACCCAAACTCACCCACTCACTCATTATATAACAACATCTTTCAGAGTCAGTGATCGATATTGTCGGGGTCGGGGTACGACGACATTCCATCAATGAAGTCATCGAGTCTGACCACCTGATCCTTTGAGTCGAATTCTGGGGACCAACATAGGTTACTGGGCTCCCGGAATCGACCCTTGAAGATCCGGGGTATAATAGGTCTTCAGCAACCCATGCTTGCCGTAAGATATCGACGATGCTTAAGTCGCGACTAACGGTATCGGGTGGTCAGGTTCGCTGTCTTGGTTGATGCATGGCATCGTATCCCAATTGCGGCGATAGATGCTCATGATATCAATCACTGGGTTGTCTGGTCTAGACTCGATTATTTACAGACCGCCGTTATATAGCTGGAATATTGCTGAGGGCGGCGTTAAACAACAAACAAACAAACAAATCTAACCCGAATCCCAACGGGTTCGGATTTCAGAAATTTAAATTAGTAAGTTAAAGTAAAATAAAAAAAATGTTAATAATATAATGGATGATTGTGAATTATTCTATGTAGATCTGTTGATTACCGAGGTCCTGATCCACGGCTTGAAAGGCTGGGTACAAGTGCTCGTCATGGTCGGCCCTCACCAGTCTGTGTGCAGCCACGTCCGGCGGGTCAGCGCTCACGTCTAGTCACAGAGAATGGGGCAGTCCACATATTTACCATTGCATCAATACAGGCGATAAGTACATATTCATCCCCATTAGTTCATAGTAATTGTGACGCATTGTTAATACAACATAATTATGATGAGAAGTGTCTCTCAAACCGTGCCTTGTTGTACAGTGTATATATGAATAGTACGTGACGGCGAGAAAAGGGTATATGTGAATAGTGCACGACGGCGAATGAACGGTAAATGTGAATAGTACATGTACATGGCCGCGAACACAGGGTAAAAATGAATAACGCATTTTTATCGAGTTATGGATATTTATGAATAGTGTATGACGGCGAGTTATGGGTTTTTTATGAATAGTGTATGACGGCGAGTTAAGGGTATTTATGAATAATGCATGGCGGCGAATTAAGGGTATTTATGAATAGTGCATGATAGCGAGTTAAGGGTATTTATGAATAGTGCAAGACGGCGAATTAAGGGTATTTATGAATAGTGCATGATAGCGTGTTAAGGGTAAATATGAATAGTGCATGGCGGCGAGTTATGGGTAGATATGAATAGTGCATGATAGCGAGTACAGGGTATTTATGAATAGTGTATGGCGGCGAGTTAAGGGTATTTATGAATAGTGCATGATAGCGAGTATAGGGTATTTATGAATAGAGCATGGCGGCGAGTTATGGGTAAATATGAATAGTGCATGGCGGCAAGTACAGGGTATATATGAATTGTGCCTGATGGTAAATATACAGATTAATGGAGTACTGACCACACTTATCAATGAAGCAATAGAGGAGGCGGTTGTTGTTATAGCAGGATGGCTCTTCCCAGTTGGCCATGCCCTTCCGGCAGTAGTTGTCCTCCAGGTCCGAGATCAGGTACTTCCGGTCATTATGCGGCCATCCGACCTCGGCCCACGTGGCGCACGGCGACCCCGGCGCCCACTCTGACCGGCGACCTCGGTACGAAGCTCCTCCATCCTCGGCGAACACACACTCCTGTCGGTCTGAAAGACAAATCATTGATGCTGCAACAGTAACCGCTCTGTATTTAGTGACTGAGTGAGTGAGTATGGGTTTACGCCGCTTTTAACAATATTCCAGCAATATCAGGGTGGGAGACACCCAAAATGGGCTTCACGCATTGTAGCCATATGGGGAATCGAATTTGTCATTGGGATCCATATGGTCAACAGATCGGTAGGTCCCGCCCCATGATCCAACCTCACTGCCCCTCACCGCCTAACCGCTCCCCGCCCCTCCCTAATAACCGCACCCACCTCACCCTACAAAGACATACATATTGTATGGTTTTAGTGCATGAGGTGACTACACCTTATGAGCATAGGCAATGGAAGATCGGCAACGAAGACCTTATTTCAAAGATTTAACATAGCTATTTGTTTCATTGCCTAATTCATAACTTTGAAACCTGTAATATTCACTGCGGAGATATAATATTCAGTGTAATGTCTTGTGAACACTTAACGTCAACGGAATCAAGTCTTAAGGAAGAGTAACACCAGCTTTGAACTGTCCGGCGGCATTCTCACTAATTGTATCTTACTGAATATACAAGATCGAACACTGATTAATACCATGTATGTTGTATCTTTCTAGCAATGGAAACTCAGCTTACCATACGGCGTATAGAAGCAGAGGTTGAGAGCAAACGTATCCGGGTCTCCCTGGGACTCGGGGACATTCTCCAACACCCACTTCATGCTTCGGTTCCGCGTGACGGTAAATACCTCCTCTACTAGCTCCGTTCCCTGGACTCGCTGGCAAACCTGGTCATACCGGGGCTGAAACAGTGAGTGAGTGAGTTGGTGGTTGGTTGGGTGAGTGAATGAGTGAGTTAGTGGGTTTGTGGGTGGGTGAGTGAGTGAGTGAGTGGGTGGGCGTATGAGCGTGTGAGTGAGTGCGCAAGTGAGTGAGTTGGTGGTTGGTTGGGTGAGTGAATGAGTGAGTTGGTGGGTTGGTGGGTGGGTGAGTGAGTGTGTGAGTGAGTGAGTGGGTGGGTGTGTTGGGTGGTTGGATGGGTGAATGAGAGTTGGTGGGTTGGTGGGTGGGTGAGTGAGTGCGCGAGTGAGTGAGTTGGTGGGTGGTTGAGTGCGCGAGTGAGTGAGTTGGTGGGTGGTTGGGTGAGTGAGTGAGTGAGTGGGTAGGTGGGCGTATGAGCGTGTGAGTGAGTGCGCGAGTGAGTGAGTTGGTGGGTGGTTGGGTGAGTGAATGAGTGAGTTGGTGGGTTTGTGGGTGGGTGAGTGAGTGAGTGAGTGGGTGGGTGTGTTGGGTGGTTGGGTGTGTTGGGTGGTTGGATGGGTGAGTGAGTTGGTGGGTGGGCGTATGAGCGTGTGAGTGAGTGCGCGAGTGAGTGAGTTGGTGGTTGGTTGGGTGAGTGAATGAGTGAGTTGGTGGGTGGGTGAGTGAGTGTGTGAGTGAGTGAGTGGGTGGGTGTGTTGGGTGGATGGATGGGTGAATGAGAGTTGGTGGGTTGGTGGGTGGGTGAGTGAGTGCGCGAGTGAGTGAGTTGGTGGGTGGTTGAGTGCGCGAGTGAGTGAGTTGGTGGGTGGTTGGGTGAGTGAGTGAGTGAGTGGGTAGGTGGGCGTATGAGCGTGTGAGTGAGTGAGTGAATCAGTCAGTCAGTAAGTGAGTGATATCACTTTGCTGAAACCATCGAGCTGACAAACCCAGTGACACAAGTAGATAAATCAGCTAGTTAGTGAGTCAGATTATCAGGGCGAATCTAGTATCCGAACCCACGGGCAAAGATCATGGCACTTCGAAGAGCACTGCCAGTTGCCACCCGTGCTCCCATTATCCCGACCCATGTAGTAACCCCGAGACATGGCATTCAAATAACAGTGACAACGCCATTCCAATAATCCCAAGTAATCTCGGCCAAAAGCAGAGCCCATTCCGACCGAGTCCAACAGTTTCATGAATCACCACTAGTTAGTAAACGCTCGCCTTCGATCATAACGAATATATATTGTAATTTGATTTTATAGTTTCATTACGCCTACGTTATGATTTGAGAAACTAATCCGTTCACAAGGAGTAATTAAAAGGCAGCACAACTCTCCGGATTTTCCCCATTCAAATTTCTGCCACTGTTTTAATGTTGTATTCTCATCTGGTATCATGCTCCAATCACAGTCAAGAAACAATTGCACCACGTGACTCACCTTGAGAAGGTAGAAAGGAAATGTAAATGGTAGATCTATCTCTTTGGTGACGTTCTCATCTGACCGACAGCAGGTACCGATCGTAACTTCTAAGGTCAGGTTGCTGATCGTCACATTTGGTAAATGACCTTCAGAGTCATCCAGTCGGTATGGCGAGATGGTAACATCTGACCTGACGAACCCTGTGAAACGTCAACACTATTGCACACTGAATGTGGATAAGGCCAGCACGTTGTGGTATATAAATGGTAACTTTGGGTATTTCATGGCTCAAAGGTATTCACCTTGTCCGGATAGTAGGATTGCAGTGGTCTGGTTTAAGAAGGACTTGCTCTTAATGATGAAGGTCAAAGCCACTTAGGGACCGACCATTTGATATTCGAAAAAAATAAATTGTCCCCCAAAATTCTTGAAAAAAAATGATGCTTCAGAGTGTGCCATTTTGTGCCACCAAAATGACATTGTTGCAAGGTGGTTTTCTTCAAAAGAATTTAGGCTCAAAGTTTTAGTTAAAAATACATGGTTTTGAAGTTGTAGCTGAATGAAATACCAAATTCGATTCAAAATCTCAGCCCCACTCCTGATTACTGAATGGTCCCTTAAGCGCTGTAACTGTCGTAAGTTAGGGCATGAGTCTTAGGATATCGACACTAAGGTCATTTCATAAGCAAATACACCTGATATGCTACATACAACACATAAATAGAACTTAAAGCAGATCACCTTGGGGACATTCGCCATGACCTTGAAATATACAGTAGGTACCAGGAGGCCAAGAGCTGATGCCGGTCTGATTGGATGCTGGTTCAAAGTCTGAGCTGTTTCCATGGACAGTGCCCTCGACCTTCGGCGCGTCTTGCCTCATGCAGAAGTTGAGCTGTAACTGAAACCAGTTGTATGGCCCAAGCATATGGAGGTGTTCAGGCCACACCTGGTAGTCCGTCTTCCACTGGGTGGGAGAGTAGGTCAGGTTGATGTACCCGGGCTGCCAGCCATACTCGGGTGGTTCTGGACACCCGTAGAATGGTGAGAGAAGACCATAGCGTCCTCTGGGCCACGAAGTCTCCTTGGTTCCTGCAGTGGAATTGTCACTGTACTACACATGCAACTATTGCAATATTCTCTACTGGGTTAATACCCCATGAACATCCAGGTTCGAATTGGTCTTAAGCATCCCGTGAAAGGGGCGACTAGCTGACTTGGTTGATGCATGTCATCGTACCCGGTTGTGTAGATCGATACCCATGATGTCAATCACTGGATTGTCTGGTCCAGACTTGATTATTTACATACCGCCGTCATATAGCTGGAATATTTCTGAGTGCGGCGTTAAACAATAAACAAAAAAAAAACAATAAATACTCACGCAGGCAGAGGAAAGAAGAAAACGTTGCATGAAATCATTGAATGATACCGGAAAGGGGAAGACTTTTGAAACTTTTCAGTAGAAGAAAATTGGTTCAAGTAATTTAAACCCCATTGTATTGCCTGATATTTCAAAGGGCGGGGTAATAAAAATACACGAAGACACATCAAACACATTATAAAGTATGGTAGTAAATTATGAATAATGATAAAAAAAGAAGATTGGAGTTATTCCAGTGTTTAGATGAAGGACACTGTACTAAGGTGGGTGCGAGGAAGGTGTGGGACTTTGTTGACAAATGAGTTCAGACATCATGGCTAACTTGGAGCAGAGAATCTGATGATTAATTTGAAGTTGGAGACGGATATCTACCTTGTCCACAATCTGACCCCATGAATCCTCCCGGACAGATGCACAGACAGGTTGAGGGGTCAAGATGGCCGCCATTCTTGCAGGTGTGACCATAGCAGGCTGCAGAATATTCAGAAAATTCATACAGAAAAAAAACTCAAATGTGATGACTGACTATGTCTTTAACAATAGTCTACTTAAGTTGTTAAAATGACTGTCACCTCAAGATCTGATTAAAAAGTTCTGGCTAATAGTGCAATATAATGTTGACCTATTGTTTATGAATCCCATTACGGTTAGTTTTCTGATGACTGAATTATACATGATTCCACTAACGAAACCTAAAGCATACGTATGTCTTGACTTGGTTCCCGTCTGTACAATGAGTGAGTTAAAAGAATTAAGTGTCTCTGTCATATTGTGATATCTTTGTGATATGGGTATTCCATACAATCTCTCAGCTAATGAGTCATCCAGAAATACCAGCGTTATATGTATTTGCTAAGGGAATATACCTTTGAATTTATATCAGTAAATGTAAAATTTTAATTGCCATAAAGTGTTGACTTACGTGAAAGTTCCGTGTTCGGGATGAAGTCTGTCTGTCCAACTCCCAGGAGGGACAAGCTCAGCAGTACATAGAACAGTGCTTTTATCAGCATCCTTGCTGATGATACTGGAAGGTGTTCGAAAACCTGAATTTAACAAAACATCCCACACCCCACAAACAACAACCAACACAGCACACCCTACATCCCTCACAGACATCTAACACCCCTCTACGCACAACCAATACTCTACATCGCTCACAGACACCCAACGCCCCTCACCGCATACCCAACACTCCTCATCAAACACGCGGTACTCTTCACAGCACACCCAACACCCCACACCCAACAAAGCACAACCAACTCCCCACACCCAACACCGAATACCCAACACGCCACACCGCACACCCAACAGAGCACAACGCACTCCCCACACTCAACACCGTACATCCCACACCCCACACGCCATACCCAATACAACACACCCCACAACCCACATTCAATATCAAATACCCAATACTGCATACCCTACACCCCACATCCCACACCGTACACCGTACACCCTACATCCCAAAGTGCACACCCCACACAGCACACTAACACCCAACACCGCACACTCAACACCCCAAACCCATACCCAACACCACACTCCACACCCAACACTGCACACCCCACACCCCATAATGTACACCCCATACAGCACACCCAACACCCGACACCGCACACCCCACACCCAATACTGCACAACACACTCCCACCACCCAACACCCTACAATCAACGTCGCAAACCAAACACCCAACACCGCACATCCAACACTGCACAACCCCCACACTGCACACCCCTCACAGCACACCACATATCCCACAATGCACACCCCACACCCCTCACAGCACACCCAACACCCACCAACTGACACCCCACACCGCACACCCCACACAGTACACACCACACTAAACAAAGGACAACCCACTCCCCAAACCGCACACCTCATACACACTCAACACCCGAAATCTCACACCGAACACCCAACAAAGCACTATGCACTCACATCCAACAACCCACACTGCACACCCCACAACCCTTAACACCACACCCGCACCCCCCACCCCCCACAGCACACCCCACACCGCACACCCAGCACCCAACAACTCACACCCAACACCGCATACACAGCCCACCACACACCCCTCACGCCACACCAAAAAACGTACACCCAACACTGCAGAACCCCCACCCCACACCACAAACCCCACACTGTACACCCCGCACAGCACACCACATACCCCACACCTCACACCCAACACCACTCACTGCACATCCGCACCCCACAATGCACACCCTAAATCCCTCACAGCACACCCAACACCGCACACCCAACACACGAAGCCACACACTGCACACAGAACACCCTACAATTGAAACCACACACCGTACACCCCACACTCCTACACACCACACCCGCACCCCACACAACACACCCCTCACGCCACACCTCACACCCAACACCGTACATCCAACACCCCACACCCTACACCCAATACCAAACACCATGGACAACAAATCCAAAACCACACACCCGACACCGCACACACAACACCCAACACCGCACAAACTACAACCCACACAGCACACCCCATACCCCACACCCGACATCGTAGCTTTGAAGAACTTTTTGGACAGCCAAGAGAAAGACTTCTATAAAACTGGGATAAAATCCCCCTAACATTGTTGGCAAGAGTGTATCAATGTGGGGATTATAATGAAAAATATATGAGTTATAAAAGCCCAAAATGATACAGGTCGGACACGGGTATCGATACTCGGATTCTGCCAGGCCCATGGGACGCAACTCGGGTGAGGTGAAATGGAGTTTAACGTTGCGTTCAAGATTATTGCACTTTACAGCGTGTGTGAGTGCTTGTACTAGTCCGTACTTGACCGCACCGATTTTATAGTGCTAGCCCCCTGTGATACAATGTTGCAGTTAAACATGAATACTCAACCCACACAATATACTAACTCCGAGCCGACCAGTCATTGTTTTAGCCCCTTCAGGCAGGGTAACAACAAGTATCATCTTTGAAGGTCTTTTGCTATGACGCGGCCGGGAACCGAACCCCCGACCTGCGTTCTCCGGCAGACGCATTACCATTAGACCCAGAGGCGGTCGACGCAACTCTATACGGGGCTCTATAAAATCTACTGTTTGAATCCCTATTATCAAAATTTAAGGCAACAAACTGACAGCACATACCTTCGCAATACAATAACCTACACGATGTGTCCTGGACTGGCATCAGTTAGTACGTCAGCACCGTAGCCACCGACGACACAGTAAATAACGGGGAAAGGGAAACATCAGCCTCACACGAACAAGGATAATCAGTCACGTGAAACGCGGATTAGTAAGGTCAGAGATGGAAATGACGACTTCATCTTTTGATATTCAGAGTGTTTTCCTCCACTGCATTAGTAGGTTGATCATATTCTTTATCCGCACACCGACAACGTTGTTTCCCTAAACTAACCTGCTCGGGTGACAAAACCTAATCGTATATAGTAATTATACAAATATACCGCGGCTGGGGCGAATTCGGGATTATTATTATTATTGTTTTGTTTTGTTGTGTGTGTGTGTGTGTGTGTGTGTGTGTGTGTGTGTGTGTTTGTTGGGGAGGGGGGGCATGTAAGTTATCTCACAAATGGGTGTGCGCATCCACCTTCCCATCCTCTGTATCCACCAGTGAGCTGTATCACGTTACTGTTAAACTTTATCTGCATTTTTAGCCTAGTTAGTTAGCTTTCTCCCAACTTCACCTGGTTTTGCATCACGTATGGAATTGCGAGAAAATAAAACAATTGCGTACTTAATCGTAACAAGTTATAAATGAAATTATGAGGTGTATCTGCCAATACACACTGAGTTACAACTACAGATACCATGGCAACGAGACCAGAAGTGGGCTATGAGTTCGTGAATACGTCATGTATAACAGACATATTAATAACACCCTTTAACGCAATGGATTCGACCTGCAATTGATACATCATCTTCATGATCAACATTGTGTCCTGTAAATATATTTTACCATAATCCAATGTAATATTGTTTTATTCTCGTTCTGCAAACGTATATACAATGTCCGTCTGAAACGCAGATCTATATTCAGAGGAGGATCTAGGATTTTGAAAAAGGGGTGTGCACATTGGGAGCAGTTAACATGGAAGGAGTCTGAAAAAAGGGTGTGGCTGGACAGACAGACAGACACACACACACATGCACGCACGCACGCACGCACGCACGTACGCACGCACGCACGCACGCACGCGCGCACGCACACACACACACTCCCCCACATACCCCTCTAAACCAATCCAGAACCCCACCCTTTTCTGAACCTACGACGGCATATCCACAAATATATTTTATTTATAATTTAATATTCTAGTCTGGTGGTTGAAGCATTTGCTCTTCCCGCCGAAAACGGTTGAATATTGGTAAATGCGGCGTAAAACTTATTCACTGAATCCTCTTCAGCAAGCAATGTGAAAAATACAGGTGTTTGAGAACTGAGATAAGAAAAATAGGAAATTATGCGAAGAAAATATTATGAATATAATCTTAAATCAAAATGAAATTCTATACCAAAATCTAATTCACGACACTGTTGCAGAGCATGTTTTGGCAATGATACTAAAATAGGCATTGTACATATAAACACATGAATATCAAATTTCCATTTCGAACACTAAATACATACTTTCTACTGCCCTACAGAATACAGCCGTCGTGATATACACACAACCAAACGGGACCCGTGAAAATCCGGGTTAGAAAAGGTCCTCAGCAACCCATGCTTGCCGTAAAAGTTGATTATGCTTGTCGTAAGAGGCGACTAACGGGATCGGGTTGTCAGGCTCGCTAATTTGGTTGATGCATGTCATCGTATCCCAATTGCGTGGATAGATGCTTATGATGTCAATCACTGTCCAGACTCGATTATTTAGAGACCGCCTTCATACATCTGGAATATTGCTGAGTGTGGCGTTAAACAACAAACAATATTATTTTGCTCAGCAGTTATTAGACGCGTACTCATGTATTAACCTTTGGCTGATTTATTTTATACCAACATGCCAACTAAAACTTAACACACAGACAAGGCATTAGTGCCCAGAGTTACGACTCTTGGCTCCTGGAGTCCACTGGTGCTAGGTTCGTGTCTCGTGGAACAACCAGAAAAGAAGGCAAGAACGTGGTCCCCTGGAAAGCTAATGTCAAGAAATAGAAACATTTATTTGAATACGAATGGAAGCACAGTGGAAATATTTGTAATGCATATTGAAATTAACTGTTGTTTTCACAACAATATCTACCAATGCTGCTACCACAGTTAACGTTAACATCATTTTCCAGTATTAGTTGAAGGATCACTGGAGATAAGCTGGTGCGTTTGACACGATCTCAATAACATCGTGAGTTGAAAAACAGTTATATTTTCAAAACATAAAACTTATGTTATCCTACTCAATAATTTAACAACAATTTATGATTCTATTAATTGACTTGGTATATTGCCGTTTGTTACCAAGCCTTTGATTTCGACATCAATCAAATCCGTATCCTTGTCCTAATACATCGTATTCCTGGACGATTGACGTTGAGTTATAGGAACAATGTACTGGAAAAATATTCTTCAAACTATGACAGTCGTGGAGCAGCTTTGCGCTGTATTTTCAATAACATGTAAGGGATGGGAGGGATGGACTACTGAGCCCTTCAAACGTAGCAAAACAAAAACATCAGAGCTGCTTGGACGGATCACGAGAGATTCCTACCACGGACTATAATGCACACCTATTTGGCATCTCTTCAAACACGTCCGGATGCTAACAAGATCGGAATTAATTATTTATTAACCAGAACTGAATAAATATCCCAATCATGTGTTGGCTTGTGACCAGTGGAGGCAGCAGAAATGAAGGGCGTCGGTCACGTACAGTTTTGGACAATTCTTGTGGCATACTCCACAGCTTCCGTACTGACAGGTGAGAACAGTTGCATGAGTTTTAGATACGTTATGGTGTTTTTAGGGACCTACTATGTGTTATCGATGTTCGAGTTGTTGCATTAGTGGGGGTTGCCTTCAAAGTATTTGGCTCCACTCTTCGGTATGTGGGTGAAGGTAAAAAACTAATACAAAAACATGACCCCCAAAGAGCTCTCTCTCTGATCATCGTTGACACAGACACCAGTGTGTTTATCTGTTAACGAAAATTAGAGATTCGGTTATAAAGGAGTCTAGAGACTGACGTGTATCAATATTGTATTTTGGACTTATAGAACAGCACACACGCCACACCAGAATTAAAATCGTCGGCCCCTAAGATATTCAGAAAAAACAAGATATGAATACTTAATATATACTAAAAAATAATTTTGAATAAATGTTTGATTAAATTGAGTTCATTCCTGCTGTTGTTTATGACGAATTACACGATTATATTTGCTCAGGCTTGTAAAATGAGGCCCGTGAAGATCTGGGGTAGAATAGGCCTACAGCAACCCATGCTTGCCGTAAAAGGCGAATATGCTTTTCGTAAGAGGCGACTAACAGGATCGGGTGGTCAGGCCCGTTGACATAGTTGAAGCATGTCATCAATCTCAATTGCGTGGATCGATGTTCATGTTGTCCATCACTGGATTGTCTGATCCAGGCTCGATTACTTACAGACCGCCGTCATAAAGCTGGAATATTGCTGTGTGCGGCGTTAAACAACAAACAAACAAACAAAGCTTGTAAAATTAAATTATTGTGTCACATTACTTGTAAATTGTAGGATTGCGTGATACCTTACCTGAACATCTAAACGAAAAAACAGTAACACAAACATCAAAACAAAGAAAAAAACAATCATTTTAGATGTGAGATTATTATGTGAGTCAAATTAAAAACTTCACATTTTTAAAAGTCATCCCATATATGATATACAACGGACAAATGTTTCAGAGAAGGTAATTTTTAATCATTAATGTCCAAAGAAGGATTTCATTTAACGGTGGTAACCATAATTTGTTCCAAGCACCTACGGTATTCGGTAATAACATCAAGAGTTTAAATCATAAGTCCCAAGCACGAGAATCACACAAGTTCAGTAGCGTGTATGGCCACCATGTGCGTCCTTGTGATGCTTGTGAACACATGACTGGGAAGACGACGCCATTGTTGCTGCAAAATGGTGCCAAGATCTTGCAAATTCTGTGGTTGGTTCTGGAGAGTGCGCAGACTTCTGCCAAGAGCATCCCAGACGTGTTCGATGGGACTGAGGTCGGGAGACCTTGACGGCCAGTCCATGACTTTCACTCCCGCATTCTGAAGGATATTCCTTGTCAAAAGTGCTGTGTGGGGTCTGGCATTGCCGTGTTGGAAGATCAAACCGGGTCCATGTGCTGCCATAAAAGGGAGAAGTTCTGGTGCCAGTACCTGGTCGCGGTAAGCAGCAGCGTTGAGGTTGCCACGGATGACAAGAAGCCTGGAACGTGCATTGCCACAGAAAGCACCCCACACCATGACACTTCCGCCTCGAAATCTGTCAACTTCCTGTACACAACACTTGGAGTAACGTTCATGACGGCGCCTCCACACCCTCGCCCTACCATCAGCAAATCGAAGATTAAATCGGGATTCATCACTGAAGACGACTTGATTCCAATTCCCCTGAGTCCATCGTAAGTGTCGCTGTGCCCACAATTGACGTTGACGTCTGTGTAATTGAGTCAGAATCGGCCCGCAGTATGGCCTTCGTGCTTGAAGGTGAGCAATTCTCAGACGGTTTCGAACAGTTTGCGCACTCAGTCTACCCCTAAACAGTTCATTTCTGGTTGATGTAGCCATAAAAAATCGGTTACGGAGGTGACGTAAGACAATCTGACGATCCTCTGCATGTGACGTCACACGTGGTCGACCTGGCCGAGGGCGATCAGCGGCGGTACCCGTTTGCTGTAGACGCGTCTGTAAATTATAAACAGTCCGTCGACTACAACCCATCGTCCTTGCTACGGACGTCCTCGTCTGCAACATGCCGATGGCACGTTCACGTTGCACATTTGAAAGGCGTGGCATGACAAATGGCCGTAAAGACTTTTGTTTTCTTGTGTTTTCTTTTTTTTAATAACTGCTAACAAGTATGGCTGAAAACACGTGCGGTATTATGGCCACGTGACCAGTTGCACGTGAAAAAAACACTTTGCCACTATAGTGCTGTGCACATGATTTTGATCGATTCACCTGCACAAAAAACGGGTGTTATCTGAATACAATACGTGGCCATTACGGTTTAAATACACATTAAGGGCCTACAATGATAACTGGTCAAAATGTTAAAATTTTAGGATTGTGAAGTTTTTAATTTGGTTCAGTATATTTTCCTGTTATGAAGACTATATTGCAAAAGTTGTGTATATTTGAAAAGTAACCCAATAACTATTACAATTAAGATAACTCCTGACACGTGAAAAAGGGGTTAAAAAACTGTGGTTACCTTGGTATGTGTACGTCAACCGATGAAGCAGTTTTTTCATACTCTGACCTGTCGCCCTGAAGCCTGTGCGAAACGTTAGAATAGTAACTAGTGCTGTAACCTTTTGTCTTGTAGCCTCACACGTAGGAGACTCGTTCACCGTACCGATACTGCCCGGGGAAGAGGGACCATTTCCTGGCGAACTTCTCATCTCAGTCGTCAGTAGAAAAGAAGCGGCTGGCACCATACACCATCCTGCAGGAAATACATCAACGCCATTTAACGTCATCAGACGACGTGGTTACGGATGGAATGTAACTCAAGAAAGTCCACTGTTTAGACATACACGTTCGACTAAAAGCCTCTCTGTTACAACAGAAGGTTTGGTTACTGTCATGGCTGTCAGCTCGTCACTTGGACCAACAGACGGTTACCTTGTCCTGGACAATAACGCTTGGCGCAAGGTGTACTATGTCATCACTCACGGCGAGGGTCGTAGTCAAGTGGCCATCACTGCATCTGATGCCATAACCAGTGTGTTCATCACTTTACCACCTGGATGTTTATTGGTCGTGGATGACGTACATGTTACTGCTCCACAATACGTAAATGTCACGTTGAACCGATTTGAAAGCCTTCTTCTCGAAGCTGATACAGATCTTACTGGAACCCTCATTCAAGCAGATAAATCTGTTGGCGTGGTCAGTGGGAATAGATTTATTGGGGAGAGAAGGCATCTGGTTGAAGTGATTCTGCCAATGACGTCATGGGGGAGGAATTTTGTGTCTGCACCGAATTTCGACAGTCACTGGGGTCCAGTTGATACCTATAGGATCATCTCCAGTATGTCTGATACAAACATACTTGTTGGAAACAGAAGTTATAATATAGAAGTATCTGGGGCATGGCTTGATGTAAACATTGGCACGCTTGTGGGAATCGTGTCAGACAAACCTGCGATGGTGATGAAATTCAGCAGTAGCAGCAGCAGCAGCAGCGGGACTCCGACATGCATGGCAGTTCTTGTCCCCGAGGAACAGTGGCTTCGTCGATACTCGTTCATTACACCTTTAAACTTCAATAAACACTGGGTCACTATCGTCACTCACACAGATCAAGTACAATCGATAACATTGGACGCAAACCCCATACAGGTCGAGTTCCAATGGTCCTCTGTTCCAGGAACCAACATTTCTGTTGGCGTGAGAGAAGTATCTGAAGGAACCCACTGCCTGGAAGGGTCTGACACATACGCTGTCTATCTGTCAGGTGCTGGGAATGGTTTAGCCGCATATTGCTATCCAGCGGGTGTGGATGTGGATAACATGAATAATGTAAGTGTTTGAGTTTGGATGTAATTCGCGAATGATCATGTCCACGCTTAAGCGACGAAACTCTGCCGCGCTTTAGACGATTTGGCCAACAATCCGACCTTCTTCTATATTAGAATGTCGATTGTATATCAGGGCATTCTGAATTTAGTACCAGCTGGTATCAAAGAGACCATTGAGAGACCTGAGAGTCTTTGATGAATGCATGAATGCGTGTGTGTTTGTACTTGTGTTAAAAGTGTACTTTGGGAAGCGGTTTACTGGTATTATATCTTGTTTTTCAGGACTGGACATATCTGGCGCCTCAGGTCGATGAAGTAACAAGCAGGCTGTGCACTTCCTATTACTTACAGGAACTTACCTCAAGTATCATGTTTCCAGCAACCCCAACCATGGACCACGGGCTTTCGACCATACAACCATCTTTTTCATCTGAAACTATGACGTATACGACCCCTACTTCTTTGTTGTCTTCAAGTCAAGACCTCTGGCTTTTAGTTACCCCACCTGCGTCTGACAAAAAAACAGCTTCAGAAATAGCAATAGTTGAAGAAAGACAAAGTGTTCAACATTCATATTTTCACAGCGAGGACTCTGTCAGTATGAAATCACTCATAAAAAAATTCACTCAAGATCAACTACAGGACATGATTGATCACATCCGACTTAATCTGCTTCTCAACCAGAAGAATCTGTCGACCTACAAGAGAAAGCACATCAGTGCCCCTGATCCGCGCGTGTCAGCACGAGCTCTGGGGACCTTCGGTGTTGTGATTCTCATCTCTGCTGTTTGTATCCTGATAGCCATAGACCTGCCAGTACTATGCCATGACGTCATCAACCTGGCGCCATCGAAACGGCCCAGAATGGACAGACGGATTCGGTAGGGTTACTGGGCTTCTGAAGTCAATGACGTCATCAACATGGCGCCATCGAAACGGCCCAGAATTGACAAAAGGATTCGTTATGGTTTTCAGGGCTTCTGAAGTCAATGACGTCATCGACCTGGCGCCGTCGAAACGGCCCAGAATGGACATAAGAATTCGTTAGGGTTACTGGGCTTCTGAAGTCAATGACGTCATCGACCTGGCGCCGTCGAAACGGCCCAGAATGGTCAGAAGGATTCGGTAGGGTTTACTGGGCCTCTGAAGACAATGCTGCAGTATATTATAACAACGGAATTGGAAATTAATGTAATGTTGTAATAATTTGTCCGTTGTATAATAACTTACGAGAACAATACATTCTTTTTAATAAATGGGCTAATCTTCTATTCAGCTATTTCGCTCTCTGTTAAATACTAAGATCCGGGTTAATATTAAGCAACCCACTATTGTCCTGAGAGGCTATTTTGGGGAATTGGGCGGTCGGACTCGCTGACTTGGATGACGCATGTCATCGTATCCAAATTGCGTAGATTGATGCTCATGATGTCAATTACTGGATTGTATGGTCCAGACTCACACATCGACGTCATGTATGTGGAATATTGCTGAGTGCAGCTTTAAATAACAAACAAACAACTGAAAAGTTTGTATTACATCATGCCTACATGGATTCATTAATAAATAATGCTTATAATTCCTTCTGCTTTATAATGGGCCCGTGAAGATCCGGGGTAGAATAGGTCTTCAGTAACCCATGGTTGCCGTAAAAGGCGACTAACGGGATCGGGTGGTCAGGCTCGATGACTTGGTTGATACATGTCATCGGTCACAATTGCGTGGATCGATGCTCATGTTGTCAATCACTGGCTTGTCTGGTCCAGACTCGATTATTTACAGACCGCCGTCATATAGCTGGAATATTGCTGAGTGCGGCGTAAAACAACAAACCAAACCAAACAAAAGCTTTATAATGATTGGGTTTAATCCATCCTTCCAATTTTTTACTCGCTCTTATAATTAAATACTAAAAATAAAGGAGAATGTTAATCATGTCTACTGAAAGCGATGAAAGCGATCAATGGTAAATTAACGATTACTGCTATGTTTGTGAATCGAATTTTAATTGACCATCATTCTCTTTTGTCGGCTATCGGTATGAATCCAGTGTAACGTGACATATATATATACACAGAGTGAATAGAATACATGGATAGAGAATAAGAATAACTGCTTGTCCGGCTGAAGTTTACTTGTGAGGTGAGGTGAGGTGAAATGGGGTTTAACGTCGCGTCCAAGATTATTGCACTCATATAGCGACGTGCATGCACGTGTATGTGTGTGTGGCTGCTTGTACTAGTCCGGACTGATGCCGATTTATAGTGCTAGCTCGCTGAGATACCATGCCGCAGTTTAAGATAATACCCCACTCAGACACAGTATACTGACTCCGAGCCGACCAGTCCTTGTTTTAGTCCCTTCATGCCGAGAGCCAGACAGGGTAACAACAAGTATCATCTTTTAACGTCTTTTGGTGTGACGCGGACGGGGATCGAACACCGGGCCTTCCGCTCTCCGGGCGGACATTCTACCTCTAATACAGACAATGGTGATACGGTAAGGCGGTAATACAGTCAATGAAGATACAACGTTACAAATCGGAATCTGTAGTTGACTGAATCATGTTGTTGTAAAGGATACTCAAAAACATAACACGCACGCACGCACGCACGCACGCACGCACGCACACACGTCGCTATATAAATGCAATAATCTTGTACGCCTCACCATTGTCTGTATTGATAGCAATGCATCTATGTAACCACTATATACATTGTATGTATGTGTTCATATTAGCGTTATTGGCAATATTCTTGTGTGAAATTGTATCCAACTCGAATGTGCTGAGAGCTGAGAATCATTCCGAAGAATGTTGAAAACGTACCTCTTCGTAGAAGCATTATCAGTCAAATAATTAACAAAAGCTCAACTATGTCCTCAACTAGTCTCTTTCATTTCAACTGCAGATCCTTCCAAAGGCCTCTGAAAACAGGTAAATGATGGATTTTAGTCGCTATATTCCGCAACCCAACATAAGCCATCAACCTAATTATATCGACGACGTTACATAGTCACTGAACCAAATTCTACCGGTAACCTCAAATAACCTATTACTGTCATTCACTTAATACTCTACTAGCGCTTCAAATAATGTTATGCCTGTATTGGAGAATGTGGAAAATATTGTTCTCTGGCACAAAAGTACGGTATTTGGGTTCGACCTTTCTGAAACATGAAAACATGGAAATCCCACATATGCGTAAAGTTTAATCTTCACTATTTTGTCACACGAACATCTGCCAACTACAATGTTGATTCAGCGTGTATGTAATTTTATCATATAATGGGTAGGTTTCTCGGCAGGATAAAGCCAACGGATAAATACGATATCCATTGGGGTCATATGCGGATAGAGATACAAATATGAAAGGTCAAGTAGGGACTACTTTCACTGTTTACAAAGTGACAAAGGGCAGTTACTCTAGCGGTCGGACCGATGAATTGCCGCGAAGGGCAAGTAAAACAATTTGTATAGGCAATTGCTGTTTTGCGTGTATGTTGTTTCGCCACTGTATAAGAAACATGTTTCAGTTGGAACTATATTGGCTACTGTCACTGACCGACTAACACATCACTTACCCTGTGACGTAATGTATATTAATGCGCACATTCCAAGAAAACTTGCAATGTTTCGGTAATGATTGTGAGAGAAGGAAAGCGATTTTCAAGCACAGAATTGAAGAATGACATTATATGATGAAGAGGTTATCACGCATGTTTGTTTGGGGATGGTAAATATCCTGTGGTAGGAATAAACAATATGTTTTCTCACCAAGGCTCGCTAAGAACGATGTTTATTCCTAATACAGGATATTTACCATCCCCAAACACACTCGCGTGATAACCTCTATTTATCAATGGACTCTTTCAATACATTGATAATTCATTACACAAACACATTACACTTAATGTATATATTTATGTCACACTTCCTCCTTCGAGCGAGAGTTTATCTGAGAAGCACGATTTCTGAGAACTGCTGGCTATCATTACATGACCTTGGAGATAAGAAACAATTGACATTGATTATTAATAGGTACACAAAGTCACATGACGTAACACAGACAGAGAAAGGACATTAGGCTTGATTACAGAAGGTACGTACTCTTTAACCGCAACATCGTACCTATGCATTGTTCCGCCTTTACTGTATAACATTTACAAACACATTAAACCACGCATCAGTTCTATCGGCATTTGACTTTAACCTAAAACCTAAAGACATATGCATTTCTCTTTTGTATGGGATTCCAAAGCTCTAAATAAATCCAAACATAGAGAGATATTGCTGGGTCCAGCAAATGTACCTCTAAATCCCTGTCATAACCATTATCCTTAATACAATCACGAAAGGACTTTCTTTATATTCAAAGAAATTATTTAAGACAAGTGAAATGAATGTCATGCGGATTCTCAAAAACTCAAAGAATTTTCCTGAATGTTTGTATTTCAATGGCTTTTCGTTGATAAAAGTGGAAATAATCCTTGGCAAGCCTCGGAGTTTTCCCACTTTTATCGACTGGTGTTGATATATTTTAAAAGACACTCGGTTGAGATTCTCTGTATGTGAAATATTGGTCTTCCTCGTGGTTAACATATATGTAAAATTTGGGGGTAAGACATTTAGGCAAGAAGTCAAAATGTAAGCAAATAACTGAAAAAGTACAAAGACAAAGATTGAATTCTATGTTCTTGTATTTCCTCTTTGATAACATCTATGAGAAATTTGGAGATTTGCAAGAAGGCAAGAAGTAGGCATCACCTTGGGCATCAATTGCGCTCCCCTTCTTCCTGATCTGTTCCTTTATGCATATGAATCCAAATGTCTGCTCGGATTGGCAAAATCAAAACAAGGGAAGAAGTGTAACTTATGCTCAGGTATATGTAACCGTGCTTGTGTTGGCCGATAGTGGAGTAGGTGTCCTACTGGCCAAATAATCACAAACAGCTCTGGGGGGTGAGGCTGATGACGTTTATTATATTATAGGTGCGAACGTACGCACGTAATTTCAGTCTGAAACAATAAAAGTACAACATAAGCAAATGTAACATAGAAATAAATATATACAATCCGTTATAGTTACTCTTTAAATTCCTAAAAAATATATATATATATATATCACTTCCATTAAAATGAATAGCATTTACTTTACATTACACAATACATCAGACGTATCCGTACAATACATCAATACACAGATACTAAATATATTAATATGATATAGAGTGATAACGAATATTACATACCAGATAGGTGATACCTGAACTGGTAATACCGTGACGATAAATGGCACGGTGAACGTTGCTACTGAGAAATCTGCATAATGAAGAAATACAAATGCAGAATACTATATACAAGTGATATCCTATGGTAAAATAGTGTATAAAATATATAGTACAACAGCCACTCATTTCAAACATACATCAAGCATACAGACATACATTTACTTTCCATTACTGTCCAGAGGGGTTTATATTACTTAGTTTATATATATATTTAGGTTTTGTGTTTAATACTGTTTTATACAGATAATAATTACTCACTGAACTGTAAGTTCATCAAGCACTATAAATATATACAAGATGCATTATGTTTCTAATAAATCAAATTAAGAATGCATTCTACAATATATATTATTTCTAATCACAATAATTAGAAATCATCCATATATACAACATCATAAAATAAATAACCAACTAACCTTAAATATGAATAAATCCTTCTACAAATCCAAATCCTCACATAGAAATCAAAGCAGCAATAAATCTTGCTGAGTCTTTCCTTGAGGTGACAAATAGCAACTGAACTTCTAAAATTCAACAACAAACATTGTTGTAGCTGTGGCCAGCTTGGCCTATCAACAAGACAATAGACAAAGCTGGGGCAAAGAGTGCTGTAAGTCAAAAGCATGCAGGGTGACAATTAGTGGAAGTTAGACTGAGAGTAAGCTTACTTAATGTTACAGAGCTATGGAATGAATGTTTAAGGTATAAAATACTAAGGTTTAAAACATAACTAATATTATAACTAATAATATCTTCTTATCATGTAAATATTGTAATAAACTAATCAGTTAAAATGGTAACAAGGCCATATAACCTTACTACTAACTAATAAATCTTAATTAAAAGTTATGTACATAATTGAGCCTGCCACATACTTCTCCCTGCACCCAAATGACGTCCTCGTCATTTGCTGGTGTTATTAAGTAAGGTGACAATGAGCTGTGACATCGCACCACCAATTTGCTCAAAAATGCCAGCAGCCGCAAGCTGTTCGATTAGTTGAGTTCGATCATCCCTGTCCTCTGATGTTGTCTGACTCATCACATAATCTCCTGAGCGCTGCCACTCCGGTGGCCGTCTCTGCCGGAGTGATTTCCTTGGTGGTGGCTTGGGTCTTGGCCTTGGTCGGTCATCTGATGGGACAGGAGCAGGCAAGAAGTAGGCATCACCTTGGGTCTGTGTCCTGTTCTTCACTGACATTAGCATCTGCTGCTTCTTCTTCTCTTGCATCCGTTTCTCCTGTACCAGGGTTCTCTGACTCCCGTGGCATGTGGCCGTCGCCACCAGAAGAATGGCTGCCTACCTCTCCAGTTGTCAGATCGTCACCCTCCAACTGTGAGGTAGAATCTCGTTCCAAGGATTCTGCGTTGATGACAGTGGTATCATCAGGCTCCGTTGGAAGTTCAACAAGCAGGCTTGAGATGGACCCATGCTCATCTTGATCCGACACTGATGTTTCTGTCTCTGTTTCTGGTTCTTTAGGGTTCTCTGGTCCTGGAGTCGGAGCTGTTGGCACTTCTTCAATTCTCTCTGGTAAAGATCCTATGGGTAAGAGGAGGTTACGATGTAAAGTTCTGTTCCTTCCTTCTCCGTTTTCTTTCTTCACAACAAACACTGGTATGCCCAGGTTTGGCTGAGAAAGAACTACGTACGGATCCTCTTCCCACTTGTCAGAGAGCTTGTGCTTTCCCTCAAAGGCTAGAATCTTCACCAGGACACGATCTCCAGACTGGACTGTTGCACCTCTGGCTTTGACATCATACCCTGTCTTCTGTTTCTTCTGGGCTTCCCTTGATGCAGATGTGGCGATCTTGTAGCTCTGTTCCAACCTTGTCTTCAGGGCTTTGACATATGACGTCAGTGTCTGCTTGTCCTTGTTAATCTCAATCCCAAAGGCAAGGTCGATGGGTAGTCGTGCTTCTCTACCAAACATCAGGTAAAATGGGGAGTAGCCCGTTGATTCGTGTCTTGTTGCATTGTATGCATGAACAAGTGGACCGACGAATCCTTTCCAGTCGTACTTCTGGTCCGGCTTTAGTGTTCCAAGCATGTTGAGCAGAGTCCTGTTGAAGCGTTCTGTCATCCCATTACACATTGGATGGTATGGTGTAGTTCTTGACTGGGATATGCCCAAGATGCTGCACAGTTCCTTTATCATTCGACTCATAAAGTTGGCTCCTTGGTCGCTGTGAATTCGCATGGGCATTCCATAGTGGAGAACAAAGTTCTTGTAGAATGCTTCTGCAGTGGTCCTGGCTGTAGTATTCTTGGTTGGCACTGCTAATGCATACCTCGTGAAATGATCTGTGATCACGAGCACATGTTGATATCCTCCCTTCGAAGTTTCTAGGGTGAGAAAATCCATGCAGACTAACTCCAATGGCTGTGATGTGGTGATGGAAACTAGAGGTGCCCGGATATTAGTCGGCGTTTTCCTCCTGAGACATCTGTCGCAGTTCTTAATCCAGTCCATTGTATCCGCTTGCATGCCTGGCCAGTAAAATCTGTCACGAACTAATGAAAGGGTTCGATCACGTCCAGGGTGTCCAATATCATTGTGGAGGCCTTGTAACACATCATTGATGAAGTTAGATGGTAACACAAGTTGATCTTTTGTAATTCCGTCCACTTTGATCTGGCGATACAATATCCCACGTTGAAGTACAAGCGAGTGGAAGCTCCGATACAAGGAGGTATTGGCTAGGGTATGAGGAAAGTCTTGTCTCCTTGGCTTCTTCTGGTTACGTACTGCCTGTATCCAAGAAGGTAACGTTGTATCTGTAGCTTGTGCCATACGCCAATCCCTGTCAGTCATTCCACGTAGGTCATGTGCTGTCGTGTGAAGATCCTTATCCACTGAACTTGCGGAGAGACATAGAGATTCTACAAAGGGTTGGGCGTGAACAACACCACAGATGGCCTTTACAGAATCCATGGAGATGTCTTCTTTGTGTTCTAAGTCTGGCAGTCGAGATAACGTATCTGCATCAGTGTTCTTCATTCCAGGTCTGTAGTGGATGTCAAAGTCATAAGCAGAGAGAGTTGCTAACCATCGGTGACCTGTGGCATCCAACTTGGCACTAGTGAGGATGTAGGTAAGGGGGTTGTTATCAGTCAGCACTGTAAACCTTGCTCCAAAGAGATAGTCGTGGAACTTCTCGCTGACCGCCCACTTCAGTGCGAGGAACTCCAGTCGATGGGCTGAGTAGTTGGTTTCTGACTTGGTAAGTCCTCTGCTAGCATAGCTGATAACCCGCTTTGCTCCATCTTGTTCTTGATACAACACTGCGCCTAGTCCTCGTCCACTAGCATCTGTATGCAACTCGAATGGCTGGCTGTAATCCGGGTATGCAAGGATAGGTGGTGAAGCCAGTAATGTCTTGAGTTGTTCGAAGGCTTGTTCTTGTTCTTCTTTCCATTGCCATGGTTGATCAAGTGAATTCTTGGACTTCTTGGATTTCCCATGTGGCATCAGTGAGGATAATGGCTTGGCAATCTTGGCAAAATCCTTCACGAATTTCCGATAGTATCCTGCGAATCCAAGGAATTGTCTAACTTCTGATCCATTGGTAGGTCTCGGCCAATTCAGAATCTTTTCCACCTTTTCAGGATCAGCTGATATGCCTTCTCCAGAAACAACATGGCCTAGAAACTTGATTTTCTTCTTGAAGAAAGAGCATTTCTCTGGTGAAAGCTTCAATCCTGTCTCTCGGATGCGCTGTAGAACTTGTCTCAATCTATCAAGATGTTCTTCGATTGTTGATGAGAAGATAATTATATCATCCAAGTATATTAGACATATCTTTAAATGCAAGCCGTCAAAACACTCGTTCATGAGTCTTTGGTAGGTCGCTGGACTGTTGCACAATCCGAAGGGCATACGATTATATTCATAAAATCCCATGGGTCCGACGGTGAAGGCAGTTCGTTCCTTGTGTGTCTCCTCTATTTCTACTTGGTGGTAGCCACTCTTCATGTCCAGGGTGCTATAGAACTTAGATCCTGCGAGGGCTTCAAACATTTCTTCAATTCTGGGAATTGCATAGCTGTCCTTAATGGTCTGTTGGTTCAGCTGGCGAAAATCGACGCAAAGTCTAAGTTTTCCTGACTTCTTACGGACTAGTACGACATTTGAAGACCATGGAGAATGAGAGCGTCTGATGACTCCACAAAGTAGAAGTTGGTTCAGATGTTCCTTGACTTCCTCGTACATGGCTGGTGGTACTCTTCTGTAACGCTGTTTGAATGGCATGTCATCTGTAAGTTCAATCCGATGACGTACCCTGTCCGTGTGTCCCAAGTCAGTGTCTCCAGTGGAAAATACATCCAAATAATCTTTGATGACTTGTTTCCCCTGTGCAAGTTCTTCTTCTGACACGGCTGATTCGTTGAAGTCCATGAGGTCTAAGACAGTGGCATCTTTCGATGTATTTGATGATGAAGAGGTCTGTGGTATACCTTCCAACTTCACAACTTGCAACTCACAAAGAAGAGCACGGCTTGGAATAGATACTGAGCGGGTTGTAAGATTGGAGACGCGTACATCAACCAGTATCTTCTGTCCACTTCCATCATAAGAGACTAAGGTTGGTACAATGTCAAGGTCGTTAGGAATATATGATCCTTGGGTTGGCTGGACAATGGCATGAGTTGGCTTATAGGGTAGGGGTCTGTCAACATAACCGGCGATGTGGATTTCACTGTTAGCTGGGATAATCTTGCGGTCTTGTTCAGCACTTCTTACTTTGCCAACTGAGTAATTGTTCTTTGCAAGTTCTCTCTCCTTTATCAAAATGCTGCGAAAAGCTAGGTACCAAGGTGTGTGCAGGTCGGCTTGCTGTAGAAACCTTGGTCCATAAAGGTCCTTGCACTGAGTCAGGTAAATGGAAAGAATGTTGGTTCCTAGAGTGACTGGTATTTTCTTGTTGTAAGCACTATCAGGCACAACAAGCAGCATAGAGTGTATCTTAGTCGATGCGCTTCCGGTCCCCTCCAAGTCTACAACAATTAGTCCGCTGTACTGCAGGAGTTCTCCATCGGCGCATTCTACATGTAGCATGTGCTTCAAGGGTTCAAGTGGAACACCAGGGAAGTTCTGCCTGTAGAATGTCTCTGATATAGATGAGATAGTTGCTCCTGTGTCCAGTAACGCCTTACACTTGACTCCATTGATGGTTATATTACTCTCTGTTGGGTCTCCTACTAAATCGGCTGTTATCTGCTGGTTGGTGACGCTTCCTAGGCCCATGGTCCGCCCCTTCCCATAGGCCTGTGGTAGTTTAAAGGGTCTCCGTCTATGATTGCTCTGCATCCCCTCTGAATATGTCCAGGCTGTCCACATCTGTAACATCTTGGGATGTCTTCAAAGGTCTGTGGTCCTTGGAACCAGGTTGGTGTCCCACGGCCAGTTGGGTGACGTACGAAGGGTTGACGACCTCTTGTCCTTGGAGGCTGTGTCCATTGCCTAGGGGGCATCTGCCATTGTTGACCGTGACCTTGACCTTGACCTGAAGATGGCAGTTCCTGATTTGGGGTGCATCCTGGCCTGTCAGTCCTACCTACTTGTGCCTTGAGGGTCGCTATCTCTGCAGACATAGATTTCAAAAGGCCTTTGATCTCCTTGAGTTCTGAGTTGTCTGGGGTAACAGTGGTCTTGTTGATGGTGCAGGTCTTCTTGATTGATTTCCTCTGCAGCAGGTCATCTTCAACTTGGCGGAGGTACCTGAGGAAGTTCTCATATGGCTCATCCTGGTCTGCTTTATGGCTAGTTAGATCCTTTAAATCGGCACGGAGGCCAGTCCACAAGGTATCCCGAAGAATCTGTTCCGTGTCGCTGGGTTGAACCTTACCAAGGATAACTCCTTGGCTGAGAATATCCTCCAAACGGCAGGACCATTCAGCTACAGTTTCATTGTCCCCTTGCTTGGCCGTGTAGAACTGCGCCATGATGTTATGCTCTGTGTGTATATTGCCAAATACACTATCCAGTTTGTTGATGAGGGCATCCAGTGGGGCATTCTTGTCCACGTGCATAGCAACTCTGGCCGCCTTGCCGCGAAGTGAGCGCCTGACTGCTTCCAGGACAATGTCCGTGGAGTAGTGGGAACACATACATGTGTACTCGTGCATCCACTGATCAAAGTTGGCATCTCCCTTCCTGTCACCTGAGAAGTATGGTAGCTGTGGACTCTTAGCTAAGGTGACGGTAGTGGGTAGAGAAGAGATAGTAGCAGTTGCTGTTGGTTCCTCCTGTTCTTGATTATGCCTACCTACCTCGGTGATCCATTGCAGTAAATCTTCAGGTGTTTCAGCTTTAGGTTGTAAACCTAACTTATTCAAAGAAGAAACCAACTGATCCATCTCCTCCGGTGACATATTTTGTGTTGCCATACTGAAGTATGAGAAGCAGAATTTCCGAGTAAATAGATAATTGCTACCAGTGAATACACTGGTGTAATGTGGAATTGAAGCGCCAAAGACAAAATCGTTCCTTGTTATAAAAACAAGGGAAAATAAATTCTCACATGAAGAACCGTAGAATGGGAGGCTTAATAAATGAGACTATACTGTTGATTAGTATACTATACAGTATACAAATGATATACGAGCTGGACGTACCTAGCCCAAGAGAAGTATAATGCACACATTCATGTGTCCACTAAAGCTACGGTGAAAGATGATGGATAACCATGAATAAAATAGGCTATGGAATAGGTTAGCAACTTACCAAACAGGATACCTTGTGGCTTACCGGCAAAATATGTACCCTTTACAGTACTTATTTACAGTAAACACAGATTTACCTGAGCTGACTAACGCTTAGATATGGAATAACTCTAAAATAATGCTAAATAAACCTTAGGAATAATGCTAAGATGCAACTAATGATTAGTAACAAATATTATTCGTGCAAATAGTGGCAGTGCAAATTGTAAGCTGACGCGCGCAATTGGGGGCGGATATGGGGCTAACAGGATCAATGAACTTACCCTACAAAATAAGACAATTGCACCAACAACCTAAGAGAAAGAAACAACACTGAACACAGAACCTACAATATCAAATATTTACAGAACTATAACATACATTACCCTGTTATCAGCAAGCACCAGGACTAAAACAAGTAAACCACACGTAATCTAACACAACATACCTAACAGTTTATTTAGTTATAAAAAGTTTAGATAGATAGTTTAGGTAGTTAAATAGTTTAGTTTTACAAACTACTTATAGGTTGTCTTAGCACATCATTCATTCATACACACAGACAGATACTGGCTGTTATGTGAGAAATATGAAATAACTAATACTAAATCTAAATAAAATAAGAATTCAGGTGTGATAGGGTACAGCGTCGCGTTCAAGATTATTTCACTTATATAACGACACTATGAAGAATACAAAGAGCTTAAGTGTGATAATAAATATGGGAGCTAACTAACTAAGTAAGTAACTAAGTAAGTAAGTAAGTAACTAACTAACTAACTAACTAAGTAACTAACTAAGTAACTAACTAAGAAAGTACTTAGTCGGAGCGCTCCTATTGAAACTAAAGTTTACATGTTAAATTTATTAGACAGCACACAAGCAGTAGATACAAGTAATCAGAGTAACATCACAGATGTTGAGGGGATGAAAACACAGTTGTTGATTTCATATGTCACGTGAGGCTGCAGCACAATCTTCATAGAGTCTGTACACAGTACAAGTAATCAGCTGTATAAACAGCAATAGTCACATATCATAGTCAATAGTCACACATACATGTATCTACCAATGCACAGGCACATCATATGTTGGCACAATCCGGGGAGTGATCCTGGGTGTCCACGAAATGGCACTTGGCGGTGGTAGCAACGTCTATCTTGATCCTCACTGGGGGCTCCAATGTAACCGTGCTTGTGTTGGCCGATAGTGGAGTAGGTGTCCTACTGGCCAAATAATCACAAACAGCTCTGGGGGGTGAGGCTGATGACGTTTATTATATTATAGGTGCGAACGTACGCACGTAATTTCAGTCTGAAACAATAAAAGTACAACATAAGCAAATGTAACATAGAAATAAATATATACAATCCGTTATAGTTACTCTTTAAATTCCTAAAAAATATATATATATATATATCACTTCCATTAAAATGAATAGCATTTACTTTACATTACACAATACATCAGACGTATCCGTACAATACATCAATACACAGATACTAAATATATTAATATGATATAGAGTGATAACGAATATTACATACCAGATAGGTGATACCTGAACTGGTAATACCGTGACGATAAATGGCACGGTGAACGTTGCTACTGAGAAATCTGCATAATGAAGAAATACAAATGCAGAATACTATATACAAGTGATATCCTATGGTAAAATAGTGTATAAAATATATAGTACAACAGCCACTCATTTCAAACATACATCAAGCATACAGACATACATTTACTTTCCATTACTGTCCAGAGGGGTTTATATTACTTAGTTTATATATATATTTAGGTTTTGTGTTTAATACTGTTTTATACAGATAATAATTACTCACTGAACTGTAAGTTCATCAAGCACTATAAATATATACAAGATGCATTATGTTTCTAATAAATCAAATTAAGAATGCATTCTACAATATATATTATTTCTAATCACAATAATTAGAAATCATCCATATATACAACATCATAAAATAAATAACCAACTAACCTTAAATATGAATAAATCCTTCTACAAATCCAAATCCTCACATAGAAATCAAAGCAGCAATAAATCTTGCTGAGTCTTTCCTTGAGGTGACAAATAGCAACTGAACTTCTAAAATTCAACAACAAACATTGTTGTAGCTGTGGCCAGCTTGGCCTATCAACAAGACAATAGACTGGGCCGGGACGCGCTGGGGCAAAGAGTGCTGTAAGTCAAAAGCATGCAGGGTGACAATTAGTGGAAGTTAGACTGAGAGTAAGCTTACTTAATGTTACAGAGCTATGGAATGAATGTTTAAGGTATAAAATACTAAGGTTTAAAACATAACTAATATTATAACTAATAATATCTTCTTATCATGTAAATATTGTAATAAACTAATCAGTTAAAATGGTAACAAGGCCATATAACCTTACTACTAACTAATAAATCTTAATTAAAAGTTATGTACATAATTGAGCCTGCCACATATATACCCGTAGAAGGGGCGGTCGGGTAGAGATAGTGGTTACAGCGTTCGCTCGTCACGCCGAAAACCCGGGTTCAATTCCCGACATGGGTACAATGTGTGGAGCCCATTTTCTGGTGTCCTCCGCCGCGATATTCCTGGAATATTGCTAAAAGCGGCGTAAAACCATGTTCACTCACTCAGGTATACTGATGCTCTGATTTGTCCAATAATGGTCAAATACCCAATTCCCTGATTTACCAACCTAAACTAGAAATAAAGGATACCAGCGATTTGCGAGGAATTTATATAGGAGGGGAATTCATACACATATTGCTTTGTCAAATGGTCTTAAAGTGAAACACAACACTAGTCTCTTAGAAAATGGCATCACAAGTCAGTATCTCGTGTGTCCGCCTTGTGCATTGATGACTGCCGTGCAACGTCGATACAGGGAATGGATGAAGGCCATAGGCACTTTAGCCCACACTCTGAGGAACGCCTGACGCAGTTCAGCTGCAGTTGTTGGCCTTGGTCAGACGTCATTCAGCCGTCTTTGAATCTCGTCCCACAGGTGCTCAATGGGATTTAAATAGGGACTAAAGGCAGGCCACTGCATGGTTCTGCTGCCATTCTACTGGAGGAAGTCTCTTGTTGCTCTCGCAGTGTGGGCGCCAAATGAGGTATGGCGTGTGGTCTCAAGACTTGATCAATGTACCGATCTGCTGTTACACCATTGCCTCCCTGGAAGACCACAGGGCCGACCCTCTGTGCAAGACCAATTCCACCCCACACCATGATGGTCTCTCTCAACAACAAAAGCATTAAAATAACGTTCCACACGGCGTCGCCAGTCTCTCTCTCTCTTCCATCTGCTGTTGAGATACAGTAACGGCTCTCGTCTGAGAAGAGGACTCTTCTCCACTGCTGGTGGCGCCACTGCTGGTGCTGTGTTGCCCACTGAAGACGGTCCCGGCGATGACGTAGTGTCAGAATGGGTCCTCGGTGTGGCCTGTGACAGAGGAGGTGTCTGCTCGTCAATCGTCGACGCACGGTGTCCGCACTGATGTGTCGCTGGTGTGTCCCCATGGTTTGTCGAGCAGTTTCCGCAGCAGTAACAAAGCGATCTTGAAGATGCTGTCGCACAATCTGACGATCCTGACGTCGGGTGGTGACGCATGGTCTTCCACTACGTGTGATTTGTCCAGCTTGCAATCGTCCAAGGGCTTGGTGTAGCTGATTTCTTGTCAATCTTGGCATGTGGTAGCAATTCAATAACGAATGAATGTTATCCGATCTGGGTGGATTTTTATGGGCAAAAAATGGGGGAACGCATGTGCAATTCAATTTGCACGGAACTCACGTGCATCGGGTTACCATGGACGTTGCCGAGATGCATTTTGGCGATCGTTTTTATTATCATCTGCTTTGTTTTTTTATCATCAAATTTCATTTTTCCGGATAAGGTGATGTTAAATGTTTAGAAACTTTGACAAAAATTACCCAGATATTTACATGACAACTTTTAATGCAATGTTACTTGGGGTGATGTTTCTTTTGCAGTTCTGTATATTTACACCAAGTACAAGACGTCAAAATGGCCGACACGATAAACGTGACGGGAGACATTTCGAAAGTTGTGAATGAACCTGTGAATGTTTTGGTCATCATTGATTTATTGGCCGATCATTGAAAGGTGATTAAAGATGTGTCAAATATACACTAAGGTAAAATCATAGATTGCTGTAGACTATCACTGTTAGCCTAGACATGGAGCGAGTCGATACTATCATTGTTTGGATGTGCATTTCTTCGTTTTGTTCACTAGGATGGGTCGTAGCGAGGATATTCGTAAACGATCATGCAGTCAAAGTCTCTGACGTTTCTCAATGTATACTGAAACGCTGAGTTCAAGATTAAAGGGTCTAAATGATCAGAAACAACGCTGTTGTATGTATTCGTGCTTGGGAATTCCAAGGGATTCCCCCAGGATGTGGAAGTAGTCCGTCAGTGTTTACGTCATTTCAAGAACTCGGTCATGTGACCGACCTCTCGTCCAATGGCAAAGCCGTATATCGTGTAAACTGCAAATTAAACATTATCGTAATGTAACTACGCGTTATTGAAGGTTGGTCCTTATGTATTCCCATGTTAACAGTCCAACGTTTGCCTATAACTATGTTAGGGCTATTTCAACAGCTGACAAGCCCCACCTTCTCTACTCTAAGTATGAACATGACTTCTTACATCTTTAGTTTTCGAAAAACAACTTTAAATCTTTGAACATATCAAAGACACCTATCAATGCGGGCGTGCGATATTGTAATATCCCGATTAGGTCCTATACAACATCTGCAATATTTCTCACATTATATAACAGCTGGAGGCGTCGTTTTAAATCCTTGGATTATCGATGATATACATGAAATCGGAATTGTACAATGGACTCTCATTTTAGATTTCTTATGATTATGGAAAGGGTGTTGTCGCTTCATGTTAAAAATCTCAACCTAATTATGATTATCCTGTTTTAAAATGAACGTTGCATCTTAATCCTTGGATTGTGTTATCCCCGAACTTTATTGCAACAGTATGCATGCATTTACGCCTGTCAGATATTTATATATATATATATATATATATATATATATATATATATATATATATATATATATATATATATATATATATTCGCCTGTTCTTTATTCATAGATATCGATCGTATTTCATTAAATATAACCAGTGAATTGGCAAGGGTAAATGCCTTAATTTCATAAGCACGTGAGAGCTAAAATCTATGTATTTTCCTCACAAACAATATATTTCAAAACTTATTTATCAACTGTCAACAAAACACTATAGCTTATATACTCAATTTGTTTGGCAGAGTCAAAACAAGGTAATATGGCCAAAAAGTTCAACTTCAGCTTCAGGTATATCGATGATCTGATATCGTTCAATAACGATCAAATAGCCAGTTCCCTACCACTTATTTTCCTACCTGAACTAGAAATGAAGGTGACCAGTGGGACAGCCTCATGTGTTTCATATTAAGATCGATGCATAAACATTCATAGTGACACTCTCCACAAGACTGTATGACAAGAGGGATGACTTCAACTTTCCAAAAGTCAATTTTCCCTTCATGTCGAGTAATATTCCAGCAGCTCCAGCCTTTGGTGTTTACATTTCACAACTTTTGAGACACAATCGAGCGTGCTCCTTCTACCAAGATATCAAATAGCATCATACAACTCTTGCTCAGAAGTTGTTTGATCAAGGTTACAACATTCAAGGCCTCAGTAAATCTTTCAAAACATTTTTTGTAGACATGTGGAGTACATTTCCAAATTCGACGCATCAATTACAAAAAATGATGTCTGATACAATTCCCTATTTTGACTTGTGTCAAATGTTCCCGTGTTTTTTCAGGTGAACAACTGAATTCCTTTGCATGTGTTTATGATTGGTGCAACAGGTGGGGCAGGATACACTCACCTATTTGCGAACACCTGGTATCATCACTATTTTATAGTGATTCATAAACACATGCTCATGAAATAGTCGGAATCGTACTATCGACTATGCTTTATGCAGATATTTCTATTATATATGTAAAGGGTTTTGTTGCTTTATTTACACAGGAAAATATCTCCAATGTTGATATTTACAATAATAACCAGTAGGTTGAAACGTCAGTGAAAGAGGAAGACAGAGAGGTTTTGGAACAAATTTGAAGCATAGCATAAAGTTACTTTGAGATAGTCATTCTATAATTTGTTCTCTGATGTGTAACCTGTGCATATCCTGCAATGATAACAGCACTGGTTACTGTAAAATTGTTTGTTCCTGAAACAATCGAAAGATCATAATTGTCCTTTGTGTTGTAAAGTTGCAATGATATTTCACATTATTCAGACCTCAACTCTTTATTTCAGGTTTCTACGTCTATCAGAATGGCCAACATTGTCAGTATATTCATCCTTCTTATGATGGCATTTGGAGCAAGAACATTTGAGTGTGGTGAAGATGATGACCCCTGCAAGATCCAGCTGCCAGTTGAACCACGACTTACCATGATGGATGGGTCCAGGCGAGTCATGCCTACAAATGGAGGTCTTCGTTACTATGATGAAACAGAACCTATTCGGGACGCAGCGGTACTGAACAGTGTTCTTACAACTGATGGAGTCTACGCCAGACTTGTCATCAGCGTCAACGGAACATTCCCTGGTCCAGAGCTAATCATTTTCGAAGATCAGAATGTTGAGTTGTCGGTAACCAACGAGCTCCACACAGATAGTATCACGGTCCACTTGCATGGTATACATCAGAGGAACACTCCCTGGATGGACGGGGTGGCCTACATCACCCAGTGCCCTATTCTGCCTGGGTCAACATTCACTTATAAGTTCAAGGCTTCACCAGCTGGTACACACTGGTATCACGCTCATATTGGGGATCAGAGAAGCATGGGGCTCTATGGTCCTCTGATTGTCAAGAAGCGAGTGTTGCAACCAAATATTATCGACAAACACATCATCATTATCCAGGACTGGAACCATGACATGGATCCAGAAACAGCCTACCAGAAAATGATACATGGTATTTATAATTGTGATGAAAAGTCGACAATTTGTGAAAGGTATAAAGAAACACAAACTCTTGATGGAGCGTTGTTTAGCCGATTTGAATTGCATAGTGGACTCATCAATGGGAGAGGTCGATACCATTATGGATCGGGTCCACAGGATCATAATGGGGCACCTCTTACAACATTTGAAGTAGTTGCAAATGAGACATATCGCTTTAGAGTGATCAGTGCAGCAACTCTCTATCCCTTCCGAGTCTATGTGGCTGGTCATCCCATCACTATAATTGCTTCTGATGGAAGAGGTCTGAAACCTATGCCCGTGGACTCCTTTGTTATTCAGAGTGGTGAGCGGTATGACTTCTACTTGGAAAGTAATCAAGAAATAGGAGATTACATGATTGTGGCAGAGTCTTTGGAGGTCAACAAAACCAGCATGCATATCGCAGAGGCTATTCTTAGCTATGTACGTGATGTAAATGACTCAAGTAAAACTGCACTGGTATCAAATGAGAGAACATGCAGTGAGATTCGGCCATGTCTAATATTTAACTGTCCATACCGATACTACCCCGCAGGGCAATATCGTAACTGCACCACATACAATTACGCTTCTGGGACGGAAGACGACAAGGATAGAGATGAAATCCTGAAAGCGAAACAGGTCAAACAGTTCTTCCTGAACTTCGCCTTTCCCGGAGAACCAGGAAACACTCCTGGGTCTGTAAATGGGCGACAGTTTGTGTCCCCTAAAGTATCAGCATTAACTCAGCCTTCCAGAGTCCATGTTGCGTGTTCAGACCTTGGAGACAAATGTGGGGCTGACAAAATATGTAGCTGCATGTATACTATAGATATCAGTGAAGGTGATATCGTGGAGCTGATCTTCTTTAACATGGGTAAGGGTAGAGGTTGGTCTCATCCGATTCACATTCATGGTCATTCAGTCTACGTCTTGGCGTACGGGTTCCCTCAGTATGATACAACCACTGGAAAGTATCTTGCGGACAATGACAATATTGAGTGTGAGGACGACTATTGCAATGTTGCTAAATGGAGAGGGCGACAGAAGAGACAAATATACTTTCAACAGTCCTCAACAAAGCGTATCCCTCCCCTGAAGGACACAATGATTGTCCCAAGTGGAGGCTATGTCATTATACGGTTCAAGGCCGACAACCCTGGTGTCTGGTTCCTCCACTGTCACATTGACCTCCATAACACTAACGGAATGGCCATGGCTGTCAATGAATCCTTCTCCAAACATCCCAAGCCTCCTCAAGGATTCCCTGTCTGTGGTGATTACACAGATTTCAAACTGCCACCAGTGTCCGGAGCCAAAGGTAAATAGAATCCCACCTCCTTCTAAATAAATTCTTTCAAACATACAAATGGAAAATATAACTGTGCTTCACATATATGTTACCGGGGGTGTTCGAATTTAAGACCGATCGGCATATCTACAGAGGATACATTGTAGACCGTCACAACAAACACTCTGCAACATATACTTCAAATCAAATATACACGTACACACACAAAAATATGTAAGGATAATCAATAAATGGGGTTCTATAAAAATATATTTATTCTGAAATGAAATAATACATCTATCAAATACACATTCTTGAAGACATGACTTTATGGTCGACCCTGGAATAAGTCTTCAGCAACCCATGTTTGCTGTAAAAGGGACTATGCTTGTCGTAAGAGGCGACTATAACGGGATCAGGTGATAAGGCTCGCTGAATTGGTTGATGCTTGCCATCGTATCCCAAATTGGTGGATCGATGCTCATGATGTCAATCACTGGCTTCTCTGGTCCAGACTGGATTATTTACAGACCGCGGTCTTACAGCTGGAATATTGCTGAGTGGGGCGTTAAAGAACAAACACAACTTTAAGATCGACTTTAATGTTGTTTGCAACATGCATGTTAAAGCACAGCGAATAATTTGGATGTTTGCGTGTTTCTTGGGAGCATGATACGAATTCACGTAGGTTCTGAATGTGAACAGCTATCAACTTTAGTTTATCCGTGAAAAACGTTGACATAATGCCTCGGCTTGCTGAAAATCAACCTCTAGGCGTTGTGGGTATGCTGCGAAGAGGAATGGCGCAAAACATGTTCATGTTCATCGAAACACAATATCATCTCTTCGGAGATGTTGTCTACAGAAGGGACACACAAATGACTTGCCATTGGCCGGTTGTCCACGTGTGACGTCACCTGAACAAGACAACCATATTCGATGGTTGATGTACGGGATCGATACCATACTGCCACATTAAGGACTCGGGCAATAACTTGAGGCCAATTAGTGGCAGAACCATACACAACTGGTTGAGTGAGCATAACATGGAAGCTCCGACGTCCACTGATTTGCTTCCTTGTCACCGTCTGGAACGCCTATCGCGGTGTAGACAGCGACTGAGGTTCAGAAGATGGCCATGCAAGGGTCTTGGCGTCCAGGAGAACATTTAAGCGTCGCTTATGTTACTCAACATCGTCAGTGTTTTGGGGAAAGTGTAATAGTATGGGGTTGGATCACAGCTCATGACAAACACATTGTTAATGGCAAGAGGCAAGTGGAAATCCGTACGCTTTCGGGACGACATCGTTCGAGATCTTGTTGTACCCTTTGTGCAAATGCTTGGACGTAACGTCAGGTTACAGCAGGATAATATCCGCCTACACGTCGCACATGTTGTTAAAGACTTTTAGAGGCAGCATGACATTGCTGTACTGTCATGGCCGGCTGTTTCTCCAGACCTCTCTCCCACAGAATATGTCTGATTTGATATGCTACGCTTACGCTAGCTCAGTTGGTCCAATCAGGCTGTTTTCGATTATCTGGTGTTTTCAAAGTGCCACTGTTGCCTCGCCTGTATCAATGAAAATCACACCCGATATTGACATTGTTATTTTAGTTGTTACTCCAGCACTGTTTTAGGGCGTATCACTCTGTCTCCTGTGACCAGGTATGGATTTTGTCTATGAATTTGTTATGAAAATAGATAAAAACGACAAAATCCTATCCATATTCATGTGAAATCTTTGCCAAAAACAGAGTCGATTGTACGATATCATGAACAAGTGTTTATGAATCACAATCAAATAGTGATGATGCTATAGGTGTTCGCGAAAAGGTGAGCATATCCTACCCAATCGGTGGCACCCGTTAAAAACACATGCAAAGGCAAGTCAGTACTTCACCTGAAAAAGCACGGGAATGTATGGTACAAGTCAAAATAGGGAATTGCATCGGACATAATTTTTGTCACTAATGCGTCGAATTTGTCCTCCACATGTCTTCCATAAAACGTTTTGAAAGATTTACTGAGGCCTTGAATGTTGTAACCTTGATCAAACATCTTCTGAGCAAGTGTTGTAGAAGGAACATTCTGGATTGTACCACACAAGTTGCGAAATGTCGACACCAAGGGCTTGAGCTGCATGGATATTGCTCGACATAAAGGGAAAGTTGACTACTGGAAAGTTGAAGTCATCCCTCTTGCCATACAGTCTTGAGGGGAGTGTTTTGTCACTCTGAATATTCATGCATAGATCTAAATATGAAACAGATGAGGCGGTCTCACTGGTCTCTTTTATTTTTAGTTCTGGTAGATCAATGAGTGAAAGGGAATAGGTTATTTGATGGTTATTTAACGATATCAGATCATCGATATATCTAAGGCTTAAGTTAAATTTCTTGGCCAAGTTCCCTTGTTTTGATTTTGCCAATCCGAGCTGAAATTCTTATTCATTTGCATAAAGAAACAGATCAGTAAGAGAAGGAGCGCAACTGGTGCCCATTGGGGCATCTACTTATTGCCCAAATATCTTACTCCCAAATGTTACATTGATGTTATCAATGAGGAAGTCCAGCTTTTCGCATATCGCTTTCCAGTGAACTGCAAATAACATTTGCTCTCATTTTTGACAATTTGACCTGAATCTATGAAGATACATATGCGACTGTATCTATGGTCATCTTATGCAAAGTTGTTTGATCAAACCATCAATGTAGTGATGCTTACATATAACGGTTATGTTATGTTACAAACTTTTCATGTAGGTCAGTCAGACTTTGGATCACAGCTGGCTGGGACCACACACACACACACACACACACACACACACACATCCACACACACACATACATACACACATACATACATCCACACACATACATACACACACATACATACATACAATACACACATACATACATCCACACACATACATACACACACATACATACATACAATACACACATACATACATCCACACACACACATCCACACACATACATACATACAATACACACATACACACATACATACATCCACACACATATATATATAATTTTATATATGTATGTATGTATGTATGTATGTATGTATGTATATGTATTAATAATCAGTCGGATCAGTATCTGTAATGACATAATTATATGCTAAAATTAGATTCATAGCAGTTTTACATTTTGCACAGTCCGTTATCTGCTCAACTGGACACGATGTAAGTCTTTTCCTTGTTGTTTGATGTCTTAATGTCGGTATGTTGCAAATTGGGTGATTTGGGGCGATGCTGCGTCTTTGGTATGTTTCAATTACAATTTATTGCGCTATATTTCAGGGTGTGTTTGCTTTTTGTAAATGTAGCACATTTCACAGAATAAGCACCGATGTTTAACATCATTTAACAAATAAAAAAATATATAATTCATATCAGAATAGAATTTGTAAAGACATCATTCATAATCAATAGCACAGTGCCCCAGATAATACTGTATGACACCGAGTTTTATTCCTGGCATTCGCATATTAACGTAACCTAGGATTTGGTGTCACAGTCGGCTTGTGTTGATGTGTTTAATGTCTCAGTGAAATCCGTTGTGAACCAACAAGACAACCAGTGTTTGATATTTGGAGTTCATTTTCAACCCGAAGTTTTCTAGGGCTTCGGTGCACAATGATTCATCTTGCTACATGTGGTGTCTTCTTTGGCACGTGTTGGATACTTGGCTCTGGTCTCCTGGAATGGGTAACCTGGGACCGCTCATCGATATCTTGGGTTGTATACTACCCACGGAGATGGGTGAGTGAGTTACGATTTAACGTCACATCGGCAATAGTTCAGCCATATAGTGACGAGTCACGGAGATGGGATTAAAATTGAAATTCACACTCATCCGTTTGTCGGGGCAATAGTGCCATGTGCTATAGGCTTTGTAGTTAAGACGTATGATCTTTCATAATTCAGGTTTCGCCCGAAACGTTTTCGTGAACATCTGGTATTACAATTTGAGAGTGATTCACAAACACATGGTCAGCATATAGTCAGGATCGTGCAATCGACTCTGCAGAGATTTCTTATGAATATGGAAATGATTTGTTTCAAGAATTTTAGAGGGCATTTAACTTCGTTTTGGGTACTTTTTTTCAAAACCATACTTCTTTGACATACAAGACAAATGCTTTCACACTGTCTAATAATTGTCTCCATACCTAATACATCAAACTAGTCAGCCGTTTTTTAAAGATAATATTTTGTTGCAACCATATTAGATTTCACTTACGATCGACTTTTTCTCATAAATTTTACTTTAAAATCATATCTTGTTAGGCTCAATTTAGAAACTTTTGACCATTTACATGAAGTTTTGATGTCATATGTTTCATATGTTTGGTTCGTGGTTGCATGTCCAAACTAACTTGGCATGGCGGTCGTATTAGATTCAAAATTTTCACTTTCTTTGGGGTACATGTCTTTAAAATCCTTCGACAGACATTTAGAAATCAAATCTTGTAAGGTTCCTCGTAGCAAATATTAAAAGCCAGGCGGGGTAGTATCTTTTAAAGTCGGGCCGGGAAACGAACACCGATCTTGTGTCCTCCGGACAGACACTTTATCTACTCGACCACGGAGCCACGCTCTTGTCTTTATAGTCTTCGGAAGCGGATATTGGTTAAAATAAGTTATGCCAGTGCTCTCGCACGAGGACATTCAGTTGGTTTGAAAAACAACATTTCTTGATACGCTCATTGACAATGAAACGGTTGGTATAAAGTATTTATTTCCCCGCCGACTATCAGATGGTTTGAATAACAATGTTTTGAATTTTTTTCAGCTTCGCGTCTTTCACTCAAGACGGTAATTACGCTGCTTCTGCTGACACTTGACAAGGAGGTACCACGGGGTAACTGATGAAATTCACCTTCGCCATCAGATGTTTATAGATTAGTCTTCAGCTTTTTTCCCGTATTTTTTCAAGTCAAATGTGTTATAGATTAGTCTTCAGCTTTTTTCCCGTATTTTTTCAAGTCAAATGTGTTATGTAATTACTATTTGCAAATCATGTCAACGATCAACAATTCATTCAGAAGTGTCACAACTCAACACGAACAATGTGCTGTTTAGTTATTGTTTATCAAATATTTGTACATATATAAGTACAAGAAAGAAAATGTATAGCTTTCTAAGTGAAGCCTTGAAGGTAAAATTCAAGATTGATACACATACAAAAAAAATCACATACAGATTTGTTTTCAAACCCTTTTTACTGAATAATTCTAAGTTGGGTAGTGAAGTTAACCTTTCCAAAACGGCCCCAATATTGGTTTTATGAGCTTTGGTCAAGTGAAGTTATTTATGTTGAAACTATTAGGATATACATGTATCATTACCTTCACACCTTCACAAGATTACGATACAATCTAGCAATGATTCAGAATATCATAAGGGGCGGTCGGGTAGCCTAGTGGTTAAAGCGTTCGCTCGTCACGCCGAAGACCCGGGTTCGATTCCCGACATGGGTACAATGTGTGAAGCCCATTTCTGGTGTCCCCCGCCGTGATATTGCTGGAATATTGCTAAAAGCGGCGTAAAACCATACTCACTCACTCACTCAGAATATCATACTCACTGTTAGTTACTACAACGTCGGGATTCCGCGCTAGAATTGGTCCTCAGCAACCTATGCTTATCATAAAGGACTGAATGGATCGGGTGATCATGCTGGTGACCTGGTTGATTGTCTGTGATTGTTTCCTGGCGGTTATGGACCTCGGTTTCTCATAATCTCAAGCAAAATACAAACAAATGAAACAAAATCATGGTGGCCTATTTACATGTCTGCCATCCCATTTTGGAATAAATGCTGCCAATCCGTATTATGGCTTGTTATCAATATAGACTGACTGAATGCTAAGGGTAATCGATGATGACGATTGTCCTGATCTAGGACGGTATTCATCAATATATACTACTTATATCGTGGTGGGGATACTGAGAGACACGCCTTCCTGGTCAATACAATATGACTTACAATGATTTGAAGCAATCTTTTGGTATAATGAATATCTTTGTGGAACGGTGAATAGTTTTTTGTAATCAAATGACGTTACTCCAAACCTTTGGCTGTTTATGATATTAAACAATATGTTATAAAACTCAAAAGTCTTCTTAAATATGCAACATTTTGAACCTGATAAGCCATCATCCTTATATTTAAAACAATATCATCAGGATTTAAGGAATTAATAGTGTAAGTGCATTATACATTTTATAATCACTTGCTGCAATTCCCTATTTGGACCGATACCCGACAGATAATGAGCCCATCCACTTCAACAGCAGAAACCTCAGAACTGCAGAAAGTAATCCTGCACTCGGTTACCAGCACGTTGGCCGCTATCAGTCATGCGACCCTACGTCCGACGATACACAGTAGAACCTTTCGCACTGCGCCCGCATCAACACTGGAAATCCGACAAACCGTTTAGTTAGTAAAGAAAGGCAGTACGCAAGGCTGTAACGGTGTAACCAGTGTGCTTTAATATAAAGGGCATTCATTTCGCTACACATAGAGTGTAAAAGATGAGTTTGTAAATCTTCGAATACGAGAACATCAGGTAAAGTGAGGGACGCACGTGACACTTCACCGCGGATTGCGACGAGTTAAACAACTGTTCAGGAACCATCACGACCCTGAACATTTCGACCAAGAACCACGGATATTGAATTTTATCCTTGATTTAGCTGGATTACTTATGTAATATGTTGAGTTTTTAAACAAATAATTGCTCAAACAAAATATACCGAGACACGGAAACTTCCAACTATGCATTATGAGGGTATTTAGAACCCGTTTTTTTCCCTCAGAAATATCCACATTCTTTTCACAATATTATCTTTCACGATACCCGCGAATTGATGGGCTTTTGACCAATGGCTACAGGAGCACTTCGTCCGGACTAGTGAGGGAGTTGCGCCGCCTTTATATTAGTTGTCGGTAAAACCTGAGGAAAATTATATATCCTGAATTAAACTGCATTGACAGCTTGTAGAAATACCAGACTGACAGTAGAAACAACTGATGCCATCGAGGACAGTTGTAGAACTGAAGCAGTTTTCAAAAGTCAAAACATTTATTATATCCTCATTTGTATTTTGGATTTGAGAAGTAGCGAGTGTATTGTCCGGATACAGTTGTGTAATGTTAAAGTGATATTTAGGGTGACTTTAATCAATACTACAGTTTGAAGAAATACTATACATCAGTACAAATAACTGATACCAATGAAGACACATCTAAGCCAATTCTCAAAGCACCCACACACTGCTATAGCCTTCATAAACAGCTGAACGCTCGTTGTGTTATATATGTGTTCAGCAGACGTTGGAGCCCTGACGAGCTCTGTTGTTTAACTGATAATCTAAAGGCTTGAACCATAACTAACCACGTGAACAGGTTTCTCAACACACGTCAGATATGTTGGAGTCTCTCATCCCTTGATCTCTTATTTAGATCTGTGAGTGAGTGAATCGGGTTTATTAACCCTCAAGGTGCCTTGCCGTCAGCTGGCTTTGCATACCGCTCAGTGCCGCGCTGTGATGACGTCGCGGTTTCAAAGACGTATATATTGTATCAAAAGTGTTACAACGTTCTTATTTCTTCAAAACGTGTAACCAAATTGTATAACATGCAACTCGAGTTGATTGTCTTTCCATCACCATCTGAAGTCAACGAATCCAAAAGATCTAGTCACTGCCTAGTCATGGATAAAAGTACTGGTGTTGTAAGCTTCCTACTTTTCTACATCAATCGTAATATGAAAGCACCCGAATACGACACATGAAGTCAAGTAAGCGCCATGGTTTGAAATCTAGATGTCCACTAATTCATATGATTGGAAAATAGGGGTGTCACAATAAATCGAAATATCGGCAAATATGGCTATTGGTAAGCACTTAAGGTCAATAAGGCGATTTTTAAAACAGTTTCCGATCAACAGTATCGATTTCTGTTAGGAATAGAGATAGTTTAGATCGTATTTACCATATCAATAAAATACTGTGAAAATTCTATTCCCTTACTCAAATATATGCACATTATTTAATTTGAGTCAACACACCAAAATTAGAAAACCGCGCCAAATATTCTAACAGTAAGTCAAGTAATAAGCGGTCTCATTCTCTCGTCGGTCGCCATAGAAATGTTCCAATCTTGATGCACAAGAAATACCTTCTAGTTCAGTCAAAGAGAATATTGTTAATTAGGAACTGAAACCACGTGTATCCGTTATACTGCCTCAACATTAGATCAGGTGTTTCTCGTGAAGTCATCCACGTCACAACACGCGAGGACAAACAGCGCCGCTTTAAACAGTATTCCAGTTATATCACGGCGTGGCAGCTTAATGTGGAACGAAAGCCCGAAGTGATGCAAGTCTCAGCCTTTTACCCCTTATTGGTGAAACCCAGGAGCACGGGTATGGTGCGGACAAACCTAGAAACATAATCGGGACAAACCCTGTCACTGTGCGTTTCTTACAAACGTACATCGTAAATCAGGTCAGATTTCCATACGTGAAAGATCGCCCTATGTTTAATCACTGACATGGGGAATTACGTTTGCAGGGAATGAACAAGAGCCGATCTGGACTTTAAGCAGGTGTCAATTTTGTATATTTTCAACTGTGTATGGAGATAAAAATTATCTCTATTTTAAAATTCAGCGCCGGTAGAATTTGAATATTTTTACATATCTGTCAGATGTAACATACAGCAGGCCGTCACCATCAAGAGAGACACCACGAGGGTGTATAAGGCCATCCTGTTTTGTGAGGACATCTCTGACAAACTGCCCCGACTCTGTCAGCTGGATCACCTTTTTGGAGCCTCTGTCTACAAGCAGGATATCTCCTGTGCTGGTTGTTGTAATAACTTGAGGATATGACAGAACTCTGTCCCCTGTGGGAGTGTAGGTGAAAACATCGTCCCCTTCAAAGGTCACACATACAAGGGATTTTACTGCTTCTTCACTGACTAGCAAGTTGTTGTTTCTGGTGACGTGGATGAAGTCTGGATTCCCTATCACCCCCGTGTTAATAGACCTCAGTCTCCTCCCTGTCATGTCCAGTATGTCCACACAGTGAGACTGTATCCATGTACCTGCCGCCAGCTGTGAAGGACTCAGACAGGCGAGAGCGTAGTACTTCTTGCTTGTCTTGATAGTTGACAGTACGACAGGACCTGGGGTAACATTCACAGTAACTATTTCCTTACTGTTTGGAACACTGACAGCTATCTGACTCTCACTTAACTTGGCTATTTGCCAAGGGCCATCAGAAAGCAGAAGCTGATTATCAAAGGATTTGAAGTTTGATGTGTAATATGTTTTGAGTCTCTTGTTACTGCAATCTGTCACTACTGTCACTTTGATGTCATCAACAGTCAACACTGTGACGTCAATCAACCAAGGATCCTTCCCGTCCCCATCTTCCTTGCAGTCAATGGTGTGATGTAGAACAGGAGAAGACTCGGGGTCACTCACTCCATGGACGATTTGAACCTCCCCCAGCTGTAGCTCATTAACTGCTTCACTCAGCTTGTCCAGGTCGTGCGTGAATACAACCCTTCCTGCTGCTGGCCTGCTGTCCGTGTCTCTGTTGTCTGTAGACGTCTCACCCATCGACTCATAGACGGCATACATATCCACCTCACAGTTGGACGTCACAGCATTGGCTGTGAACTCATACTGCTGCTGGTACATCTGTAGCTCGATCTCCTGGGATTTTATATCTGCTTCTAACTCATGTAATTGTTCATCAGTAGCTTTGTCGATGTCTCCAAGGAGTTTCTTCTCTTTTCTTAAAATAGCACGCATCACTGTCTCCCGTGTCTTTATGACTTGATCTTTGAGGGTTTGTGAATTACTCTTCACATCTTGAATTTTAGAGTTTCTCTGGGTTATGATATTATTTGCAGCTGCAATGTTGATTCCGAGTTTCTCTATTTTGCTTGTCAGATGTTCCTTCACAAGAGGGGTCATACCTTCTATTGTATCAACATCCTTACATGCCCTGTGTTTTATACTGCAGCATATCGTGCATATTGCCTGCTTGCAGTCCTTACAGAACAACTTCACCTTTTCATCTCTGTGGACTTGACACATGAAGCGACGCTTGACTTTTGTTTTGGTGTGATCAGACAAGTGAGCGACTTCATGGTCACACAACCCTGGCATCATGTTGTGCAGCTGAAGACATCCTTCACAGAACACAACATCGCAGGCAGAGCACCAATTTGTGGCAGGAGTTGTCTTTCCTTGTTTTGTACAAACACTGCACAAGTGTTCCTCCACAGCTGAAAAGGCAAATGGGCTTAATTTCAAATGTCATTAAACATGATAAGAATCGGACACTATCTAACAACATAATAACCACGTTAGTTTTGTCAGAATGTACACATCCATTTTGTAGGTGAATATATTATATATCACATGTTGTAAAGAAACAATATTGCTGTTGAACACAATGTAGGAATCCCTGGTCAAAAATGAGCTTCTGTAAATGATAACCAGAAAAGGTGTAATAACGCCATTTATGTAGGGAGTCCACAATGACAGAAGCTCAACACTGAGATGTTCATAAATGTTAGAGGTGCTTTGTCACACTGGAGGATCAGGTGTTCAACTCTGCACAGTGAAGTGCGCCGTCGAAAACGACAGTGCCAACCGTCATGTATTTGAAAAGATGTCAGAGACCGGATTTAATTAAATAGAAATACAAGGTGTTTGTTTCTTGCTGTGAAAACACGTTTGGTTTATGAAAACCGACATGGACAATAACGACATATGAACTAATTTATAAGGATTTGTTTTAATTTGAGAAAAACAACCTATACATGGAGTTTAAAAAAGAGTATAACCAGTTTGGTGCATATGGAGATCAATTCGATTACAACATATGCGCACCATTATTCGAAAAGGGCGACAATGAGACATTATCAATATGTCGTGTGTCGCATTGTCACGCTGTCGCCTACATTAACGACTTATATACACATTATTGATGGGCGACAACGCGACATATTTTGACCTAGAAAAATCTCACGTTGTCGCCGTTAGGTTGAATAAAAAATATGATTGAAAGCACAACAATGCGACAAGTGGCAAACGTTTTCTTGTCGCATTGTCGCGCTTTATATAATTTTGACACTTTTTGCTTGTTTTTGTGAGGGGGACAATGCGACAATGTCCCTTGTAGGATTCAACAGAACACAGATCTACCGCTTTCCGGGCATCCACTATATTCATTAGACCACGAATGTCTTTGTTTTCTTCAAACAACACCTTAATATAATTTTAAGGCTGAGCACCTGGGATCGTATAAGAAAAAATATATTGTCCCAGAAAAGTCTTGAAAACACTAATTGTGCTTCTGGTGTACGTGCAACTAAGATCAACTCCACAGATAAAGTTAATATTTTAACAATTATTTTCTAGCTTGTAAACAACATCTGAAAGGAATGACCATTTGGAAGGAGCGTGTTAACAAGTTGTATGTAGTTTCATGAGCTACCGCTGTAAATCATAACCAGAAGAGTATTATTTGCTGCCTTGAACAAAATACAGATGTACATTACACACTACAGATGAAATAGCATCATTTCAGTTGGGATTCCAAAATGACATAAATTTTAACCATAAGTTGTTTATAAATCGTTATCCATGATTTGTCACAATGGAGGGTCAGGTGTTCAATTCGTCGCACAGCCTTGGCAGTAAGATGCAACTGTGATCAAGTCCACAGATAAATATCATAACAATTATTTACTAGCTTGTAAACAACATCTAAAAGGAATGACGAGTTTGAAGGGGTTGGTAAATAATTTTATGTAATTTTATTTAGTTATGGCACTATATGTTTGAGTTACATTAGATTTCATTGGTGGGTCAGGCTGTAATTTGTTTGTCTTTGTGAGAAATGAATACTTATCCTGCATCAATATCTATTAACATGAAGACATAATAAGCCATTCTTTGAGCGAATGCTTGTTTATGTTCGCGTATGGTTGTGTTTATATATCTCAAACCAAGGTACATTAGTCAGGCAGTACAATAATAAGCTGATTACCCTTTGTGCCGGGTCCAAAGTCGTCCATCAGCCCCTGTATGACGTGGCTTGGTTTCAGCTGACTGACCCACTCCTCTACTGGACTGTCAGGGTTGGTCACTTTTGTCTGTTGTCTACAGGAGGGACATTGGATGGACTTGGCTTGTACTGCTTCCGGCTGTGTTTTGGTGTATTTCAGCAGACAGGACTTACAGAATGTATGATGACACTGAAGTGTGGCAGGGTCTGTGAACACCTCTGTACAGATGACACAGGAGAGGTGGTTTTCGGTCAGCTTCTTAGAGGTCGCCATCTGAAGCAAATCGGACAACAAAATGAAGTATAGATGGATGTGTGGTGGACATAATCTTAAAAGGTGTACACGATCGCATCAACCCAGACGTCCAATAAGTAACATATTTACAAGGCAGTGAGACGGGAGAGAAAAGAAGAGGCCCCACTGCATTGTATATCTGTGGTGCTGCTGTGGGTAAAGGGGGCTAACTCTTGTTGTCATACTCTACCCTGAGCAATGAATATGAAGAATGAATACCATGTTTTGAAAACATGATCAACTGTCGTTTTCGTTATTGGACAATTTCAACAAACACGGTGATGTTTCAGCGTCTTGAAGTGAAAAGTAAATCAAGTTTGAGACACTCATCGCACCTACCTCGAACACCACACGTTCTTCAATACCTTGACTTCCTTGTTGCCTGTCACTCCGAAACTTTGTCGCATGAAGTTGTCAAAAATTGGCGTTTTTTATGTGCGCACCATCCTCTGTAAAGTAAAACTGTTTGATTTAAGAAATGCCAAGAATACATGTATTTACAACTTATATGATAATATTGTAGTTGTTCTCAGTGACACAAAATCTCCTCAAGACTGTATGACAAGAGGGATGACTCTCCAGTAGTCACCCTTCCCCTTATGTCGGGCAACAGTCCAGCGGATCCAGCCTTCGGTGTCTACATTTGATTTCACAACTTTTCAGATCGAGCATGCTCTTTCAAAGAATATTTCAAAGAGCTTTGTACTAATCTTCCTCAAAAGTTGTTTGATAAAGGTTACAACAACCAAGGCGTCAGTGACGCTGTCAACATCGTTTATGTTGAAGATTTAGAGGACATTGCCTGTGCATGTGTTTGTGACGGGTGCCACCGGTGGACCAGGATGCGCATACCTTTTCGCGAACACCTGGTGTCATCATTATTTGATAGTGATTTATAAACACATGTTCATGATGTAGTCATGATTGTACAGTGGACTTGATTTCTTTGATAATGGAAATATTTCGTCGCATGTATTTAACCAAGCCGGTGATCCACAACCATCTTATATCTGTGACATCAACACATTGTGAAATATCAATATTAATATCAATATTACACTCTTTGTTACAGACCCATCTGTTGAGGATAAGTTTACTTCTTCATTATCGCACTGTGACTGTTTATTACATTATCGTATTTAATATTATATACTTTCATGTGAACTTCCATAAACAGTTAATTTATCTGTAATTTACGCACTAGTATTCTGTGCTTCATAAGAAGCAGCTAAATCGAGGATTGGATGGTGTGAACACACACCCTTTGACCTGGTCAGCTTTGTGTCGCTCTTTCTGTCTGACTGATTGCTCATTCCGGGCCGAGACATGACTATTTACAGATCGCCAGGATTGAACATTGCTGAATGTGGATTATTTATATCCTGACATTGACAAAAACATCACAGGTTAAATTAAGGAATGTAGGTTTCCGAACAATATGGGAGTTGCATGGATCCGAATATTGTAAGATATTCAAGGGGCGGTTGATTCTTTGTCTTTCAAGGTCACTGGTCACTCTGGCAGTGTTTTGATTATTTTGTATGGAATGTATTTATTTTGTAAAATCCACATGAAAACATTAACATCGAATTGTCTTCACGTAACTTCTTGACATGTGTCATAAACACTGGTCCATTCCACAGCTAACTCTGCAAGGTAAGTAATTGAATGTTTTTATTTCCTCCTATTTCAAAAGTGTGTCTTCACTTACTCACTTACTTAATCACTCGCTCACTTGCTAATGACCCACCGTACTCCCACATACACACACATAAGGATATACCATACGCATGTGTGGATGTTGTTCAAAGGGACATAACTCTGATCACAACTTGGCCATCACTACAACGCCTCGCTTGACCCGAGAAGCTCACCTTTGAGTGGCATGAATGTACGATAGGCATGGACGATAGCCTATCGTCCATTCATGACAGTTCTCTTACATAAGCAGCTTAGATGACACGTGTATGCTAATATGCGCAGTAGGGAAGGGGTGGGGGTATCTAGGTTGGGGACACCTACAGAAGTTTACTGTCGACCTCATTTCTACTTTCGTTTTAACAGGTCACTATGACCTCAGATAAATGTAGGCAAAACCTTGTCTACCTAGCTGCTATAAGTTTATATCGATAACAGTAGTATTCTAGAATTTGATCCTTAATCAACGATGCAGATTCAGCTGCTAACTGACATGATACAGACATATATGGATGTAATCACATTTGACTCTTGTGGTATACATCGATATCAAGCTTTCTATCTTCAAGTGAAACAGTGATCCATAGCAGGTTTACATTATAACATAGATAACGCAGCAATGCACTGTTGGCTAACGTAAAATTTATATTTGTATGTGAAATGTTTTCAAAATACGTGACATACCTATATTACGATGGGGCGTCTGCTCTCTGAAGGCGTCCCACTTCCTGGTTGCTGGCTCGTTCGTGTCACGTGACATAACCTAGGTCAGGTGAACCGTTGACGGCAGGTATATACATGTTTCAAAGCAACTATTTACGACTCTATTGTGGTGGCCAGTGACATCTGTCTGCACATTGCCTACCATGATAACATGTTGGTTTGGATGTTAAATATTAATAATAGAAACGCCCCTGAAACATGTACAATCAATGCAACGATCCCGGTTATAGCACATGCTTTCTCATTCCGGCATTTATCTGAAATAATAATTTCCACTGTAATTTGAATGTAAATATGAACAGTAATTCGTACATGACGAGAGATATGATACCACAGTTCTGAGAAAACCAATTGCCGAATGAAACAAAATAAATTAATAATAACTTTTAAAACAATTTCATAAAACATAACTGTTTAAAACTAATGAAAAGTAATTTTACCTCCCTATGAACAAGATTAAAATTAATAAAAATGCAGCAAAAAGGGTGCTTGAGTGATCCTGGCATAGTCAGAATTGTTAGGCTCATCGTCAGCTTTGGGCCCTTGCCCCCTCTACACGCAGCCCAGACAGCGAATGGGACTTCTCCCTGGAAGCGCTGCCCAGTCGAATCCACCAATAACTTCTCGGAGTATGTGAAGACTCCCCAACACTGCAGCCTTCTGCATTACCCAGATTGTCAGAAAGGCTGTATTCCTGGCAGCAAACCCGGGTAATCTCTAATGTCAATCAACAGATCGATAGGTACTAAAACCAAGGCACCGAGAACAATGGGCAGTCGGACAACCTGGTACCTGGGATGGAAGTGTGATATTTTTTTGTCGAGCGAGGTGACACGTTTTTCCTGAATCTAGTCAATCACATTGTCAAAAGGGACAGGTTTGTTGGCCTGGATAGGTCTGAGGCTGTATGCGGCCTATTCTAAAGAATTTTGTATTTATCATTTTCGATGACGCATTATTATTAACTATATAGCAACTAGAGCAGACAAACTGCACCACAATCAAGGACCCATTTGAGCATCTTCTACAGTTTGTCTCAAAGTTGTAGGGAGCACAGAAAGCCCAGTCGTCTAAGGCGCCGCGAATCGCTGTACAGAGATGCGTCCCTTGGGCACGCCAGACACCTATGATTGTGGGTTCGAATCTCTGTTCTCCCGATTATTTTTCTAAGTTTGTCAGCACCATACCCGTGTTCGTTGGTTTCACCGAACTGTTAAACGTCTAATACCTGCATCACTTCGGGCTTTCCTCCCACATTAAGCTGACACGCCGTGATATAACTGGAATACTGTTAAAAGCGGCGTTAAACCCAACTCACTCACTCACTCACTCACTCGAATTATAATATTCATATTCTAATGTTCCGCCTTCTACAAAATTTGTTTCAACAGCCAGGGCAGTACGTTATGTTTTGTTCTCTCATGAAATCAGTACAGACTCAAGCAATGTGTGTCATGCTGAAAAATACGAGAGGTGAGGATGTCAGATACCGCATACATGTTTTGTTAATCTTTTATTGTACACTGAACATAAACTAGTCATTCGGTTATAAGTAAATATGACATCTTTACATCAACAATGACATGCCGGTAGATAACAAACAACATAGTATGCTAGCCATAAACACTGGCCAATAAGAATTGAGTAATTTTCAAATGCATGGTAGAATGTATATTAAACACCTGTAGATACAAGACTTCACTAAACACCAGATTTCAGTTTATACTAGACGCCAGGAGATGCGAACCAACAATGTATATTAAACACATTAAAAAGCCAAGACTCTCTAGAGACAATGGTTATTCCTAACACACTATAGTATCGTCCCAAAACACTCGCGTGATAACCTCAACGCGTTTATACCGGGTTCGATCCCCGACATGGGTACAATGTGTGAAGCCCATTTCAGGTGTCCCCCGCCGTGATATTGCTGGAATATTGCTAAATGCGGCGTAAAATCAAACTCACTCACTCACTCAACGCGTTTATCTAATTTTGTCTGTTAAATGAGCGTGGATATGGTTATGTATGCATGGAATAATCGTGTATATTCTCTTTTGCTATCAATAAGACAAATGCGTATGATAACGATATTTACAATGTACGATAGGTACGAAAAACGATTTTCCTATGAACTTTCTAAATCTCAGAACAACAGACATTCCCCTTTTAAAGAAATATTTAACAAAACCTGGGCCAGCTTTTGTATAAGTTCGATGTACATGTAGCTATCACAGATTATTAATTGACCTTTGGAGACATGGGAACATACCAAGAAGTATTAAGTTGCAAAACTGTAACTTAGGTGAACACATAACTTGTCTTTGCATGTGTTTGTGGCGGATGCCATCCGTGGGGCAGGATACGACCAACTTAAGCGAAGCCCTGATATCATCACTAATTAATAGTGATCCATAAACACATGCGCATTATACAATCGGAATCGTACAACCTTTCTCGCAAAAGACTCAAATGTTAGTCTCAAGAACGTATTCTAGTCAGTGTGTCCAGTTCAACTCTGTGGTTTATGGGTTCATGAACAGTTCTTTTCTCATGGCCAGTGTGAAGAACATTTCGGGTGTCCCGCTGTGATATTGCTGGAACATTGCTACAAAGCGGCATCAAACAATACTCACTCACAGTTGGATTCGTTCATACATGCCGCCAGTTTTGGGCGATGTTTAAAATGCTGATACATGTGTTAAAAGTTTTAATTTGTAAAATTATTAACAAGACTGTTTATTTTCTTCAGGGCTTCCTGCAAAGAGTATTTAAAGTGCTGTCTACCTTACCAGCCGCGATTGCGCGTTTTAGGATCCGAGAAGAATAAATCATTACGCTCAGATTAATCAACTTTCACGAATCCGAAACTGAACAGAAATCCGGAATCCGAAATCGCTAACTGCGAGTGCCACTTCATGAACATACCCAAACCGCGGAAGAAAGAGACGAAGCAGGTTGGCATTGTTGCAATAGAAGAACGTGTATGGCGGTTTGCCTTGCCTCATGAAACCGTGTACCGCGGCCACATTGACTCATGCGCCTAGTGTTCATCCGAACTGTGGTAAAATAATAAGCGTGTCCCTCAGACGGCTCGCCGAACAAAACAGATAAGCGTGATTGCAAAATGGCGTCCAAGCTGTTAAATTCGGATCCATTGGCTTCGCGAAACACGCTGCATCTGTAATATCGGATCTTTAATGAAATTACGGAACGTAAAGGTTGACGATGTCTGTTGGGCGGCATGGAGAGCAACCGTTTGTGTCCCGTACATTAACGCAGCCAGTTGTAGCAGACATCTCATCTCATCGGACCCGTCATAGGGTAGGGCGATAGAAGGTGTGAGTCGGCATCCGAAGTGTCACTGAACATTCTGTGTGTATATTTCGTTCGAATTTAAAATCTGATCCGAAAGAGATAAACTGAAACGCCGCGTCAGTCGGATCTGCGCTAGTTAATCTTCTTTGTTCGTTTATGAGCTGGGATATTTGTTTCACATTTATTTCACTGCTTCACGTCATATAAAATAGTTCTCTGAATGTAGGACCATCTTCCCGGGGCAAGGGATGTTAATCCCTGGTCCAGACTCGATTATTTACTTACCGCCGTCGTATAGCTGGAATATTGGTGAATGCTGCGTTAACCAACAAACACTCACTCACACATCGGGGACCTTGCATTGTAACATCTAAAAACAGTTGACGTGCACATAACGTCTCAAGGAACACAGGCTTGCCATTATGCAAAACACAGTAACGAACAGCGTAAATCAAAGTGATTTTTTCAAGTGCATATACTTTCTTTTGCGTTTGAGGTGAGCTGGATCACTTAGCAACGGCTGAGGCCCCGTCCCCCGAACCGAAACTTTGTTCCGCCAGGTCTGAAACCCCTATGACAACTTTTCCGTCCCAAGTGTGGCTAAGACAGCCAACAATGTGCCCAAGGTCGTCCTTTCGGAGTTGTCGGAACGGCCTTCGTGTATTTGTAGTTTGGAGCAAAGGAAAACATTCTGACTTTTTTTCAATTTTTCTTCTGTAGTGTATACCCATAATAACAGCATGTTAAGTTTTGGATGTACGAGGGATATCTTCAGCCTGCGTGCGCTGGAAATGTGTAAAGGCAACAAGTAGGGGGAAAGTCACCAATGTTGACAACATGCTGCGAGATAACACCGAGCACAACCATCCATCAGAATATAGTCACACGATCTGCAATCTGAGCAAAATAGTCAAAGATGAGACTGCCATGTGCATACTTTACAATGAAGTCCTCAGCAACTACACCACAGAGGAAACCCGCACCGAGCCATCGTTCCCATCAATGAGCAGCGCCCTCTAACGCCACCGACAGAAGACCATTCCTGTGTTGCCACAAGGAATGGTTCACCTGGAAAATATTAATAATAATAACAATAATGAGTCCATTTGTATGGCGCCAAACTCCATACCAGCTCATGTGCTCATGGCGCTTACATTATTACCCCAGTCAATGGATCAGTGAGCACTCGATTTTCATTCTCAGCTCCCTGGGGAGTATACAACCCAAGCTGCCTGTGAGGCGCTAGGTTGACAGTCACATTACCATCTCATACTACCGGGTACCCACTCACTGCTAGGCGAACAGAGGCACATTTCGAACAAAGTCACTTGCCCAAGGAGACACCACATCGGACATCTTTCTGGTTACCGATGCCTAAAATTGCAAATGTCTTCTACATGTCTACCATAAAACCTTTTGAAAGCTTCACTGTCTTGAATGTTGTAACCTTGATCAAACAACTTCTGAACAAGAGTCGTATGACGCTGTTTAAAACCTTTGTTGAAAGACCAAGCCCGATTGTACCTAAGTGTAATGTTGACACCAAAGGATATTATTCGACAAGAAGGAAATTTGACTATTAAAGTCATCCCTCTTGTGGAGCATTTTTGTCACTGAATATTTATGCAAGGATCTAAATATACTATGCAAAACGAATAGGGGATATTTCGTAATTAGATGAAACAACAGGAAAGAACACCTGTATTGATCATGCGCCGTTTGCAACGTGTTGAACGTTTACGTAGCAAAGGCATGGTGGTTGGTTGGTTTGTTGTTTAACGCCGCACTCAGCAATATTCCAGCTATATGATGGCGGGCTGTAAATAATCGAGTCTGACCCAGACAACCCAGTGATTAATATCATGAGCATCGATCCACGCAATTGGGATCGATGACATGCATCAACCAAGTCAGCCAGTCTGACCACCAGATCCCGTTAGTCGCCTTTTACGACAAGCAAAGTCGCCTTTTACGGCAAGCATGGGTTGCTGAAGACCTATTCTACCCCGGAATCTTCACGGGTCAACAGAGGCATGTTGCAGGTGGGCACGTCAGAATATTGTTGCCCAAACGCTGCGTGTTTCTCAAATCTTTTCATCAGCAGATTGTGGGCCCGATATCAACAAACACAAGACGTCATTATCAACGCCGCTCTGGACGCCCAATGGCGATGACATTGATAATTACATTTGTAAGGAATGGCCCACATATGTTTGGGACCTGAACCAGTCATTTTTTTATGTTTTTTTAAACAATATTTATTTCGAATTGGTACAGTGATTGATAAACAGTTAACACCTTTATAAATATCTCGTCAAAATATGGCTGAAATATTTCCGATGTGATGTTAAATTTTAACTCACTCACCCATATAAATATCTATTCCCATCATAGTTCGAACAAGCGGCAGTAGTATATATGATATACAGTATAGTATAAACTTGATATTATGTCACATGAGGTACGTGTACATCAACGGTAAACAGTTGCTGGTGAAATTATATATATTATATATATATATCGCCAAACGAAACGCGAACCATAGAAGCATATAGACAAGTGTGTACGTTAAGAAGAGATGTTTCCAATGTGTACCAATTAATGTCAACTACAGAGTGTCTTATTCTTATCACGATTTCCGTGATTTCCAAACTTTACACGTTAAACCTGCACGAGACAAATGGTGCATCTCGAGTCATGGATCTATGACGTCACATCTTATGCGTTTATGAACATCGGTTCACACAACATATCAGTATGTTCGTTTGTTGATCGATCCAATCTACTTTCTCCTAGATATAAGTAAATCCTCATATATTAACCAACATGTATGGTATTCGCGTTTCTTTAGGCGGTGAGTATATACAGGAGTAAATGTATATGCAAATCGTTTGGGAACCCGTGAAGATCCGGGGTAGAATAGGTCTTCAAAAAAACCATGCTTGCCAACCTAAAGAAACAATAACATGTTTTGTTTGTTTTTTGTTTGTTAGTTTGTTTTGTAATGCCGCACTAAGCAATATTCCAGCTATATGACGGCGGTCTGTAAATAATCGAGTCTGGACCAGGCAATCCAGTGATTGACATCATGAGCATCGATCAACGCCTTTTACGACAAGCACAGTCGCCTTTTACGGCAAGCATGGGTTGCTGAAGACCTATTCACGGGTCCAACAACATGTAACACATTGGTGTTGTCATAAACGGCCATGCCCATTCTTTAGGCGAATTCCGGGTTAGAAGTGGTCTTCACCAACCCAAGCTTGCCGTAAGAGGCGACTATGCTTGTCATAAGAGGCGACCAACGGGGTCTGGTTGTCAGGCTCGTTGACTTGGTTGATGCATGTCATCGTATCCCAATTGCGTTGATCTATGTTCAATGATGCCAATCACGGGATTGTCTGGTCCAGATTCGATTATTTACATACCGCCGTCATATAGCTGGAATATTGCTGAGTTCGGCGTTAAACAACAAACAAATCAAACAAACAAATCGTTTGCTCATAGTGAAGACATAATATACAGGACCAATGTTATTAAGAAGTGTTTCTTTTGGCTGACAGGACGGGTCGACGGTCATATCCATCAAAATGATAAAAACTTTCAGATCTAATCTCAGTGTCTATATAAAGCACTTTCATGAAACAACCACAAGAACATTCAGCATGCTCACTATTAAATATGTTGAAATATTCAACTGTGTATGAAGATCAAAGCTGCCATATTTTCATCCTTTGTCGCCAGAATTTGAAGACTTTTATATATCTATCAGAAATAACATGCATGAGGCCGTCACCATCAAGACAGACACAACGAGGGTACTCCAGACCATCCCGTTGGGTGACAACGTCCCTATAAAAATGCCCCGACTCTGTCAGCTGGATTACTTTGTGGGAGTCATAGTCCACAAGCAGAATATCTCCTGAGCTGCTTGTTGTGATGCCCCAAGGATGTGATAGAGCTCTGACTCCTGTTGGAGTGTAGGTGAAAACAGCGTCTCCTTCACTGGTCACAGATACAAGGGATTTCACTGCTCTTTCACTGACTATCAAGTTGTTGCTACTGGAGACATGGATATAGTCTGGATTACCTACTCCTTTGGTGATAGATCTCAGTATCTTCCCTGTCATGTCCAGTATATCCACTAAGTGGGGCTGTTCATATATGCTTACCACCAGCTGTGAAGGATTCAGACAGGCAAGAGCGCAATACACTTTGCTTGTTTTGATAATTGACACTAATACAGGATCGGGGGTAACTTTCACTTTAACTATTTCCTTACTGTCTGGAACACTGACAAATATCTGACTCTCACTTAACTTTGCTATTTGCCAAGGACCATTAGACAGCAGAAGCTGCTTATGAAAGGATTGGAGGTTTGATGTGTAATATGTTTTGAGACTGGTGTTATCATAATCTGCCACTACCGTCACTTTGATGTCATCAACAGTCAACACTGTGACGTCAAACAAATCAGGCTTCTTTCTGTCCCCTGCTTCCTTGCAATCAATGGTGTGATGTAGAACAGGAGAAGACCCAGGGTCACTCACATCATGGACGACTTGAACCTTCCCAAGCTGTAGTTCATCAACTGCTTTACTCAGCTTGTCCAGGTCGTGTGTCAATACAACCCTTCCTGGTGCTGGTCTGTTGTCCGTGTCTCTGTTGTCTGGAGACACCTCACCCATCGACTCATAGACGGCGTACATGTCCACCTCACAGTTGGACGTCATAGCATTGGCTGTGGCCTCATACTGCTGCTGGTACATCTGTAGCTCGATCTCCTTGGATTGTATATCTGCGTGTAACTCATGTAATTGTTTATCAGTAGATTTGTCGATCTTCCAAAGGAGTTGCTTCTCTTTTCTTAAAATAGCACGCATCACTGTCTCCCGTGTCTTTGTGACTTGATCTTTGAGGGTTTGTGAATTACGCTTTACATCTTGAATTTTAGATGTTCTCCGGGTTATGATTCTATTCGTAGTTGTCATGTTGATTCTGAGTTGCTCAAGTTTGCCTGTCAGTTGTTCTGTCATAAGAGAGGTCATACTCTCAATTGTATCAACATCCTTACATGTCCTGTGTTTTATACTGCAGCATAGCGTGCATATTGCTTTCTTGCAGTCCTTACAGAACAACTCTATCCGTTTGTCTCTGTGGACTTGACACATGAAGCGACGCTTGACCTTTGTTTTGGTGTGATCAGAAAAGTGAGCTACTTCATGCTCACAAAACCCTGGCACCATGTTGTGCCTCTTGAGACATCCTTCACAGAACACAACATCGCAGATAGAGCACCTAGAAGTGGCAGGAGTTGTCTTTCCTTGTTTTGTACATTCACTGCAAACATGCTCCTCCAGAGCTAAAAGAGATAAGTGAGCTTTAATTTCATGAAACAGGATGAGAGTCACGCAATATCTAAAGAAACAATAACATGTAACACATTGGTGTTGTCATACACGGCCACGTCCATTCTTTAGGCGAATGGTCCCGTGAAGATTCCGGGTTAGAATTGATTTGATTAACACATGCTTGTTGTAACAGGCAACTATGCTTGTCGTAAGAGGCGACAAACGGGGTCGGGTGGTCAGGCTCGCTGACTTGGTTGATGCACGTCATCATATCCCGATTGCGTAGATCGATGCTCATGATGTCAATCACTGGATTTTCTCTGGTCCAGACTCGATTATTAACAGACTGCCGTGATATAGCTGAAATATTGCTGAGAGCGGCGTTAAACAAGAAACAAGCAAACTTTAGAATGTAGGAAATTACACAGGTAATGAGGGGCTGTCTCACAATATAGACTCCCCAGTCAATCATGAGCTGCTGGTAATCATATTATGAAGAGTATAATTTTCTGTCTATATATCCTATTACAGATAAATTCATAAACCACAAGTGCAATAGATCTACTTAAGTTGAGAGTCCATGACAGAGGACTTAGCAAGGTGTGTATTAATTGACGTTCATTGTCCCAGTGGCTCAGGTGTTCAGCCAACAGCGACATGAACGTGCAACTACATCAACGCCACAGTTCAGTCAACACAAGACAAGGTTGTGTCATGCGTTGCATGAAGCAGATATAAAATATGATATATATATTTATCATATAATGGGTAGGTTTCTCGACAGGATAAAGCCAACGGATAAAAACGATATCCGTTGGGGTCATATGCGGATAGAGATGCAAATATCAAAGGTCAAGTAGGACTACTTTCACTGTTTATAAACAAACATGGCGTCGCCCTCGTCATTCGGCGATCGAGTCAGAATTAACCATCGGGAATCTGGATAAACTACAGGGATAATTGCTATCATTATAAAAAAAACAGTCTAACATACTGAAAATCAGTGTCTTACTGTGACGTAGCTAAGCCATTTTATAAGTTTGGGCAACTTTGGAGATATAAATTTCGAAACAATTTTGCGAGGGCACGAGGCCGAGCCAAGCGGGATCATTAGCCATATCTGTGCTTGTAGACCCCTGCGGCTTGAAACCTTCTCCCCAAATTAAAATAGTTGTATTTGGCCGAAATATGTTTGAATTGTTACCTTGTTTCGTTTTGTCGTCGTGTGTACATCTGACTACACTTCTTAACGTTATGACAGAACAGACCGACTGTCAACAACATCTGACTGTGGCCGTGACGTCTCATAGACTAGGTTTAGAGTAGTTTCCCTTTGACAAAGGGCAGTTACTCTAGCGAATAGACCGATGGATTGCCGCGAAAGGCAAACAACTGTTGTTTTGTGTATATGTTGCTTCGCCACTGTATAAGAAACAGATTTTAGTTGGAACTATACTGGCTACTGTCACTGTCCTACTGACACATCACTTACCCTGTGACGTAATAAATATTAACGCGCGCATTCCAGGAAAACTCGCAATGTTTCGGTAATGTTTGCGAGAGAGGGAAAGCGATTTTGAAACACAGAATTAAAGAATGACATTATATGATAAAGAGGCTCGCTAAATACAATGTTTATTCCTAATGCAGGATGTTTACCATCCCCAAACACACTCGCGTGATAACCTCTCTATATATGTATTAATAATCAGTCGGATCAGTATCTGTTATGACATAATTATATGCTAAAATTAGATTCAGAGCAGTTTTACATTTTGCACAGTCCGTTATCTGCTCAACTGGACACGATGTAAGTCTTTTCCTTGTTGTTTGATGTCTTAATGTCGGTATGTTGCAAATTGGGTGATTTGGGGCGATGCTGCGTCTTTGGTATGTTTCAATTACAATTTATTGCGCTATATTTCAGGGTGTGCTTGCTTTTTGTATATGTAGCACATTTCACAGAATAAGCACCGATGTTTAACATCATTTAACAAATACAAAAATATATAATTCATATCAGAATAGAATTTGTAAAGACATCATTCATAATCAATAGCACAGTGCCCCAGATAATACTGTATGACACCGAGTTTTATTCCTGGCATTCGCATATTAACGTAACCTAGGATTTGGTGTCACAGTCGGCTAGTGTTGATGTGTTTAATGTCTCAGTAAAACCCGTTGTGAACCAACAAGACAACCAGTGTACGGTGTATGACCGCTTGATTGATATTTGGAGTTCATTTTCAACCCGAGGTTTTCTAGGGCTTCGGTGCACAATGATTCATCTTGCTACATGTGGTGTCTTCTTTGGCACGTGTTGGATACTTGGCTCTGGTCTCCTGGGATGGGTAACCTGGGACCGCTCATCGATATCTTGTGTTGTATACCACCCACGGAGATGGGTGAGTGAGTTAAGATTTAACGTCACATCGGCAATAGTTCAGCCATATAGTGACGAGTCACGGAGATGGGATTAAAATTGAAATTCACACTCATCCGTTTGTCGGGGCAATAGTGCCATGTGCTATAGGCTTTGTAGTTAAGACGTATGATCTTTCATAATTCAGGTTTCGCCCGGAACGTTTTCGTGCACATCTGGTATTACAATTTGAGAGTGATTCACAAACACATGGTCAGCATATAGTCAGGATCGTGCAATCGACTCTGCAGAGATTTCTTATGAATATGGAAATGATTTGTTTCAAGAATTTTAGAGGGCATTTAACTTCGTTTTGGGTACTTTTTTTTCAAAACCATACTTCTCTGACATACAAGACAAATGCTTTCACACTGTCTAATAATTGTCTCCATACCTAATACATCAAACTAGTCAGCCGTTTTTTAAAGATAATATTTTGTTGCAACCATATTAGATTTCACTTACGATCGACTTTTTCTCATAAATTTTACTTTAAAATCATATCTTGTTAGGCTCAATTTAGAAACTTTTGACCATTTACATGAAGTTTTGATGTCATATGTTTCATATGTTTGGTTCGTGGTTGCATGTCCAAACTAACTTGGCATGGCGGTCGTATTAGATTCAAAATTTTCACTTTCTTTGGGGTACATGTCTTTAAAATCCTTCGACAGACATTTAGAAATCAAATCTTGTAAGGTTGCTCTTAGCAAATATTAAAAGCCAGGCAGGGTAGTATCTTTTAACGTCGGGCCGGGAAACGAACACCGATCTTGTGTCCTCCGGACAGACACTTTATCTACTCGACCACGAAACCACGCTCTTGTCTTTATAGTCTTCGGAAGCGGATATTGGTTAAAATAAGTTATGCCAGTGCTCTCGCACGGGGACATTCAGTTGGTTTGAAAAACAACATTTCTTGTTACGCTCATTGACAATGAAACGGTTGGTATAAAGTATTTATTTCCCCACCGACTATCAGATGGTTTGAATAACAATGTTTTGAATTTTTTTCAGCTTCGCGTCTTTCACTCAAGACGGTAATTACGCTGCTTCTGCTGACACTTGACAAGGAGGTACCACGGGGTAACTGATGAAATTCACCTTCGCCATCAGATGTTTATAGATTAGTCTTAAGCTTTTTTCCCATATTTTACATAATATTTTTTCAAGTCAAATGTGTTATGTAATTACTATTTGCAAATCATGTCAACGATCAACAATTCATTCAGAAGAGTCACAACTCAACACGAACAATGTGCTGTTTAGTTATTGTTTATTAAATATTTGTACATATATAAGTACAAGAAAGAAAATGTATAGCTTTCTAAGTGAAGCCTTGAAGGTAAAATTCAAGATTGATACACATACAAAAAAATTCACATACAGATTTGTTTTCAAACCCTTTTTACTGAATAATTCTAAGTTGGGTAGTGAAGTTAACCTTTCCAAAACGGCCCCAATATTGGTTTTATGAGCTTTGGTCAAGTGAAGTTATTTATGTTGAACCTATTAGGATATACATGTATCATTACCTTCACACCTTCACAAGATTACGATACAATCTAGCAATGATTCAGAATATCATAAGGGGTGGTGGGGTAGCCTAGTGGTTAAAGTGTTCGCTCGTCACGCCGAAGACCCGGGTTCGATTCCCGACATGGGTACAATGTGTGAAGCCCATTTCTGGTGTCCCCCGCCGTGAAATTGCTGGAATATTGCTAAAAGTGGCGTAAAACCATGCTCACTCACTCAGAATATCATATTCACTGTTAGTTACTACCACGTCGGGATTCCGCGCTAGAATTGGTCCTCAGCAACCTATGCTTATCATAAAGGACTGAATGGATCGGGTGATCATGCTGGTGACCTGGTTGATTGTCTGTGATTGTTTCCTGGCGGTTATGGACCTCGGTTTCTCATAATCTCAAGCAAAATACAAACAAATGAAACAAAATCATGTTGGCCTATTTACATGTCTGCCATCCTTTTTGGAATAAATGCTGCCAATCCGTATTATGACTTGTTATCAATATAGACTGACTGAATGCTACAGGTAATCGATGATGACGATTGTCCTGATCTAGGACGGTATTCATCAATATATACTACTTATATCGTGGTGGGGATACTGAGAGACACGCCTTCCTGGTCAATACAATATGACTTACAATGATTTTGAAGCAATCTTTTGGTATAATGAATATCTTTGTGGAACGGTGAATAGTTTTTTGTAATCAAATGACGTTACTCCAAACCTTTGGCTGTTTATGATATTAAACAATATGTTATAAAACTCAAAAGTCTTCTTAAATATGCAACATTTTGAACCTGATAAGCCATCATCCTTATATTTAAAACAATATCATCACCATTTAAGGAATTAATAGTGTAAGTGCATTATACATTTTATAATCACTTGCTGCAATTCCCTATTTGGACCGATACCCGACAGATAATGAGCCCATTCACTTCAACAGCAGAAACCTCAGAACTGCAGAAAGTAATCCTGCACTCGGTTACCAGCTCGTTGGCCGCTATCAGTCATGCGACCCTACGTCCGACGATACACAGTAGAACCTTTCGCACTGCGCCCGCATCAACACTGGAAATCCGACAAACCGTTTAGTTAGTAAAGAAAGGCAGTACGCAAGGCTGTAACGGTGTAACCAGTGTGCTTTAATATATAGGGCATTCATTTCGCTACATATAGAGTGTAAAAGATGAGTTTGTAAATCTTCGAATACGAGAACATCAGGTAAAGTGAGGGACGCACGTGACACTTCACCGCGGATTGCGACGAGTTAAACAACTGTTCAGGAACCATCACGACCCTGAACATTTCGACCAAGAACCACGGATATTGAATTTTATCCTTGATTTAGCTGGATTACTTATGTAATATGTTGAGTTTTTAAACAAATAATTGCTCAAACAAAATATACCGAGACACGGAAACTTCCAACTATGCATTATGAGGGTACTTAGAACCCGTTTTTTTCCCTCAGAAATATCCACATTCTTTTCATCACAATATTATCTTTCACGATACCCGCGAATTGATGGGCTTTTGGCCAATGGCTACAGGAGCACTTCGTCCGGACTAGTGAGGGAGTTGCGCCGCCTTTATATTAGTTGTCGGTAAAACCTGAGGAAAATTATGTATCCTGAATTAAACTGCATTGACAGCTTGTAGAAATACCAGACTGACAGTAGAAACAACTGATGCCATCGAGGACAGTTGTAGAACTGAAGCAGTTTTCAAAAGTCAAAACATTTATTATATCCTCATTTGTATTTTGGATTTGAGAAGTAGCGAGTGTATTGTCCGGATACAGTTGTGTAATGTTAAAGTGATATTTAAGGTGACTTCAATCAATACTACAGTTTGAAGAAATACTATACATCAGTACAAATAACTGATACCAATGAAGACACATCTAAGCCAATTCTCAAAGCACCCACACACTGCTATAGCCTTCATAAACAGCTGAACGCTCGTTGTGTTATATATGTGTTCAGCAGACGTTGGAGCCCTGACGAGCTCTGTTGTTTAACTGATAATCTAAAGGCTTGAACCATAACTAACCACGTGAACAGGTTTCTCAACACACGTCAGATATGTTGGAGTCTCTCATCCCTTGATCTCTTATTTAGATCTGTGAGTGAGTGAATCGGGTTTATTAACCCTCAAGATGCCTTGCCGTCAGCTGGCTTTGCATACCGCTCAGTGCCGCGCTGTGATGACGTCGCGGTTTCAAAGACGTATATATTGTATCAAAAGTGTTACAACGTTCTTATTTCTTCACAAAGTGTAACCAAATTGTATAACATGCAACTCGAGTTGATTGTCTTTCCATCACCATCTGAAGTCAACGAATCCAAAAGATCTAGTCACTGCCTAGTCATGGATAAAAGTACTGGTGTTCCTACTTTTCTACATCAATTGTAATATGAAACACCCGAATACGACACATGAAGTCAAGTAAGCGCCATGGTTTGAAATCTAGATGTCCACTAATTCATATCATTGGAAAGTAGGGGTGTCACAATAAATCGAAATATCGAAATATGGCTATTGGTAAGCACTTAAGGTCAATAAGGCGATTTTTAAAACAGTTTCCGATCAACAGTATCGATTTCTGTTAGGAATAGAGATAGTTTCGATCGTATTTACCATATCAATAAAATACTGTGAAAATTCTATTCCCTTACTCAACTATATGCACATTATTTAATTTGAGTCAACACACCAAAATTAGAAAACCGCGCCAAATATTCTAACAGTAAGTCAAGTGATAAGCGGTCTCATTCTCTCGTCGGTCGCCATAGAAATGTTCCAATCTTGATGCACAAGATATACCTTCTAGTTCAGTCAAAGAGAATATTGTTAATTATGAACTGAAACCACGTGTATCCGTTATACTGCCTCAACATTAGATCAGCTGTTTCTCGTGACGTCATCCACGTCACAACACGCGAGGACAAATAGCGCCGCTTTAAACAGTATTCCAGTTATATCACGGCGTGGCAGCTTAATGTGGAACGAAAGCCCGAAGTGATGCAAGTCTCAGACTTTTACCCCTTATTGGTGAAACCCAGGAGCACGGGTATGGTGCGGACAAACCTAGAAACATAATCGGGACAAACCCTGTCACTGTGCGTTTCTTACAAACGTACATCGTAAATCAGGTCAGATTCTAATACGTGAAAGATCGCCCTATGTTTAATCATTGACATGGGGAATTACGTTTGCAGGGAATGAACAAGAGCCGATCTGGACTTTAAGCAGGTGTCAATTTTGTATATTTTCAACTGTGTATGGAGATAAAAATTATCTCTATTTTAAAATTCAGCGCCGGTAGAATTTGAATATTTTTACATATCTATCAGATGTAACATACAGCAGGCCGTCACCATCAAGAGAGACACCACGAGGACCTTTCAGACCATCCTGTTGTGTGAGGACATCTCTGACAAACTGCCCCGACTTTGTCAGCTGGATCACCTTGTTGGAATCTCTGTCTACAAGCAGGATATCTCCTGTGCTGGTTGTTGTGATACCCCGAGGTTGTGTCAGAGCTCTGTCTCCTGTGAGAGTGTAGGTGAAAACAGCGTCCCCTTCACTGGTCACACATACAAGGGATTTTACTACTCTTTCACTGACTATCAAGTTGTTGTTTCTGGTGACATGGATGTGGTCTGGATTCCCTATCACCCCCGTGTTAATAGACCTCAGTCTCCTCCCTGTCATGTCCAGTATGTCCACAGAGTGAGACTGTTTATATGTACCTGCCGCCAGCTGTGAAGGACTCAGACAGGCTAGAGCCCAGTACTTCTTGCTTGTTTTGATAGTTGACAGTAATACAGGACCTGGGGTAACATTCACTGCAACTATTTCCTTACTGCCTGGAACACTGACAGCTATCTGACTATCACTTAACTTGGCTATTTGCCAAGGGCCATCACAAAGCAGAAGCTGATTATCAAAGGATTTGAAGTTTGATGTGTAATATGTTTTGAGTCTCTTGTTACTGCAATCTGTCACTACTGTCACTTTGATGTCATCAACAGTCAACACTGTGACGTCAATCAACCAAGGATCCTTCCCGTCCCCATCTTCCTTGCAGTCAATGATGTGATGTAGAACAGGAGAAGACTCGGGATCACTCACATCAGTGACGACTTGAACCTCCCCCAGCTGTAGCTCATCAACTGCTTTACTCAGCTTGTCCAGGTCGTGTGTCAATACAACCCTTCCTGCTGCTGGTCTGTTGTCCGTGTCTCTGTTGTTTGTAGACGTCTCATCCACCGACTCATAGACGGCATACATGTCCACCTCACAGTTGGACGTCACAGCATTGGCTGTGAACTCATACTGCTGCTGGTACAACTGTAGCTCGATCTCCTTGGATTTTATATCTGCTTGTAACTCATGTAATTGTTTATCAGTAGCTTTGTCGATGTCTCCAAGGAGTTTCTTCTCTTTTCTTAAAATAGCACGCATCACTGTCTCCCGTGTCTTTATGACTTGATCTTTGAGGGTTTGTGAATTACTCTTCACATCTTGAATTTTAGAGTTTCTCTGGGTTATGATATTATTTGCAGCTGCAATGTTGATTCCGAGTTTCTCTATTTTGCTGGTCAGTTGTTCCTTCACAAGAGGGGTCATACCCTCTATTGTATCAACATCCTTACATGTCCTGTGTTTTATACTGCAGCATATCGTGCATATTGCCTGCTTGCAGTCCTTACAGAACAATTTTACCTTTTCATCTCTGTGGATTTTACACATGAAGCGACGCTTGACCTTTGTTTTAGTGTGATCAGACAAGTGAGCGACTTCATGGTCACACAACCCTGGCATCATGTTGTGCAGCTGAAGACATCCTTCACAGAACACAACATCGCAGACAGAGCACCAAGTTGTGGCTGGAGTTGTCTTTCCTTGCTTTGTACAAACACTGCACAAGTGTTCCTCCACAGCTGAAAAGGCAAATGGGCTTTAATTCAAATGGCATTAATAATGATAAGAATCAGACACTATCTAACAACATAATAACCACGTTAGTTTTGTCAGAATGTACACATCCATGTTGTAGGTGAATATATTATATATCACATGTTGTAAAGAAACAATATTGCTGTTGAACCCATGTAGGAATCCCTGGTCAAAAATGAGCTTCTGTAAATGATAACCAGAAAAGGTGTAATAACGCCATTCATGTTGGGAGTCCACAATGACAGAACGCTCAACACTGAGATGTTCATAAATGTTAGGTGCTTTGTCACACTGGAGGATCAGGTGTTCAACTCTGCACAGCGAAGTGCGCCGTCTAAAACAACAGTGCCAACCGTCATCTATTTGAAAAGATGTCAGAGACCGGATTTAATTAAATAGAAATACAAGGTGTTTGTTTCTTGCTGTGAAAACACGTTTGGTTTATGAAAACCGACATGGACAATAACGACATATGAACTAATTTATAAGGATTTGTTTTAATTTGAGAAAAACAACCTATACATGGAGTTTGAAAAAGAGTATAACCAGTTTGGTTCATATGGAGATCAATTCGATTACAACATATGCGCACCATTATTCGAAAAGGGCGACAATGAGACATTATCAATATGTCGTGAGTCGCATTGTCACGCTGTCGCGTACATTAACGACTTATACACACATTTGTCATGGGGCGACAATGCGACATATTTTGACCTAGAAAAATCTCACGTTGTCGCCGTTAGGTTGAATAAAAAATATGATTGAAAGCACAACAATGCGACAATGGCAAAAATGTCTTCTTGTCGCATTGTCGCGCTTTATATAATTTTGACACTTTTTGCTTGTTTTTGTAAGGGCGACAATGCGACAATGTCCCTTGTAGGATTCAACAGAACACCGATCTACCGCTTTCCAGGCAGACCCTATATCCACTATATATTAGACCACGAATGTCTTAGTTTTCTTCAAACAACACCTTAATATAATCATAAGGCTCAACACCTGGGATCGTATAAGAAAAAATAAATTGTCCCAGAAAATTCTTGAAAACACTAATTGTGCTTCTTGTGTACGTGCAACTAAGATCAACTCCACAGATAAAGTTAATATTTTAACAATTATTTTCTAGCTTGTAAACAACATCTGAAAGGAATGACCATTTGGAAGGAGCGTGTTAACAAGTTGTATGTATTTTCATGAGCTACTGCTGTAAATCATAACCAGAAGAGTATTATTTGCTGCCTTGAACAAAATACAGATGTACATTGCACACTACAGATGAAATAGCATCATTTCAGATGGAATTCCATAATGACATAAATTTTAACCATAAGTTGTTTATAAATCGTTATCCATGATTTGTCACAATGGAGGGTCAGGTGTTCAATTCGTTGCACAGCCTTGGCAGTAAGATGCAACTGAGATCAAGTCCAGAGATAAATATCAAAACAATTATTTACTAGCTTGTAAACTACATCTAAAAGGAATGACGAGTTGGAAGGGGTTGGTAAAAATAAGTAATGACAGTATATATTTGAGTTACATTAGATTCCATTGGTGGGTCAGACTGTAATTTGTTTAGCTTAGAGAGAAATGAATACTTATCCTGCATCAAAATCTATTAACAGGAAGACATAATAAGCCATTCTTTGAGCGAATGCTTGTTTATGTTCGCGTATGAGTGTGTTTATATATCTTAAACCAAGGTATATTAGTCAGGCAGTACAATAATAAGCTGATTACCCCTTGTGCCGGGTCCAAAGTCGTCCATCAGCCCCTGTATGACGTGGCTTGGTTTCAGCTGACTGACCTACAGGAGGGACATCGGATGGACTTGGCGTGTACTGCTTCCGGCTGTGTGTTGGTGTATTTCAGCAGACAGGACTTACAGAATGTATGATGACACTGAAGTGTGGCTTGGTCTGAGAACACCTCTGTACAGATGACGCATGTGAGGTGGTTCTCTGTCAGCTTCTTAGCGGTCGCTATCTGAAGCAAATCGAACAGGTAAATGAAGTATAGATGCATGTGTTGTAGACATGATCATAAAACATTAGATGACTGCATCAACCCCGACGTCCAATAAGTAACATCTTTACAAGCAGTGAGACGGGAGAGATAAGAAGACGCCCCACTGCATTGTATATCTGTGGTGCCGCTGTGTGTAAAGGGGGGTAACTCTTGGTGTCATACTCTACCCTGAGTGAATATGAGGAATGAATACCATGTTTTGAAAACATGATCAACACGGTGATGTTTCAGTGTCTTGAAGTGAAAAGTAAATCAAGTTTAAGACACTCATCGCACCTACCTCGAACACCACACGTTCTTCAATACCTTGACTTCCTTGTTGCCTGTCACCACGCAACTTTGTCACATGAAGTTATCAAAAATTGGCGTTTTTTATATGCGCACCGTCCTCTGTAAAGTAAAACTGTTTGATTTAAGAAATGCCAAGAATACATGTATTTACTATTTATATGATAATATTGTAGTTGTTCTCAGTGACACTAAATCTCCTTAAGACTGTATGACAAGAGGGATGACTCTCCAATAGTCAGCCTTCCCCTTATGTCGGGCAACAGTCCAGGAGATCCAGCCTTCGGTGTCTACATTTGATTTCACAACTTTTCAGATCGAGCTTTGTACTAATCTTCCTCAAAAATTGTTTAATAAAGGTTACAACAACCAAGGCGTCAGTGACGCTGTCAACATCGTTTATGTTGAAGATTTAGAGGACATTGCCTGTGCATGTGTTTGTGACGGGTGCCACCGGTGGACCAGGATGCGCATACCTTTTCGCGAACACCTGGTGTCATCATTATTTGATAGTGATTTATAAACACATGTTCATGATGTAGTCATGATTGTACAGTGGACTTGATTTCTTTGATAATGGAAATATTTCATCACATGTATTTAACCAAGCCGGTGATCCACAACCATCTTATATCCGTGACATCAACACATAGTGAAATATCAATATTAATATCAATATTACACTCTTTGTTACAGAACCATTTGTTAAGTTAACGTCTTCGTTATCGCACTGTGGCTGTTTATTACACTATCGTATTTAATTTTTTATACTTTCATATGAACTTCAATTAACATTTAATATATCTTTCATTTTTGTTCTGTCTTTGTATCACCCTTTGTGTCGGAATTATTGCTCATTCTAGGCCGAGACATGACTATTTACAGATCGCCAGGGTTGAACATTGCTGAATGTGGCTTATTTATATTCTGACATTGACAAAAACATCACAGGTTAAGTAAAGAATGTAGTTTCACAACAAATTGTGAATTGCATGGATCTGAATATATTGGTATTTGTGTAAGATATCAACTCTTTGTCTTTCAGCGTCACTGGCCACTCTGGCAGTGTTTGGATTATTTTGTATGGAATGTATTTATTTTCTAAAATCCACGTGAAAACATGAACATCGATTTGTCTTCATTTAACTCCTTGACATGTGTCATAAGCACTGTCCATTCCACAGCTAACTCTGCAAGGTAAGTAATTGTATGTTTTTATTTGCTCCTATTTCAAATATGTGTGTCTTCACTCACTCACTCACTCACTCACTTACTTAATCACTCGCTCACTTGCTAATGATCCAGCGTACTCCTCTCTACACATACGCACGTAAGGATATATCATACGCATGTGTTGATGTTGTTCAAAGGGACATAACTCTGATCAAAACTTGGCCATCACCACAACGCCTCGCTTGACCCGAGAAGCTCACCTTTGAGTGTCATGAATGTACGATAGGCATAGACGATAGGCTATCGTCCATTCATGACAGTTCTCTTACATAAGCAGCTTAGATGACACGTGTATGCTAATATGCGCAGAGGGTGAGGGGTGGATGTATCTAGGTTGGGGACACCTACAGAAGTTTACTGACGACCTCATTTCTACTTTCGTTTTAACAGGTCACTATGACCTCAGATAAATGTAGGCAAAAACTTGTCTACCTAGCTGCTATTAGTTTATGTCGATAACAGTAGTATTCTAGAATTTGTTCCTTATCAACGACGCAGATTCAGGTGCTAACTGACATGATACAGAAATATATGGATGCGATCACAGTTGACTCCTGTGGTATACATCGATATCAAGATTTCTGTGTTCAAGTGAAACCGTGGTCCTTGCAGGTATACAGTATAACCCAGGTAAAGCAGCTATGTACTGTAGGCTAAAGTAAAATCTATATTTGTGTGTGAAATGTTATCTAACTAGGTGACATACCGATATTGACGCATCTGCTCTCTGAAGGCGTCCCACTTCCTGCTTGCGGGCTCGTGTCACGTGACATAACTTAGCTCACGTGATCCGTTGACGTCAGGTATAAACATGTTTCAAAGTAACTATTTACGACTCTATTGCGGTGGCCAGTGACATCTGTCTGCACATTGCCTACTATGATAACATGTTGGTTAGGATTTGCAAATTAATAATAGAAACGCCCCTGAAACATGTACAATCAATGCAACGATCCTGATTACAGCTCATGCTTTCTCATTTCGGCATTTATCTGAAATACTAATTCCCACTGCAATATAAATAAAAATATGCAGTAATTCGTAAATGACGAGATATATGATAGCACAGTTCTGAGAAAACCAATTGCCGAATGAAACAAAATAAAATAATAATAATTTTTTTAAATCATTTCATAAAACATAAAACTGTTCAAATCTAATGAAAAATAATTTTTCCCTCCTTATTAAGCAGATTGAAATTTTAAAAAATGCAGCAAAAAGGGTGTTTGAGTGATTCTGGCATAGTCAGAATTGTTAGGCTCATCATCAGCTCAGAGCCCTTGTCCCCTCTACATGCAGCCCAGACAGCGAATTGGACTTCTCCCAGGAAGCACTGCCTAGTCGATCCCACCAATAACTTCTTGGAGTATGTGAAGACTCCCCAACACTGCAGCCTTCTGCATTACCCAGGTTGTTAGAAAGGCTGTATTCCTGGCAGCAAACCCGGATAATCTCTGATGTCAATCAACAGATCGGTAGGTACCAAAACTAAGGCACCGAGAACAACGGTCAGTCGGACAACTTGGTGCATGGGATGGAAGTGTGATATGTGATTTGTCGAGCGAGGTGACATGTTTTTCCTGAATATAGTCAACCACATTGTCAAAAGGGACAGGTTTATTAGCCTGGATAGGTCAGAGGCTGTATACGGGCCTATTCCAAAGAATTTTGTATTTATCATTTTTGAAGGCGTATTATTATTATTATAATTGTGTGTGTGTCTACATGTTTGTGTGCCTGCGTGTCTCTGCATGTGCGTGTGTGTATCTGCATGTGAGTGTGTATCTGTGTGTGCGTGCGTGTGTGTGTGCGCGCGTGCGTATGTGTATTTGCGTGCGTGCGTGCGTGGGTCTCTGTGTGTGATGACATATTACGGGGCATTGCTAATTATTTAGTTATATAGCGACGAGAAGACGTCACGGAATTGAAAGCAGACTCAATTATTTCCGGACCGCCGTCATACTGCTGTAACAATGCTGGACTGCTGGGGTTCGGCGTTTCAGAACAAACAAATAACATTGTTCATTTGTTCATTTTACAAACTTGCTGTGGTACCATGTCATTGTCCACCTGTACAATGAACACCATTCGAGGCGAGCATTCGTCCAATCAGCGAATAGTACACGCACCTTGCAGTGAATGGGACCTTTGTTGTAGTAACCAGTGCAGAGAAACTTCACCACCATCAAGGACCAATTTGAGCAGAGTTGCGTCCCTTGGGCACGCCAGAAACCTATGATTGTGGGTTCGAATCTCGGTTCTCCCGATTATGTTTCTAGGTTTGTTAGCACCATACCTGTGTTCGTAGTTTTCACCGAATTGGTAAACATCTAAGACCTTAAGCTGACACGCCGTGATATAACCAGAATGCTGTTGAAAGCAGCGTTAAACCCAACTCACTCACTCACTCATTCAAATTGTAATATTCATATTCTAATGTTCCGCCTTCTAAAAAACTTGTTATAACAGCCAGGGCAGTACGTTATGTTTTGTTCTCTCACGAAATCAGTACAGACTCAAGCAATGTGTGTCATGCTGAAAAATGACAGGTTACGAGAGGTTAGGATGTCAGATACCGCATACTTATTAGGTTAATCTTTTATTGTACACTGAACATAAACGTGCCATACGGTTATAAGTAAATGTGACATCGTTACATCGACAATGACTTTCTGGTAGATAACAAACAACGTAGTATGCTAGCCGCAAACACTGGCCAGTAAGAATCGAGTGATTTTCAAATGCATGGTAGAATGTATATTAAACACCTGTAGATACAAGACTTCACTAAACACCAGATTTCAGTTTATACTAGACGCCAGGAGATGCGAACCAACAATGTATATTAAACACATTAAAAAGCCAAGACTCTCTAGAGACAATGGTTATTCCTAACACACTATAGTATCGTCCCAAAACACTCGCGTGATAACCTCAACGAGTTTATCTAATTTTGTCTGTTAAATGAGCGTGGATATGGTTATATATGCATGGAATATTCGTGTATATTCTCTTTTGCTATCGATAAGACAAATGCGTATGATAACGATATGTACAATGTACGATAGGTACGATAAAAGATTTTCTTATGAACTTTCTAAATCTCAGAACAACAGACATTCACCTTTTTAAGAAATATATGACAAAACCTGGGCCAGCTCTTGTACAAGTTCGATGTAGCTATCACAGATTATTGATTGACCTTTGGAGACATGGGAACATACCAAGAAGTATTAAGTTGCAAAACTGTAACTTAAGCGAAGACCTGATATAATCACTAATTAATAGTGATCCATAAACACACGTGCATTATACGATCGGAATCGTACAACCTTTCTCGAATAAGGTTCAAATGTCAGTCTGAAGAACGTTTTCTAGTCAGTGTGTCCAGTTCAACTCTGTGGTTTATGGGTTCATGATGAACAGTATTTTTCTCTCATGGCCCACTGAGCAATCCGTCCAACAACACACTGGTCGATCGTTCTTATGGGCTTTCCCACTGCGTTTTCGGACAGCGTTTTTGGTCCTGATGTCCAGGATATACACGGTTCTCATATGAACTGCAGCGCCTATCACTTAAGGTCTCCCGGAAAGGTTTGTACAGATTGATGTAAAGAAATGGCTTCAAGATGTGATAGAAAGAGTTGATTGTCAAGGCAATTACCTTGAATCCTTTCAACGGAACCTCGACGGAGCTGGCCATAAAGACAGGAATGAAGGTGGGGAGGTAGATGGTTGACATGACATGTATCATAAGAGAGAACTTCACCTTCTTCACGTTGTGAGGACCAATGATAGTCATGGTAAGGCGAATTATGAAGGAGCTAATTGCGAGCCAATAAGTCGACAACCAGCGTAAAATGACATTGAGAATACTAATACACAGGAAACAATTGTTAGAAAACGTTAGATGTGTGTGCAGGATTTTTAGCGACGTGAGGTCAACAGTGTAGAATGATGGAAGAATGTGTGGTACGTGCAGGTGATCGCGATGTTGAAAGTCTAGGAGTGAGTGAGTGAGTATGGTTTTACGCCGCTTTTAACAATATTTCAGCAATATCACGGTGGGGGACACCAGATATGAAAGTCCAGGAACAAACAAAAAATGTATAAAGGCATGTGACCATACTCTTGTACTGATGCTGCCTGCAGATAGCCAGGTATATATTTGCTGAAAGGGCATTTATACTGTGAGAGACCAAACCTTGGAGAGCAAATAGACCAAGTCTAAGATAGATTTGAAGCTGAATCATTTGATAAGAAGCAATACATATCACAACCAAGCAGACCCAGCCTAAGTCATAGGCTCTCTACTGCAGTCATCATAACCAAGTCTTACATATTAAACCTGCTCACAACATTAGTTTCTTAGGTGCACGGGAAGTCCAATTTTGCATCCGCTTTTCTTGGTTCGATCCCACATTCTCCCTGATCATGGTTCCCAGCACCTTACTCGTGCTTGTGATCTTTTCCAAACACAGCTGACACACCGGTACATATCTCAAATACTGTTTAAATGTATTTATGAAAAAAAACCTGACAGTCACAAAATGCATTTAATGGTTTCTTCCCGTGGGGAATTCCTGGTTAGAATTGCGTGCCATCGGTCCCTATGTATCTTGTTCATTATATCAGTCAATGGTTTGTCCAGTCAGAAGGGTAGTGGTTAATTCGTTCGTTCGTTACGCCGAAGACCCGGGTTTCGATTTCCCATATGGGTACAATTTCGGGTGTCCCCGTTGTGATATTGCTGGAACATTGCTACGAAGCGGCATCAAACAATACTCACTTACAGTCTAGTTTGGATTCGTTCATACATGCCGCCAGTTTGGGGCGATTTTTTAAATGCCGATACAAGTCTTTTAATTTGTATAATCATTAACAAGAATTATTTTCTTCAGGGCTTCTTGCAAAGAGTATTTAAAGTGCCGTCTACCTCACCAGCCGCGATTGCGCGTTTTAGGATTCGAGAAGAATAAATCATTACGCTCAGATTAATAAACCTTCACCAATCCAAAACTGAACAGATATCCGAAAGCCGAAATCGCTAACTGCGAGTGCCAATTCATGAACCGCAGAAGAAAGACGAAGCAGGTTGGCATTGTTGCAATAGAAGAACGTGTATGGCGGTTTGCTCTGCCTCGTGAAACGGTGGTGTACCGAGGCCACATTGACTCATGCGCCTAGTGTTGATCCGAACTGTTGTGAAAATAATAAGCGGGTCCCTCAGACGGCTCGCCGTACAAAACAGACAAGTAGAGATTGCTGCAGAGCATAAATTGTTCCCCGCAATATAATGTTATGTGCAGAGGTAGGAAGTGTAAGCTGTGGGAGGAGAGAATTGGTGTAAAGTACAAATTGTTTTTTATTAATGTAGCTATCTTTGGAAAGCAAGACAAAAGAAACAGTGTCTTTAACCGGTCAGCACAAGGAAAACCCAGGCAAGAAAACTGGGCCTGTCAGTCAGAACTTGATATATACCCACTATAAGTACCAATAAAAAAATAATAGATTACAAGTCATATATAGATAACACAACAAATGTCATTCTTAAACATGCTTTTGCAGCAACTATAAATATTTCTGGTCAAAATGTTGGTTGGGTTAAATAAAACAAACTTTAAAAATCGTAGACACCCAAAAATGTAATGAATCCACTGTAAATAAACTTCAGTTCAAATTTAAAAAATCACGCAATTATTAAGGGATTCCCATTTATCTAACAGCAAGTGAAGAACACACAGTTTGGTCAAGTCATCTATAAATATTGAGAATTATCTTACATGTTGCAAAAACAAAGGTCTGAGGTCACTTTTCTCAAAACTTCGTTTAAGTAATCACAAACTAAAAATTGAAAAATTGGTAGATATAGAAAAACACCAACCCAATTAAAACAACGTCTCTGTGAAACGTGATGTCTAAGAAGATGAGCAACATTACGCACTGTCTTGTGTAAAATACAACCAAGAAAGAGACTCATAAATATTCCTCAATCATGATAAAGAATTTGGTACACTCTGTTAAAAGGAACAGTTCTTAATAATTTTACCAACAGTTATCCAGAAACAACTTCCAAGATCTGTTATCCTATCAACAATAACAAACAAATTCCTTGTGTGTACAACATAACCATAGTTTTGCTCAATTCCCATATTGTTTCCATATCATTATAATACACTTGTTTTGAAAGAACATTGTTATAATGTACCTCCTTTGTATGTTGAATGTACCTTTGTTTTTTTAATTGTCGTTTATTGTGCATGCATTTTGTAGTTTGAGATAGTGTAATATTGCCACTGTTTCTTCATGGAATGTTCCGCAATACATATCTCATCTAAAACATCTTTGTTGTATGATAGTTTCTTACAGTTGTGTACGGGGGTAAGGTCGCTTAAGGCGATGGTATTCGTTATGCAGAGTTGTGTCCCTTGGCCACGCCAGAAACCTATGACAGTATGTTTGAATTCCAGTTCGCCCCGATTTTGTTGTCAGGACAAAACCCGTGCTCGTTGTTTTCACCAAAGTGGTGAACGTCTAAGACCTGCATCATTTCGGGGTTTCCCCCCACATCAAGCTGACACGGAATACTATTCAAAACGGCGTTGAACCCAACTCCCTCACTCACTCTTGTGTACGGTTCCGTATGGTTAACTGGGTTTGTGTTGTGATTGCTTCCAGTTTAGATTTGAAGTATGTTTAGAAGAATGTTACTATGTTCAACCCAAACATCGTGAAGATATCATGCAACCTTTTAGGACCAGACCAAACTGGACCAGACCAACCTGTTGATTTCCTATGTGTCCAGAAGCATATGCAGGTGTATAATCCCTGCCGGAAGTTAAAAAAACCTGTCAAAGCAATAAACCATGCAGAACCGTAAACTGCCACATGAAACGGTATGAATTTTACATTACATACAGTGAACTATTTGAAACAATACTGTGCTCAACTATGCCCAGCAAGGGTCATACATGTGATTATGAGGACAACTAATTACAAATTTCTTATATGAAACTCGTTGTTCTACATGTGTTGTTTATTGAACAAAGTCATACTTCATAGAAGCCTGATATTTAATCATGTTGAACAATATGTTTCAACAGCAATCCTATGTGAAGTTGAAAGGTTGGGTACGCGCGACAGGCTTGACCTAAATTACTCCCTGCACCCGTTCTCGATGGCTGCCTGAATAACATACGATACATTGTAAAGGTAGTGTGCAATAGAGCTCTTCGGGTAAGGGAGATAATCACTCACTCTCAGTGATACAGCTTGAAAGAGATACGATGTACAGCATTGCAAGGTCAGTACCTGATTAAGCTCCATACTACGCCTATAGCTAAAGGAGGAAATCGCTCAATGCGCAATAGTTTATTCTTACAAAATAAAGACCGGTTAACTTGAGCGAAATGAGATATATATTTCCCCTCAACATTTTTAGCTCTTTTAAAAAACTAAATGAACAAATGCCATGGGTTTTCTGCATTACGAAACGTGACTAAGTCTCCGAATAGCAAGACGATTTTGAAGTATCTCTTATTGCTGGAAAAGAATAGCATCAACATTCCACGCACATGATTTGTATGTTTCGTTTCGGTGAATGCGTGCATGGCTTCAAATTTCAAATAAACCAACATGTCGACATACATGCAACAATATTAACGTCGCCGTATACTTGGCCGACTTCAGGGCGGGGAAGAATACGCGTGATTGCAAAATGGCGTCCAAGCTGTTAAATTCGGATCCATTGGCTTCGCGAACACGCAGTATCTGTAATATCGGATTTTTAATGAAATTACGGATCGCAAAGGTTGACGATGTCTGTTGGGCGGCATGAAGAGCAACCGTTTGTGTCCCGTCTGAGGTAGGGCGATAGAAGGTGTGAGCAGGCATCCGTGAAGTGTCACTGAACATTCTGTGTGTATCTTTCGTTCGTATATAAAATCTGATCCTAAAGAGATAAACTGAAATGCCGCGTCAGTCGGATCTGCGCTGGTTAATCTTCTTTGTTCGTTTGGGAACTGGGATATTTGTTTTACATTTATTTGTCACTGTTTCACGTCATATAAAATAGTTCTCTGAAAGGAAGGACCATCTTACCGGGACAAGGGATGTTAATCACTGGTCAAGACTCGATTATTTACTTACCGCCGTCATATACATGTAGCTGGAATATTGGTGAATGCTGCGTTAACCAACAAGCCCTCGCTCACACATCGGGGACCATGCATTGCAACATCTAAAAACAGTTGACGTGCACATAACGTCTCAAGGAACATGGACGGGCTCGTCATTTTATACAAAACACAGTAACGAACAGCGTAAATCAGAGTGATTTTTTCAAGTGCTTACTTTCTTTTGCGTTTGAGGTGAGCTGGAGCACTTAGCAACGGCTGAGGCCCCGTCCCCTGAACCGAAACTTCGTTTGGCCAGGTCTTAGACCCCCTCCGACAACTTCATCTTTTCCGTCACAAATGTGTCCAAGACAGCCAAACAATGTACCTGCACAAGGTCGTCTTTTCGGAGTTGTCGGAACGGCAAACATTCTGAGTTTTGATAACAGCATGTTAAGTTTTGGATGTACGAGGGATATCTTCAGCCTGCGTTCGCTGGAAGTGTGTGAAGGCAACAAGTATAGGGAAAGTCACCAATGTTGACAATATGCTGCGAGATAACACCGAGCACAACCATCAATCAGAATAAAGTCACACAATCTGCAATCTGAGCAAAATAGTCAGAGATGAGACTGCCTGCCATGTGCATACTTTACAATGAAGTCCACAGCAACTACGCCCCAGAAGAAACCCGCACCAAGCCTTCGTTCCCCATCAATGAGCAGCGTCCTCTAACGCCACTGACAGAAGACCATTCCTGTGTTGCCACAAGGAATGGTTTACCTGGAAGAATTTTAATAATGATAATGAGTCCGATTGTATGGCGCCAAACTCCATACCAGCTCGTGTGCTCATGGCGCTTACATTATTACCCCAGTCAGTAGATCAGTGAGCATTCGATTTTCATTCTCAGTTCCCTGAGGAGTATACAACCCAAGCTGCCTGTGAGGCGCTAGAAGGTTAACAGCCACTGCTGGGTGGACAGGGGCACATTTCGAACAAAGTCCAATCTCATTAAAATCAGATATTTGTACTCGCTACCACTTAACAAAGACCTGAGGACATCCCATTAGGAGTGACGTCAGAACGACCTTTCATTCGACCAATCAGAGCGATACTTACCAGATCATGAAAGTGACAGTTGGAATGTACAACCACGAAATATTTAACAGGGGGTATTCCGAATGACAGTTACGGGTTTTATGATTATATCCATACAATCTAGGCCATCTATAAGCCATTCCAGAGTGTTCTTCTCATCAGTTTTAATTTTTTTAATCGAGAATAAGTCAAAATATGTTTCGAAGCGCAGTCGCCAGTTTGAAACTGGTGTCCTAAAGCTCGAGAAAGCTGCCTTCTGATTGGCTAATGTCGATTTCTTGTCAGTCATTTCATTGGTCGGTCAAAATTCGCGAAAGTTCGTTCTGACGTGACCCGTAATGGGATGTCCTCAGATCTTTGTTTAGCGGTAGCGAGAACTAAGATCTGATTTTAATCAGATTGAACAAAGTCACTTGCCCAAGGAGACACCACATCGGACATCATTCTGGTTACCGATACCTCAAATTGCAAATGTCTTCTATATACCTACCATAAAACCTTTTGAAAGCTTCACTGAGGTCTTGAATATTGTAACCTTGATTAAACAACTTCTGAACAAGAGTCGTATGACGCTGTTTTAAACCTTGGTTGAAAGACCAAGCCCGATTGTACCTCAGTGTAATGTTGACACCAAATGATTTTATTCGACAAGAAGGGGAATTGACTATTAAAGTCATCCCTCTTGTGGAGCATCTTGTCACTGTATATTTATGCAAGGATCTAAATATGTTATGCAAAACGAATAGGGGATATATTGTAATTAGATGAAACTACAGGAAAGAACACCTGTATTGATCATACGCCGTTTGCAACGTGTTGAACGTTTACGCAGCAAAGGTATGTTGGTTGGTTGGTTTGTTGTTTAACGCCGCATTCAGCTATATTCCAGCTATATGACGGCGGTCTGTAAATAATCAAGTCTGACCCAGACAACCCAGTGATTAATATCATGAGCATCGATCCACGCAATTGGGATCGATGACATTCATCAACCAAGTCAGCCAGTCTGACCACCCGATCCCGTTAGTCGCCTTTTACGACAAGCACAGTCGCCTTTTACGGCAAGCATGGGTTGCTGAAGACCTCTTCTACCCCTGATCTTCACGGGTACAATCCTGTACGAACGTAAATCTGATTAATGCTTCACTTTAATGGACGGGATTTGTTTGTTTGTTTGTTGTTTAACGCAACGAGCATCAATATTCCATCTATAAATCTGTAAATACTCGAGTCTGGACCAGATAATCCAGTGTTTGACATAACTCATCAACACAGTTAATTAATTTTCAAGTTTTAGAGTTGCTTGGTGATGATAGTGTAGAGAGCAAATTGTTAAATCATTACAATGTTTGGGGGTGTTTGCTTTGTTTTTTTGTTTAGCAATATTCCACCTATTTTACGGGGTCTGTAAATCGAGTTTAGTCCAGACAATCCATTGACTGACACCATGATCATCGATCTATGCAATTGGTGTACAATGACATGCATCAACCAAGTCAGCTAGCCTGACCACCCGATCCCGTTAGTCGCCTCTTACGACAAACATAGTCGCCTTTTACGGCAAGCATGGGTTGCTGAAGACCTATTCTACCCCGGTTCTTTATGGGTCGCTTGAACTTTGAGCATGAAGAGCCTTTAGTTTTATGTGGAAAACATGTTATCGATATTGACATTTCTAAGAACGCATCTGCCATTTAAACTTTATTTTCAGTAACGATAACAGTGTTGGAAGTGCTTCTACAGTTAAACACGTGTGGTGTCAGTCGCGAAAATCCACTTCCCGAAAAAATATCCTGTGTTGGTTGAACATGAATCCGTACAGCTTATATTATTTAGGGGGGCGTTAAACGTTAATCAAAGAAAGAAAAGTGGTCAAAACACTTCAGGCCCAGCGCATCATAAGCTAAGACACTGGCTCCTTTACTTTGAGGCTCGATATGTAGTCATAGTTATCACTTTTAAAAGTTAAATATTCGTACATTTGATTAAACTCAATTGTTTGAGCAAATTTATACATTTGTGAACACTGGAGATATATTTGCATACCGAGACACGGAAACTTACAACTATGCATTATGAGGGTATTTTGAACCCGTTTTTTTCTTTCAGTAATATCCACATTCTTTTCATCAAAATATTATCTTTCACGATACCCGCGAATTGATAGGTCTCTTAACCAATGGTTACAGGAGCATTTCGTCCGGACTAGTGAGTGAGTTGCGCCGCTTTTATATTAGTTGTCGGTAAAACCTGAGAAAAGTTATAACTCGTATATACCCTGAATTAAACTGCATTGACAGCTTGTAGAAATACTAGAATTGACAGAAGACACAACTGATGCCATCGAGGACGAGGACAGGTGTAGAACTAAAGCAGTTTTCAAAAGTCAAAACATTTAATATATCTCATTTGTATCTTGGATATGATTGGGGTAATTGACATCGTACATTTTCAAAGGACAAATTGCGAAAGATCGCTAAACAGCCTTAACAATACTCAATTGACATTGCTCAATAACGTAGATCAATATTAATTCTTAATAATTAACAAGATTACAATAACGTACTACCACCCATGAGTACCTACACGCAGATTCAATCAAAATCGTTGAAACGTTTTCATAGGCAGCAAATCTATTCTTGGCAGCAAATCTATTCAACAAACGTATTTTCGATCACTCGTAACTCAGGCGCATGTCATACAAGCATTGCTCCGTTGTGCAATCACACAGACCGCTTACTGATACTTAGGGTGTTATGATTAATTCTTTATTGTTTAAATCTAACTTATAAAAAGCTTGAAACGATATGTCATTGGACAATTTTAATACATGTACTTGGATGGGAATGCTCAAGAAGCGTAGAGTAGTCTATGTTTAAAACAAGAAAACGATAACTTGCTCAAGTGAAAGAAGGCAATATTATTGTCTTAAGGTATAATTATAAATAATGTCTAGATTAAGTGAAAGTGAAAATTACGAATATATGAATTACTTCTATTAAAGAAGTGTTCAATGTATATACAGTTCATGTGCTCAAAACACTGAACAAATTTGTTTCACTATGACCATAAGAAAACATACACCCTCGTCTCAGCTTGTACTTCGCACTTGGCTGCATTACTTAGACCTTTGCTCAAAATATACTTGTATGGCAAGTCCATGATATGCAATTTCTTCTTTCATATTGTTTTATAAATACGACCTTAGAAGTGTATTTACACATTCAAGGGCATACGTGATAGATTATTTCCCATTTCATCCCATTCTACTGAGCGAAAAGTTTGAAATAGATAATGGTCGTAGGTCAATGAAAGAAATGGAATTATTTGCCATGAAAGGAAAAATATATTATTGGTATTGAACTTTCAAAATATAACCAGCAAAATCGAAATTGAAAGTTTGAAATAGATAATGGTCGTAGGTCAATGAAAGAAATGGAATTATTTGCCATGAAAGGAAAAATATATTATTGGTATTGAACTTTCAAAATATAACCAGCAAAATCGTTCATATAAACGGTTTTTAGTTATTATGTTTTTCTCTTTTTTCTTTTGGCCTACCTAAACTACAGCTTGGAGTGACGATATACAATTTAAAATTGTAAGAAATAACAAGAATGCATTCAATTTGCTCTTAGACAAATATTGAAAAAGAATTCTCACTAAGGATACAAAACAAAGTAATTACTGCTATGTCACTGATCGAAGTATTTGATAATTTAGATAAAACAGAGTGAAAAAAACATAAATAAAACTATTTAAAACATCAAAATGAAATCACATTTAGACTGAAAACATTTTGTCCTTCAGAAATCGATAATCTATATATTGCGTGTAGATATATTACCATTATTGTTGGTGTCATAAACTGAACCATTCAATATTCTAATAGATGAAGCTACAATTATTTAAAAGCTAGGTTCTTCAATATTGGATCCATTTTGACGGCTTACTCACTGTGAAAATTCCATTCCCTTACACAACTATATGCACATTATTTGATTTGAATATCAAGCCTTCAAAAAGATAAGAAAAGCACGTAAGTCAACACACCAAAATTAGAAAACCGCGCCAAATATTCTAACAGTGTAAGTCAAGTGATAAGCCGTCTCATTCACTCGTCGGTCGCCATTGAAATTTTCCAATCGTGATGAACAAGATATACCTTCTAGTTCAGTCAAAGAGAATATTGTTATTTAGGAACTGAAACCACGTGTATCCGTTATACTGCCACAACATAAGATCAGCTGTTTCTCGTGACGTCATCCACGTCACAACACGCGAGGTCAAAATAGCGCCGCTTTAAACAGTATTCCAGTTATATCACGGCGTGGCAGCTTAATATGGAAGGAAAGCCCGAAGTGATGCAGGTCTCAGACTTTTACCCCTCATTGGTGAAACCCTGGAGCACGGGTATGGTGTGGACAAACCTAGAAACATAATCGGGACGAACGCTGTCACTGTGCGTTTCTTACAAACGTACTTTAAAAAATCAGGTCAGATTTCCATACGTGAAAGATCGCCCTATGTTTTATCACTGACATTGGAAATTTCGTTTGCAGGAAATGAACAAGAGCCGATCTGGACTTTAAGCTGTTGTCAATTTTGTATATCTTCAAGTGTGTATTGAGATAAAAATTATCTCTATTTTAAAATTCAGCGCCGGTAGAATTTGAATATTTTTACATATCTGTCAGATGTAACATACAGCAGGCCGTCAGCATCAAGACAGACACCATCAGGATATTCCAGACCATCCTGTTGTGTGAGGACATCTCTGACAAACTGCCCCGACTCGGTCAGCTGGATCACCTTGTGGGAGTCTCTGTCTACAAGCAGGATATCTCCCGTGCTGGTTGTTGTGATACCCCAAGGATGTGACAGAGCTCTTGTGGGAGTATAGGTGAAAACAGCGTCTCCTTCACTGGTTACAGATACAAGGGATTTCACTGCTCTTTCACTGACTAGCAAGTTGTTGCTACTGGAGACATGTATGAGGTCTGGGCTCCCTATCACCCCCGTGTTGATAGACCTCAGTATCCTCCCTGTCATGTCCAGTATGTCCACAGAGTGAGACTGTTTCCATGTACCTGCCGCCAGCTGGGAAGGACTCAGAAAGGCCAGAGCGTAGTACTTCTTGCTTGTTTTGATAGTTGACAGTAATACAGGACCCGGGGTAACATTCACTGTAACTATTTCCATACTGTTTGGAACACTGACAGCTATCTGACTCTCACTTAACTTGGCTATTTGCCAAGGATAATAAGAAAGCAGAAGTTGATTATCAAAATAATTGAAGTTTGATGTGTAATATGTTTTGAGTCTCTTGTTATTGCAATCTGTCACTACTGTTACTTTGATGTCATCAACAGTCAACACTGTGACGTCAACCAACCGAGGATTCTTCCCGTCCCCATCTTCCTTGCAGTCAATGGTGTGATGTAGAACAGGTGAAGACTTAGGGTCACTCACATCATGGACGACTTCAACCTTCCCCAGCTGTAGCTCATCAACTGCTTTACTCAGCTTGTCCGGGTTTTGTGTGAATACAACCCTTCCTGCTGGTGGTCTGTTGTCCGTGTCTCTGTTGTCTGTAGACGTCTCACCCATCGACACATAGACGGCATACATGTCCATCTCACAGTTGGACGTCACAGCATTGGCTGTGAACTCATACTGCTGCTGGTACATCTGTAGCTCGATCTCCTGGGATTGTATATCTGCTTCTAACTCACGTAATTGTTCATCAGTAGCTTTGTCAATGTCTCCAAGGAGTTGTTTCTCTCTTCTTAAAATAGCACGCATCACTGTGTCCCGTGTCTTTAGGACTTGATCTTTGAGGGTTTGTGAATTACTCTTCACATCTTGAATTTTAGATTTTCTCTGGGTTATGATATTATTCGTAGCTGCAATGTTGATTCCAAGTTTCTCTATTTTGCTTGTCAGTTGTTCCTTCACAAGAGGGGTCATACTCTCTATTGTATCAACATCCTTACATGCCCTGTGTTTTATGCTGCAGCATATCGTGCATATTGCCTGCTTGCAGTCCTTACAGAACAACTTCACCTTTTCATCTCTGTGGATTTTACACATGAAGCGAACCTTGATCTTTGTTTTGGTGTGATCAGACAAGTGAGCGACTTCATGGTCACACAACCCTGGCATCATGTTGTGCAGCTGAAGACATCCTTCACAGAACACAACATCGCAGACAGAGCACCAATTTGTGGCAGGAGTTGTCTTTCCTTGTTTTGTACAAACACTGCACAAGTGTTCCTCCACAGCTGAAAAGGCAAATGGGCTTAATTTCAAATGGCATTAAAAATGATAAGAATCGGACACTATCTAACAACATAATAACCACGTTAGTTTGTCAGAATGTACACATCCATTTTGTAGGTGAATATATTATATATCACATGTTGTAAAGAAACAATATTGTTGTTGAACCTATATAGGAATCCCTGGTCAAAAATGAGTTTCTGTAAATGATAACCAGAAGAGGTGTAATAACGTCATTTATGTTGGGAGTCCACAATGACAGAAGGCTCAACACTGAGATATTTATAAATGTTAACGTTAGAGGTGCTTTGTCACACTGGAGGGTCAGGTGTTTAACTCTGCACAGCAAAGTGCGCCGTCTTAGCGACAGGGCCAATCGTCATTTATTTGAAAAGATGTCCGAGACCGGATTTAATTAAATAGAAATGCAAGGTGTTTGTTTCTTGCTGTAAAAATTTAAAAACATCTAGTTTATGAAACCGTCACGGACAATAACTATATATGAACTAATTTCTGAGGATTAACATGGAGTTTAAAAAAGAGTATAACCATTTCGGTGCACATGGAGATTTATTCGATTACTACATATGCGCACAATTATTCGAAAAGGGCGACAATGAGACATTATCAATATGTCGCGTGTCGTATTGCCACGCTGTCGCGTCCATTAACGACTTAGACACACATTTGTGATGGGGTGACAATGCGACATATTTTGGAAAAATCTCACGTTGTCGCCCTTTGGTTAAATATATAAATATGATTGAAAGCACAACAATGCAAGAAGTGGCCACTTTTTGGCTTGTATTTGTAAGGGCAACAATGCAACAATGCGACAATGTCCCTTGTAGGATTCAACAGAACACAGATCTACCGCTCTCCGGGCAGACACTATGTCATTAGACCACGAATGTCTTTGTTTTCTGCAAACAACACCTTAATATAATTATAAGGCTCAACACCTAGGTTGTATAGGAAAAAAAAAATTGTCCAAGAAAATTCGTGAAAAAACTAATTTTGCTTCTGGTGTACGTGCAACTGAGGTCAACTCCACAGATAAAAATCATAACAAATATTTACTAGCTTGTAAACAACATCTAAAAGGACGATTTGGAAGGAGTGTCTTAACACATTTTTGAAGTTTACTGCTGTAAATCATAATCAGAAGAGTATTATTTGCTGCCAAATAAAGATGTGTGTTACACACTACATGTGTAATAGCATAATTTAAGATGGGATTCCAAAATGACATAAATTTTAACCATAAGTTGTTTATAAATCTCGTTATCCATGATTTGTCACAATGGAGGGTCAGGTGTTCAATTCGTGGCACAGCCTTGGCAGTAAGATGCTGAGGTCAACTCCACAGATAAATATCATAACAATTATTTACTAGCTTGGAAAGAACATCTAAACGGAATGACGAGTTGGAAGGGGTTGGTAAATAATTTTATGTAATTTTATTTAGTTATGGCACTATATATTTGAGTTACATTAGATTTCATCGATGGGACAGGCTGTAATTTGTTTGTCTTTGTGAGAAATGAATACTTATCCTGCATCAAAATCTATTAACAGGAAGACATAATAAGCCATTCTTTGAGCGAATGCTTGTTTATGTTCGCGTATGAGTGTGTTTATATATCTCAAACCATGGTACATTAGTCAGGCAGTACAATAATAAGCTGATTACCCTTTGTGCCGGGTCCAAAGTCGTCGATCAGCCCCTGTATGACGTGGCTTGGTTTCAGCTGACTGACCCACTCCTCTACTGGACTGTCAGGGTTGGTCACTTTCGTCTGTTGTCTACAGAAGGGACATGGTATGGACTTGGCTTGTACTGCTTCCGGCTGTGTGTTGGTGTAGTTCAGCAGACAGGACTTGCAGAATGTATGATTACACTGAAGTGTGGCTGGGTCTGTGAACACCTCTGTACAGATGGCACAGGTGAGGTGGTTGTCGGTCAGCTTCTTAGCGGTCGCCATCTGAAGCAAAGCGAACAGGTAAATGAAGTATAGATGCATGTGTTGTAGACATAATCATAAAACATTAGATGACTACTGCATCAACCCCGACGCCCAATAAGTAACATATTTACAAGCAGTGAGACGGGAGAGAAAAGAAGAGGCCCCACTGCATAGTATATCTGTGGTGCCGCTGTGTGTAAAGGGGGGTAACTCTTGGTGTCATACTCTACCCTGAGTAAAATATGAGGATTGAATACCATGTTTTGAAAACATGATCAACTCCCCCTCCCGTTATGGGCCAATTTCAACAAATACGGTGATGTTTCAGCGTCTTGAAGTGAAAAATAAATCAAGTTTGAGACACCCATCGCACCTACCTCGAACACCACACGTTCTTCAATACCTTGACTTCCTTGTTGCCTGTCACCACGCAACTTTGTCGCATGAAGTTGTCAAAAATTGGCGTTTTTTATATGCGCACCGTCCTCTGTAAAGTAAAACTGTTTGATTTAAGAAATGCCAAGAATACATGTATTTACTACTTATATGATAATATTGTAGTTGTTCTCAGTGACACAAAATCTCCACAAGACTGTATGACAAGAGGGATGACTCTCCAGTAGTCATCCTTCCCTTTATGTCGGGCAACAGTCCAGCAGATCCAGCATTCGGTGTCTACATTTGATTTCACAACTTTTCAGATCGAGCATGCTCTTTCATAGAATATTTCAAAGAGCTTTGTACTAATCTTCCTCAAAAGTTGTTTGATAAAGGTTGCAACAACCAAGGCGTCAGTGACACTTTCAACATCGTTTATGTTGAACATTTGGAGGACATTGCCTGTGCATGTGTTTGTGACGGGTGCCACCGGTGGACAAGGATGCGCATATCTTTTCGCAAACACCTGGTGTCATCACTATTTGATAGTGATTTATAAACGCATGTTCATGATATAGTCATGATTGTATAGTGGACTTGATTTCTTTGATAATGGAAATATTTCATCACATGTATTTAACCAAGCCGGTGACCCACAACCATCTTATATCCGTGACATCAACACATAGTGAAATATCAATATTAATATCAATATTACACTCTTTGTTACAGAACCATTGGTTAAGTTAACGTCTTCGTTATCGCACTGTGGCTGTTTATTACACTATCGTATTTAATTTTTTATACTTTCATATGAACTTCCATAAACATTTAATAGATCTTTCATTTTGTATTCTGTCTATGGAGGTTCTACAACATAATAAACCACTATGAATCTGTGCTTGGTAAGAAGCAACTATATCGAGGATTGGATGGCGTGAACACAGCTTTGTGTCGCTCTTTCTGTCTGACTTATTGCTCATTCCGGGCCGAGACATGACTACTTACAGATCGCCAGGCTTGAACATTGCTGAATGTGGCTTGTTTATATTCTGACATTGACAAAAACATCACAGGTTAAATTAAGAATGTAGGTTTCACAACAAAATGTGAGTTGCATGGATCTGAATATATTGGTATTTGTGTAAGATATCAACTCTTTGTCTTTCAAGGTCACTGGCCACTCTGGCAGTGTTTGGATTATTTTGTATGGAATGTATTTATTTCTAAAATCCACGTGAAAACATGAACATCGAATTGTCTTCATTTAACTCCTTGACATGTGTCATAAACACTGGTCCATTCCACAGCTAACTCTGCAAGGTAAGTAATTGTATGTTTTTATTTGCTTCTATTTCAAATATGTGTGTCTTCACTCACTCACTCACTCACTCACTCACTTACTTAATCACTCGCTCACTTGCTAATGATCCAGCGTACTCCTCTCTACACATACGCATGTAAGGATATATCATACGCATGTGTTGATGTTGTTCAAAGGGACATAACTCTGATCAAAACTTGGCCATCACTACAACGCCTCGCTTGACCCGAGAAGCTCACCTTTGAGTGTCATGAATGTACGATAGGCATGGACGATAGGCTATCGTCCATTCATGACAGTTCTCTTACATAAGCAGCTTAGATGACACGTGTATGCTAATATGCGCAGAGGGTGAGGGGTGTATCTAGGTTGGGGACACCTACAGAAGTCACTATGACCTCAGATAAATGTAGGCAAAACCTTGTCTACCTAGCTGCTATTAGTTTATGTCGATAACAGTAGTATTCTAGAATTTGTTCCTTATCAACGATGCAGATTCAGGTGCTAACTGACATGATACAGAAATATATGGATGCAATCACAGTTGACTCCTGTGGTATACATCGATATCAAGATTTCTGTGTTCAAGTGAAACCGTGGTCCTTGCAGGTATACAGTATAACCCAGGTAAAGCAGCTATGTACTGTAGGCTAAAGTAAAATCTATATTTGTTTGTGAAATGTTATGTAACTAGGTGACATACCGATATTGACGCGTCTGCTCTCTGAAGGCGTCCCACTTCCTGGTTGCTGGCTCGTGTCACGTGACATAACTTAGGTCACGTGATCCGTTGACGTCAAGTATAAACCATTTTCAAAGCAACTATTTACGACTCTATTGCGGTGGCCAGTGACATCTGTCTGCACATTGCCTACCATGATAACATGTTGGTTTGGATGTCAAATATTAATAATAGAAACGCCCCTGAAACATGTACAATCAATGCAACTATCCTGATTACAGCACATGCTTTCTCATTTCGGCATTTATCTGAAATACTAATTCCCACTGTAATATAAATAAAAATATACATTAATTCGTACTGGACGAGAGATTTGATAGCACAGTTCTGAGAATACTAATTGCCGAATGAAACAAAATAAAATAATAATTTTTAAAACAATTTCATTAAACATAAAACTGTTCAAATCTAATGAAAAGTAATTTTCCCTCCCTGTTAAGTAGATTGAAATAAAAAAAAAATGCAGCAAAAAGGGTGTTCGAGTGATCCTGGCATAGTCAGAATTTTAGGCTCATCATCAGCTCAGGGCCCTTGTTGCCTCTACACGCAGCCCAGACCGTGAATGGGACTTCTCCCTGGAAGCGCTGCCCAGTCGATCCCACCAATAACTTCTCGAAGTATGTGAAGACTCCCCAACACTGCAGCCTTCTGCATTACCCAGCTTGTCAGAAAGGCTGAATTCCTGGCAGCAATCCCGGGTAATCTCTTATGTCAATCAACAGATCGGTAGGTACCAAAACTAAGGTACCGGGAACAATGGGGAGTCTGACAACTTGGTACCTGGGATGGAAGTGTGATATTTTTTTTGTAGAGCGAGGTGACATGTTTTTCCTGAATCTAGTCAACCACATTGTCAAAAGGGACAGGTTTATTAGCCTGGAAAGGCCTATTCCAAAGAAAATTTGTTTAATTATTTTTGATTGCGTATTATGATTATAATTGTGTGTGTGTCTGCATGTGTGTGTGTGTCTACATGTGTGTGTGCGTGCATGTCTCTGCATGTGCGTGTATGCACGTGCGTGTGTGTATCTGCATGTGTGTGTGCGTGCGTGTGTGTGTGTATGTGCGTGCATGCGTGCGTGCTAATTATTTTTAATTATTGCAGCCTTCTGCATTACCCAGATTGTCAGAAGGGCTGTATTCCTGGCAGCAAACCCGGGTAATCTCTGATGTCAATCAACAGATCGGTAGGTACCAAAACGAAGGCACCAGTGGTGGTGAGACAAGCCTTCCTGGGTCAGTACAATATAACTTCCAATGATTTTCAAGCAATCTTTTGGTATAATGAATATCCTTGTAGAACGGTGAGTACTTGTTATAATCCAAACCTTTGACTGTTTTTGATATTAAATAATATGCTTTGAAACTTAAATATCTTCTTAAATATGCAACATATTGAAACTGATAAGCCATCATCCTTATATTTAAAACAATATCATCACCATTGAAGGAATTAATATTTATGTGCATTATACATTTACTTGTTGCAATTCCCTATTTTGACCGATACCCGACAGATAATGAGCCCATCCACTTCAACAGCAGAACCTCAGAACTGCAGAAAGCAATCCTGTACTCGGTTACCAGCACGTTGGCCGCTATCAGACATGCGACCCTACATCCGACGATACACTGTAGAACCTTTCGCACTGCACCCGCATCAACACTGGAAGTCCGACAACCTGTTCAGTTAGTAAAGAAAGGCAGTACGCAAGGCTGTAACGGATCAGACTGACTATCAATAACCACATACAGACTTGTTACGTTCCCAAGACGCTTTGATATAAAGGGCATTCATTTCGCTACATATAGAGTGGAAAAGATCAGTTTGTAAATGTTCGAATACGAGAACATCAGGTAAAGTGAGGGACGCACGCGACACTTAACCGCGAATTGCGACGAGTTAAACAACTGTTCAGGAACCATCACGACCCTGAACATTGAGTAATGCACTTATTTGCGTATTTAAGTAATCTTTAGTGACACGACCAAGAACCACGCATATTGAATTTTATCCTTGATCCAGCTGGATTACTAATATAATATGTTGAGTTATTAAACAAATAATTGCTTAATTTTTTTACCGAGACACGGAACCTTCCAACTAGCATAATGAGGGTATTGAGAACCCAGGTTTTTTCTCAGTAATATCCACATTCTTTTCATCATAATATTATCTTTCAAGATAACCGCGAATTGATGGGTTTTTGACCAATGGCTACAGGAGCACTTCGTCCGGACTAGTGAGTGAGTTGCGCCGCCTTTATATTAGTTGTCGGTAAAACCTGAGGAAAATTATATATCGCATATACCCTGAATTAAACTGCGGTGACAGCTTGTAGAAATACCAGACTGACAGTTGAAACAACTGGTGCCATCGAAGACAGGTGTAGAACTAAAGCAGTTTTCAAAAGTTAAAACATTTATTATATCCTCATTTGTATTTTGGATATGAGAAGTAGCGAGTGTATTGTCCGGATACAGTTGTGTAATGTTAAAGTGATATTTAAGGTGACTTCAATAATACAGTTTGAAGAAATACTATACATCAGTACAAATACCAATGGTAACTGGTAACTGATACCAATGAAGACACATTTAAACCAATTCTCAAAGCATCCACACGCTGTTATAGCCTCCATAAATACCTGAACGCTCGTTGTGTTATATGTGTTCAGCACACGTTGAAGCCTTGACGAGCTCTGTTGTTTAACTGATAACCTAAAGGCTTTCGCCTTACCTGAATACGCACGTCAGATATGTTGTAAGTCTCTCATCACGTGATCTCTTTTTTAGATCTGTGAGTGAGTGAATCGGGTTTATTAACCCTCAAGGTGCCTTGCCGTCAGCTGGCTTTGCATACCGCTCAGTGCAGCACTGTGATAACGTCGCGGTTTCAAAGACGTATACTTTGTATCAAAAGTGTTACAACGTTCTTATTTCTTCACATAGTGTAACCAAATTGTATAACATGCAACTCGAGTTGATTGTCTTTCCATCACCATCTGAAGTCAACAAATCCAAAAGATCTAGTCACTGCCTAGCCATGGATAAAAGTACTGGTGTTGTAAGCTTCCTACTTTTCTACATTAATCGTAATATGGAAGCACCCGAATATGACACATGAAGTCAAGTAAGCGCTATTGGTTTGAAATCTAGATGTCTAATAATTCATATCATTTGAAAGTAGGGTGTCACAATAAATCGAAATATCGATATATGGCTATTGGTAAGCACTTAAAGTCCATAAATGGATTGTTAAATCAGTTTCCGATCGATAGATCATATATCAATAAAATACGTGCAATGCTGTTCCGTTGTTCTTGTGATCATGAGCGGTAGTAATTTACACATGGTAATGTGGAAGTTTCTTTTTCTTAAATTATTAGGGTAAAGAAAAAACAAATCAGTCATATCTCAAACTTTACTTTTTATTTGTTGTTATTGTTATTATATTAAAGGAAACTTCAGTTCCGAGGTTTAATTCAACTCTAAAATCCATCTCAAAATGATACACTGACAAGTATCGATATTTATCACAATAGTTGCTTGCAATATCAATAGTTATCACAATAGTGATTTCCAGACCAATATAGTCACCCCTATTGGAAAGTACATATGACAACAGTGATAGACATATGATATTCATGGCGAAATACACATTCACTAAGAATTTCCACGAATGATATTTACTGATAACAAATCCCGATGACATTGTCAGTGTCTGTGAGGTCAAAACAAATTTGAGGAAGTGGTTTTGATTAGTTCATACGCATAGTGTGTCAAAGATCATGTTACAATACGAATGACCTTTTGGAATGTATAACTTGAAGAAATCCCGGTTACGTCCATATAGGTTTCAGTGTCCATGCTCTTTCATTAGTGATAAAATCAACTTCGGGGTAATTGTCATCGGACATTTTCAAAGGACAAAATGTGAAAGATCGCTAAACAGCTCTAACAATACTCAATTGACATCGCTCAATAACGGACACCATCATTAATTCTTAATAATTAAAAAGATTACAGTAACGTACTACCACCCAAGAATACGTAGACGCAGATTCAATCAAAATCGTTGAAACGTTTTCATGGCAAGCAAATCTATTCAATAGACCTATTTTCGATCACTCGTAACTCAGGCGCCGTAAGTCAAACAAGCATTGCTCCGCTGTGCAATCAAAGACCGCTTACTGATACTTCGGGTGTTATGATTAATTCTTAATGGTTTAAAGAGCTTGAAACGAGATGTCATTGGACAATTGTAATACCTGAATTTGAAAGCTTGGGAAGCGTAGAGTAGTCTATATTTAAAACAAGGAAACGATAACTTGCTCAAGTGAAAGAAGGCAATATTATTGTTTTACGGTATAATTATAAATAATGTCTAGATTAAGTGAAAGGGAAAATTACCAGTATATGAATTACTTCGATTAAAGTAATGTTCAATGTATATACAGTTCATGTGCTCATAACTGTGAACAAATTTGTTTTACTATGACCACAAGAAAACATACACCTTGGCTGCATTACCTAGACCTTTGCTCAAAATATACTTGTATGGCCAGTCCATGAAATACAATTTTTTCTATCATATTGTTTTATAAATACGACCTCAGAAGTGTATTTACACATTCAAGGGCATACGTGATAGATTATTTCCAGTACATGTTTCTCATTTCTACTTCTACTGAAGGAAAGGTTTGAAATAGATGATGGTCGTAGATCAATGAAAGAAATGGAATTATTTGTCATGAAAGGAAAAAATATATTCTTGGTATTGAACTTTCAAAATATAACCAGCAAAGTCTTTAATATAAACGGTTTTCAGTTATTATGTTCTTCTCTTTTTTCTTTTGGCCTACCTAAACTACAGCTTGGAGTGACGTTAAACAATTTATAATTGTAAGAAAGAACAAGAATGCATTCATTTTGCTCTTAGACAAATATATATAAAAGAATTCTTACAAAGGATACAAAATAGGGTAATTACTGCTATGTCACTGATCGAAGTATTTGATAATTAAGATAATACAGGGTGAAAAAAAACATAAATAAAACTACATAAAACATCAAAACGAAATCACATTTGCACTGAAAACATTTTGCCCTTCATAAATCGATTTTCTATATATTATGTGTAGATCTATTACCATTACTTTTGATGTTATAAATTGAACCATTCAATATTCTAATAGATGAAGCTACAATATTAAAAAGCTAGGTTCCTTAATATTGGATCCATTTTGACGGCTTTCTCACCATTCCCTTACTCAACTATATGCACATTATTTAATTTGAATATCAAGCCTTCTAACAGATATGAAAAGCAACATACCCAAATTAGAAAACCGCGCCAAATATTCTAATAGTGTAAGTCAAGTGATAAGTGGTCTCTTTCACTCGTCGGTCGCCGTACTGCCACACTATTAGATCTGCTGTTTCTCGTGACGCGTCATCCACGTCACAACACGCCAGGTCAAATAGCGCCGCTTTTAACAGTATTCCATTTATATCACGGCGTAGCAGCTTAATATGGAAGAAATGATCGAAGTGATGCAGGTTTCAGACTTTTACCCCTTATTGGTGAATCCCAGGAGCACGGGTGTGGTGCTGACAAACCTAGAAACATAATCGGGACGAACCCTGTCACTATGCGTTTGATGCAAACGTACGTTACAGGTCAGATTTCCACACGTGATTTCCCTATGTTTAATCAGTGACATAGGGAATTACGTTTGCTGGAAATAAAAAATAGCCGATCTGGACTTTAAGCAGTTGTCAATTTTGTATATCTTCAACTGTACATTATCTCTATTTTAAAATTCAGCGCCGGTAGAATTTGAATATTTTTACATATCTCACAGATGTAACATACAGCAGCCCGTCACCATCAAGACAGACACCACGAGGATATTCCAGACCATCCTGTTGTGTGAGGACATCTCTGACAAACTGCCCCGACTCTGTCAGCTGAATAACCTTTTGGGAGCCTCTGTCTACCAGCAGGATATCTCCTGTGCTGGTTGTTGTGACACCCCGGGGATATGACAGAGCTCTGTCTCCTGTGGGAGTGTAGGTGAAAACAGCGCCCCCTTCACTGGTCACACATACAAGGGATTTTACTGCTCTTTCACTGACTAGCAAGTTGTTGTTCCTGGTGACGTGGATGACGTCTGGATTCCCTATCACCCCCGTGTTGATAGACCTCAGTATCCTCCCTGTCATGTCCAGTATGTCCACAGAGTGAGACTGTCCATCTGTACCTGCCGCCAGCTGGGAAGGACTCAGAGAGGCTAGAGCCCAGTACTCCTTGCTTGTCTTGATAGTTGACAGTAATACAGGACCTGGGGTAACATTCACTGTAACTATTTCATTATTGTCTGGAACACTGACAGCAATCTGACTCTCACTTAACTTGGCTATTTGCCAAGGACCATTAGAAAGCAGAAGCTTATTATCAAAGGATTTGAAGTTTGATGTGTAATATGTTTTGAGTCTCTTGTTATTGTAATCTGTCACCGCTGTCACTTTGATACCATCAACAGTCAACACTGTGACGTCAACCAACGAAGTATCCCTCCTGTCCCCATCTTCCTTGCAGTCAATGGTGTGATGTAGAACAGGAAAAGACTCGGGGTCACTCACTCCATGGACGACTTGAACCTCCCCCAGCTGTAGCTCATCAACTGCTTTACTCAGCTTGTCCATGTTTTGTGTGAATACAACCCTTCCTGCTGCTGGTCTGTTGTCCGTGTCTCTGTTGTCTGTAGACGTCTCACCCACCGACTCATAAATGGCGTACATGTCCATCTCACAGTTGGACGTCACAGCATTGGCTGTGAACTCATACTGCTGCTGGTACATCTGTAGATCGATCTCCTGGGATTTTATATCTGCTTGTAACTCATGTAATTGTTCATCAGTAGCTTTGTCGATGTCTCCAAGGAGTTTCTTCTCTTTTCTTAAAATAGCACACATCACTGTCTCCCGTGTCTTTTTTACTTGATCTTTGAGGGTTTGTGAATTACTCTTCAGATCATGAATTTTAGAGTTTCTCTGGGCTATGATAATATTCGTAACTGCAATGTTGATTCCGAGTTTCTCTATTTTGCTTGTCAGTTGTTCCTTCACAAGAGGGGTCATACCCTCTATTGTATCAACATACTTACATGCTCTGTGTTTTATACTGCAGCATATCGTGCATATTGACTGCTTGCAGTCCTTACAGAACAACTTCACCTTTTCATCTCTGTGGATTTTACACATGAAGCGACGCTTGACATTTGTTTTGGTGTGATCAGACAAGTGAGCGACTTCATGGTCACACAACCCTGGCATCATGTTGTGCAGCTGAAGACATCCTTCACAGAACACAACATCGCAGACAGAGCACCAAGTTGTGGCAGGAGTTGTCTTTCCTTGTTTTGTACAAACACTGCACAAGTGTTCCTCCACAGCTGAAAAGGCAAATGGGCTTTATTTCAAATGTCATTAAACATGATAAGAATCGGACACTATCTAACAATATAATAAACACGTTAGTTTAGTCAAAATGTACACATCCATTTTGTAGGTGAATATATTATATATCACATGTTGTAAAGAAACAATATTGCTGTTGAACCCAATGTAGGAATCCCTGGTCAAAAATGAGCTTCTGTAAATGATAACCAGAAGAGGTGTAATAACGCCATCTATTTGAAAAGATGTCAGAGACCGGATTTAATTAAACAGAAATGCAAGTTGTTTGTTTCTTGCTGTAAAAAAACCGTCTAGCTTATGAAAACCGACACGGACAATAACGATATATGAACTAATCTCTGAGGATTTGTTTTAATTTGAGAAATACAACCTACACATGGAGTTTAAAAAAGAGTATAACCATTTCGGTGCACATTTAGACTAATTCGATTGCTACATATGCGCACAATTATTCGGAAAGGGCGACAGTGAGACATTATCAATATGTCGCGTGTCGTATTGTCACGCTGTCGCGTCCATTAACGACTTAGACACACATTTGTGATGGGGCGACAACGCGACATATCTTGGAAAAATCTCACGTTGTCGCCCTTTGGTTAAATATAAAACGATTATTGAAAGCACGACTATGCAAAAAGTGGCAACAATGTATTCTTGTCACATTGTCGTGCTTATATAATTTTGACACTTTTTGCTTGTTTTTGTAAGGGCGACAATGCAACAATGCGACAATGTCCTTTGAAGGATTCCACAGAACACAGATCTACCGCTCTCCGGGCAGACACTATATCATTAGACCACGAATGTCTTTGTTTTCTGCAAACAACACTTTAATATAATTATAAGGTTCAACACCTAGGTTGTATAGGAAAAAATATATTGTCCAAGAAAATTCTTGAAAAAACTAACTTTGCTTCTGGTGTACGTGCAACTAAGATCAACTCCACAGATAAAAATCATAACAATTATTTACTAGCTTGTAAACAACATCTAAAAGGACGATTTGGAAGGAGTATCTTAACATATTTTTGAAGTTTACTGCTGTAAATCATAACCAGAAGAGTATTATTTGCTGCCAAATACAGATGTGTGTTACACACTACATGTGTAATAGCATAATTTAAGATGGGATTCCAAAATGACATACATTTTAACCAAAAGTTGTTTATAAATCGTTATCCATGATTTGTCACAATGGAGGGTCAGGTGTTCAATTCATGGCACAGCCTTGGTAGTAAGATGCTGAGGTCAACTCCACAGATAAATATCATAACAATTATTTACTAGCTTGGAAAAAACATCTAAACGGAATGACGAGTTGGAAGGGGTTGGTAAATAATTTTAAGTAATTCTATTTAGTTATGGCACTATATATTTGAGTTACAGTAGATTTCATTGATGGGTCAGGCTGTAATTTGTTTGTCTTTGTGAGAAATGAATTCTTATCCTGCATCAAAATCTATTAACATGAAGACATAATAAGCCAGTCTTTGAGTGAATGCTTGTTTATGTTCGCGTATGAGTGTGTTTATATATCTCAAACCAAGGTACATTAGTCAGGCAGTACAATAATAAGCTGATTACCCTTTGTGCCGGGTCCAAAGTCGTCCATCAGCCCCTGTATGACGTGGCTTGGTTTCAGCTGACTGACCCACTCCTCTACTGGACTGTCAGGGTTGGTCACTTTTGTCTGTTGTCTACAGGAGGGACATTGGATGGACTTGGCTTGTACTGCTTCCTGCTGTGTGTTGGTGTATTTCAGCAGACAGGACTTACAGAATGTATGATGACAGTGAAGTGTGGCAGGGTCTGTGAACACCTCTGTACAGATGACACAGGTGAGGTGGTTTTCGGTCAGCTTCTTAGAGGTCGCCATCTGAAGCAAATCGGACAACAAAATGAAGTATAGATGTGTGGTGGACATAATCTTAAAAGGTGTACACGATCGCATCAACCCAGACGTCCAATAAGTAACATATTTACAAGGCAGTGAGACGGGAGAGAAAAGAAGACGCCCCACTGCATTGTATATCTGTGGTGCTGCTGTGGGTAAAGGGGGGTAACTCTTGTTGTCATACTCTACCCTGAGTGAATATGAGGAATAAATACCTTGTTTTGAAAACATGATCAACTGTGGTTTCCAATTTGGGACAATTTCAACAAACACGGTGATGTTTCAGTGTCTTGAAGTGAAAAGTAAATCAAGTTTAAGACACTCATCGCACCTACCTCGAACACCACACGTTCTTCAATACCTTGACTTCCTTGTTGCCTGTCACCACGCAACTTTGTCGCATGAAGTTGTCAAAAATTGGCGTTTTTTATATGCGCACCGTCCTCTGTAAAGTAAAACTGTTTGATTTAAGAAATGCCAAGAATACATGTATTTACAACTTATATGATAATATTGTAGTTGTTCTCGATGACACAATATCTCCACAAGACTGTATGACAAGAGGGATGACTCTCCAGTAGTCATCCTTCCCTTCCCAACAGTCCAGGGGATCCAGCCTTCGGTGTCTACATTTGATTTCAAAGAATATTTCAAAGAGCTTCGTACTAATCTTCCTCAAAAGTTGTTTGATAAAAGTTACAACAACCAAGGCGTCAGTGACGCTTTCAACATCGTTTATGTTGAACATTTGGAGGACATTGCCTGTGCATGTGTTTGTGACGGGTGCCACCGGTGGACCAGGATACGCATACCTTTTCGCGAACACCTGGTGTCATCACTATTTGATAGTGATTTATAAACGCATGCTCATGATGTAGTCATGATTGTACAGTGGACTTTGATAATGGAAATATTTCAACCCATATATTTAACCAAGCCGGTGATCTACAACCATCTCATATCTGTGACATCAACACATAGTGAAATATCAATATTAATATCAATATTACACTCTTTGTTACAGACCCATCTGTTAAGTTAACGTCTTCGTTATCGCACTGTGGATGTTTATTATCGTATTTAATATTATATATTTTCATATGAACCTCCATAAACATTTAATTTACCTGTAATTTATGCACTAGCATTCTGTGCTTCGTAAGAAGCAGCTAAATCGAGGATTGGATGGTGTGAACACACACCCTTTGACCTGGTCATCTTTGTGTCGCTCTTTCTGTCTGACTTATTGCTCATTCCGGGCCGAGACATGACTATTTACAGATCGCCAGGCTTGAACATTGCTGAATGTGGATTATTTATATTCTGACATTGACAAAAAAATCACAGGTTAAGTTAAGGAATGTAGGTTTCCGAACAAAATGGGAGTTGCATGGATCTGAATATTGTAAGATATCAAGTGGCGGTTGATTCTTTGTCTTTCAAGGTCACTGGCCACTCTGGCAGTGTTTGGATTATTTTGTATGGAATGTATTTATTTGTAATATCCACGTGAAAACATGAACATCGATTTGTCTTCATTTAACTCCTTGACATGTGTCATAAACACTGGTCCATTCCACAGCTAACTCTGCAAGGTAAGTAAGTGTATGTTTTTATTTGCTCCTATTTCAAATATGTGTGTCTTCACTCACTCACTTACTTAATCACTCGCTCATTTGCTATGACCCACCGTACTCCTACATACATACACACATAAGGATATATCATACGCATGTGTGGATGTTGTTCAAAGGGACATACCTCTGATCAAAACTTATCGTCCATTCATGACAGTTCTCTTACATAAGCAGCTTAGATGACACGTGTATTCTAATATGCACATTTGTTAGGGGTGGACACCTACAGAAGTTTACTCTCGACCTCTCGTTTTAACAGGTCACCATGACCTCAGATAAATGTAACCAAAACCTTATCTACCTAGCTGCTATTAGTTTATGTCGATAACAGTAGTATTCTAGATTATGATCCCTAATCAACGATGCAGATTCAGATTCATGATGCAGAAATATATGGATATAATCACAGTTGACTCCTGTCGCATACATCGACATAACCTAGCTCACGTGATCCGTTGACGGCAGGTATACACAGGTTTCAAAGCAACTATTTACGACTCTATTGTGGTGGCCAGTGATATCTGTCTGCACATTGCCTACCATGATAACATGTTGGTCTGGATGTATAATAGAAACGCCCCTGAAACATGTACAATCAATGCAACGATCCATGCTTTCTCATTTCGGCATTTATCTGAAATACTAGTTCCCACTGCAATATAAATAAAAATATACAGTAATTCGTACATGACAAAATATATGATAGCACAGTTCTGAGAAAACCAATTGCCGAATGAAACAAAATAAAATAATAATAATTTTTAAAACAATTTCATAAAACATAAAACTGTTCAAATCTAAAATCTAAAATCAAATTTTCCCTCCCTATTAAGTAGATTGAAATAAAAATGCAGCAAAAAGGGTACTTAAGTGATCCTGGCATAGTCAGGCTTGTTAGGCTCATCATCAGCGTAGGGCACTTGTCCCCTCTATTCGCAGCCCAGACAGCGAATGGGACTTCTCCCTGGAAGCGCTGCCCAGTCGAATCCACCAATAACTTCTCGGAGTATGTGAAGACTCCCCAACATTGCAGCCTTCTGCATTACCCAGATTGTCAGAAGGGCTGTATTCCTGGCAGCAAACCCGGGTAATCTCTAATGTCAATCAAGAGATCGGTAGGTACCAAAACCAAGGCACCGAGAACAATGGGCAGTCGGACAACCTGGTACCTGGGATGGAAGTGTGATATTTTTTTTGTCGAGCGAGGTGACACGTTTTTCCTGAATCTAGTCAATCACATTGTCAAAAGGGACAGGTTTGTTGGCCTGGATAGGTCTGAGGCTGTATGCGGGCCTATTCTAAAGAATTTTGTATTTATCATTTTAATGACGCATTATTATTAACTATATAGCAACTAGTGCAGACAAACTGCACCACAATCAAGGACCCATTTGAGCATCTTCTACAATTTGTCGTAGGGGGGACGGAAAGCACAGTCGTCTAAGGCGCCGCGATTCGCTGTACAGAGTTGCGTCCCTTGGGCACGCCAGACACCTATGATTGTGGGTTCGAATCTCTGTTCTCCCGATTATGTTTCTAAGTTTGTCAGCACCATACCCGTGTTCGTGGGTTTCACCGAAGTGGTAAACGTCTAAGACCTGCATCACTTCGGGCTTTCCTCCCACATTAAGCTGACACGCCGTGATATAACTGGAATATTGTTAAAAGCGGCGTTAAACGCAACTCAGTCACTCACTCACTCACTCACTCACTCGAATTATAATATTCGTATCCTAATGTTCCGCCTTCTACAAAATTTGTTTCAACAGCCAGGGCAGTACGTTATGTTTTGTTCTCTCATGAAATCAGTACAGACTCAAGCAATGTGTGTCATGCTGAGAAATACGAGAGGTGAGGATGTCAGATACCGCATACCTGTTTTGTTAATCTTTTATTGTACACTGAACATAAACTAGTCATTCGGTTATAAGTAAATATGACATCTTTACATCAACAATGACATGCCGGTAGATAACAAACAACATAGTATGCTAGCCATAAACACTGGCCAATAAGAATTGAGTAATTTTCAAATGCATGGTAGAATGTATAATAAACACCTGTAGATACGAGATTTCACAAAACACCAAGATTTCAGTTTATACTAGACGCCAGGAGATGCGAACCAACAATGTATATTAAACACATTAAAAAGCCAAGACTCGCTAGAGACAATGGTTATTCCTAACACACGATATTATCGTCCCAAAACACTCGCCTGATAACCTCAATGCGTTTATCTAATTTTGTCTGTAAAATGAACGTGGATATGGTTATGTATGCATGGAATAATCGTGTATATTCTCTTTCGCTATCAATAAGACAAATGCGTATGATAACGATATTTACAATGTACGATAGGTACGAAAAACGATTTTCCTATGAACTTTCTAAATCTCAGAACAACAGACATTCCCCTTTTTAAGAAATATTTAACAAAACCTGGGCCAGCTTTTGTATAAGTTCGATGTACATGTAGCTATCACAGATTATTAATCGACCTTTGGAGACATGGGAACATACCAAGAAGTATTAAGTTGCAAAACTGTAACTTAGGTGAACACATAACTTGTCTTTGCATGTGTTTGTGGCGGATGCCATCCGTGGGGCAGGATACGACCAACTTAAGCGAAGCCCTGATATCATCACTAATTAATAGTGATCCATAAACACATGCGCATTATACAATCGGAATCGTACCTTTCTCGCAAAAGACTCAAATGTTAGTCTCAAGAACGTATTCTAGTCAGTGTGTCCAGTTCAACTCTGTGGTTTATGGGTTCATGAACAGTTCTTTTCTCATGGCCAGTGTGAAGAACATTTCGGGTGTCCCGCTGTGATATTGCTGGAACATTGCTACAAAGCGGCATCAAACAATACTCACTCACAGTTGGATTCGTTCATACATGCCGCCAGTTTTGGGCGATGTTTAAAATGCTGATACATGTCTTAAAAGTTTTAATTTGTAAAATTATTAACAAGACTGTTTATTTTCTTCAGGGCTTCCTGCAAAGAGTATTTAAAGTGCTGTCTACCTAACCAGCCGCGATTGCGCGTTTTAGGATCCGAGAAGAATAAATCATTACGCTCAGATTAATCAACTTTCACGAATCCGAAACTGAACAGAAATCCGGAATCCGAAATCGCTAACTGCGAGTGCCACTTCATGAACATACCCAAACCGCGGAAGAAAGAGACGAAGCAGGTTGGCATTGTTGCAATAGAAGAACGTGTATGGCGGTTTGCCTTGCCTCATGAAACCGTGTACCGCGGCCACATTGACTCATGCGCCTAGTGTTCATCCGAACTGTGGTAAAATAATAAGCGTGTCCCTCAGACGGCTCGCCGAACAAAACAGATAAGCGTGATTGCAAAATGGCGTCCCAGCTGTTAAATTCGGATCCATTGGCTTCGCGAAACACGCTGCATCTGTAATATCGGATCTTTAACGAAATTACGGAACGTAAAGGTTGACGATGTCTGTTGGGCGGCATGGCGAGCAACCGTTTGTGTCCCGTACCATTAACACAGCCCGTTGTAGCAGACATCTCATCTCATCGGACCCGTCATAGGGTAGGGCGATAGAAGGTGTGAGTCGGCATCCGAAGTGTCACTGAACATTCTGTGTGTATATTTCGTTCGTATTTAAAATCTGATCCGAAAGAGATAAACTGAAACGCCGCGTCAGTCGGATCTGCGCTAGTTAATCTTCTTTGTTCGTTTATGAGCTGGGATATTTGTTTCACATTTATTTCACTGCTTCACGTCATATAAAATAGTTCTCTGAATGTAGGACCATCTTCCCGGGTCAAGGGATGTTAATCACTGGTCCAGACTCGATTATTTACTTGCCGCCGTCATAAAGCTGGAATATTTGTGAATGATGCGCTAACAAACAAACACTCACTCACACATCGGGGACCTTGCATTGCAACATCTAAAAACAGTTGACGTGCACAAAACGTCTGAAGGAACACGGGCTCGCCATTATACAATACACAGTAACGAACAGCCTAAATCAGAGTGATTTTTTCAAGTGCATACTTTCTTTTGCGTTTGAGGTGAGCTGGAGCACTTAGCAACGGCTGAAGCCCCGTCCCCCGAACCGAAACTTCGTTCGGCCAGGTCAGAGACCCCTCCGACAACATCACTTTTTCCGTCCCAAATGTGGCCAAGACAGCCAACAATGTGCCCAAGGTCGTCTTTTCGGAGTTGTCGGAACGGCCTTCAGGTATTTGTAGTTTGGAGCAGAGGAAAACATTCTGAGTTTTCGAAACTTTTTTTCCAATTTTTCTTCTGTAGTGTATACCCATAATAACAGCATGTTAAGTTTTGGATGTAAGAGGGATATCTTCGACCTGTGTTCGCTTGAAATGTGTAAAGGCAACAAGTATAAGGAAAGTCACTAATGTTGACAATATGCTGCGAGATAACAGCGAGCACAACCATCAATCAGAATGAAGTCACACAATCTGCAATCTGAGCAAAACAGTCAAAGATGAGACTGCCATGTGCATACTTTACAATGAAGTCCTCAGCAACTACGCCCCAGAAGAAACCCGCACCAAGCCTTCGTTCCCATCAATGAGCAGCGCCCTCTAACGCCACCGACAGAAGACCATTCCTGTGTTGCCACAAGAAATGGTTCACCTGGAAAATATTAATAATAATAACAATAATGAGTCCATTTGTATGGCGCCAAACTCCATACCAGCTCATGTGCTCATGGCGCTTACATTATTACCCCAGTCAATGGATCAGTGAGCACTCGATTTTCATTCTCAGCTCCCTGGGGAGTATACAACCCAAGCTGCCTGTGAGGCGCTAGGTTGACAGTCACATTACCATCTCATACTACCGGGTACCCACTCACTGCTAGGCGAACAGAGGCACATTTCGAACAAAGTCACTTGCCCAAGGAGACACCACATCGGACATCATTCTGGTTACCGATGCCTAAAATTGCAAGAGTCGTATGACGCTGTTTAAAACCTTTGTTGAAAGACCAAGCCCGATTGTACCTCAGTGTAATGTTGACACCAAAGGATATTATTCGACAAGAAGGAAATTTGACTATTAAAGTCATCCCTCTTGTGGAGCATTTTTGTCACTGAATATTTATGCAAGGATCTAAATATACTATGCAAAACGAATAGGGGATATTTCGTAATTAGATGAAACAACAGGAAAGAACACCTGTATTGATCATGCGCCGTTTGCAACGTGTTGAACGTTTACGTAGCAAAGGCATGGTGGTTGGTTGGTTTGTTGTTTAACGCCGCACTCAGCAATATTCCAGCTATATGATGGCGGGCTGTAAATAATCGAGTCTGACCCAGACAACCCAGTGATTAATATCATGAGCATCGATCCACGCAATTGGGATCGATGACATGCATCAACCAAGTCAGCCAGTCTGACCACCAGATCCCGTTAGTCGCCTTTTACGACAAGCAAAGTCGCCTTTTACGGCAAGCATGGGTTGCTGAAGACCTATTCTACCCCGGAATCTTCACGGGTCAACAGAGGCATGTTGCAGGTGGGCACGTCAGAATATTGTTGCCCAAACGCTGCGTGTTTCTCAAATCTTTTCATCAGCAGATTGTGGGCCCGATATCAACAAACACAAGACGTCATTATCAACGCCGCTCTGGACGCCAAATGGCGATGACATTGATAATTACATTTGTAAGGAATGGCCCACATATGATCGGGACCTGAACCAGTCATTTTTTTATGTTTTTTTAAACAATATTTATTTCGAATTGGTACAGTGATTGATAAACAGTTAACACCTTTATAAATATCTCGTCAAAATATGGCTGAAATATTGCCGATGTGATGTTAAATTTTAACTCACTCACCTATATAAATATCTATTCCCATCAAAGTTCGAACAAGCGGCAGTAGTATATATGATATACAGTATAGTATAAACTTGATATTATGTCACATGAGGTACGTGTACATCAACGGTAAACAGTTGCTGGTGAAATTATATATATTATATGTATATATCGCCAAACGAAACGCGAACCTTAGAAACATATAGACAAGTGTGAACGTTAAGAAGAGATGTTTCCAATGTGTACCAATTAATGTCAACTACAGAGTGTCTTCTTCTTATCACGATTTCCATGATTTCCAAACTTTACACGTTAAACCTGCACGAGACAAATGGTGCATCTCGAGTCATGGATCTATGACGTCACATCTTATGCGTTTATGAACATCGGTTCACACAACATATCAGTATGTTCGTTTGTTGATCTATCCAATCTACTTTCTCCTAGATATAAGTAAATCCTCATATATTAACCAACATGTATGGTATTCGCGTTTCTTTAGGCGGTGAGTATATACAGGAGTACATGTATATGCAAATCGTTTGGGAACCCGTGAAGATCCGGGGTAGAATAGGTCTTCAAAAAAACCATGCTTGCCAACCTAAAGAAACAATAACATGTTTTGTTTGTTTTTTGTTTGTTAGTTTGTTTTGTAATGCCGCACTAAGCAATATTCCAGCTATATGACGGCGGTCTGTAAATAATCGAGTCTGGACCAGGCAATCCAGTGATTGACATCATGAGCATCGATCAACGCCTTTTACGACAAGCACAGTCGCCTTTTACGGCAAGCATGGGTTGCTGAAGACCTATTCACGGGTCCAATAACACGTAACACATTGGTGTTGTCATAAACGGCCATGCCCATTCTTTAGGCGAATTCCGGGTTAGAAGTGGTCTTCACCAACCCAAGCTTGCCGTAAGAGGCGACTATGCTTGTCATAAGAGGCGACCAACGGGGTCTGGTTGTCAGGCTCGTTGACTTGGTTGATGCATGTCATCGTATCCCAATTGCGTTGATCTATGTTCAATGATGCCAATCACTGGATTGTCTGGTCCAGATTCGATTATTTACATACCGCCGTCATATAGCTGGAATATTGCTGAGTTCGGCGTTAAACAACAAACAAATCAAACAAACAAATCGTTTGCTCATAGTGAAGACATGATATACAGGACCAATGTTATTAAGAAGTGTTTCTTTTGGCTGACAGGACGGGTCGACGGTCATATCCATTAAAATGATAAAAGCTTTCAGATCTAATCTCAGTGTCTATATAAAGCACTTTCATGAAACAACCACAAGAACATTCAGCATGCTCACTATTAAATATGTTGAAATATTCAACTGTGTATGAAGATCAAAGCTGCCATATTTTCATCCTTTGTCGCCAGAATTTGAAGACTTTTATATATCTCTCAGAAATAACATGCATGAGGCCGTCACCATCAAGACAGACACAACGAGGGTACTCCAGACCATTCCGTTGGGTGACAACGTCCCTATAAAAATGCCCCGACTCTGTCAGCTGGATTACTTTGTGGGAGTCATAGTCCACAAGCAGAATATCTCCTGAGCTGCTTGTTGTGATACCCCAAGGATGTGATAGAGCTCTGACTCCTGTTGGAGTGTAGGTGAAAACAGCGTCTCCTTCACTGGTCACAGATACAAGGGATTTCACTGCTCTTTCACTGACTATCAAGTTGTTGCTACTGGAGACATGGATGTAGTCTGGATTACCTACCTCTTTGGTGATAGATCTCAGTATCTTCCCTGTCATGTCCAGTATATCCACTAAGTGGGGCTGTTCATATATACTTACCACCAGCTGTGAAGGATTCAGACAGGCAAGAGCGCAATACACTTTGCTTGTTTTGATAATTGACACTAATACAGGATCGGGGGTAACTTTCACTTTAACTATTTCCTTACTGTCTGGAACACTGACAAATATCTGACTCTCGCTTAACTTGGCTATTTGCCAAGGACCATTAGACAGCAGAAGCTGCTTATGAAAGGATTGGAGGTTTGATGTGTAATATGTTTTGAGACTGGTGTTATCATAATCTGCCACTACCGTCACTTTGATGTCATCAACAGTCAACACTGTGACGTCAAACAAATCAGGCTTCTTTCTGTCCCCAGCTTCCTTGCAATCAATGGTGTGATGTAGAATAGGAAAAGACTCGGGATCACTCACATCATGGATGACTTGAACCTTCCCAAGCTGTAGCTCATTAACTGCTTTGCTCAGCTTGTCCAGGTCGTGTGTGAATACAACCCTTCCTGCTGCTGGTCTGTTGTCCGTGTCTCTGTTGTCTGTAGACGTCTCACCCATCGACTCATAAACGGCATACATGTCCATCTAACAGTTAGACGTCATAGCATTGGCTGTGGCCTCATACTGCTGCTGGTACATCTGTAGCTCGATCTCCTGGGATTTTATATCTGCGTGTAATTCATGTAATTGTTTATCAGTAGATTTGTCGATCTGCCAAAGGAGTTTTTCTCTTTTCTTAAAATAGCACGCATCACTGTCTCCCGTGTCTTTGTGACTTGATCTTTGAGGGTTTGTGAATTACGCTTTACATCTTGAATTTTAGATGTTCTCCGGGTTATGATATTATTCGTAGTTGTCATGTTGATTCTGAGTTGCTCAAGTTTGTTTGTCAGTTGTTCTGTCATAAGAGAGGTCATACTCTCAATTGTATCAACATCCTTACATGTCCTGTGTTTTATACTGCAGCATAGCGTGCATATTGCTTTCTTGCAGTCCTTACAGAACAACTCTATCCGTTTGTCTCTGTGGACTTGACACATCAAGCGACGCTTGACTTTTGTTTTGGTGTGATCAGAAAAGTGAGCTACTTCATGGTCACAAAACCCTGGCACCATGTTGTGCCTGTTGAGACATCCTTCACAGAACACAACATCGCAGATAGAGCACCTAGAAGTGGCAGGAGTTGTCTTTCCTTGTTTTGTACATTCACTGCAAACATGCTCCTCCAGAGCTAAAAGAGATAAGTGAGCTTTAATTTCATGAAACAGGATGAGAGTCACGCAATATCTAAAAAACAATAACATGTAACACATTGGTGTTGTCATACACGGCCACGTCCATTCTTTAGGCGAATGGTCCCGTGAAGATTCCGGGTTAGAATTGATTTGATTAACACATGCTTGTTGTAACAGGCAACTATGCTTGTCGTAAGAGGCGACAAACGGGGTCGGGTGGTCAGGCTCGCTGACTTGGTTGATGCACGTCATCATATCCCGATTGCGTAGATCGATGCTCATGATGTCAATCACTGGATTTTCTCTGGTCCAGACTCGATTATTAACAGACTGCCGTGATATAGCTGAAATATTGCTGAGTGTGGCGTTAAACAAGAAACAAGCAAACTTTAGAATGTAGGAAATTACACAGGTAATGAGGGGCTGTCTCACAATATAGACTCCCCAGTCAATCATGAGCTGCTGGTAATCATATTATGAAGAGTATAATTTTCTGTCTATATATCCTATTACAGATATATTCATAAACCACAAGTGCAATAGATCTACTTAAGTTGAGAGTCCATGACAGAGGACTTAGCAAGGTGTGTATAAATTGACGTTCATTGTCCCAGTGGCTCAGGTGTTCAGCCAGCAGCGACATGAACGTGCAACTACATCAACGCCACTGTTCAGTCAACACAAATCAAGGTTGTGTCATGCGTTGCATAAAGCAGATATAAAATATGATATATAGATACATACTAATTGTAAACAATGGTAAACACGATAACATTACAAAATTAAAGGACGATTTAATAGGTGAACATGTTTCATGTAAGTCTCATTTAATGATGGCAACGTTTTTGAGTTTCATAACAATTCATTGGTAGTTCTTTGTTACAAACGGACCGTAATTTGTTTGCCTTTATTCATTCTGCATCAAACATGATTTCCTTAAGTCAAAATTAGCAATCATGTGAGTAAATGTTCGTATGTGCGGACCTTTGTGTGTGCTTATGTATTTTAAACAAAGTTTTGTTTATCAGACAGTACTATGATAAATACATTACCCTTTGTGCCTGGTCCAAATTCGACCAGCAGCCCCTGTATGACGTGGCTTGGTTTCAGCTGACTGACCCACTCCTCTACTGGACTGTCAGGGTTGGTCACATTTGTCTGTTGTCTACAGGAGGGACATGGGATGGACCTGGCTTGTACTGCTTCCGGCTGTGTGTTGGTGTATTTTAGCAGACAGGACTTACAGAATGTATGATGACACTGAAGTGTGGCAGGGTCTGTGAACACCTCTGTACAGATGGCACAGGAGAGGTGGTTTTCTGTCAACTTCTTAGCGGTCGTCATCTGAAGCAAAACAGATTGCTTTATGGAGTATATATGTACATGTTATTGTAAAAATGTACGCATCAACCCCGACATAAGTGACAACAAGACGTCCAACCGCATGTTTTTTTGACCAGTCAAAGCTCCCCACTGTGATAGGTGGCTACAACCATGCTTGGAGTTGAACTCGCAACTGACTGACCGTTATATGTTTACAAACAAGTGATGACTGCCGTGACGCCGAATACTCTTCATTTAACCCTGCTAAATTATTTTCTTTGTTTGTCAATTTGAATTTCTGTTTCATTACAACTATCATGCAATTGCTATAGTAAAAATGTAAGGGAAGAAGATTGTTAATTTTCCGTTCGTCTGCAATCTCGAACCAATCTGATCAAGCAAAGAAAAAAAGGTTAATACGTCCGTTAAAATGGGTAGTCGCAAACGTTTTGAAAATTAACTGTGAAGGCTTTTCCAAAGACATTAAACAAAAGTAGAAAATGTTACTACATTTAGGGTTAGAGGGCAAATTTCAAGATTCTTGCCGCGCCCACAATGGTGGCAGCGATGTTACCGAGAGTGTAACAGGTGTCGCGCTGGGAAGGAGCTTGTGCCACTGTGGGTCAAGGGGGGTAGCTCTTGCTAGTTCAGTTTCATATCTTCCCTGAGCAATGAACACATCCGCCCCGTGAGTGAGTGAGTGGGGTTTTACGACGCTTTCAGCAATATTCCAGCAATATCACGGCGGGAGACACCAGAAATGGGCTTCACACATTGTACCCATGTCAGGAATCGAACACGGGTCTTCGGCGTGACGAGCGAACGCTTTAACCACTAGGCTACCCGACCGCCCCTCCGCCCAGTGAAGTGGAGTGACTGGATGATTGACCATGTTTTGAAAACAAAGGACGCTGGATTATTGTACATGGACAGTGAAATTAGTTTTAAACACTAAACTTAGTTGTAAAACGTGGAGATAGAAAATAAACAATTAAACAATAAATTTCTGATAATGAACTGATTTCAAACCGAAATATGAACAACAGTTAATTACGCCATGGACCCATTTCCATAAACATACTGTGAAGTTTCAGCTTCTTGTAGTGAAAATCAAGTTTGAGACACCCATCGCACCTACCTCATGGGCACGTACTTCGATACGGTTACTTCCTTGTTGCCTGTCACCCTGCAACTTTGTCATGTGACTTTATCAGGTCACGGTGAGTGAACACGTGGGAAATCCAGTTGTGTGTTTTCATAGCGCACCCTCCCGAGTAAAGTTTGTTTGTTTGTTGAGTAACGCCACATTCAGCAATATTCCAGCTATATGACGGCGGTCTGTAAATAATCGAGTTTAGGCCAGACAACCCAATGACTGACACCATGAGCATTGATCTACGCAATTGGGGTACAATAACATGCATCAACCAAGTCAGCGAGCCTGACCACCCGATCCCGTTAGTCGCCTTTTACGACATGCATGGGTTGCTGACGACCAATTCTAACACGGAGCTTCACGGGTTAATATTGTTAGTAGCGGGTGACCACGCCTGCATGAACACCACCAAGCCAATAGTCCTTCATTTCCCAATGAACGTCCGCATGCCGCGTGATTGCGTTATCAATTCGAATTCCCCGACGTCTAACAATAACATCAAAGAGGGTCGGAATTTGCTCACGTGAGAAGGCACTGTCTTCATCAGACAGCTTACCTACCCACATACCTACAAATGTAGATTAAAAAAAGCATAACTAAGAAATCACTTTTACGAAATAGGATTGTTAAAAATACTTATTAAACAAAAATGTCATTAAAATTTCAACTTAAAGAACGATTTTGTAAATTCTGTAATTGTGATACTGTTGAAGGTGAAGTTCATTTTCAATCTTACTCTGATCTTGGATTTTGGGAAAGATGTAGCTTCCCTAGATCTCATTTTATATTCGCGGTAGTTGAAAAGCTTGTACATTAATTTAATGTCAAGTTCTACTTTTCTTAACCCACTCGCCGCACTTCGATCTGAAATGCATAAACGGCGTCTCACCGACCATGGGAGGTTGTTACAGGTTGTTACAATTAGCAATCCCCGTCATTTGAATCGGCCAGATGTTGTATTTTTAGTAATGTATTGTGTATTGTTCGTCATACATGATGCGACACACTAATGCAATATTTTCACCTTTGTTAACGGTACCTATAAACTCCAGAGATGTAATGATGATTTCCCCCGATATTGTGCAGTCTGGATCTATTAGAATTAAACTGAAGGGTTTGGCAATGACACTATGGTCATATAATTTCGTCTACCGTAAACAAACCATTTAATCGACTTAGAATTGATTACGTATGTAACTAACTCTTCTGACAAACACTAAATGTATTTTGATATTAAAAAGTACAGAGCATTGCAAAATCTCGAGAAGTCGGCCTGAGAGTTCTGGAGACAGATGGTGAGCTGGGGGCGTCCCGTATTTCCACAGCCCTGTAATAGGGGATCTGGCGAGGGAGACTTGCCGCCAGTCTATGTAACCCTGGGTTCACCTTACTGGTACTTCTTTGTGACTCCCGGCACACGGCACATAGGAGCCTTCCCCAACTCGCATGCCATCAACAACACCTTTTACAGTGTAGTAGAAATATCGCCGTTACTTTCACTACGTCATGACGATAGCATCACACGTGGTTGTTAGCATTTGCTGACAGAAACCAATCTCTGTAGCAGTATAGTGAGTGAGTATGGTTTTACGCCGCTTTTAGCAAAATTCCAGCAATATCACGGCGGGGAACACCAGAAATGGGCTTCACACATTGTACCCATGTTGGGAATCGAACCCGGGTCTTCGGCGTGACGAGCGAACGCTTTAACCACTTGGCTACCCGACCGCCCCCTGTGGCAGTATATCAACGACCTTGTATGGATGTCGACTGAAACGGCAAAATTCCTTAACACGCACTTTGACACGTTGTTTTATCGAAATGTTGTGAGATGCGGACTGCACTTTTGTCATTATCATGAAGGACAGTGTACAATCGATGTGTTCTGAAATGAAATAAAACCAGAAAATGGAAGGAACAATTCTGTAATTGCACACGTAAATCAATCCTGGGTCAAATACCCTCGGATGGTAGACTCGGCGACGTGGCAGATTGCGGGATCTCGTGCCCCTTTTTCCAGGAGTGGTGCTCATGCCTTCAGTCATTGCTGGGATATTCCTGTGTGTGGTTGTAACAAACTGTCGCAAATAAACGTACGAAATATTGGCACTGTTTCATTATTAATCACCAACAGGCTGGTATGAAAAGCTGTGAGTAAATTCATGTTTTTTTCTAAATTTAGGTATCAATATTACAAACGGTATCACGACGTATCCTCATGCACAAGAAACAGGGTACTGGGGAACGATTTGTCATCTCAACGAAAGAAAAAATCAACTATGTTATCTTCCCGTCTTGCATGCCTTCCACCGAGCGGCACACTGTTTTTAGGGTCAAACGAAAACCAAACGCTTTCCAATAGATTTCTATTGCGAGATTATACGTATAAAAAATGACTAGGCACTCAAAAGCTATCACATGTAAATGTATGCACAGTCTGGATGTAGCCGCAACAAAAACAGTACATGTTAAACACACCGGCCCCAGTTCCGCACCAATTATTACCTGCTTGAAAATATACATGGTCACATTCAGGGTAGGTCAGCCTGCTAATAAAGACAGCTCTAAATATTGAAAAAACCATGGCCGGTTTCAATTACTGGATGACTGTACGTTTAAAAAAACCCATAAAACCTTACACAAAATCATCCAATCTACGTTCATTGTTCTCCACAAAAGCTGCTGGCCGAACGACTAATTCTGAGAATTGCGTAATGGGTGAATATTCATTGTGTTATATAGCAGTGTAATTTATTGTTAAACAATGGCTGTAACTATATTTCATTGTTTCAATTTAGATCCAGTAGCAGTTCACTGCAATGTATTTGGACAATGATTAGTTGTCAAGAATATAGTACTCTTTAATGTAAGCAGTGGTGAATTTGAATTTCCGGAATAGCATGAAACATGTGGAATATTCTGTGATGTTCTAGTGACACTGGACTGGTTAAGCACTGTGTGGAAACTGCTGGAAACTAGTTTGACACTACACCAAGACCAGCGGTTGTGTGAAGATCACTTGTCATCCCTGATTCCCAGCCTTGGCACATATCGGAAGCTTGACCACTGCTTGCAAAGAAGCTTATGTTCGCAGTCGTATTGGGGAAGGGTTATTTGGTGAAATAGATTTAAAATTTTCAACGGTAGCGTTGAAAATTGATTTCAGACATTGACCTGCTTTCTTCTGTTTCAGATATGTTAGTGTATATCATGTTGTTATATCTATCCTACCAGAGAGTTTAAAACCGAACACACAAGGTTTGAGCATAGTATTAAATGGGGGTTGATCAGCCACTACAACGAGATCATACAACTTGGGATTCAAGAGATTTTCTGATTGGGCAGATTCCCATGGTTTGCCGACCTTATTGCCAATTGCTCCTATGCACTTCGCTGCTGTTATCTTTAATACAAAGTTGTGAAAGTATTTCTTCTGTCAATACAGATTTTTACAGCATTCGATATGCTAATGTTCTTGTTGGGTTACACGGTGCCACAAATAATACACTGATAAGAAATGTATTGGAGGCTGGTAAGCAGAGATCAGCTAAACCAGTAAACAAAAAGGAACCGATAACAATATCTCAACTTATTTGTATGGTATCGTCTCTAGAAAGTGAGAAATGTTTAACAGACAGCAGAGTTGCTGCAATGGTTTTAGTTGCTTTTGCAGGTTATCTTCGATCAGATGAATTATTGCACATTGCACGTTCAGATATCATGTTTTGTGAACATTATGTGTCTATATTAATTGAACAGTCCAAGACGGACGTGTACCGAGATGGTGCATGGGTAGTCATAGGTGTATCCGATTCTCTGCTATGTCCTGTTACGCACTTGCAACGTCACTTAACGATGGCAGATACATATACATATGTATGATATTGATTATTGGTGTTATTAGATGGACAATTGGCGTGTGCTATTTACAAATGTAACGTTTACAGTTGCTTACAATATATACATTGTTTAGTATAAGCAGCTTCGGATGACTTCATCCCACTTTTTAACTGCACCACCAATATTTTTCATGCTCTCTGCCCATACATCTAATTCATCTTCAAGTTGTTCAGGTAAATCGACAAGCAGAAAAGTCAGAAAGGTGTCATCGTCTGTCCAGACCTGTTTTCTTTCATCAGTTTGAACCATATTCGTTCCGTGATGAAATATGAACACATTATATAATCATTAACCCCGTCAGACAAAATATATTTGGAGACAAGACGCAGCATGCTAAAGATGGGTGATTTCGTGTCCCACTTGTTCTTATGAACTTGTGTTGCTTTATATCTAAACTGTCCAAGTCGGACTATAAACATTTGTTTGAAAATATACATTATGTTTGAATTACATAACTCACCAAGGAGCAAAAGCTTTTGTTGATCAATGTATCCTTGTACTTATATAACACCAATTTATTTCTCTATTTCGTTAGGCATACGCTTATTAAAACCCTAGATTTTCTTACAGAAATAGCGTTGAGTGATTTCTAGCATTTCATATTCCTTTAAGGATAGTTTTCCCCACACATTACATCCATACAAGCCACAGGGTAATACCACTCGTTGCCAGATGCGCGCGGCGGCTATAGGAAAAAGTCCACCAAAGTACAGGCCAGAATCATGGTTTACATTTATCAATTTTCTGTTTTTCACATGCTAACCTCGTTCTTTCTACCGAAGTTTTAGCAGTACTTATGTACACTCCCGCACAGACAATTGCCTTTTGAATAGGTAAATTTATCTTACCAATGTAAAGATGTTCAGGCGACACTGTTCCTTTACTCCATCCAAAAGTTAAGACAGCACTTTTAAACACATTCTATTTTAACTGCCACTTGTTACCATAATTTTGCTGCAACGCTTAGGAGCATTCGAAGACCTGTTGTGTTACAGCTGATCAAGGTCGTGTCGTCTGCTAACAGTATTCCTGGGCATCGTCCCCATGGGAGACATAGTCCACAACCGGAATTGCTTAGTTCATGAAGTAAATCATTTATATAAAGAGTAAAGAGCCATGCTGATATGACACGACCCTGATCTACACCCTGTTTAACAGGGAAAACATCAGATTTGAAACCATCAAAGCTAACACATGAGTACATAGAACTGTAAGACAGACGTAGAATTCTCCATAATTTACCATTGATACCAAATATATGTAATTTATAAAAGAGACCGTAAAGCCGTTGGGGGCGAGCTGCGTGGCAAACGAGGTCTTGTTTGTTTGTCCTGTGCATTATGGTTAGGATCATTTTCTGTTGCCAGGTGTTGTCAGTCTTGCTGCAAGACAGATGTCGTCACAGTGACTGCGTGGTTCTGAACCACAAAGCATGGATGGTACCTGGTACATGCATGTATCTTACAGTAAGATGTTACAGTGTGACTGGCGTGGTTCTGAAATTATATGGATCAATGCTAATGACGCTACTAGGTTTGTAAATGGAAATTTCATGCAGAGTAAATGCCTCGGCGAGTGCCACAGGGGAAGCCACATTGTGTGTTTGTTGTTTATATCTGGCTTGACGAGGTTTTCTGAAGAGAACGCAGCTTGCAGGTGCCTGTGTGTGGCTCTTGACGTCAAATGATAAAGTGTTATCTCACAATAACTGAACAGTGAGCTTATCAATCGTGGTTATTATATTGCACGCAGGTCTTCATACCGAAATACTAAGAGTGAGTGTGGGTGGGTGAGTGAGTGTGGGTGGGTGGGTGGGTGAGTGAGTGAGTGAGTGAGTGTCAGACGTTTACCCCTTTGGTGTGTCATACCGAGAACATGTCACTAACTTGTTGTTGAAATATCGTAAGAAATGTGTTGATAAAAATCAACATGTTAATATGCCCCGGCTTGTCCAAGACAAGGACCCGTGAAGATCCGGGGTAGAATAGGTCTTCAGCAACCCATGCTTGTCGTAATAGGCGACTATGCTTGTCGTAAAAGGCGACTAACGGGATCGGCTTGTCAGGCTCGCTGACTTGGTTGATGCATGTCATCTATCCCAGTTGCGTGGATTGATGTTCATGATGTCAATCACTAGATTGTCTGATCCAGGCTCGATTACTTACAGACCGCCGTCATAAAGCTGGAATATTGCTGTGTGCGGCGTTAAACAACAAACAAACAAACAAAGCTTGTAAAATTAAATTATTGTGTCACATTACTTGTAAATTGTAGGATTGCGTGATACCTTACCTGAACATCTAAACGAAAAAAAAGTAACACAAACATCAAAACAAAGAAAAAAACAATCATTTTAGATGTGAGATTATTATGTGAGTCAAATTAAAAACTTCACATTTTTAAAAGTCATCCCATATATGATATACAACGGACAAATGTTTCAGAGAAGGTAATTTTTAATCATTAATGTCCAAAGAAGGATTTCATTTAACGGTGGTAACCATAATTTGTTCCAAGCACCTACGGTATTCGGTAATAACATCAAGAGTTTAAATCATAAGTCCCAAGCACGAGAATCACACAAGTTCAGTAGCGTGTATGGCCACCATGTGCGTCCTTGTGATGCTTGTGAACACATGACTGGGAAGACGACGCCATTGTTGCTGCAAAATGGTGCCAAGATCTTGCAAATTCTGTGGTTGGTTCTGGAGAGTGCGCAGACTTCTGCCAAGAGCATCCCAGACGTGTTCGATGGGACTGAGGTCGGGAGACCTTGACGGCCAGTCCATGACTTTCACTCCCGCATTCTGAAGGATATTCCTTGTCAAAAGTGCTGTGTGGGGTCTGGCATTGCCGTGTTGGAAGATCAAACCGGGTCCATGTGCTGCCATAAAAGGGAGAAGTTCTGGTGCCAGTACCTGGTCGCGGTAAGCAGCAGCGTTGAGGTTGCCACGGATGACAAGAAGCCTGGAACGTGCATTGCCACAGAAAGCACCCCACACCATGACACTTCCGCCTCGAAATCTGTCAACTTCCTGTACACAACACTTGGAGTAATGTTCATGACGGCGCCTCCACACCCTCGCCCTACCATCAGCAAATCGAAGATTAAATCGGGATTCATCACTGAAGACGACTTGATTCCAATTCCCCTGAGTCCATCGTAAGTGTCGCTGTGCCCACAATTGACGTTGACGTCTGTGTAATTGAGTCAGAATCTTTCAAAAGGTTTTAGACATGTGGAGGACATTGAGTGAAGTGGCATGGGTTGAGTCCAGTGTTTTGAGTGGTTGTCGATAAGAAATTATGAAATCACCGACGGCCTTTAAACAAAATATGGCGCTTTATATGCTTAAACAGTTTGTTTACATTTCACTCGAACTTATGGCAGGCACTTATTTAAAGCATGTAAGCACGGCAACTTCGCAGCTAACATGAGGCGGGCAACCCAAAGAAAACAAGGCAATCCTGGCAATGGTTTCATTCTTCACCACGCGCCGCTATTAAGACGTCTTATCGCACATTGTGATATGTCAAAGTCGTATATAGAAAAGCGCCTAATAGCAAGCCCTCTGTTGTCCTCTAAACTTGAAATACATTCTCCTTGTAGATTTCTATCGTGTTTTATGCCACACATTCTTTGAATATTGTAGTAACCGCAACTCTGCATTTTTAGTCTATAATTCATTTCAAGGCTCGCTAAATACAATGTTTATTTCTAATACAGGATATTTACCATCCCCAAACTCACAAGCATAATAACCTCTTTATCATATAATGTCATTCTTTAATTCTGTGCTTGAAAATCGCTTTCCCTCTCTCACAAACATTACCTAAACATTGCGAATTTTCCTGGAATGCGCGCATTAATATTTATTACTTCACAGGGTAAGTGATGTGTCAGTCGGACAGTGACAGTAGCCAATATAGTTCCAACTGAAATCTGTTTCTTATAAAGTGGCGAAGCAACATAAACGCAAAACAACACGAAGTGCAGTCAGATGTACACACAGCGACAAAACGAAACAACATAACAATTCAAACATATTTCGGCCAAATCCAACTATTTGTTGAAAAGGTTTCAAGCCGCAGAGGTCTACAAGCACAGATATTGCTACTGATCCTGCTTGGCTAGGACCAGTGCCCTCGCAAAATTGTTTTGAAATTTATATCTCCAAAGCTTATAGAATGCCTTAGCTACGTCACAGTTAGACACAGTTTCCAGTATATTAGACTGTTCTTTTAATAATGATAGCAATAACCTTTAGTTTATCCCGATTCCCGATGGTTAATTCTGACTCGATCGCCGAATGACAAGGGCGACGCCATGTTTGTTTATAAACACTGAAAGAAGTCCCTACTTGACCTTTGATATTTGCATCTCTATCAGCACATGACCCCAACGGATATCGTTTTTATCCGTTGGCTTTATCCTACCAAGAAACCTACCCATTACATAAAAAACGAACTTATCTTCTAAAAATATTAGTTTCCGCGGCCGTCAAATCGGCTGTTTAGATTAGAGGTGGTTTATTTGTGATAACCTCTGACTGACCAATCAAAATCGAGTATTTTACAAATTTATGGTAGAATATTGGTTTATGATTAAGTAAGCTCTTATTGTTGACATAGTTATTAAGAATTGACTTCAATATGATTTTGCGTTTATGGAGTTACACCAGTAAAAACTGATGCACACACTATGTTTGTTTGTTGTTAAGGCCGCACTTGACAATATTCCAGCTATATTACGGTGCTTGTAAATAATCGAGTCTGGACCAGACAATCCAGTGATTGATATCATGAACATCGATCTACGCAATGGGGATACGATGACATGCATAAACCAAATCAGCGAACCTGACAACCCCATCCCGTTTGTCGCCTCTTCCAACAAGCATTGTTGTGTACACTGTTGTACCTCAATTTTTCTTAACACAGTTTCAGCTACATGAAGGTATGACTCAATTATGCACATCTGAGCTTGAAATAAAGTCAACAAAAAGCAGTAAAACCTATCAACATGAACAATAATAACAAACAGCACTTCTTTAGGTTATGGATGTATTTAAATTGACATTTGTTTAATCATATGAAAACACTTGAAAACAATCATTCTTTTCAAGTTATCAAATGGTAGTTTTCAAGTGTTTCTAACATGAAGACAACCAGACAACCTTCTTTTCAATAGTTCACATTTTCCACAAGACCTGTTGCATAACATGTTAAAATATCTCCCAACTGATGACATAAGAACTCCCAAATGATTTTGTCCTAATATGAGTGAGTGAGTTCGGTTAAACGCAGCTTTTAACATTGTTCCAGTTATATCACGCCGTGTCAGCTTCATATGGGAGGGAAGCCCGAAGTGATGCAGGTCTCAGATTTTTACCACTTCAGTGAAACCCACGAGCACAGGTATGGTGCTGACAAACCTAGAAACATAATTGGGATGAACCAGGATTTGAATCCACAATCATAGGTTTCTGGGGTGGCCAGGGGACACAACTCTGCACAGCATCATGGTGCCTTAGATGACTGGGCCACCCGTGCATCCCCCAATATGAAGGCAGCACCAGCTTTCGAATTTCAGCTTAATTCCTGCACATGTGTAATCTCTACTGAGTAATGATCTCTCTGAGGTGTCTGATGCATATCCTATAAGGTGAGGTGAGGTGAAATTGGGTTTAACCTTGCGTCCAAGATTATTGCACTTCTATAGCGACGTGGATGCACGTGTATGTGTGTGTGTGGCTGCTTGTACTAGTCCGGACTGATGCCAATTTATTGTGCTAGCTCACTGAGATACCATGCCGCAGTTTAACATGAATACCCCACTCAGACACAGTGTCATGACTCCCGAGCTGACCAGTCTTTGTTTTAGCCCCTTAATGTTGAGCGCCAGACAGGGTAACAACAAGTACCACCTTCCCCTCTCCGGGCGGACGCTCTACCACTAGACCACGGAGACAATACCAAGGAGGCCCCTGAATTACCATTAACAGTTAATTACAGCTGGATGTATCAAATGTTTTTGTTCGTTACTTTATACTAACTTAAGGTCAAGATATTTGCCCTTGTATTATTATGATATCCCAGCATGCACAAGTTTGTATTGTTACTCTCAACAAATGACAGCATTTTATTTCAGCTGGCACTTGAAAAAATGTTTCAACTTTGTAAATTAAAAATCACAAAGTATCTAATATTATCAAATCCTCTGTACTATAGGCCTCCTGGCCAGGCTTGTAATGCAAAAAATAGCAGCTGCAAGAAACATGGTCACATGGAAACTCTTCTGTTAATTTTTTTTCCAAAACACAGATATCACAGATGCTTGTTCGAATGCTATGCTCATCTATACCCAGAATTTAAATTTAGTGAGCGAGTATGGCTTTACGAGTATTAGCAATATTCCAGCAATGTCACAGCAGGGGGCACCAGAAATGGGCTTCACACATTGTACCCACCCGAGAATTTACAAGCCTCTACAGTGATTTGGTGATCAGAAAGTTCATCTGAGGCAGAATCCGATCCAGGTCTCCTCATACCTTCACACAGTAAATCTGAGTACATGATGTGATATTAATGCGATTGGTGTTAATGCATGACCTTACAAGAATCAACATCATTGGTTTCAGGCACTAATAGAGTAAGACTTGAGTGAGAGAGTACGGTTTTACGCCGCTTTTAGCAATATTCAAGCAATATCACGGCGGGGGACACCAGAAATGGGCTTCACACTTTGTACCCATGTCGGGAATCGAACTCGGGTCTTTGGCGTGACAAGCGAACGCTTAAACCACTAGGCTACCCCACCGCCCAGTAACTATTGAAGCTAAATGTACCATTTATATCATATGGAGATATTGCTACATGTTTGGACTTTCAAAGGCTCCTTTGTCATAAAAAAATACTCCAACATAGTTACTGGTTCACCACCATGATATTATGTCTCGACCAGCCCTTAATGATTTCTTCATCTTTAGGGCAGGTTTGTCGGAACACATCTGTATTTTCTCCCTTCCTGATATACTCAAGAAGTGCCACACAGTCCTCGGGGATTTGAAACCCTTGAAAATACTTCCCTGCTACCTGCACATGTCGCAACTTTGGCAGCACAGAGCAGTCCAGTTCACAGATCCTGTCGCACACCAGAAACGGCCCTTCACAATCTGCACACTTCAAGAAGTCATCTAATGCCCTCAGCTCCCTCTCCAGGTCTTCCTTCAGCTTGGGTATAGACGCTGGGTCGGAATTCTTTAGCAAAGCAGCCAATTTCCCGAACACTCCGCTTGAGGCCTGTACCGCTGGACCACTGTAGTTCTGATGCAGATCTGGAGATGCGAAATTGTCGTGTATGTAACTTGTGATAGCGCCAGAGTCTGCGATCACTTTATTCTTTTCGTGGTCTACAAGTACTGGAACTTTTCCCTCTGGGTTCAGTTTCAGAAACTCTTCTGTTTTGTTGGTGATGTCTATGGGAATAACTGTGACCAGTTCGGCTGGAATCTTCAGCTGCGTGTACATGTTTGCACGTTGTGAGAATGGACAATCGCCAATACTTATCCCATCACTTCCTGCCTTTACGTACATCTCGAATCTTGTTTTACTCATTGTGCTGAAAACTCTGTAATAACAAAACAGAACTTTCATTAAATCATGACATAAACTAACTAAAGGTAATGCTACAGATCCGTGAATAGAATATCTTCAACGTTGTTTATTATTAACATGGAAGGATGTTCATTCTATTCACCACAAAATAGGGGAAACCAGGACACATTGGGTTGGTTGGTTGGTTTGTTGTTTCACGCCGCACTCAGCAATATTCCAGCTATATGACGGCAGTCTGTAAATAATTTGAATCTGGACCAGACAATCCAGTGACTGATATCATGATCATCGATCCACGCAATTGGCGAGCCTCAACACCCGATCCCATTAGTCGCCTTTTATGACAAGCATTCCTTTTAAGGCAAGCATGGGTTGCTGAAGACCTATTCTACCCCGGAATCTTCACAGGTCGGGCACATTGGGACATGGTATGCGTTTGGACATGGGGCACATTGAGACATGGTATGCATTGGTCTATTGGGACTTGGGTACAGTGGAATATGGGATACATTTGGACATAGGGTACAGTGGGACATGGGGTCGGTGGGACATAGGGAACATTGGGACATGTGACACATTGGGACATGCATGGGTCCTTTGGGACTGGCATACATTGGAACATGGGGTACAGTGGGAAATTGGGCACATTGGACCATGAGGTAATGAGGCACATTGGGACATGGAGTACAGTGGGACATGAGACACATTAGACACATTGGGACATGCATGAGTCTTTTGGGACTGGGATACAGTGGGACATGGGCTACAGTGGGACAGATGGGGTACAGTGGGACAACATGTTTATTCATATATATATATATAAATTAGCCAAGCTTCAACACAGGAAGTGACATCACGAAAACCATTCAATATTTTATTGCGGAACTTTGTATATGTATCAAACACATGCTGAACTGATGTCTTTTCTTGTTTTGGTATTTGTGAAAAATATATTTTTGTATGTTTCCATGGCAACAAACCGGACTTTAACTCAAATACACAAACATTCGTTTCTGGAGCCTAACTCGGAAACTGTTTGATATGTTATTATGAAACTTTGTATATGCATCAAACACATGCAAAACTGATGTTTTGGTCAATTTTTATTACGTTTGAATTGCACATGAACTGTATTACTTTTGTGTTTTCTTGTGACACATAAAAAGGAACATGTTAGGTGTCCCAATCAGCCCACCAGGTGTCCCAGTCAGCCCACCACGTGTCCCAGTCAGCCCTCCACGTGTCCCAATCAGCCCTCCACGTGTCCCAATCAGCCCTCCATGTGTCCCAATGAACCCCAAGGCAGGGTAGGTTAAATGGGACATCAAATTGATAAATTCAACTCTTCAATTTTTCAGGTTTTTATCAGATTCGCATGCATTCGCTATGAAAAAGTTTGGCATAACAGATTATAATGAACATGCACTTGGTCAAGTTTTTATTTCTGATAGAATATAAGAAAAATAGTATAAGGTCCCAATGTGTCCCGGTCTCCCCCGCTATACAGGCCTCAATTTGCGACTAAAATGGTCGGCAATGCGACCTAAATTTCAATTTGTCTACTGTCTGAAATTCAGAGGTAGCCAAATGACTACCTTGAAAAATATCTTGTGGCAACTAAATTCTATTGCTACACTTATGTAGACACAAAAATAAACATGTCTGCTACTAACTGTACTCGCAAATAATTCCTCCTAAAGTCAACAATCAACCGAAATGCATAAATATTGATGAAATTAGTATTATATTTTAGTTGATGGTTTATTGGATAAGCAAGGATATACCTATATAATCTTGTAACATAAATAGCATCGTTGTTCGAGTCACAAATAACAATACTCAAGCACTAGTGCTATGACTTGTACATGTAATAGTTATTTGATAAAAGATAATTTTAAATGCCTTTTGCTACCTACAATATTGGCTTGTCTTCTTGATTTTACCACTGGCTACCTGGAAAAAAATACTTGCAGCCATATATAGCTACTTGGTAAAAATTTAAACTTTGAGGCCTGCTATTTTATGTAGTGGCTGTTGAGATAAAGCTGTAATACTGGTGACAGTGGTGAAAAACAAACTCTAATCAAACTATAGTGTTTGGAAATCACTATGCATCAATAATATTTGTGAGGCAAATGACAGATAATTTTGGACTTTTCTCCAAACAGACTCTCGATCTGATATCCCATTGCCCCATATTTCACATTGCTACTGGACTGCCTCCGTGGTTTATTTGTTGAGCTACCACCTGGAGAGCGGAAGGTCTTGGGTTCGATCTCTGGCTGCATCATACCAAAAGGCATAAAACATGGTACTTGTTGTAACCCTGACTGGAGCTTGGCATTAAGGGGCTAAAACAAGGAGTGGTCGTCTCAGAGTCAGTATACAGTGCCTGAGTTCATGTTAAACTGATGCATGGTATTCAAGTGGGCTAGCACTATAAAATCAGCATTAGTCAGGATTATTACAAGCAGCCACACACACAAAGTGCATGCACGTCTCTATATATGTGCAATAATATTGGATGTGCGGTAAATCCCCATTTCACCTCACATTGCTATTGACATCTGTTCAAGTTAGTCAGCCTCATCCAGACATTTGGCAGGGAAGTCAGGACGGATAAGTTTCCATTCGAAGTGATAACTGTGCTCAATAAAATATTGTTCCCAACACAGCTGGCACACATTGGTCCACGTTCTGTGAAGATCCGGGGTAGAATAGATCTTCAGCAACCCATGCTTGCCGTAAAAGGTGACTGTGCTTGTCGTAAGAGGTGACTTTTAGGATCGGGTGGTCAGGCTTGCTGACTTGGTTGATGCATGTCATCGTATCCAAATAGCGTAGATGGATGCTCATGATGTCAGTCACTGGATTGTCTGGTCCAGACTTGATTATTTACAGACCGCTGTCATATAGCTGGAATATTAATGAGTGCCTCTGTAAACAACAAACAAACAAACAAAACCTAGGACCTCGACCCATCCTCAGCACATTACCTGTGTTAAGTTATTGAAACTTCTCTCATCGTCAAAGACTCCACCGTAGAACGGCGTCGTTGCACAAAACAACCATAGCGCTACGACTGTCGTAAGTCTATGTTAAGGTATGGGAGTAGCGATCGCCTTAGCGCTAAGATCAGCAAAATGCCGTTAGGCTTGTGGCCTTCGGTGACGAGAACCTAGTGTACATTTGCCATGATTTGGCGGAGTTGCACTTGCTGTAAGTCGGGGTTCTGCCACTGTTATCTGCCATCTACAGGCGTGTCACTACCTCGTCATGCAGACCTATCAGTGACATGTGACAGCTACATCGCGCCCATATCCATGTCTACACTATCACAGTCACCCAAAACCTCTTACCTCAGGACTTGTCGAACCTGTCTAGCAAGGGACATTCCCTGAGCTCGAATCAAGGGAGGAGTTGTTTTTTTATGAAAGAATATAAACTCTTTTACACAGGTTGGGATCGATGAAATTAACTCTATGAGAGAAAATCACATAATGTCTTTTAAATAAATTATTAAACAACTAACACTGTTTAAATGATGCTATCGGTTTAAATTGTGAACTATGTGTTTTTAAGGTTACAGATACCTCCCTCACTAACAGTCCCTAGAGTTACGTCCCTCTATGTGTTGAGAAACCAAGCTCCTTCCCAGCGCGTGACACCTTCGTTACTCGCTCCGCGAACGGGCTATCGCTGTGAGGAGCTTGTAGAGAAACGTCCATAAAATGTTTTCAGCAGCGTGTACAGCGTTTCGGAGACTTTATACCGGTGAGGTGAGGCACGGACTGCTTATACAAGTCCGTGGATGAGGTGAAATGGCGTTTAACGTCGTGTCCAAGAGTATTGCACTTATATAGCGACGTGCATGCACGTGTGTGTTCGGACAGATGCTCATTTAAGTGCTAGATACCGAAATACCATGCCGCAGTTTAACATGAAGACCCCAGGCAGACACAGTATACTGACTCCGAGCCGACCAGTCCTTGTTTTAGAACCTCAATGCCGAGCGCCAGGCAGGGCAACAAGTACCATCTTTTAGCGTCTTTTGGTCTGACGCGGCCTGGGATCGAACCCCGGACCTTCAGCTAACCGGGCGGACGCTCTACCACTAGACCACAGAGGCGGTCCTTTTGGGGGTAAATTGGCTCTGAGCGTACATTATGAATGGAAATTGGCCACAAACCTTTTCATTGACACATTTAATTATTCGTATGTAAATAATCAACCTGTTTTTGAATAAAATACAAGATGATCTATCGCTTTTGATCTGTTTAAGTGTACGGAACAACAGGGCTATTATGTCCGATAACAAACATCAACATCAAGAATAATAAAACGAGCCTGTTTTGCTCGTATATTGTCTTCACACTAAATACAAATTTTAAAATGATAAAAGTTAAAGGATTATAAACATTCTTTTCTCACAGTTCCACGTAAAGCAGAATAAAGGACATCAGATCTAATTTTTTTTATCCTAATTAATTTTATAATTTTCTGCTGCCTAATACATCAAGTTCTAACACTCTTTTTGACATATCTACGTTCAGGCTTTCGTTAAGTACTGTGCCAATACCTATAAAACGTAAAAGCAAGAGCATAACCAGATACATCTACTGCGCACTTCATGTAGTTTGTAAATTAATCCATCTATTTTTGAAATCATTCAGGATGTTAATAAGATGTACAAGCTTTAAAAATATTTACTCGTATCTTAATAATGATGATTCCCTGAATAGAATCCGACCTTGGCTATATCGGACAAGTCCATTTTATGAACAGGGGGTTACATTTGGTATTTCATACATATTCTCACAATCATCAGGTCGACCCTATCTCCCAATACCGATTGTCATATCTTTCCCACTTTTGGATGCGATCGTTCCGCCACTGCTTTTAACTGCGTTGCGCAGCTAAATCTATGGGGAACAACTCACTAGACACTTCCCTCTCAAATATAACGTCGTCCAATATACGACGTCATGAAGTTGCGAGCATATGTTTGAATCTCCAAAAACGATGTCATGATAGAACAATGTTTTATTGTCAAATAAACCACGCTTCGTTGTTCATTGTTCTTTGGGATTTATCACGTAGCTATTTTATATTTTATGATAAACAACTCCCATTCGTCGTATATTTCTTAAGTATAACACATACAGTTACTCTCTTCAGTTTCAGCAAGGAGACAACATGCGTCCAAGAATAGAAGCTGTATATTTTTTTACATCTGGTCGCCGCGACAGCTCTATTTCCCTCTATTGGAGATGTTGCTTGGCTGTTTGTTGTTTAGCTTTATTTGTTTGTAGTTGTTTAACTCCCTACTCAGCAATATAACAGCTATATGACGGCGGCCTGTTAATAATCGAGTCTGGACCAGGCAATCCAGTGATTGACATCATGAGCAGCGATCTGCGCAACTGGAATACGATGACATGCACAAACCAAGTCAGCGAGCCTTACCACACGATCCCGTTAGTCGCGTCTTACGACAAGCATGGGTTGCTGAAGACCTATTCTCTACCCGGATCTTCACTGGTCTGTTTGTTGTTGTTTTACGCCACACTAAGCAATATTCAAGGTATATGACAGCGGTCTGTAAATAATCGAGTCTGGACCAGACAATACAGTGATTGACATCGATCTGCGCAATTGGGGTACGAAGACATGCATATACTAGGGAGCCTGACCACCCGATCCCGTTAGTCGCCTCTTAGCATTTTTGATTTGCTGTTTTACGAATTCCTTTATCAAAACCTGATACAAACAAACAAACAAACCAAAAAACCCACCACCACCACCACCAACAACAAAACAAACAAAAACAAACAACAACAACCCCGATACAACTGTGTAGTAGGGGGTGGACTTAATACACGCCTACATGGAGTTTTGATGTTTTCTCCTTATATCATAGACATTACCGTGAGCACGTAACACCGGAAATACCATGTCAACAACTCCGTACTGAAGTACGCATTTTAATCCTGTTGTTACACTGTCTGGTTATAAAACGTGTTCATTTTATATCTGGACTTATGTTTGTAATCTATTCTAACAATATTCAAAATATCCTTCGAAGATCCGGCATAGAGTAGGTCTTCAGCAACCCATGCTTGCCGTAAAAGGCGACTATGCTTGTCGTTAGAGGCGACTAACGGGATCGGGTGGTCAGGCCCGCAGACTTGGTAGAAGCATGTCATCAATTCCAATTGCGTGGATCGATGCTCATGATGTCAATCACTGGATTATCTGGTCCAGACTCGATTATTTACAGACCGCCGTCATATTGCTGGAATATTGCTGGGTGCGGCGTAAAACACCAAACCAACCAACCAAAATGACCTTCAATATTGACGTCTTGAAACAAAACTTTGCTGACAGAGAATAGATACATATATAATAAATGCCATGCCTTGACTCTATAAAATTCATATTAATTTTGTTGTAGTATGACTATTATGTGTCAACCTATTTCACTATCTAAATATAGCAAGTATGCGGGACGCCCTTAACGGTGACACACCAAACTGTTCCACACGTGAAGAATATCCGACAATATTACAACGTGCTTCGCTAATGGTGATTATTATTTCAAATATGCTGTAGCTATAGTAAACGGTGCAACTAAAATAACAAGATATTGAAGTGTGTATCACGGGCTGGCTGTTTGGGATATCTGTCCTTCAAACACAGGAATCCATCACTGGGTCCACGACACTTTATCTGTGACGTAATAAACACAGCATCTATACAATCATGATGGTAACGAGACATACATGGCCAGGCAGCATCCCAGAGGCGTCAGAGAGCCAACCTGCCTAGCCGCTGTCCGAGGGTCAAGTCTCGACTGACAGAAAGTATTCTTTAACCAGTCAAATCACTGACCTACGGAAGCCTTTTAGGGCCATTTGTTTTTAAAAAAAATTTCGATACTAACTTGAAATTTCAAGGTACTAAGTTGAAATTTCAAGATACTTAGTTGAAATTTCAACTTAGTATCTTGAAATTTTAAACTTATTATCTAGAAATTTCAACTTAGTATCTTGAAATTTCAAGAAAGTGTCGAAAAAATTAAAAAAAACCAAATGGCCCTAAAAGGCTTACGTACTGACCAGAGACTATCGAATACGATACCTCTCTTGTCAGCCTGCAGTATCCCGCACCTCACCCACCATGTTCAGCTTCAGTGGCCAACCGGCCATTCTCTAGTGTTAATTATGAGCCACTGACCTGCACATGACTCTGTGCTGCTGGCCATAGTTGTTATAACCCAGCTGCTGTTATAAATTGTATTGTATGTATGTATCTGTATTGTATCTATATTTACGGTACATGGGGGTGTTCTCACTGTGCCGTCAGCTATTGTTTAGGGTAATTTAGCTCATCTGCCATTTAACAATACAAGGATCACACGCTGTGAGTAATATTTCTTGTCGACAGAATGGCTTGTTTTCACTATATAAATATTAACAAACATGGGGCTTCTTCGTTAATTAATAATCGCGATCTCTACGGAAGCCTTTTAGGGCCATTTGGTTTTTTAATTTTTTTCGATACTAAGTTGAAATTTCAAGATACTAAGTTGAAATTTCAAGATGCTAAGTTCAAAGTTTCAACTTATTATCTTGAAATTTCAACTTCTGTATCCTGAAAGTATCTTCAAATTTCAACTTAGTTTCTTGACATTTCAACTTAGTATCTTGAAATTTCAAGATAGTATCGAAAAATGAAAAAAGAATGGCCCTAAAAGGCTTCCGTAGATCTCTCTGCTCATCCATATTTCGTTATCTTCTCCTTTAGCGGATATAAAAGAGTTGACTCCTTTCCCAATACACTTTGTACTCTAGTTTTCTGACAGCTGAACGTGTGCTGCGTTACGTTATTTTTATTTTTTGTCTTCAACCATAGTTCGTGATGGCGGCGGTACCAGAAGAATCCAAAGTGGTTTACAACTTTCTTGGCAAGTCTGGACTAAAAGTGGCAAATTTATGCCTTGGAACAATGACCTTTGGAGATAACAATGTATGTAAACCTATTATATGCTACATGTTAAAATATTGTATTATTTTACCTGTACTGATAGCTTGTTAGAATTAAAATAATCCATTTATTTTCAGTTTAGTAGATTTTGATACCCACATTTCAGCATAGAGAAATTGAAATAATGATGCACGTGTGTGTATCATGGTTTTGATTTTTTTAACAGGAGTGGTCGTAGTAACGAAGACATCCTTGCATTACACCTGATTACAGCAAACGAGATAGTGTAGTACTTTTGCGGCAGGTCAAGGCTATCGAGGCTATCAGGGCCCAGATGCACTTCAGCGGTATAAATACGCACTATGTGATATATGCATGCACGGGGTGTGATGCATTCGTGACTAATGTGTTATTCCGGGACAAGCCGAATAGCGACTCGTGCCCATCTCATGGCAATTTTTGCACCGGGTTCCGTCTTCGCGCAAACGGACATACCTAAAGCAATTGTCAACTCTTTCGTAATGGTTCGCATATATTTCCTTATATATTATATATATATTTCAGATGCAATTTAAAGCACATCTGGACATGCGAAATTATACAGTATGATTGAACACATTTAAATTTGTCTTGGGTATATTTTTAGATGCAAGACATATGTAAAATCAAAAACTATTTGCGAGGGATTCTTTGACGAACAACTTGAAATCATACGCACATTCTGACTGGTTTGTCGTATTTTCGCACATAACATTCATCGATAGGGGGACGAGTCTTCATGCAGGTTACGGAAAGGGGCGAGTGGTCACGAATGGGTGTGATGCACCGGAAATATGCCAGTTGAAGGAAACGCCTACCCCATGCGAATACACATTGATATAAGATTAAAAGGTAGAGACTGATGGTCCATAGGTCATTGTTTGGATGTGGGTGTGGGTGGGGAGGTTGGTGGGTGTGGTTTTGGCTGTAGAGACTGTAGAGATGTGTGTGTGTGTGTGTGTGTGTGTGTGAGGCTGTGGAGGCTGTGGATGTGTGTGTGCGTTTAGGGAGGTTGGTGGGTGTGGTTTGTGTTGTGCTCGGATGGGAACAAGAGGGTTGGCAGTAATATAGAACAGAGTATTCTGACAGTCGCTGATTCCGAACATACACTGCAGAAATGTATACTTTCACTGCACACAGGAAAACCAGCAAAGAACATTAACTTCGTTTTATTTTAAAAAACCCCGCACAGCTAGATTTACCCCGCAGATGATGAAACAAATCGGCCTCTAAACAAATCCATGTGACAGATTATAGATTACCTAGCTGGGTCAAGGTCAATCAGCTTTTAATATGTCAGTGTCGTCTCGAAGGCTGGCGGCTGTATTCATCATCATGATTAAGCCACCTGACCTATATTGTTATCATCCGAGATAACAGGTGCATGTTTGCTTGCCAAAACAGCCTGAAGACTTCACGGTTAACGTCCAAGACATATCGCCTTATCCGTACTTCGAGACATGAATTGTACTTTGGTGAAGAGTCACTGAAGACTCGTGAAGATCCGGGATAGAATGTGTCTTCAGCAACCCATGCTTGCCGTAAAAGCCGACTATGCTTATCGTAAGAGGCGACTAAATAGGATCGGGTGGTCAGGCTCGCTGACTTGGACTTGTTATTGTATCTTAATTGTGTGGATCGATGCTCATGATGTCAATGTAACAACAAAAAATAACAACCCAATAACCTTAGTGAAACGAGTAAAAACAAAGTCAGGGTGAATCACACAGATTCGAATCCACGATCATAGGTTTCGGGCACGTCTGGGGCGGTCGGGTAGCCTAGTGGTTAAAGCGTTCTCCCGTCACGCCGAACACCCGGGTTCGATTTCCCGACATGTGTACAATGTGTGAAGCCCATTTTCTGGTTCCCCTCGCTGTGTAAAACCATGCTCACTCGGGCACGTCTGTTATTGTGAGCCACGTTGGCTTTATCGTTGCATGTACGGAGGAATTCGAAAATGTGGGGGTCTTACAATTAAATCCTGTTTACTCGAACTCCGTGTACTCAATATATTGTTCAATCCATTTATGTATACTGGTGAAATATCGGCGTTCCGCTTGTCTCGAATAACGGATATCTCGACATTTGGGAATTCGAGTTGACGTTATTACACTATACTTCACGGTAATCAACTCAGCCCTTTATAAGGGCTTAAGATTCGTTTGGGGGCACGGGTGGCCGAGTTCCCATAATTCGCTGAGAAGAGTTGCGTCCCTTGGGTATGCCAGAAACCCATGATCGTGGATTCGAATCCCGGTGTGTCCCAATCATGGTTCTAGGTTTGTCAGCTCGACACACTCGTGTGATTCACTGACGTGGAAGGCGTTTGAGATTGCATCACTTTGTACTTTCCTCCTACATCAAGCTGACGCGCCGTGATATAACTGGAATACCACACAAAGTGGCTCTAAAACACCTTGCTCACTCACTCATGAAGATTCGTTTACAAGGGGAGACAAGCCAATAGGCATCGTTGGTAAGTGATATATTTAGTGCAGCTTAGCCTAATCCCTACTGGAAATATATGAATCATTGAAGGTTTTATGAAACGGTTGAGAATATTCAGAAATGTTAAAAATGCGGCTTTTTGTTAGCTGGAGGTCACTCGCTGAACTTTGGATATCGGTCGTGGTCTTCTAGCAAGGACGATGCTGATTCGAGATATTTTTGAAATATGAAAGAAATATTAGAATATAGATATCATTCTTATTTTTATATTTTAAACTGTTTGAAAAGGTCAGTATTTATTAATACCATCAAAGAAATACAAATTTATACTCGTCTAATGTCCACCGACTTTTGGAACATTCTAGGGAACAAAGAAATGTAAAACTTGCTAATTTATTTCACTGGCGGCCCGGATGGCTAGTGGTTTAAATCTGCGCATTTCAATGCCTAGGTTCCGCGGGGCCGGGGGCGATCAGGTAGCCTAGTGGTTAAAGCGTTCGGTCGTCACGTCGAAGACCCGGGTTCGATTCTCGACATGGGTACAATGTCTGAAGCCCATTCCTGGTGTCTCCCGCCTTGTTATTGCTGGAATATTGCTAAAAGCGGCGTAAAACCATGCTCACTCCGCGGGGCCGCACGCAACAGAAGCCTAACCATGTCCCTGTTGTTAAGCCTGGAAATCGTGTCAAGGATATATCAGCGGTGGCCCAGAAGCGATATTGCAAATAAGAATTTAAGAAGATGTATAGACCAATCCTATACAACGTTCCTATACGACACTTGTCTGTTGGATAACAACAACTACCATCTTTTAACGTCTTTTGGTATGACGCGGCCGGGGATCGAACCCCGGACCGTTCGCTCTCCGGGCGGACGCTTTACCACTAGACCACGGAGGCGGTCCTTGTCTGTTGAAAATAAGGACATGTACGTTAACCTAAACATCAGTTATAATGGCATGAAGGCGAATTCTAAACGCCATGATTATATACAACAACTGAGTGAATATCATTAATGAGGGGAAGTGAGGTGAAATGGGGTTTAACGTCACGTCCAAGATTATTGCACTTACTGCGACGTGCATGCACGTGTGTGTCGACTGATGCCGATTAATAGTGCTAGCTCCTTAGTCCCTTAACGCCGAGCGCCAGAAGGGTAACAACAAGTATTTTGGTATGACGCGGCCAGGGATCGAACCCCTGACCTTCCGCTCTCCGGGCGGACGCTCTACCACTAGACCACGTAGGCGGTCTATATCATTAATGGAATAGAACTTAATTCACCTGTCAGTTAAAACTCGTGCGAACTTAGTTTCCTCTTCGTTAACTCGCCCGTCATCTTTAATCCTCTATTGTACTACCAGATGAACACGCTTCATGGGTTTGCCTATCTTTAACAGACTGAGGTGAGACTTGCTGTGTTGTTTTAAAAGTCGAAAGGTCTTATTTAAATTGAATGTCTCTGAATAGTCTTTGTTTACTCCAACCCTGCATAGAAGCCTTTAGCATCCAGTAACTGGAGTGGAGTCTTGAGTCCCTGGTGAAGCTGATCTTTCAATCTCTCCAGACGGTTTTCAGACTCTCTGTAGACTCTCTTGCGGTTGAGCGCAGCTGCTCCAAAATCAATCAATCTATGTACTCGATTACTCAGGAGGTGTTTTCTAATTTACTACACTCTATATAGAGGTGTGTGGCAAATGGGACGTGTAACTAATGGGAGTCAACCACCCCGTAATTTGGTTCATGTCAACTTAATCTTTTAAGTGGACGCACTTCCTTGTATATCGTCCGAACTGTTATAGAACCCTAAGGTGTGTGTGTGTGTGTTAGTTGGAGTGGAATAGTTAATGTGCAGATGTTGTCTTTCATTATCCAAACTGGCAAGTTTCCTGGAGACAGGCAATGTCTGCAACATGCGTCAGTTTGGGCTTACCTCCCACTTTAAGCTACATCACCTTGATAGAACCTAAACAACTGTTTCAAGTATCCGTACCAACATCCCCCAACTCTTCTTCCGCTTCAGCTCGGCATGTGGGGTCAGACAAGCGAAGAGTTAGCTCACCAGATCCTTGACAGATACGTGGAATGGGGCGGCAACTTCATCGACACCGCAGACGCCTACTCCAGCGGCAAGTCGGAGTCGATACTGGGCAGCTGGATCAAGAAGTTAGTAGACTGTTGAGGGGGTTTCTGTGATACAGTTTGAGCAGGAAATCGCATTTGCAAGTTACTAGAATGTAGGTGACACCCAAATTGGCATTACTGAAAAGCCTGCTGGTAAAGGAAAGACCCGTGTCGTGACGATTGGATTGCTCTTTTTTGTTAGCCCAAACAGAAATCCCAGAAATCCATACAACGCAGGTGTACTTTCTCAGTGGGTATGGTCACAAGGTGCCCAGTACCTCATACCAGTACCTCATACCAGTATCTCATGCATGTCGACTAACAGGAGTATCGGGTGGTCAGGGTCCTTCACTTAGTTGTGTCATTGTGTAATCGTTCCCGATGTATCAACAGATATACATATACTGTCACTCACACACTCATTCACTCAAAACGAACACAATCAATCAATCCTACCACCCACCTAATATTCACTCACTCACCAAACCCATCCCAACTCACTCACTCACCAAACCCACCCCGACTCGCTCACTCACTCACAAACCCACCCCGCTTCACTCACTCATCCAACCTACCCCCGACTCACCCACTTACTCACTCACTCTCTCACTCACTGACTCACTCACCCACCTACCCACTCACTCATTCACCAAACCCACCCCGACTCACTCACTCACTAAACCCACCCCCGTCTCACTCATTCACTCACTCACTCACTGTTTCAGACAAGAGAGGGAGAGGTTTGTGATCGCCACCAAAGTGAGGTTCCCCGTGTCTGCAAGCAACCCGAACAGTGTTGGTCTAAGTCGACGCCACATCGTGGAAAGCATCCAGACCAGTCTTGAGAGGCTTCAGACCGACTACGTGGATCTGTACCAGGTGAGACGGTGTCAGGTATATGTCCAGTCAACTTCGGAGGAAACAAAGTCAGATTAACTGAATCTACGAACCGAACCGTAATCGCCATAATGAAAAACGTCATTATTAATGGGAACACGGGGATAATTGTTTTTACGCCGCTTTTAGCAATATTCCAGCAATATCACGGCGGGGGACACCAGAAATAGGCTTCACACATTGTACCCATGTCGGGAATCGGGAGAACGCTTTAACCACTAGGCTACCCGACCGCCCCAGACGTTCCCGAAACCTACGCCGCACTCAGACAATCCGGTGATTGACAAAATGAGTATCGATCCACACAATTAGGATACGATGACATGCATCAACCAAGTCAGCGAGCCTGACCATGACACTAACAACACCTAAATTCTTGAGCAAAACGCTCATTTCGACGACGATAAACACGTTGTCTTCCATCTCGCTGGTGAAGAAGAAATCGTGATTCATCGCTAAACCATGTTCGTCTCCAGTTTCTCAAATTCCAATTCCAAGGCTGTAACGTAGGGCACCAACCACTATCGATGGATCTGTTGCAAAACAGGGACGATATCTGGCCTTGTGGGTCAGATTCCAGCCTCGCGAAGATGGTTCCTGACAGTCGGGTCCGATTTCCTCCTCAAACCAGGAATGCGTCCTGCAGTCTCCGTAGCTGTGGCATTGCGGTCGGTTCTCGGACGGTCTGCAGTAGAATTGAACAACTTGTATCGGCCCCAAAGGCAGCAAATGGTGTCGTGGTGGACGTTGAAGTGGCGTGCAACAGAAGACTGCGATTCCCCTCTTTGGATACGTCCTGTGGCGATGTTCCGATCGGCAACGCTGAGTCTCGGCAATTTCGAACTTAAAAAATGTTGACAATTGAATGAAAGATTATTGGCTAATGCTTGCCTTTTTATAGCCACTACGACGAGTTACAAATACCATAACTTGCACGTACATTTATCTTTACTGTTTTCCTCCATGACATTTTAGAACAAATCTGAAAACAATGCCGTCCAAGACATTGCAAATCGACATGCATTGTCGAATATCAGGCCACCAACATTTTCCAATAACATATATCCAATTTAAATACCACCTTTTTTGTGTAGTCAGGTTCAATGAACTACATACTACCTGTGCGTTTCTTATTATCAAAGGTCACTAAAAACCTGTGTGAAATAAACATTTAATGTACATAATCACTAAAAATTTAAGGGGTGCTCCTTCAATCTGAATCTTGTCACATTGGGAACTAGGACTGGGCCGTGTCCAAATCTATTGTTTCAGCTCAGGCAGTAACTATTTTGATACATGTATCAACGGAAGTTGACTGAAGCATTATATTTACTCAAACATATCAAAGTCAAAAGGAATGTGTGCATCGTCAGACAGAAATGCGAACATTAGCGACTTGTTGTGTAACCACTGAGCTATAGTGTGTTTTTGTCATTAAACAATGTATCGCATGACAAACCACGGGTCCGGGTAGTCTTCTGGGTACCCGGGTCCTACTCATGACCCACCCAACCCGAGTACCCGAGTTACCCGTCCTAGCCCTATTGGGAACACGAGCATAGCCTGTAAAGAACGTTGCCTTAAAAACGTATCACAAAATTCCCCACAATTCACAATCCAGCTGTTTCACATATTGGTTTCTCCTTGAACTGCAGATGACAAGCATGGATGAAGTTTTCCTTAAGTTTGTCGTGTGGGATAATGGTGTACAAATATGAAAAATCAACTTTTTGTTTTGAACTTGGTTCTTTAATGATATTGCTGAAATTCAAGTAAATCGTTTGAGCTTTTGAGAATCCACTGTGCGGGCAGCGAAGGTCAGGAACTAATTTCCCGCAGAGTGAAGGTTACTGATGACCCTGGCGTCTGAGGCGGCACAGTGCGCCGTATTGATTTACAGCACTTGGGAAAGCTAGAAAACCTGTGATCGTTGGTGCGAAACTTGGTTTAAATCGATTTGTGTCCAGGTTTGTCAGCACCATACATACATGCTAACTCACTCGCACACTCACTCTCTTCGGGGTTGACCCGTGAAGATTCCGGGGTAGAATAGGTCTTCAGCAACCCATGCTTGCCGTAAAAGGTGACTATGCTTGTCGTAAAAGGCGACTAACGGGATCGGGTGGTCAGGCTCGCTGACTTGGTTGATACATGTCATCGATCCCAATTGCGTGGATCGATGCTCATAATATCAATCACTGGATTGTATGGTCCAGACTTGATTATATACAGACGCCGTCATATAGCTGGAATATTGCTGAGTGCGGCGTTAAACAACAAACCAACCAACCAAATCTCTTCGGAGTTGATTCTATATGAATGATTAATTTCCAGATTCATAGCCCAGAAAAGCATTTTAAAGAGGCGGTGTGGACACTGTTGTAGTTCCATGTACCTCTGAATGCCTATATTTTAAACATAATGGAAATTGCAATAGCCAACGAACCAAGTTAAATGTTTTGAATTATTTCTTGAAATTAGTTGAAATACACGTGGCAATAATTAAAGTTGCACCTTTGTATTTGAGCAAATTCTTTGGATTTTCTGGACATAACCATTTCTGGTCTTAACCATCAACATCTAAATATGTATTTTTAAAATTAGATATAAGATTGTTTGATACGAAGCCAATTACATCTTCATAATAGTAACAACGCGTGTGGTCTGACGTTGATTAATTAATAATTTGCATACTCGTATACGCAAGGGGCCGACATATGGTTCTCAGTAGGAAGTGACAACTTGGGGGACGATGGCTTGCGGTATATACAGTTTTACTTTATACATGTAGATATATACATACAAAACCTAGCACCTAGCCTAACCCCAGCTAGGCTAAGGGTAAGACCTTTCTTTTCTCCTCTCCTTCTCTCAATCTCTCTGGACCAAGGCGTATATAGCCAAGGTCAGCTGACATTTAGTAAGTAATAAATATAAATGTAAACAGTAATTCATCAGTGACATACTTGCACATCTCGTTCAAGATGGCAGACGGTCGATGTACACAAAAATGGGGATTACTAATTAGGATTAGCATCTTTTAAATAACAGCAATTGTTTCAAGGCATATAGATGTCATGAGCCCTTGCAATTAAATGTTCTTCAGACAATGGGTGTCGTAAATCAGTCGCTATGACAACTGTATTTGGAAATACACTGTAAATATAAACAGAACATAAACATAATTGTAGGTGTACCCATCATGGTGCTGTAACATTACGAGCGATGTAAAGCGCGAGAGTGCACCTTCTGAGGCGTAGTTATGACGTTGCAGTTGTGACGTTGCAGATGCACCTTTGGGACGACGCCACCCCCGTGGAGGAGACTGTGCGGACGCTAGATGACCTCGTCCGTTGTGGCAAGGTCCGGTACATTGGGGCCAGCAACATGCTGGGCTGGCAGATGCAGCGCCTGGTCGACCTCACCCAGATGATGGGGACAAGCCCCTTCATCAGTTTACAGGTAGGTGCCATGCCACCACAGGCATAGGTGCTGGATCAAATAGTTCTATGATAGATGGGGCATGGTTGGCTCTGTTGTTAGGGGCTCCTTCGTTTGCCGTGCTGAGTTGCAGTTCTTAGTCAGGATCCGCTGGCCCTGGTTGTGTCAGTTTAATATTGTAGAAAACTCCAGAGTGACGTTTATATCTTTGGTGAACCTTGGGTACTGTGTTGACAAACCCGAAAAAATAATTGGTGGAAATCTAGGATTTGAACCCATGCCTCCGGATCCCGAAAGCTAAGGAACACTGATCAGCCGAAGGGGCAACCGTGCCAACCAATTCCAAGAATTGATTGTTTGATTGAGTATGGTTTTACGCCGCTTTTAGCAATATTCCAGCAATATCACGGCGGGGGATACCAGAAATGGGCTTCACACATTACACCCATGTCGGGAATCGAACCCGGGTCTTCGGCGTGACGAGCGAACGCTTCAACAGCAAGGCTACCCGACCGCCCCTAATTCCAAGAAGATACAATTGATGTTGTTTAATGGGCACTCGCCTCTGGCTAATTGCAGTCTCAGTACGGTTGATCAACGTTGAAAACCTGCTTTGTTAACTGGAAGTTTTGTTTAAAATACACTCATGCCAAAGTTTCAAGACCAAGACATCGAGACCTAAACTGAACATGGGCACAGAGTCCCACTTTAATTAAAACATGTACTAGTTTAAATTGATAAAATAAAATAATTTCTGTGTTCTACAGCAACAATACAGTCTGGTGAGCCGGGACTCAGAGCTCGAGGCTTTCCAAGTGTGTAAGGCCAACGGTATGGGTGTTCTGCCATGGAGTCCCTTAAAGGCGTAAGTTGCTCGAACGGCGCATTATTCAGGAGACACGATGACCTAAGTGTAAGCGAACTGTGTAGATAACATACAATAATGCCTAGAAGCCCATTTCCCTTACACGCATAGACATCCTCTGTATCGCCAGGACTCGCCAGCTTTTCAGTAACCTTACACTGACCCCTGGAGCCTTTCCCGTGGTTCTCGCTTTCTCAAATTGCCCGCCTTTGTTTTCTATTTGCCAGTTTTACTGGCTATGCTACTAGGTCTAGAGGACTAATCAGAATGCGAGTTACACACCAGCCTCAATGTTGGTGAGTGAGTGAGTGAGTGAGTGAGTGAGTATGGTTTTACGCCGCTTTTAGAAATATTCCAGCAATATCACGGCGGGGGACACCAGAAATGGACTTCACACATTGTACCCATGTCGGGAACCCGGGTCTTCGGCTTGACGTGCGAACGATTTAACCACTAGGCTACCCGACCGCTCATCCGCAATGTTGGGTTGGCCAGTCCCATTGATTATGATCGTGTTCGCGAGGAATTCAACATTGAAAAACGGACTGACACACACAAATATCTTATTGTTGAAAAGAATGTCTTCATATCTATTTAGAACAATGCTAGTGCCAATATTTTGGTATTAGGTATATATGTATACATGCTATTTTGTCAAATATTTTCAAAACCTCATTGATCTATTTTGGTATTATATACACAAAGAAAAAGTAAAGCACACCCCTATTTCTGAACCATGACAAATGGCAAACATCATGGCATGGGATGACTGACCACAGGAGCTGGGCGATACCAATGTCATCGGATAGAACAAAAATTTGATAACAAAAAAAGAATATGTTGGTGAGTTGTGATTGGAATTTACTTACAAAAACATCATGGTAACACAGGTACTGTTTTTGAACTTAGGCAATACTTAAAAAAATATGTAGGTGCAGGATTAGGTAAACGAGTTACGTTTGATGTTTCATGTGAACAAGTTCCTTAAAGTCTCTACTTGACATGACACGTGAAACAGATCAGTAGCGGGTATAACCGCCGCGTGCCCGGTTGACGCATTCCACCCTACGTCTCATGCCTCCAGTCAGACGTTGGATCTGTTGATAGGTCAACAACAACAACCACTCCTGATGCAATGCTGCTTCCAATTGGCGTAAATCTTGTACAGGAGGATCTCGTGCCTGTATATATATCATACATGTTCAAGGGGGTTCAAATCTGGGCTCATTGCAATCCGTTATTGCACTGGCCCTCGTGTAATCCACGACTGCAAGCGAACGGTGAGGCCTGGCATTGTCATCCATGTACTGAGGTCGAGTAGCAAGAGGGTGGTTGTCAAAATGAGGAACGACGACTGGCCTCAAAACGTCCCGGATGTACTAAGCCCCTGTTAAGTTGACCCTTATGGTGACCAAATCCAACCTGCAATCATGAGAGATACACCCAAAACCATCACCGAGCCACCGCCGTATGCAACCGTAGGTTTAATGTTCCTCGGGGTGTAGGCCGTGTTCCGGCCGTTTCTAACGTTTGGATATACTGCTTTTAGAGATACTCGAGGGTAGCATGCTGCACCGGCATACCATGCATGGCACGTGAGCTTTTGTGACGCATGACTGATTACATCATCTCGAGAAACCATTCTTGCCGTAATTATATCTTTCATGACTGTTACAAATATTGGGACCAAATAATAATGAGATATATTAGGTTGTGCTTAACGTTTTTCTTTGTGTACATATAAATGCAATACTATTGAATATTATCAAAAAGCTCTTAAATGTTTTGGTATTGTATTTAAAGTTGATACTATCAAATACAAAAAAATATACAACTTTCAAATGTGTTTTAAAGCTGTTTTGATATTGTACATAAATGCAATACTATCAAATCTTTTCAAAAGCTCTTTAAATATGTTTAGTATTTAAATTTGATAGTATCAAATACAAAACACAAATAGTATATTTTGGTATTGTTGTACTTCAAAGAACTTTAAAAAGCTGTTTTAAATATTTAGGGATTAAACATAAATACAATACAACACAATAAGTTCAAAACTCGTTCAAACATTTACGTATAAGATATAACTAATGTACAATCAAATATTTTCAAAGCTCGTTTGCATACTTTGATATTGAATACATGACACTTTTCGTAGCTCTGGAACGTCATGAAAAAGAACCAAAGAAGCTGCTATCCATAAAAAAGTGTCATGTACTCGTGTTCTTCCAACTTATAAATGCCTATCAAAGACCTCATCTTTTGGTATTGTATATAAATGTGATATAATCAACTGTTATTCTGTTAAATACTTTCAAAAGCTCGTTTCAATAATGTGATGTCTTTCGGATGTCTATTTTCAGAGGTCTACTGACGGGCAAGTACAAGCGTGATTCTCGTCCCAAGGAAGGCAGAATAGGCTGGGCTGCGGAGAAGGGATTGGCTGCCCAGGCATGGCCCGCGTGGGACTCTCTTCTCGCTGATGACCAAATTTGGAACACCCTGGACACGTTGGAGGATATTGCGAAGAAGCATGGTGATCACACGCGACAATTATAACTGAACATAGATCTTTATCGTCATACTTCAATTAACACGACAATAATTCTGTCCTAGAATTTAGAATCCTGAAAGGGTTATGTACATGCTAGTGTCAGTGTCATGGCATGTTAAATATTTCATGCACTTGAACTTTTCGGAGAATGTGGAGACTCCCCAACACTGCAGCCTTCTACATTACCCAGATTGTCAGAAGGACTGTATTCCTGGTAGAAAGCCCGGGTACTCTCCCAATGTCAGTCAACAGATTGGGTGAGTGAGTTGGGTTTAACGCCGCTTTTAATAATATTCAAGTTATATCGCGGCGTGTCAGCTTAATGTGGGAGGAAAGCCCGAAGTGATGCAGGTCTCAGACGTTTACCACCTCGGTGAAACCCACGCGCACGGGTATGGTGCTGACAAACCTAGAAACATGATCGGGGCGAACCGGGATTCGAACCCACAATCATAGGTTTCTGGCGTGCCCAAGGGACGCAACTCTGCACAGCGAATCGCGGCGCCTTAGACGACTGGGCAACCCGTGCCCCCCAACAGATTGGGAGGTACCAAACCTAAGTCACTGAGAACAATAGGGAGTCGGACAACTTGGTACTTGTGATGCAAGCGTGACATTTCGAAAGTGAGGTCCGCATATTTGGCATGTTTTTCCTGAATTTTGTCAATCACTTTGGTGTCAAAAGGGACAGAAAATTCAATAATATAAACGATTTCATTGGATTTAGCCAAAAGGACAAAATCAGGTTTGTTGGCCTGGATACGCCTGAGGCTGTTTACGGGCATATTCCAAAGGTTTTTGTATTGCTCATTTTCCATCACGCCCTATACATATCATTTTCCATCACGCCCTATACATATTCTGGGTGACCCGTGAAGATTCCGGGGGTAGAATAGGTCTTCAGCAACCCATGCTTGCCTTAAAAGGCGACTATGCTTGTCGTAAAAGGCGACTAACGGGATCGGGTGGTCAGGCTCGCTGACTTGGTTGATGAATGTCATCGTATCCCAATTGCGTGGATAGATGCTTATGATATCAATCACTGGATTGTCTGGTCCAGACTCGATTATTTACAGACCCCGTCATATAGCTGGAATATTGCCGAGTGCGGCGTTAAACAACAAACCAGCTAACCAACATATTCTGGGTCGTACTATTATCATTATTATTTACAGATTAAAATAAATAATGCAGAAAAGAGGGTTTGGGTATGATGATGATGATGATGATGATGATGTAGTAATGATATTATTAATAATGATTAGGATATTTTTGTATGTTAAATTCCAGGCAAGTCTATTGCCCAGGTGTCTCTTCGGTGGGTTCTCCAGAAGGACATCGTGCCGTCGGTTCTCATAGGGACAACCAAGACGAGCCAGCTGGACGACAACATGGGCGCCGCTAACGGATGGAAACTGTCACCCGAGGACGTACGTACATGTTCCAGCCGATTTCTGTCTCAAGAGACATGTATCCGAAGTATAACAGCCCAAAACGTCTATGGGTCATTCGTACATATCTATCTGTCTCAGACTCAAATAGCCGACTCTCCACTGGATGATGAGCTTACATTTGAAATTGTCATCATACATAAAGGTAGACACAGTATCACCGGCTATGTGTAACAAAAACACAGGGAACTATATAAAGTTTACTAAAATATTTGTTTGCTTTACGAGATACAAAATTCAATATGACGTACTTACTTCAAGTCTTCCAACCTTTTAGTATGACTCCAAGACTATTTTTATTTTTGGATGATTATGGTTTAACAATGCCCGGCCACTGAGTATTATCAACAATCAATTTAAATGCAATTTGAAACACCATTAATCCGAATGGTAATATCCGAAACGGGCCTTTGAATATGTCGTTCTCAACAGGACATGACATCGGGATATGAATGAATAAGTGAGTATGGGTTTATGCCACTTAACACTATGAAAAGTTGACATACACAAAGCCATGTGACTCTCCTTTCTGATGTTGTGAAATTTCCTTCTTTTGCAGATGGCAGCCCTTGATGCAGTTTCGGCGCCCAAGCTTCCTTATCCATACGAGTTCAACACTCGTCTGAACAAAGCCCGAAGCAACCCGTTCGTTCCAACGTACGCCGTACAGAACAGTTCAGGGTAGTCATTCTTCTACCCGGGACAATCAACTAGCAATATAAGGCTGCTTTACAATAAAGAAAATATTTTGCTGTAGAACAAAGAAAATATGAAAAGCAAGGAAAACGGCTGATATATTTTCAGAAACAAGATCACATAGCTAAAACCAAATAACCATGACCAAATATGATTCTTGATTTGAATCAATTCGAGTGTCTTAAGCGATGTTAAAACATACATGGCCAGACAGAAATGTACGATTGTAATAGTTAAGGGGCGTTGCATTTGAACGGGATATTTGGATCGGATTTACATCTTGTTAGAATCACAAGGAATGCGTCCACATGACAAGTAGTTATGACGACCAAGACCCTTATATGTTATGTTAGTAAGTTGGGGTTGACGCTTAACTTTATTCTGGTAATTTACAAACCGTCGGTATTTTATGCGGTGGGAAAAGCCACTCTCCAGGTAAACTGATGGGCAAAAGAAAATATACAACTGAACATTACATTCGACCAAAACAGTACAAGTGTCACCAAAACGAACTGGGCTGAACAGAGACGCTCAACTTTGATCATCCGATAATCCGTCTCAAACACATCACCATCGAATAATCATTTCTTGTCTGTCTCATTTTTGTCACCATCAAACTTGGGTGTATACTTTCTTTCGCCCGAAAGTTAAGCTGTATGTTTGTTTGCAGTCACCATGCAGATCTACCTAGTAACATCTGTTCCGAGAACGAGGGATTTTCAGAAAAACAAATCATTGCCAACTTTAGTAGTCAGAACTATCTTTCTTGCAACATTTTTTTAATTGTTTATTTGCTGTTTAACGCCACACCCGGCTATGTGACGGCGGTCTGTAAATAATCGATTCTAGACCAGACAATCCAGTGATTGCCATCATGAGTATCGATCCACGGAATTAGAATACGATGACAAGCATCAACCAAGTCAGCGAGCCTGACCACCCGATCCCATTGGTTGCCTCGTACGACAGCCAAGTCACCTAGAATGGGTTGCTGAGGACCTACTCTAACCCCCGATCATCACGGGCACGCGCGCTTGCGTGCGTGAGTGCGTGCGTGTGTTAAGGATATATACCATGAAACATTCAATTACCTGTATGGTGAAGCTTCAGGTGAAGTTTGTTGAACTATCAAGCACCAAATATATATATATATATATATATATATATATATATATATATATATATATATATATATATATACTGGGAAATGGGCCTGTTTCTTCAAACTACAGTTGGTAAGTGCTGAATTTAAATCTTCAGTGGATGTCAACGTCGATCAACAAACTCTCCAAGAAGCAGTACCCGCATAGATCATGGTTTTGCTTGTCGTAGGTGGCGACTAACGGGACCGGACGGTCATGCTCACTGACTTTGTTGATGCATGTCATCATATCCCACATAAGTAGAACGAAGCTCATGATGACAATCACTAGATTGTCTGGTCCTTACTCGATTATTTACAGACCGCCTTCATACAGCTGAAAATATTGCGGAGTGCGACCTTAAACAACAAACAAACAAAACAACATACTAAAGCAGTACATGAACAGAATTTATCTCATATGGTCTGGCCATGAGGCCTATAGTACAGGGGTTGGGATACTATTAGATACATTGTGAAAAAACGCTTCAATTTACATTGGTTTTTGGAATTTCTAAGTTTAAACATTTTTTTCAAGCTAGCTGAAATGAAATGCTGTCGTCATTTGTTGAGAGTAACAATACAAACTTTTGCATGCTAGGATATCATAATAATTCAAAGGCAAAAATATCTTGACCTTAAGTTAGTATAAGCTGGACATAAAACTAGTGCATGGTATTCATCATCTAAGTCTTCTTTACAATAATTGCATAGACTGTCAGCAAAGTCAAGGTGACTAGAATTCTATATTTTTGTATTCGATGATAGATATTTTTCAGGTTGTAGTAGGGATTTGTAGATGCGGTATAAATATAGCCTTGGTGAATTAGATATACAATCTGACCATTCTTTCATAAACAAATCTCCTTAAAAATAAAACATCACAGTCCCCGCCCGATGGCATCATATATTTCCAAAGCAATAACTAAACAATGTATATTTTACAAATAAAACCAATTTATATAACCCAATTCATCATATTTACATAGCATGAAATAGCAATGCTTTGGATATTTACCCAGTTCACATGATATATATGTATTTGATGAAGTATATTTACAATATTCAGTATGTGTAATTTCAATGCTTTTTCTTACACCATATTCTTCTGTACCCCATAGTTCCGCACCATATATACCAATAAAGGTAAAATTTTACAATAAAATATTAAAAATATGTTTGAACATTTAGTCTGGATATTTGAACTTCAATCTTTGAATAGGTACTAAAGTACTCATGGAAATGAAAAATACCTGTTTTGCTTGATTTAATAATCGACACAAAGCATTACGTACATGTAAATACGAAATAACAAAACAACTGGAAAAGTACTAGTCTGGATTTGCTAGTTTTATCTCAGTGCTCAATACAAAATGTACTTTACAGGAGGTAATTTGTCGGCACTTTAAACATTAAAAAACCCCATACTAAGTCCAAATTGACATGGCAGAAACCGGCTATAGGCATTATGCAAATTAGCCTCGAAAAAAAGTTATCAAAACAACAATAAAAATAACAGCTATGTTTATGTACAAAATAATAATGACATGTAAGTTGTTGTTTCACAAGGGAATATGTTACTTTTACGTTCTGATATTTTGACGATGATTCACTATACAACAATGCCACTCACAAATCACTCACCACTGACAAATCACATGCACGTGGGTTTCAAGCACCTGTTTTCACCTGTCGTCAAGGTGTCATAGGTCATGGACATTCACTTTGATCTACTAACACCTGGTTATGCTCTGGTTTCACAATAGTCTGTTTTGTTCATATTTTTACACACTTTTACGTGTAAAAAGACATAAAAACCTTTGATACGCTGTATTTGTGCCAAGGCCCAATTATTACCAATTGAGTTGTTTGAATATTTATATATTTTGTATATTAACTGCATGTACTTATAATCTGAGATCGAAAAAACAGTTTTTTTTCCATTTCCGTGAGTACTTTAGAGCCTTGTTTGCCTGTTCAGTGGATGTAACATGCTTGTGTAGATATATTGTTACACACCAAGATATTTAAAGTATGACATCACTTCAATCCGTTCACCCTTAATATACCATTTTTCATGTTGTGATAGAGGCCCTCAATTTAAAACTTTACTCATATTAATTACCAGTGATCGATCATAGCTATTAACGATATAATCCTTTTCAATGATCGTTTCATATTGAAGGAGTCGACACTGTGTCATCATTAATGATGCAATTGACCCATACGGGCGTTAAATTACCCAAACAAGAGGAATCTGCATTCATGATATTTATATATATATATATTCCGAGTCTGCTTCGTTGCTGTTTGGAGGTATATATACTCTTCAAAAAAAAGAAACTTGACACTGACTATCAAAATGTAATATAATGCAATTGTTTCAAAATAGGACACGGAAACAATAATTGAAACACTGTTTGAAGATCAATGTACACAATGTTCAAAACATTAATCGTGTCACCTAGACAGACACACGTACACGATACAGTTAATGTCACGGGGTACAGAAAATGTCAGTATCGGTTGTGCCCACCACGTGCATCAATCACCGCTTGACACCGCCGACCCATAGATGCAATCAAGTTGTCAATAGCACGCTGTTGGATGTGCTGCCATTCATGCTGAAGTGCATCAAGAAGCGCCGGAAGTTTTTGGGGCAGTGGATTCCTTCTGCGAACCCGTCGATCCAACTCGTCCCACAGATGCTCAATCGGGGACAAATCTGGTGACCAGGCTGGCCAAGGTAATGTCTGGATGTTATTGTGCTGTAAAAAGTCCTCACAAAAACGTGCAATATGCGGTCGAGCGTTGTCCTGCTGGAACTGTCCGCCATGAACGTTGACGTGAGGAAGAACGTAAGGCTGTGGGATCAAGTCTCTGTAACGCACACCTGTCAATGCACCTGCCACATGCACGAGAGGCGTCCTACCACCGTGATGAATTACGGACCATACCATGACACTCGCCGCCAAATGGGACAACCTGCTGCACACAGTTGAGGGCGTAACGTTCACCCCGACGTCTGTAGACACGTGCGCGCCCATCAGAACGTGTGAGTCGGAAACGGCACTCGTCAGTAAACAGTACATTTCTCCACCTTGCACGTGTCCAACTAACCCTCTGTTGGCACCAAAGCAGACGGTCCGCCAGTTGACGTGGGGTCAATACATGACGTCGAACAGGTCTTCGTGCAAAACATCCAGCCTCCCTCAGTCTGTTGCGTACCGTTTGATCTGATATTCTGCGTACCCCAGGGATCTGTGTGGTTGTAGACGTGGCTGTGGTAGTGCGGTCTCGGAGGTGTCGCAGCCGGATGTAATGATCTTGTGCTTGGGTTGTCACCCTTGGCCTTCCGGACCTTGGTCTGTCGTCAACTCTGTTGGTGTTGTTGTATCGGGTCCACAGTGCGGAGATTGTCTGTCTGAATACGCCAAAGTGCCTGGCCACTTCTTGCCGAGTTACTCCAGCTTGTAATATCCCAATGGTGTTGTTCAGTTGAGCTGCATTCAGTCTTGGCATTCTGTCACTGCCTCTACTGCCATTATAAGGACTGTATGAACAGCCGTTGATGTGGATTTTTATACCCATTCAGCAGGGGGGCCTGCATGCCTAAATGCAGGTTCCTGTGCTGCACGTTTTTACAGGCGGTTGCGTTTGGATGAAGCTGTAAAATTGATCATATATACATGACTTGTTTTCCTTCATCAAAGATCACGGCCAGTCTACATGAGGGCATCGATTAAGTTTTGGTTATGGTCGTATTTTCCAGTCACTAAAGTAAAACAACTTGAAAAGTAAATGAAATTATCTCAAACCCACTTTACACAAGGGTCCTATTCATGCGTTTTTCACCAAGAACAAAACATGCTTAAAAATTTAAGTAAGTTCCAATCAATAGAAAAAACCTTATCCAATCCAAAAATAACCAATCCGTTACACATAAGAAGATCTTTGTTAACTTTGGCCCAGGCACATTAAGAATCTCGTATAATCAGTGAGTTAATGCATTTGCTTTAAGCGCCCAAATAAGCAGTATCGTCGCCTGAGAACCAAAGTTTTCTATCTCCACTTTTGGTGAAAATTGAGTTAATGGTGTTCGAGCTATTTTCAATGTGTATTCTATCTCTATATCAGTGAGTGAGTGAGTGTGGTTTTACGCCGCTTTTAGCAATATTCCAGCAATATCACGGCGGGGGACACCAGAAATAGGCTTCACACATTGTACCCATGTCGGGAATCGAACCCGGGTCTTAGGCATGACGAACGAACGCTTTAACATCTAGGCTAACCGACCTCCCCTATCTCCATATTAAGTTTCAAAGCGAAACAGTGCCAGGAAATGTGTTTTTTATAGATGGGCTTCGTTCAATTTCCACACATTCAACAGCCTTTCAGTTCTAGAGTGTTCTATGTAAACATCCAATGTTTATATTCGTATTTATTTCTGGTGTACCCCGCCGTGATATTGTTGGAATATTGCTAAAAGCGGCGTAAAACCAAACTCACTCACTCACTATATTCGTATTTGCCACGTGATATGGAGATAGGACCCTTTGGTTCCAACGTTGGATTGAAGTCACATGCACAAGGTAGGATACTTTTTTCATGTTTCATAATATTAATGAGCTTCTGAACATTTCATGATGATGCAAATATAATTGACAGACAGACAATTTATTCACTAAAAGGCCACTGGCCCAAAGTACATACATATGCAGGAACCAGCATATCCAGCATAAGTCACATAGAACAATATGGAACAAATGGAAACGGAATCTCCAAAATAATGTTGTTATTTTAATTGAAATTTTCAATTCATTTGATACAATTTGTAGTTTATGTACTCTAACAATACAAAATACATCTATGTAAACATTTATGAAGGTAGCTTTCATGATAATAAAACAGTTAACATCCAAACTTTTACAGCTCAGTTTCTTAAAACAAGGTTTTGTGGAGTTAGAACACCCTGGTTCTCAGGCGACGGTATTTCATTTGTGTCAGGCTTGTCAGTAGACAGACCAATGGCATTTGACAAATAATAACAACCTGGACAAAAATAGTAGAAAGCTGAATTTTTCTGGAGAGTTTAAGATCCCCATGTTACCCCGATGGCATTTTCAAAATGGCCGCCATTTCCAAAATGAAATGCCAGGTAATAGTCCGGTTGGATAATGATAAAAACAATGTGTGAAGAATAAAATGGTATTTCTGCATTGCAATACTTAAATCAATTTGATAAGCACTAGTAAACATCCCCTTAAAAACCGCCATTATTTTTTAAAAATCATGTGACATTTTGTAGTTTTATATTCATTTTAACATGCAATATATCAAATGTTAGCTCTCTTTATGATCTTTCCATGTGAAGTGTGAAATGCTTAGAAAAAATATAGTGCATTTTAAGTGAATATACCATCTTTGCGTTCCAGCAGTGATTGTCCAATGTTTTAAGCATATGAAATATGTTGTCCTGTAAGTAGTACAGGAAGTGTACATCACCAAGCAAAACAAGCCCAGAAGTAGGACCATTTCTTGACGGCATTTCACATGATTCCCCTAAAACCGATGACATATCGTTACTGAGTATTCCTAAAATATCAAACAAGTGATAAAACATGTATTTAACAATAGATTCGCCTTCATGAAACTCTCCCATATGCTTGCAGACTTGTGAAATAGACATTGCTTAAAAATTAGCCATTATGGAGGTAAAGAGTGATGTTGTATCGGATCAATATAATACTGTAAACAGGTTGAATGGTGGAACACAAATCTATAAAGCGACAAAACTCTTTTCATATCCAATAGACATCTCTGCGATTGTACGATTCTGACTGTATCCTGAGCATGTGTTTACGAATCGCTAACAAATAGAAATCATACCAGGTGTTCGCGAAGACCACTGATCAAAGATCAATGACGATCATAGCACCTACAACACGGTACTTCGCAAAGCTTATTTTGAAAAATAAGTATTTGAAATTGCCTACTGGTCGGGTTTGTGATAGTCAAAATCATTGTTTAACGGTGCTGCTTGCACACAAACCAAAAATATTTTTTAATATATCATGGTAGAACACACATGTTGACATCGGTAACAACTGTTACAGGCAATGTTTATTTTTGTGTCAGGTGTATAATCATATACAATACACTCAGTATATAATTTCAGACATATAAAGCCTGCATGTACAGGAGTAGTAGGCTTTCGAGACAATGACATTATATACACTAGAAACATATTTAAAATATGTACACTTTAACAAACATATATGAATATAATTAAGATTATTTTGTCCTCTTTTAGACATATTATAGATATGTTTTATGCAGCAGAATGCAATAAATCTTCATTTAAAATATAATCAGTTTATCTAAAGTTTAACAAATCTATGTTAATAGTTTAAGCTTCTTCTAAAAGATAAAAAAACATATATTATCGTAAAAATCAATTAAAAGGTGACATTCAACTTCAATACAAGAAATAGCAATATTGTTTGCATTTGTTTTTTACTCCGAGAAAAAGACGACAATCCTTATTTAGGATAATTTTGAGTTCTTTGTAGTTATTTAAACCGCATACACATTGTACCAGCAGCATAAAATAGAACTGGTTCAACAAATCCTTATAGTATTCAAAAGCATCGTATAATGTACCAACCACACGAATACACTTTATGGAGAGTGAAGATGAAGCCCTAGGTGTCGAGTTATATAACACTTTCCCGGTTTTGTGCACATCAAGATGTCTAGTAAAATTTAATCCAAGGTATTTATAAGAACAATCGTTTTCATCAGATATTACCCCTATGATTGGTCCATAATTGACAAATATATAACATATCATTATAACAATTAACCTGTAGTTGTGAATATATTTCGATCATTTCGTGGAGGATTGGGGATGGCCCAAACTGGTTTGCTTGTTATTTTACTACTAAATATAAATCTTTCCTTGCGGTAAAGGCAATATTTGTCCCGTGAGAGGACAATATAGTTATCGCTCTTAATCTTCTTTCACCAAGTGATCTCAGGTCTAAAACTGTAAGTTTATGCTAAAGTGTATAAGTAAAAGAATAGACTCTCTATGTGCAGTTGGATCTATCTGCGTGTGGTGTTGGAAGTGAAAAATTAACTTCAGTGATCCAAGATAAGACAGTACAACAGCCCTCTGCAACAGGCCTCGTCATGGATTACGATGAAGGTAAATAAGAAAAAATGAAGTTACTAAATACAGCATACTTGACGTAACTTGTTTAACATGTATATCGAGTGACCACATTAAAAGTTACTTGGTGCCAACTTTTTGAAATGAGATATACATGTCACTTGACAAGAAAAAAACCATGTTCTGTTAACTCTCTGATCAAACTCGTAGATTAAAAATAGTTCCCTCACATAAATCGATTTGTATCTTTTCAGATGCTTAAAGTTACAAAGTTACACAAAGTTAAAAGTCATAACGATTTGTCAATTTGAACCTTTCATGGTATCGATATGTACCGAATATACATGTTGTATTGATTATGTTCAATACATTTACATTCGCGTGAACTCGCGCTGTGAAGAAAATACTGAAAAACAAACGATCTTGAAAAGGAGAAAAAGCGGGAAAATGTTTGAAACATTTTTTTCTTCCTTGATCTTCAAACATTGCGACCCACAATATCAATAACATCAATTAGCACTGCAAAGTGTGTGTTCATGTGAAACACCCTATTGTGCTTACAGACAGGATCGAAACAGGATCGAAACATGGGCTTGGATTTGACCGCATACCCGCAACATCACCAAACGCTATATATGTTAAATGTCGGGCTAAAGAAAGATTACACTTGATACTGGACTTGATAATCTGGGCTCACTGACTTGGTTGATGCATGTCATCGTTTCCCAGTTGTTTAGATCGATGCTCATGGTGTCAATTGCGGGATTGTCTGGACCAGACTCGATTATTTACAGATGGCCGGTATATGGCTGGAATATTGTGCCTAGCGCGGCTTTAAGCGAAAAACAACCAAAAACGCAACAAAAAGAATAACGTAATTTAACAATTTGCTCTCTCATCACAGCGCAACTATAAAACCTGAAAATTCATTGTCTGTGTTGTTGAATCATAATATAAAGACATGGTAAATACATGTATGGTTCCAGAACTGTTTGGTAGTAATTCGTAAATATAAGCGACGAAACCCTTTCCTAATACAAGATTCGATTGTACGATTCCGGAAATAACATGAGCCAATATTTGTGATATCATTGTCAAATAGTGATGATGACTGGTGTTCGTGAACAATTGACCGTATCCTGCTAAATGGTGGCACTCGTCACAAACAGGGCTTGTCTTGCAGCAAAGGATTTCCATGACGTTCATGGCGTGTTTGGTTTATGCTAGATTCTGTATGTGGACATTCCCTAATATCAAAACATATTCAGAAAACAAAAAAATGTTGACATTCATGGATTTACATTATTCATTTAAGATGATACCCGCAGGCCAGGACAAGTTCATGTTATGACAATGATTTGTTATGTTGTGCGACCCTTCTCTACCTTAAGACGGAGAAAGTAGGCTTTACCCTTTGGACCATGTTGATAATGGAGCAGTGTGCAACGTGCAGGACAGACGCTTTAACCACAGAGAACTTGGATCCCCACGCAAAACACAAACATCATCGTGAGATGGATCCTCTAAGATGCCTTATTATTCGTGGAATGTCTGCCAGCAACAGAACCACGAAACACAAAGAGAGGCAAGTGCAGCCTGTTACTCCAAACGTCTTCGACGAGGGTCTGTCATCGGGTGCACTGATCTTTCTCCTGATTGCTTTGGATGTACCGTTGGGGAGGATCCGTAGGTGTGCTTGCAGATGCTTCACAAGTATCTCGAGTTCCTGCTGGGTGATATTTTGATGTATACCTTGGTATGCCCATTGATGCGAACAATTGTCTGCTGGGTTTTCGTTACCACCAACCGTTGAGCTATCAGTTCCTGATGTGGGTTGGGTTGTATCAATGGTGGGTGTGGTTTCAGCTTTGGTACTTAAAGAAGTAGCACTAGTAGTAGTTGTGATCGGGCTTGGGGTTGTCATCGTTGTGGTTTCAGTAGACACAGTTGCAGTGGTGGAAGGATTTGCATATGTCATGATCGGCCTTTGGGTTGTCATCGTTGTGGTTGCAGTAGACGCAGTGGTGGAAGGACTTGCAGATGTCGTGATCGGGCTTGGGGTTGTCATCGTTGTGGTTGCAGTAGACGCAGTTGCAGTGGTGGAAGGACTTGCAGATGTCGTGATCGGGCTTGGGGTTGTCATCGTTGTGGTTGCAGTAGACGCAGTTGCAGTGGTGGAAGGACTTGCAGATGTCGTGATCGTCGTTTTTGTCGCAGCAGATGGTGCTGATGTCGACATTTGGCTTGCACTACAATCTGTAACGTTTTCTCTTGAGTGAATCCAATTCTTAAAAGAAAGAAAATTGAAGTTTACACAATTTTGCTGACATGATTCATATATCGATCGTGAAAGACTGTACGAAAGTCTACAAGTTAAGAAAAATGTATTGTTCAAGATCTCCAAGAATTCAAAGGGATCGTACAGGCGGAAAGTATGTTTCATGGCAATGAGGGTGTTTGTTGTTTAACGCCACTCTCAGCAATTTTCAAGCTACCTGGTGGCGGTCTGTAAATTAAGCGAGTCTGGACCAGACAATCCAGTGATTGACATCATGGGCATCGATCCACGCAATTGAGATCGGTGACATGCATCAACCAAGCCAGCGAGCCTGACCACCCGATCCCGTTAGTTGCCTCTTACGGCAAGCATAGTCGCCTTTTAAGGCAAGCATGGGTTGCTGAAGACCTATTCTACCCCGGATCTTCATGGGTAAAATATTCAAGAAAGTGATGACATCAATTGAATATTATCTGTCCCTTACCTCATTAATCAGAGTAAGGTCCATTCCAGCTGCAGAACAGAATGCACCAAATGTTTTATTCTTCTGAGAAATATATGCAGCAAACGAAGAACTGGCACTTTGTATGACGTAATATGTTTTGGGTAGAAAGATAGAGCCAGATGTCAGGTTCGTGTCCTTAACGTCAACCCAGTTCTGAATATCTAGGGATTGTGAGTTTAGCATTAAGCTTGACTTAAAGGACGAGTCAATGACGATAATTAGCCATCCTCCTGGCACACGTCTGTAAGAGTCAGGGAAGCTGAAGCTGTACTGATATTGCCACTGAATGTTGGGACCAACAATCGTCATACATGGATCTTGATTCTTTGTAAATGTCACAAACTTGACCACCAGTATTGCTTCATTTGATTTGATCTCAGCAGGAACAGTTGCAGAAATCCTTGTTTCGAACCAGTCCCCTTCTTTTTCTAGGCTGTAAGTTGAACCACCTACATGAACAGTTGTGTTTGGTGAACTAGCGAGGATGCGATACAGGTCCTCTGATGTGTTATCCTTTCCTGGGGAGAGAATGGAAATAAAGTGTTTTCCCCATGTAGTAACGGGTGTCATTTGTTCAACAAGATGATCCGAGGTTTTATCAGTGTCCAATTTGGATTTTATTGCTCCCGCTATCACAGCAATTGGTTCGTTCGAGGACACATACACGCCCGTTAGGTCTTTGTCATTTTGGAACTGGATAACCTCATGCTTTTGTAGGGTTACATTAATTATGGTTGGATTCCGAATGGTGATATTATTATACCTTAATGTAGTCAGGCCAGGAGGGAACTCAGTGATTACTTCAGTATTGGCGGAAGAGGCTATCACTGAGAACTGGGTCTTATCACCAAGACTCTGGTATGTCACGACATAGAAACTAAACCCGAACTGATCAACTGGTAGTGCGAGGTAGATATCCATAGAGTTAAATCCAGAGTCGGCAGCAAGAATGTTTACATCGTTATCAGAGATGACGTGTACCACTTTATCTGTTATCCCACTCCCAGACAACTGGATGCCGTGCTCCAGGCAAATGTAACCACCTTCAGCGCTGGTGATGTTCACGGTTCTTGTGTAGTTGATTTTCTGAGAAAGACTGGTAACACGCACAGAGGTAGTATTGAGAACGGTCGTTATAATGATGCACTGTGGTCTTGGATTGCTGGGTTTTAGTCCATTTTCTGGAAATGTAACCAGGAATTCCTTCCCGCTGCTGCTGTACCGATGTGCTGCGGTATAAAGAGGTAATTATATGGAAACAGGGTACAACAGTACCAACAGCATCAATCAGCAAACAATCAGTTTACCCCTTTCCAGATCAATAACTGGATATCATTCAAATATTTAATCAAATATGACGTGCCACCATGTAGGAGTCACTATTTTTCTGGATGTTATCCTCCTCTCACCTTTTAAGCTTTGACTGCTGTAACTATCTAGTTTACATAAGCAGTGTGTTCCAAATGAATTGCCATTTAAACAGCCTTAAATGTTGAGAATGAATACCATTAAACGATGGTGTGTCGCCCTTGTTTTTCGTCGATCGAGTCAGAATTAATCATCGGGAATTTTGAGATACTACAGCGATAATTGCTATCATTTTCAAAAGAATAGTCTAATAATCAGTGTCTAACTGTGATGAAGCTGAAGCAGTTTACAAGTTTGGCAATTTTGGCGCTATAAATTGCGAAACATTTTAGTGGGGACACTAGCCTAGCCGGATCAGTTTCCATACCAGCGTTTGCAGACCACTGCGGCTTGGAACCTCTCCCCAAATTAAAACAGTTGGATTTGGCCGAAGAATGTCAGACTTGTTATCTTGGTTCGCTTTGTCGCTGTGTGTACATCTGACTGCACTTCGAAACGTTATGACAGGACATACTCTTAACAAACGTGACGTCTCATCAACTAGGGTTAGAGTAGCCTACCAATTACTGCCGCGAAAGGCAAATAGAAACAATTTGTTTTGGCAATCTGAAGTGCCTATATGTAGTTGCGCCACTAAAAAAGAAACAGTTTCAGCTGGAACTATATTGACTGTTGTGACTGTCCGACTGACACATCAGTTTCCTTCTCACGTAATATATATATTAATGCGCACATTTCAGGAAAACTTGCAATGTGTTGGTAAGTATAGGAGAATGTCTTACGGCCTCGAACAAGCTTCACGTGGGAAAATAATCGCGAGATTTCGGACTTTCTCCTACTTAAAACAACGTTCGATCAAGTTAAAGCCTCAAACTAATGTTCAAGTGATGTTCACTATACTATGCTATACTATGGGAACCTTTCAAGGAAAACTATGGGACGATTTAGTACCCCTACTCAAACTATTGGAGTGTTAGCAAATTGATCGCGTCTATCCAACTGTCATTAAAGTTCACGCAACTTTGTTTTAAATACTAATTAATGCGCACATTTCAGGAAAACTTGCAATATGTAGGTAATGTTTGTGAGAGACAGGATTTTTCGAGCACAGAGTTGACGAATGACATCATATGTAAAAAAGAATAAACACAATGTTTATTCCTAATACAGGATATTTACCGTCCCAGAGCGCACTCGCGTGATAACCTTTATATACATTCTCACTGTATTTAGGATTTGCTACTTTATAAGACGAAGTTGTCTAATAAGGAAATGTTCCACTCATATCGTTTACTGTTTATTACAATATACATACATGTGTGTGTGTGTGTGTGTGTGTGTGTGTGTGTGTGTGTGTGTGTGTGTGTGTGTGTGTGTGTGTGTGTGCGTGTGTGTGTGTGTGTGTGTGTGTGTATGTGCTTGTGTGTATTAAATATAAAAAATAACCAGAGTCCAGATATTTGTGCTTGTCAAAGCTCAACACTTAGTTAGGTGTAATGAACAATTTTACATGGCTTTATGCCACACACAGCAGCAGTATTTGTGTCCACAAAATGGGATGGTGATGGTATATATAGAAGAAATGTCATATTCCAAAACAGAGAATCCGATGGATGAAAAATTAGCTGTGCATATTAGTGAAACATGGAGAAGATATCTGGACGACTGTTTTCTTATTTGATTCTCAACAGATTTCAACTTTTTAACTTTTTCAACTGTGCGGAATGTGGTGATCACTATCATGGAGAAACTGGTATGCAACTAAGAGACCGAATCACTGTCCACAGAAAGTAAATTCGTGATCCAACTGTACGTTGCTTTTATTGTGATCAAACCCATTGATGAATGCGGGGGTGGCCAGTTTACTGTCTTCCCGTTTTATAAATTGCTTAACAATGACAACTATTTACGAATGGAAAAAGAACATATGCTCACTAGGATTTTGAAACATAACGTTAATTGAAAAATATAATTTTCAAAACTTCCCTATGCAGTTGTGCACCCACACCATAATGTATCTCTCCATCTATTATCACTAATTATGGCGTCACCTAATCGCCAGCACACAAGGTCAGCGATCTAACCCACTCAGCCACCGACGCTTCCGCAACCATGGAAGACAGGCAACTGGTAGTCTAGATCATGTACTTTGGAAGCCATGAGAACTTACACTTGTTAAAGTACGTAATCCATATATATCTCTGATCTGAAGGACAAGGGATCGTAATGCATTGGTTACAGGGACGATGGTACTCATCTTCAATATTATATTTACCACACAATATACTTTTTGTTCCATCTTCTATGGCGTGAAACGCAATTTGAGAATACATCAGAGCATAGTCATTTTCATTATTTGTTTTAAATCGTAAACGTCATAGAATAACCAGTCTCAGATTCCATTGGGCGTAAAGGGAAATAACCAATAACAGTGGAAGTTACATGAATCGATCACTGAAAACCACTGATGACACCGGGACACGGGTGGCCCAGTCGTCGTCTAAGGCGCCGCGATTCGCTGTGCAGAGTTCCGTCCCTTAGGCACACCAGAAACCTATGATTGTGGGTTCGAATCCCGGTTCGCCCCAATTATGTTTCTAGGTTTGTCAGCACCATACCCGTGCTCGTGGGTTTCACCGAAGTGGTAAACGTCTGAGACCTGCATCATTTCGGGCTTTCCTCCCACATTAAGCTGACACGCCGTGATATAACTGGAATACTGTTAAAAGCGGTGTTAAAACTAACTCAGTCACTCATGTTACCCAATATCAAGCTAAACATTGTGACATGAAATCCATTTTGTAATTATTTACTGTTATGTCGTAGCAACGTTATGGCTTACCGTTATGTCCCACAACACAGAGGCACGCTAGTAGCAGGAGCATGTTGACGGTCTCGTTGCTTCACGCCGACTAAGTCAGGGCTAACTTGTTTTGTTCTTATGGTCTACACTGAAAGCATACTAATGCATTGCGCCATTACGACGTCAACACAGTATCGGTTTTCTCCTTGATGTATGTGTGCTTCAAAATCAATTGTGTCAGTTTTTCATTTGAAACTCAAAGTGTGACAGGAAAGTTTTCAGTGTTATATGATATAATATATATATGTGTGTGTGTGTGTATGGGGGGGGGGGGGGGGGGGGGGGGGGGGGGGTGTTACGGGTGGCCCAGTCGTCTAAGGCGCCGGGATTCGCTCTTCAGAGTTGCGTCCCTTGGCCACACCAGAAACCTATGATTGTGGGTTCGAATCCCGGTTCGCCCCGATTATGTTTCTAGGTTTGTCAGCACCATACCCGTGCTCGTGGGTTTCACCGAAGTGGTAAACGTCTGAGACCCGCATCACTTCGGGCTTTCCTCCCACATTAAGCTGACACGCCGTGATATAACTGGAATACTGTTAAAAGCGGCGTTAAACCCAACTCACCCACTCACGTTGAGTGAGGTGAAATGAAGTTTGTATGCATTGTGCTAGTCCAGGCTTACGCTGGTTTTGTAGTGCAAGCCCTCTGAGATACCATGCCTCAGTTTAACATGAAAACCTCACTCTAACAGATTGCACTGGCTTGTGTCACCCCTTTATGTCGAGTAGGGTAAGAAGTCCCATTGTTTGATGTCTTTTGGCATGATGCAGCTGGGATCCAACAACCGACCTCCAGCTCCATCTGCTACACCACGAAAGCGGTGTCGTCATGCTTTGACACATTTCTTTTATTAGGAGAGACCAATGTTGGAAGACCCGTGAAGTTCCGGGGTAGAATAGGTCTTCAGCAACCAATGCTTGCCGTAAAAGGCGACTATGCTTGTCGTAAAAGGCGACTAACAGGATCAGGTGGTCAGGCTCTCTGACTTGGTTGATGCAGGTCATCGATCCCAATTGCGTGGATCGATGCTCATGATATCAATCACTGGCTTGTCTGGTCCAGACTCGATTATTTACAGACCGCCGTCATATAGCTGGAATATTGCTGAGTGCGGCGATTGAATGCACTTACCTTTAGGCTACCCTAGACACTCGCTAATGTGGCAAAGCACACATTTGTCAGTTGTAAACATATTTGATGAAATTTTAATCTAATGTGGGCAGTGGGGTAGTCTAGTGGTTAAAGTGTTCGCTCGTCACGCCGAAGACCCATGGTTGATTGACGCCATGGGGACAACGTCCTCATTGCTGGTGTCCACCGCCGTGATATTGCTGGAATACTGCCAAAAGAAGCGTAAAAATCATACTCATTCCATCAAATGTAATGTCAACATATTGACGCCAATGTTGTCATCTAAGTAGCGTTGAACAGGAGCTAGGTTCAAATGTTGTTATAGAAAGAAAACCATGTGACCATGCTCATCACAATGCTCGCTGATTAAATAAAGCAGAGCAAAAGCACAAGCGGCTTAGCTAAGCAACTGTGTTACAGTAATAAATTGAGAGCAGCTAAAATACCATTTTGACAAGATATTGACAATAGGAAGAGACAGCCATTGAAGTCGACTGTGACCAATTAATCCCTGAGTTTATTAACTCTTTATCAATCTGTATTCATGGTACTTATGAGGCCAAAGGCCTATAGTACAGTCTGGGGCGTGTTACAAATTCATACATTTTCTTAGTTTCGTGGGTTGATAAATGAACATTGATAAATTTCTAATAGTTTCTGTACAATCACACGTCATTAATTTACAAAATTTGTTACCGTTTGGGTTGCGGTAGAAATAGTTATTTAGATATTTTGCTCTTTATTCTTTATACACTTGACATACACATAAAAAGTGATATTCATCTTCAATACAATCAGTTTCACAAATCCTACAAAGTCCATCTTCTCTTGCAATACCTTCATATCCGCCTGTTTCAATAAATAGATCATGTGAGCCACAACGAAATCGAGAAAGAGCAGTTCTAAACTTATGTAAATTTACACTTAATAGATAAGGTTCTAGTATAAAAGTAGTCTTAAATATAGTGTAGTAAATTTGCTTTTATGACTGGACTGGGTTAAATAACGAGAAATAGACACAGATGGCCTATCCCTAAAATAACTTTAATTGACCCTAAAACAAACGAGAACGTCTGGATATCAAACTAGTCCGATCGACTGAAGACTCTTACTGCGCGAGGAATTTCTGATATTCCCCAAAAGCTAGATAATCACGGGAAGGTTTGTTATCCTCGGATTACCAGAAAAAACTGTGTACAAAATCCCTAGCCGATACGTTTAGCTCAACCAGAGTAATTCAGTACTAGGTCAGACGTACCCTGCAATCACCTACATGTACTAACAAAACCGGGGTCGTCGGGTAGCCTAGTGGTTAAAGCGTTCGCTCGTCACGCCGAAGACCCGGGTTCGATTGCCGATATGGGTACAATGTGTGAAGCCCATTTCTGGTGTCCCCCGCCGTGATATTGCTGGAATATTGTTAAAAGCGGCGTAAAACCATACACACTCACTAATAGATTGTCACTTCAGGATAAATTCATTGTTAGATTTCTCCCAAACAATGGGTACAATGTGTGAAGACCATTTCTAGTGTCCCCACCGTGATATTGCTGGAATATTGCTAAAAGCGGCGTAAAACCGTACTTACCCACTCACTTACAAAACTGGTGTATCAGGGGTTCCAGCCACTAATGCCTAAGTCCACTTTTGCCTACAGTTACTATTGCCTACAAAAAAATTAAAGCAGTGTGGAATAATGCCTACACAATGAAAACAACATACCCATGAACAAGAATGAACTCTTCCAATATGAGATTTCTTTAAGAGTCCAGAGATCCACATGAATATGTCAGACTCCTTCAGAAGCTTAAGGAGACAGTGCTGCAGATCACAGGAGCTCCTCTACAGTCACCAGTAATACGGACTGACTTTGAAGTTGCTGTGATGCGAGCTGTCGAGGAGGAGTTGCCTTGTAAAGACATCAGGGGGTGCTTCTTCCACTATACGCAGGCAGTGTGGAAGAAGGTTCAACATTTGGAGATGGTCAATCAGTACAGAGACAACCCGGATATCCACAACCTTGTCAGACGTGCTGCTGCACTACCACTGCTACCAGTCAACATGGTTCAACAATTCTGGCTCGACGCAATGGAGGATGACCCTGATACGCTCCAGATCACCCAGTGGCGTGCCGTCCGTAAAACGACCTGACGAATCCTGGGAGTAAATACTATGACACTATCTGTAACTACATAGAATTTTCGACCAACAGCAAAAAGTCACAAAAACATTTACAACACACGAATAAGACAGAAAACATATATGAGACAACATACATCAAGTCAATACATGGTAGGAGAGTGCCATTTAATCACGAGATAATGGAATAGTCGGGTCGCTAATTCTCTAACAAAGAATGCAATGACAGTACACAACGACGAGCGACGAACGGTGACGGAAATTAACGAGGGGAAGCGGAGCGGGCACGAGACCGTTACAATAAAGGTTTTACGACCCAGTCACATAAAAAAATGACAAACGGTACGTTTGTGTTGGAACTGTACTGTCCAATACGAACACTGTTGTCTACATCTTGTAACAAAGATTTTAGAAACAAGTGCACAGATTAACAGCCATCATTAGTCACGTTAGCTACATTACAGCATAAACTTCAAAACAGGATGAAACACGTCAAATTTTCAGAAAATTAGTCTGAAACACCACAACGCATGAGAATCAGAAACAGCAACATTTGAGTTCATGTCATTTTGATTTGAACCCCCACACACACACACATCTACAGCCTACCAAACTTTGACCGCCTCCGTGGTCTAGAGGTACATTAAGAACGGGGATCGGAGGGTCCAGGATTTGATCCCCGGCTGCGTCATACCAAAAGACGTTAAAAGTCAGTATATTGTGTCTGAGTGGGATATTCATGTTAAAATGCGGCATGGTATCTCAGTGAGCTAGCACTATAAATCGGCATCAGTCCGGACTCGTAAGAGGCGACTTACGGGAATCGGGTGGTCAGGCTCGCTGACTTGGTTGATACATGTCATCGATCCCAATTGCCTGGTTCGATGCTGATGATATCAATCACTGGATTGTCTGGTCCAGACTCGATTATTTACAGACCGCCGTCATATAGCCTGAATATTGCTGAGTGCGGCGTAAAACAATAAACCAACCAACCAACTTCAAGCATATAGAGTACATTGACGTTTTTTAATGATAATATTACACACTTACATTTTTATACAAATTGTGTGAGCACAGAGTGCTACAAGAAGGGCAGGATTTTTTACCCTTTTCGCAAACACCTGGTGTCATCATTGATTTCCTTTCTTAAAATTGTCCCCACTGTTTTACCGTTTTCCCGCAATGGATTCTGTTTCAGCAGATGGTCGAGACCTATTGTTCACTGGAGTTGAGGTTTTGAATTTAACTATTCATAAAACCGCGTGTCAGCATTATGTGGGTAGAAATCCAAAGTCACAAAGGTCGGAGGCTGTCAACAGAAGCATGTGAATAGCGCTTACAGAACTATAGGGTGATAATAGCAATCAAACATGACCTAACCTTCTTTATGGATGGAGTAATAAGTGCTTCAATAAGTCATTTTCAAAAACGCAACACCACGAGCCAGTGAAGAAGCCATCTTAAAATTTTCACTCGCCCACCCGATCAATGCACATGCGGAGAGGTCATTTCCATTGGCCAACGATTTCGTTACTTCTGATTGTAAACATTAGGATAAAAGATCGCAAGAGAAGCGCGTGTATAGCGCTTACACAACTATGGGATGATAATAGCAATCAAACAATACGAAACCGTCTTTCCAGGTGAAAATATAAATGCTTCAATTAGTTTCAAATGCCCAGACAATAAACCAGACGTGAGTTAGTGTTGACATTAATGAATCTCCATACGTTTTTGATGGGATTGGACCATAAAGAGCAAAAATCGGTACTGGATAGTTTACGTCTATTAGTCACTTGTTTATGTGTCACGTTTCACTGTTGTGTTCAAGGATCTCACCGTTTTGTCCGACAAAGCAGTGAGTGAGTGAGTATGGTTTTACGCCGCTTTTAGCAATATTCCAGCAATATCACGGCGGGGGACACCAGAAATGGGCCTCACACATTGTACCCATGTCGGGAATCGAACCCGGGTCTTCGGCGTGACGAGCGAACGCTTTAACCACTAGGCTACCCGACCGCTCCCTGACAAAACAGAGGCACATTAGTAGCAGGAGCATGTTGACACTCTCGCTGCTTCTTACCTATCAAGAATCTTTTCTTTTTGGTCTTCTGGAACAAATCGATAATATGGGCGGGTTCATCTGAAGGGAAATTGAAGAACATTTTATTCTTGACTTATTTATATACTTTTCACAAAATAGTTATTACCGCTTGATATAAATCAATCAATGTTATCCCGAGCTGAATGGGCCAACTCTATTGACACTTTCCACTTTCTTGAAAACTCAAAAAATATTAACTTACACTTTCAGATGAACAACCCATTAAAAGTATCCGTTCGATGTGGTTAAGAATCCAGTAATTGCTTCGCACTGTAATTGTCAACACAGGCTTTTAATATGTTTCAAAGACGCCTTTTAAGCCTTTTTATTAATGTTTGCATACTTAAATTGAAAGATTCTGTTATTGTCTGCAATACAGCAAATCGTTAACGTGTATCTTGTTTCTGCCCTTACCTACATATAAAGAAGAACGAGACACAGCAGGTATTTCGCATCGGAAGCGGAACAATAGGGTATTTAAAGCATACAATCATCAATCGAGCATACAGATAAAATGTTTACGACCTTATCGATAAACATACTTTCAAAGAAGGTGAGGATATTCGAAAATAACAGATTATGACAGAAATGTAAGGCGATTTTGAGTGATGGTTGTGGATTGATAAAAAAGAAGAGTCTGAACTAGGTTTAACATGACAATCAACAGAACATGTTGGCGGTGTATTGCAAACAATCAACACAGACATGAATACAGTGAGTGAGGGAGTTGGGTTTAACGCTGCTTTTGACAGTGTTCCAGTTATATCACGGTGTGTCAGCTTAATGTGGGAGGAAAGTGATGCAGGTCTCAGACGTTTGGCACTTCGGTGAAACCCACGAGCACGGGTATGGTGCTGACAAATCTAGAAACATAATCGGGGCGATCAGGGATTCGAACCCACAATCATAGGTTTGTACATATCGATACCATGAAAGGTTCAAATTGACAAATCGTTATGACTTTTAACTTTGTGCATCTTCCCGAGGCAAGAGAGTTAACTAACTTTAAAAGTCCAGTTTCCACCCTTGCCGAACTAGGCTGGAATTCCTGGGCTCGATCGTAGCGCCACCAGTGGCTATTACGAGTTATGTCCTTTCTATGCCTCTCCTAAGGACCAATCAGATTCAACCAGTGTGCACTTTGAAGGACAGACGCTTGGATCCCCACACAAAACACATACATCATCGTGAGATGGATCCCCTAAGATGCCTTATTATTCGTGGAATGTCTGCCAGCAACAGAACCACGAAACACAAAGAGAGGCAAGTGCAGCCTGTTACTCCAAACGTCTTCGATGAGGGTCTGTCATCAGGTGCACTGATCTTCCTCCTGATTGCTTTGGATGTACCGTTGGGGAGGATCCGTAGATGTGCTTGCAGATGCTTCACAAGTATCTCGAGTTCCTGCTGGGTGATATTTTGATGTATACCTTGGTATTCCCCTTGATGCGAACAATTGTCTCCAGGGTCTTCGTTACCACCAACCGTTGAGGTATCAGTTCCTGATGCGGGTTGGGTTGTATCAATGGTGGGCGTGGTTTCAGCTTTGGTACTTAAAGAAGTAGCACTAGTAGTAGTTGTGGTCGGGCTTGGGGTTGTCATCGTTGTGGTTGCAATAGACGCAGTTGCAGTGGTGGAAGGACTTGCAGATGTCGTGATCGTCGTTTTTGTAGCAGCAGATGGTGCTGTTGTCGACGACAATGGGCTTGTACTACAATCTGTAACGTTTTCTCTTGAGTGAATCCAATTCTTAAAAGAAAGAAAATTGAAGTTTACACAATTTTGCTGACATGATTCATATATCGATCGTGGAAGACTGTACGAAAATCTACAAAAATGTGTAATTCCAAGGGAATTCAAAGGGAAAGTATGTTTTATGGCAATGAGGGTGTAAATAATTTATTCGTTTGTTGTTTAACGCCGCTCTCAGCTATATTCAAGCTACCTGGTTGCGGTCTGTAATTTAAGTGAGTCTGGACCAGTCAATCCAGTGATTGACATCATGGGCATCGATCCACGCAATTGAGATCGGTGACATGCATCAACCAAGTCAGCGAGCCTGACCACCCTCCTGCTAGTTGCCTCTTACGAAAAGCATAGTCACCTTTTATGGCAAGCATGGGTAGCTGAAGACTTATTCTAACCCGGATCTTCATGGGTAAAATAAAAAAATTATTCAAGAAAGTGATGACTTTCAATTGAATATTATCTGTCCCTTACCTCATTAATCGGAGTAAGGTCCATTCCGGCTGCAGAACAGAATGCACCACTTGTTTTAATTTTCTGATAAATATATGCAGCAAACGAAGAGCTGGCACTTTGTATGACGTAATATGTTTTGGGTAGTAAGATAGAGCCAGATGTCAGGTTCGTGTCCTTAACGTCAACCCAGTTCTGAATATCTAGGGATTGTGAGTTCAGCATTAAGCTTGACTTAAAGGACGAGTCAATGACGATAATTAACCACCCTCCTGGCACATGTTTGTCAGAGTCAGGAAAGCTGAAGCTGTACTGATATTGCCACTGAATGTTGGGACCAACAATCGTCATACATGGATCTTGATTCTTTGTAAATGTCACAAACTTGACCACCAGTATTGCTTCATTTGATTTGATCTCAGCAGGAACAGTTGCAGAAATCCTTGTTTCGAACCAGTCCCCTTCTTTTTCTAGGCTGTAAACTGAACCACCTACATGAACAGTTGTGTTTGGTGTACTAGCGAGGATGCGATACAGGTCCTCTGATGTGTTATCCTTTCTTGGGGAGAGAATGGAAATAAAGTGTTTTCCCCATGTAGTAACGGGTGTCATTTGTTCAACAAGATGATCTGAGGTTTTATCAGTGTCCAATTTGGATTTTTTTGCTCCCGCTATCAGAGCAATTGGTTCGTTCGAGGACACATACACGCCCTTTAGGTCTTTGTCATTTTGGAACTGGATAACCTCATGCTTTTGTAGGGTTACATTAATTATGGTTGGATTCCAAATGGTGATATTATTATACCTTAATGTAGTCAGGCCAGGAGGGAACTCAATGATTACTTCAGTATTGGCGGAAGAGGCTATCACTGAGAACTGGGTCTTATCACCAAGACTCTGGTATGTCACGACATAGAAACTAAACCCAAACTGATCAACTGGTAGTGCGAGGTAGATATCAATAGAGTTAATTCCAAAGTCGGCAGCAAGAACGTTTACATCGTTATCAGAGATGATGTGTACCACTTTATCTGTTATCCCACTCCCAGACAACTGGATGCCTTCAGCGCTGGTGATGTTCACGGTTCTTGTGTAGTTGATTTTCTGAGAAAGACTGGTAACACGCACAGAGGTAGTATTGAGAACGGTCGTTATAATGATGCACTGCGGTCTTGGATTGCTGGGTTTTAGTCCATTTTCTGGAAATGTAACCAGGAATTCCTTCCCGCTGCTGCTGTACCGATGTGCTGCGGTATAAAGAGGTACTTATATGGAAACAGGGTACAACAACAGCAAACAATCAGTGACACCTTTCCAGATCAGTCACTGGATATCATTCAAATATTTAATCAAATATGACGTGTCATCATTTAGGAGTCTCTAAGTTTTTAGATGTTAGCCTCCTCTGACCTTTGTTTGCTTTTCTATCAAATTTAACATAAGCAGTGTGTTCCAATTGACTTGCCTTCTAAACAGCCTCAAATGTTGAGAATGAATACCATTAAGCTATAACGATGGTGTGTAAGCACTATGAAATTATACATAGATTTTCATTATCATATAATTGGCAGTTCCCGGCAGTATGAAACGGATAAAAATTATATGCGTCATATGCGGACAGAGATAGACTACTTTCAGTGTTTAAAGACAAACATGACGTCGCCCTTGTTTTTCGGCGATCGAGTCAGAATTAATCATCGGGAATCTTGAGAAACTACAGCGATAATTTCTATCATTATCAAAAGAATAGTCTAATATACTGAAAATCAGTATCTAACTGTGACGAAGCTGAAACAGTTTACAAGTTTGGCAATTCTGGCGCTATGAATTGCAAAACAATTTAGGGGGGACACTAGCCTAGCGGGATCAGTTTCCAAACCAGCGTTTGCAGACCACTGCGGCTTGGAACCTTTCCCCAAAATTAAAACAGTTGGATTTGGCCGAAGAATGTCAGACTTGTTATCTTGGTTCGCTTTGTCGCTGTGTGTACATCTGACTGCACTTCGAAACGTTATGACAGGACATACTCTTAACAAACGTGACGTCTCATCAACTAGGGTTAGAGTAGCCTACCAATTACTGCAGCGAAAGGCAAATAGAAACAATTTGTTTTGGCAATCTGTAGTGCCTATATGTAGTTGCGCCACTAAAAAAGAAACAGTTTCAGCTGGAACTATATTGACTCCCGACATGGGCACAATGTGTGAAGCCCATTTCTGGTGTCCCCCGCCGAGATATTGCCGGAATATTGCTAAAAGCGGCGTACTCGCTCACCTAATGCGCACATTTCGTGAAAACTTGCAATGTGCTGGTGATGTTTGCGATGGGAAGAGATTTGTCTAGCAAAGAGTTGATCAATACCATGATAAGATAAAGAGGAATAAACACTATGTATTTAGCTCGCCAAGGCTAAAATACAAATACAAAAATGAGGCACATGAATGTTCACTCGGTGGACATGTAATATATAATAAAATAATAAAGTCAACGTTTGTCCAAACTTTTCTTTATATCAGTTTCAGACATAGTATTTTCACTGTCTCATGACAGCTCATCAGTGTGATGTAAAGTAGAGGTTGGACTAACGTGGACTTCATTATTTTGTGTTACAGTAAACTACGGTTATAACAAACTAAGGGATATAACGAACTAACTTTTTAGCCCCGACTATTTGCTGTAGTTATACTGTATATATGCTTATAACGAATTACGGTTATAACGAACTAAAATTAGTAGTCTGTTTGAGTTCGTTATAACCGTAGTTTACTGTATATACTAATTGATACGCACATTTCAGGAAAACTTGCAATATGTAGGAAATGTTTGTGAGAGACAATTTGAGAATACATCAGAGCATAATTATTTTCATTATTTGTTTTAAATCATAAACGTCATAGTGAATGAGTGAGTATGGTTTTACGCCGCTTTTAGCAATATTCCAGCAATATCGCGGCGGGGGACACCAGAAATGGGCCTCACACATTGTACCCATGTCGGGAATCGAACCCGGGTCTTAGGCGTGACGAGCGAACGCTTTAACCACTAGGCTACGCGACCGCCCCTAACCGTCATAGAATAACCAGTCTCAGATTCCACTGGGCGTAAAGGGAAATAACATATAACAATGGAAGTTACAGGAATCGATCACTGAAAACCACTGATGACACCGGGGCACGGGTGGCCCAGTCGTCTAAGGCGCCGCGATTCGCTGTGCAGAGTTGCGTCCCTTAGGCACGCCAGAAACCTATGATTGTGGGTTCGAATCCCGGAAACAATTATGTTTCTAGGTTTGTCAGCACCATACCCGTGCTCGTGGGTTTCACCGAAGTGGTAAACGTCTAGGACCTGCATCATTTCGGGCTTTCCTCCCACATTAAGCTGACACGCCGTGATATAACTGGAATAATGTTAAAAGCGGCGTTAAAACTAACTCACTCACTCACTCACACCGATGACACCACATGGACAATGCGCTAATGTTGGTCTTAATTTTTATCTACGCCCGTCACATTGAAATGCCGATACATGTTACCCAATATCAAGCAAACCATTGTGACATGAAATCCATTTGAAATTATTTACTGTTATGTCGTAGCATCGTTATAGCTTACCGTTATGTCCCACAACACAGAGGCACGCTAGTAGCAGGAGCATGTTGACGGTCTCGTTGCTTCACGCCGACTAAGTCAGGGCTCAAGTTTTGTTCTTATTGTCGATACTGAGAGCATACTAATGCACTGCGCCATTACGACGTCAACACAGTATCGGTTTTCTCCTTGATGTATGTGTGCTTCAAAATCAGTTGTGTCAGTTTTTCATTTGAAACTCAAAGTGTGACAGGAAAGGTTTCAGTGTTATATGATAAAATATATAATAAATATACTAGCCACATTAAGAAACTGTGCATTGAGAAAATATAGATATAAGGGCACACCGTCCATATATGAAATATAGGTTTGAACACAGCAATTATTGGAGACATTCAAACGCTCATGCACGTGCCATGCGATATGACGTCATTGATGGGGGCCTATGGACGTGCAATGTGTTACTGCACGTGCACCCTGTACAGCTGTACACAGCATGTGCAACTCAAAATTCGCTGTCACTTTGGAAAGCATGATCTGTGGTCATTCAAAAATTCAAAACTTCTCAGGTGCAGACACAAGCATATCACAAGCAAATCATGCCAAGATTTACAGCTGCGCAGCGTCATGAAGCCATTGGAATGATCCGAGCGGGAATGAGGCAACAACAGGTGGCAACACAATTCCAATGCCATCGTAACACGATATCGGCATTGGTGAGGCGTTATCAGAACACAAATGACGTTGCCGACCACCCACTTCAGGACGTCCCCGAGTAACGACGCCAAGACAGGACAGATGAATTCGAGTTACACATCTCCGACACAGGCTCCAAACGGCAGTAACGACGTCCCAGACATATCCTGGACTGCGCCGTATCCATCACAACACTGTCAGGAATCGTTTACGCCAGTACGGGATTCGACCACGACGCCCTGCCATACGTCCCATCCTGACACACCGTCATCGAGTCAACCGTCTAACATGGTGTCGAAATCATGTTCGCCAACCTCGAATATGGTGGAGAAATGTTGTCTTTACAGATGAATCGAGGTTCAACATTTCCCACAGTGACGGTCGCCAACGTGTCTAACGGCGTTTGGGAGAACGTTATGCACGCAACTGTATTGTGGAGAGGAGTCGTTTTCGAGGTGGCTCTATGATGATTTGGGGTGGGATAACAGCACGGCACCGAACCCCTTTGCTGGTTGTTCAGGGCAATCTAACCGGTGATGGTTACAGAGATCAGATTCTGAGGCCTGTGGTCATTCCTTTCCTGCAACGTCATGGCCCGGGATTGACATTTCAACAGGACAACGCTCGTCCTCACACGGCTAGGGTCGCAATGGATTTCCTTCACCATAACAATGTCATGTTACTGCCATGGCCTGCAATTTCTCCAGATCTCTCCCCAATAGAGCATGTGTGGGATGAAATGGAGCGCGTCTGCGTCGTCTTCCACATCCTCCAGATAACGTCCGTGACTTGGCAAAGGATTTGAGGAGGATATGGCAGGCCATTCCCCAGGCCTTCCATGCCCATTTGGTGGACTCCATGCGTCGCCGATGCACTGCTGTGATTCACGCACAGGGTGTTCATACCCGTTATTGACTTTGTGACTTTGTCGTATGACCCCCTACTCCATTTTGATCTTCTGACGTCATCGTAACAGATGTTGTTCAGGTCCCGTTGACATTTTCTTATGGTCCGATCATTCAGCTGCTACAGCGTATGCATCATTTTGTTCTTGCTGTGTTGTATTTCAATCCAGAATATATCTTCTCCGTGCACAGTTTCTTTATGTGGCTAGTATAGATATATAAATAAGTAAACTATAAAATAAAATATAAATGATTAAAATAACCCAATCAATGTTATCTTTGGTCTGGGCTTTCATTTCTTATACAATCTATCCATCCCAGTTTCCTAAATGTCACACGTAAATCGTTGAGTGAGGTGAAATGAAGTTTGTATGCATGTATGCATTGTTCTAGTCCAGCTTTAAGAGGGTTTTGTAGTGCAAGCCCTCTGAGATACCATGCCTCAGTTTAACATGAAAACCTCACTCTAACAGATTGCACTGGCTTGCGTCACCCCTTTATGTCGAGTAGGGTAAGAAGTCCCATTGTTTGATGTCTTTTGGCATGATGCAGCTGGGATCCAACAACCGACCTCCAGCTCCATCTGCTACACCACGGAAGCGGTGTCGTCATACTTTGACACATTTCTTTTATTAGGAGAGACCAATGTTGGAAGACCCGTGAAGATCCGGGGTAGGATAGGTCTTCAGCAACCCATGCTTGTCGTAATAGGCGACTGTGCTTGTCGTAAAAGGCGACTAACAGGATCAGGTGGTCAGGCTCTCTGACTTGGTTGATGCATGTCATCGATCCCAATTGCGTGGATAGATGTTCATGATATCAATCACTGGATTGTCTGGTCCAGACTCGATTATTTTACAGACCGCCGTCATATTGCTGGAATATTGCTGTGTGCAGCGATTGAATGCACTTACCTTTAGGCTACCCTACACACTCGCTAATGTGGCAAAGCACACATTCGTCAGTTAAAGACATATTTGATGAAGTTTTAATCTAATGTGGGCAGTGGGGTAGTCTAGTGGTTAAAGTGTTCGCTCGTCACGCCGAAGACCCATGTTTGATTGACGACATGGGGACAACGTCCTCATGGCTGGTGTCCACCGCCGTGATATTGCTGGAATACTGCCAAAAGGAGCGTAAAAATCATACTCATTCCATCAAATGTAATGTCAACATATTGACGCCAATGTTGTCATCTAAGTAGCGTTGAACAGGAGCTAGGTTCAAATGTTGTTATAGAAAGAAAACCAAGTGACCATGCTCATCATAATGCTCGCTGATTAAATAAAGCAGGACCCGTGAAGACGCCGGGGTAGAATAGGTCTTCAGCAACCCATACGTGCCGAAAGGCGACTATGCTTGTCGTAAGTGGCGACTGACGGGATCGGGTGGTCAGGCTCGCTGATTTGGTTGATGCATGTCATCGATCCCAATTGCGTGGATCGATACTCATGATATCAATCACTGGATTGTCTGGTCCAGACTCGATTATTTACAGACCGCCGTCACATAGCTGGAATATTGCTGAGTGCGGCCAAACCAAATAAAGCAGAGCAAAAACGCAAGCGGCTTAGCTAAGCAGCTGTGTTACAGTAATATATTGAGAGTAGCTAAAATAACATTTTGACAAGATATTGACAATAGGAAGAGACAGCCATTGGTGTCGACTGCGGCCAATTAATCCCTGAGTTTATTAACTCTTTATCAATCTTTATTTATAGTAGCACCCCCTGATGTCTGTACCAGGCAGCTCCTCCTTGACAGCTCGCATCACAGCAACTTCAAAGTCAGTCAGTAACCGACCGCCCCTTGACAAAACAGAGGCACATTAGTAGAAGGAGCATGTTGGCACTCTCGCTGCTTCTTACCACTCAAGTCAGAATCTTTTCTTTTTGGTCTTCTGGAACAAATCGATAATATGGGCGGGGATCATCTGAAGGGAAATTCAAGAACACTTTATTCTTGACTTATTTATATACGTTTCACAAAACAGTTATTATCGCTTGATCAATCAATCTTATTCGAGCTGAATGGGCCAACTCCACTGACACTTTCCACTTTCTTGAAAACTCAAAAAATATTAACTTACTCCTTCAGATGAACAACCCATTATAAATATCCGTTCGATGTGGTTAAGAATCCAGTAATTGCTTCGCACTGAAAATGTCAACACAGGCTTTTAATATGTTTCAAAGCCGCCTTTTAAGCCTTTTTATTAATGCTTGCATACTTAATTTGAAAGATTCTGTTATTGTCTGCAATGCAGCAAATCGTTAACGTGTATCTTGTTTCTGCCCTAACCTACATATAAAGAAGAACGAGACACAGCAGGTATTTCGCATCGGAGGCGGAACAATAGGGTACTTAAAGCATACAATCATCAATCGAGCATACAGATAAAATGTTTACGACCTTATCGATAAACATACTTTCAAAGAAGGTGGGGATATTCGAAAATAACAGATTATGACAGAAATGTAAGGCGATTTTGAGTGATGGTTGTGGATTGATAAAATAGGAGAGTCTGAACTAGGTTTAACATGACAATCAACAGAACATGTTGGCGGTGTATTGCAAACAATCTACACAGACATGAATACAGTGAGTGAGTGAGTTGGATTTAACGCTGCTTTTAACAGTGTTCCAGTTATATCGCGGCTTGTCAGCTTAATGTGGGAGGAAAGCCCGAAGTGATGCAGGTCTCAGACGTTTAGCACTTCGGTGAAACCCACGAGCACGGGTATGGTGCTGACAAATCTGGAAACACAATCGGGGCGATCAGGGATTCGAACCCACAAACATAGGTTTCTGGCGTGCCCAAAGGACGCAACTCTGCACAGCGAATCGCGGCGCCTTAGACGACTGGGCCACCCGTGCCCCCCTACAAGAATACAGTGATCATGTGACATCAATTACACTTATCGATTTGTTTGAATAATTTGGTGTTCCTTATCGAAAGCGACGCCGTCAGAAACGAATCCTGTAGGATTTGGCATGGTTAGATAGATCACTTTTATATGGATAATAAAATCAGATAATAATGATAAAAGGCTACTTATATTTAGCATGTTTGAACACCTCTCAAAGCGCTATTACTATGCTTTTCACTACATGAGTGTGCACTCAACAATCATTCTCAGCTCACTGAGGAGTATACAACCCATGCTACCTGTTTGGCGCTAGAAAGTTGACAACAACATTGCCATGTCAACCTACCGTGTATCCATGCTCACTTTGGGACAGGAACGAAGTCCTAGAAACTCCCTGGAGTCAAGCTTCTGAAACGCGGTCCCCCATTCAAGGACTCTCCGCGACCGACGTTGCTTAACTTCACTTGATTTGTGACCTGTGCGCTGTGCGCAGGACCACGTGCCACCATTGCCAATGTATAGGACAGTGTAGATCTTGAGTTTCAGGAAAACAACCTGCTGTGACAGCATGTTGACATCGATCTGATATGTACTGAGAACAATTCGGAGTAAGGCATAATCGGTTTAGACTGATTAAATGTAAATAGCTGGAATAATTACTAGATTCCAAGTGTTATATATCAGGTGTTGTTTCTTCTGTTTGAGTGAGTGGGCGAGTTTGTTAAGGATCCGTTTGATAGCGTAGAGGGAAATCTCAATGGACTGCGCTACCGAGACGAGATCATCGGCCCTGTTGGTCTACCGTTTTTGCGTCGTCATGGCCCAGGCATTACCTTTTGACATATTGCTCGAGTTGTTCAGGATTCTCTTCAACAAAACAACCGGAATGTCATCCCCTGGCCGGCTCGCTGCCCTGATCTCTCACCAATCGAGCACATGTGGGATGAGATGGATCGGCGCCTTTGACGTCAACCACGTGTTCAACAGACACTCCAGGAACTTCGAAACATGCTCCAGCAGATATGGACAGATATCCACCAGGACTTTGTGCGACGCCTGGACCATTCCATGATCATGAGACGAAGATGTGTTGCTTGCATTGCAACCAAAGGTGGACACGAACGCTATTGATTTGTAAATTGACATTTTGGCATGTTCATGTTTTTTTTTATGAAATCACGTATTTTCTGAATTCAGTATGGCAAATTAAACCATTTGAACACTTACAACATTTGACGATTTATAGTGTTAGCCCCCTGAGATACCATGTGCACTTTAACATGAATACCCCACTCAGACACAGTATACTCAATCCGAGCAGACCAGTCCTTGTTTTAGCCTCTCAATCCCGAGCGCCAGACAGGGTAAAAACAAGCACCATCTTTTATCGTCTTTTGGTATGACGCGGCCGAGGATCGAACTCCGGGCCTTTCGCTCTCCGGGCGGACGCTCTACCACTAGACGACGGAGGCTCTAGGCGGTTGTCAGAAACTCAGGCTACCGGTGGTATAGTAATTATACTAATGACACATTCCATGTGACATTTGCGTTTTTATTCTGTTTACTGTGCCAAAACTTATTTCTACGGAATTTTCGCGAAAAAAGGATCACATTGCGAGACATGTATTTAAGCTAGTCTACAGCTGTAGCCTTGGCGTGTCATGGATACGATCGGATACTTATCGTTATGTCGATAGTGGGGACGTGTTGGAACGCATTGCAAACGCTAACGAAGCAGCAAAAAACTGACAAACACGACATATCATCATGTGAATTATAGATCAGTGCAGCTCATTCGTGACCAACTCGTCTTATTCCGGGACAAGTCGAATAGCGACTCGTGCCCCCACGTAGTCATTTTTGCGACTGGGTTCTGTCTAAGCGCAAACGGGCATAGCTAAAAGATTTGTCAACTCGTTGCGTAATGATTGACGTATATTTCCTCCATATATCATATATATTCCAGATGATATTGAAAACACATTGGGACTTACAGTATCTTACAGTACGATTGGACACACTTAACTGTATCTCATTTTTAAATGCAAGACATATGTAACATACAAAAATATTCCTGAGGGATTCTTTGACCGAAGTACATGAAGTCCTACGCGCATACTGATTGGTTTGTCGTACTTTCGCACATGACAGTCATTGATTGGGGTACGACGAGTCTTCGTGCAGGTTACGGAAAGGGGCGAGTGGTGACGAATGCAGTGCAGCTGTCATTCGATGACCTTGAGCTAAAGCGTGTTAATGAGCAGAGAATAGCGCCAATACTAAAAAAACGTGTTGGTAGAAAACAGGAGTGGAAGTAACATGCATCCCCTTTATCGTCGGTAAAACTACACAATGGAATGTTTTGGCGGATAATCGTCATTTTCTGACTTTGATGTTTTATACTGAGTCTGATATTTAACAAAAAGTCGAGAGAATCACGAGGAACATCACACGTGACGGTGAGAGTATAATGAGTCGACACTTTCATGAAATCATTTTCACTTCACGGATTCGACCGTCCAAAGGCAAAAGCTATAATTAGAAGACCGCCTCCGTGGTCTAGTGGTAGAGCGTCCGCCCGGAGAGCGGAAGGTCCGGGGTTCGATTCCCGGCCGCGTCCTACCAAAAGACGTTAAAGGATGGTACTTGTCTGGCGCTCGGCATTAAGGGGCTAAAACAAGGACTGGTCGGCTCGGAGTCAGTATACTGTGTCTGAGTGGGGTATTCATGTTAAACTGCGGCATGGTATCTCAGTGAGCTAGCACTATAAATCGGCATCAGTCCGGACTGGTACAAGCAGCCACACACACACACACACGTACATGCACGTCGCTATATAAGTGAAATAATCTTGGACGCGACGTTAAACCCCATTTCACCTCACCTCACCTATGATTAAAAAAAAAGTTAACCATGTTACCGAACCTGACCATTTTATCACAGCTAAGTTGCTGTTGATCAATTTTAATCCAGGCCCGACGTGTATAGACATAAGTAAACACTTACTTGCACGTGTAAATATGAACATATGGAACAGCATGCACGCAGTTATCACTTACTTTTTCGACCGACCCAAAGAACATTTTGCTACATGGATCCGAAAATATTACCCTTTATTATTGTTATTTTTTAAATGTTCTCCTATACATAATGTTGGTTAATCATACAATAAAACTTATTTCTTGTCGCAACAAGAATGCTTGATTTTTTTCAAACGGTGAAGCGTTCATAAAATATATGCGAGACGCCCATTACCAACATGTAATATTGATTGGCTTTACCCATTCGCATGGCTTTATTTAAGGGAAGGTGAGGTGAAATGGTGTTTAACGTCGCGTTTAAGGTTATTGCATAAGCATGTATGTGTGTGTGTGTTTGTGTGTTTCTGTGGAAAGTGTTAGGTGGGTCCAATGAGGTGACGAGGGTGACGAGGTGTCACGATAATGTCGAACTATTTCCGAAGTGACGTTTAACTCACTCACTCATTTGTGACGCCCACTCAGACACATAAAACTGATTCGGGTTCGACCAAGTGTTTTTTGGTCCCATTATGCCGACCGCCAGGCAGGGTAACAACAAGTGCCATCTTTTAACGTCTTTTGGTGTGACGCGGCCGGGGATCTCCGGACAGACGTTCTACCGGAGGGAGTCGAATATGGAAAAGAACTTCCCCATGTTTAGTGTGTGAGTGAGTGAGTATGGTTTTACGCCAATTTTAGCAATATTCCAGCAATATCACTGCGGGGGACACCAGAAATGGGCTTCACACATTGTACCCATGTCGGGAAGCGAACCCGGGTTTTCGGCATGACGAGCGAACGCTGTAACCACTAGGCTACCCGACCGCCCCCCAGGTTTTTTGGGTTTCGTTACAATGGTACGCTCTTATTATACGTTTAACGTGGGTAGAACTACCGATGCTCTATCCACTATACAACGGAGGGTGTTTATTGAAGGGAGAAAGATCGCCGTTGTGACGCGAGTCGGAGACGACCATCACGTGAACCAATGAGCACCAACATGATGGTTTGTTTGTTTGTTTGTTTGTTTTTTTGTTTGTTAACGTCGCACTCAGAAATATTCCAGCTATATGACGGCGGTCTGTAAATAATCGAGTCTGCACAAGACAATCCAGTGTTTGACACCAAGAGCATCGGACCACGCAATTGGGATACGATGACATGCATCAACCAAGTCAGCGAACCTGACCACCCGATCCCGTTAGTCGCCTTTTACGACAAGCATAGTCGCCTTTTGCGGCAAGCATGGGCTGCCGAAGATCTCTTCTACCTCGGATCTTCACGGGTCGAATCACAGAGGTATGTTACCTTGATAATCACCTTCTCGTATTTGCTTCTGAATTAATAACGGTTCTGCAAGCACTAGATATAAGCGACAAAACTCTTTTCATATTCGTAAGAAAAGCAGAGCCGATTGTTCGACTCCGACTTTATCATGAGCTCATGCTTATGAATCACCATCAAATAGTGATGATACCCGGTGTTCCAGTGATTGACATCATGAGCATCGATCCACGCAATTGGGATACGATGACATGCATCAACCAAGTCAGAGAGCCTGACAACCCGATCCCGTTAGTCGCCTCTTACGACAAGCACAGTCACTTGCTTGATAACGGTGTTAGAACCTACACCGAAACGTCGCTCTTAATTGTAATAAAGAAGTTGTTCATCCATAAATTCTTATCCTTACTTAGTACTCCAACTTCTAAATGCCTATCAAAGAAGACAAGCATAGCCGCCTTTTACGACAAGCATGGGTTGCTGAAGACCTTTTCTACCCCGGATATTCAGGGGTCGGCAAGATGGTAACAGACAAGGTGAATCAAGGATTCGAACCAGGTTTCAGCATCAACTTATTTGCACATCGTTCAGCGGAGCTTTGACCGCTTGGCCACCCATGCCCACAATCAGGATTAGTGTGATAGATGACTGCCACAGAATCGTTCTTCTTTGATGTCTTAAGTTAATATAAAGTGTTGTCTCAGATTGTGGCATTATGGCGAGAAAGACACTTCAAGGGGTTGGGTACAAGTGCCCTGGATGGTAACGACAGAGCAATTACAGTTAAACGATGAGGGTATAACTGGTTTTAACTGCAGATGCCTTCACTTTAGTACATGTGCATGAAGACGTTGAAAAGATCAAATGGGCAGGCGGTGATAACGTGACAGGTATTGCTGTGACCTTTGTCAGCTTTTTACGGAGATCTGACACTGACACGAGGTGAGGTGAGGTGAAATGGGGTTTAACGTCGCGTCCAAGATTATTTCACTTATATAGCGACGTGCATGTACGTGTGTGTGTTTGTGTGGCTGCTTGTACTAGTCCGGACTGACGCCGATTTATAGTGCTACTTCACTAAGATACCATGCCGCAGTTTAACATGAATACCCCACTCAGACACAGTATACTGACTCCGAGCCGACCAGTCCTTGTTTTAGCCCCTCAATGCCGAGCGCCAGACAGGGTAACAGTTTTTTTTTGGGTTTTATTTTTATTTTTGAGAAACCCATGGTCCTGTCGTGCACAAGCTTTCGAAGCATTTTGCGTCCGACAGACTAATCGCCCTATTCGGGACTGGGGGTTGGGGTGGGGGTGGGGGTGGGTGGACGTAATTCGTGGGTTCGAATATTCCCCCGATAATGATTCTAGGTGTTAGCGACCCGTGACGATCCGGGGTAGAATAGGTCTTCAGTAACCCATGCTTACTATAAAAGGCGACTAAGCTTGTCGAAAGAGGCGACTAACATGATCGGGTGGTCAGGCTAGCTGATTTTGTTGATGTATGTAATCGACCCCAAATGCGTGGATCGAAGCTCATGATATCAATCACTGGATTGCCTGGTCCAGATAAGATTATTTAAACAGACCGCCGTCATATAGCTGGAATATTGCTGAGTGCGGCGTTAAACAACAAACCAACAAACACATCTATCTGTTAGCTCCATATCCGTGTGTTTGGTTTTAGTAACAGCGTGGTAAACGGGCTTTTCATCCGTACGAAGCTTACGCGAAATATGAAATATTGTTCAGAGCGGTGTTAAATCAAACTCACTCACTCATTCCTAATTCATCAGAGCTGGGTTTGCTTTGCACAACATATACAGTAGCTTATGTTACAGATATCCAAATGCGCGATTACTGACTATAGAATTGTAGTTCAGACATGTCATCAAAGTTTACCAATTGCGTAAATAGATGCTCATGATGTCAATCACGAGATGGTACCGTGCAGATTCGATTATTTACAGACCGCCTATATATGGCTGGAATAATGCTGAGTGCGGCTTTGATCAACAAACTAATCGCGTGACCTTCCTCTTGACATCGGATTTCGAATCCTGTCTTTATTGTGATAGAAGTGAATATTAGATCAAAGCAGAACGTAGCCGCGTGCACTTTGGACCTGCCACCAACACCGTTAACTGTCATGAGAACAGGAAAGTGTATTTAAAACTGAGATTGCACTTGTGACAAGAAAGAATCGCAATCACATTGCACTTTTCCGGCAGTTGTTTAACGAAAGACGTATCATCATAGAGAGAGAGAGGAGAGAGAGAGAGAGAGAGAGAGAGAGAGAGAGAGAGAGAGGAGAGAGAGAGAGAGGAGAGAGGGAGAGAGGAGAGAGAGGAGAGAGAGAGAGAGAGAGAGAGAGAGTAGTAAATAGTTTATATTTTTGTCAACCTACGATACTCCTGGCCGCCGTTACATACAGCCTCTAGCGGGGATGAGAGAGAGAGAGAGAGAGAGAGAGAGAGAATGAGAGAGAGAGAGAGAGAGAGAGAGAGAGAGAGAGTAGTAAATAGTCTATATTTTTGTCAACCTACGATACTCCTGGCCGCCGCTACATACAGCCTCTAGCGGGGGATGAGAGAGAGAGAGAGAGAGAGAGAGAGAGAGAGAGAGAGAGAGAGAGAGAGAGAGAGAGAGAGAGAGAGAGAGAGAGAGAGTATATACTTTTGTCTCAACCCACGATACTGCTTATCGCCGCAACAGACCACCGCTACCAGAGATAAGAGAGAGCCACACAGACACGCATCCACTCCCTACGCACAACCCCACACAGTCATACTCACATCCTTACGCATTCACCCCTACACCATCCCAGTGTACCAATACATGCTTGTATCCGTTCACACCCACCCACACTGCTATACCCCGACGCTCCCTACACACCACAGCCCCAAACTACCCCACTCCTCAAAGTAGATGTTCAAACCCACTCCCTCACATCAACACCCTTGCCCTCACCCCAACACACATCGGATACATAGTTATAATATAAAATATATACATATATATTTACATAGTTAAAGTACCAACTCTCCTATGAATAATTTCTCAATAACCTTTTGCCATTCAATTCGATAAGTTTTGCGTTATTGGTACATAGCACTTTTTGTCAAAAGTCGACAACGCGAGAATGCGACATTTGGACATGATGCAAAATCTCGCAATCTCGCAATCTCGACTTGTCAAATAAGGCCACAAAAAACACGAAATCGCGAGAACGCGAGAATGCGACATTACCTTTTCTCGCGATCTCGCGTTTTGGGCATATTTAGCTCGTTTCCAAAGGTCGAGATCGCGAGAATGCGAGATCGCGAGAATGTCGGAAATATAACCAACTTTATGACGGAAATACACTCCAGGGCAAACGAAACTAGACGTACATGTTGATGGTTGTTTAAATGTTTCAAACAAGAAATGGATGTTCGATGGTGACATATTTGATGATAAGTTTTAGTTTTGGAGCTTAAGTTTACAAACTGATTTAAGCCTTGTAACTTTTTGACGAGGAATTGTTTCATAACCATTTCTAAGAAGTTGACGGATGTCAAAGTAGACAAAACCAATTGTGGATAACAACGTCTCTATTATATGTAATAGCGACGTTTTGGTTAAGATCATTACACCGTTGTCAAGCTCTTTGTCTACTTTGTAATGTTTTGATAAGATTTGTAATTTTTAGGTCAAATCCAATGTTATTCAATTCAAGGGATATACCTTTTTTTGCCCTATAGTTGACTTTTCGTAAACGACACTATGGCTGTGGAAGAAAACCAGTAAGAAAGTATATAATAAAAATACATTTTTCTTTTCTTTTCAAATTACATGTCAATCTCACCTCGTGAAACGAGAGAGGTCATGCGATGAAGGACCGCCTCCGTGGTCTAGTGGTAGAGCATCCGCCTGGAGAGCGGAAGGTAGGGGACTCAATCCCCGGTCACGTCACACCAAAAGATGTTAAAAAATGGTACTTGTTGTTACCCTGTCTGGCACTCGACAGTAAGGGGAAAAACAAGGACTGGTTGGCTCGGAGTCAGTATACTGTGTCTGAGCGGGGTATTCATGTTAAACTGCGGCATAGTATCTCAGTGGGCTTGCACTATAAAATAATACCAGTACAAGCAGCCAAATGCACGTCGCTAAATAGGTACAGTGGTCTCGGACACGACGTTAAACCCCATTTTTATCTGTAACACATGATACAAATATTCTCTATGTATGTGACAGTGAGCGAAAGAAGAAGTTCCACAAATGAAATTACTTCCTGTACAAACGCCATGCAGCGACGTTCCATTAGTATCCTTCAGTACCGTGGCGTCGCGTTATGACGTCTTACATTCACTATGTCACAGTGCTACTGTCGCTCACCTCTGCCATCTATCTGTTATATAAAATGCTGTATAACCATGACCTATGGAAATAACTGACAGGGAGAAAAGTCATGTCATAGACGCCGCTAACTCAAGAATGCTGAAACCCAGGAATCTTCATCTGAAACGTGGCAAGGTAGAAGAGGGAGGATCAGTCAGTTTAATTCGGTGAGGAGTTACTGTCCATCTCGTGGAAGGTTAAGCCTATACGTACTTGGGAATGCAGGTTAGGGACAAACTTCAGAATTCCAAAATCAAGGAAAAACTTCGGGCAGAGTACAAATGTAGACTGATGTAAATCTGGAGTTCAGAGCTGAACGCTCGCAATAAAGTCAAAGCCACAAATACTTATGCTGTACCCGTCCTTTCATATTCTTTTGGTGTTGTTGATTGGACAAAACATGAAATTCAGGGTATTGACACCCTCACACGAAGAATCATGTCAGACAATAGATCCCACCACCCTCGCTCTTCCCTCAATCACTTATATTTATCAATCATAATGGGAGGGCGTGGTTTGATTAACGTGGAGTCTCTTCATGACAGAGTTGTATTGTGCACTTTTGCACACATTTATTTGTCTGATGATCCTTTTGTGAAACAAGGCATTCCACAGTTTTCTTAAAGGAGCCAAGGATGCGGGACATAATCTCATTGTCAATGTTGATTTTGTTGATGGTTATGTACTGCTTGGCGGTACCGAAAAGAGTGTCAACCAAGCGAATTGACATATCAAATCGGCCCAGACACATTTCTTCAAGGAGAGGCTTTCTGAACGACCACTGCATCGGGTTTATGTGCAGTGTGCTGACAAGGCCAGAAACCATGCAGAGTCCTTCGCTTGGATGAGGTCGACTGGCCTGAAAAAGTGAAACAGAAGGCTTTCTGTTTGCTGCTCAGGACCAGTCACTTCCCACTCGAAACCGTCAATGTGTGATTTTGCATCAAAATGTAAATATGAAATGTAGATTATGCAATTAATTCAGCTTTGGCACAAACACAGTATCTTAAACAACATGATGGTGTAGACGGTACTCATTTTATTACCGTCTTTGCCATGGTTGTGGTTTTGACCCAGAGATCCATCCATGGTACGACCCGGAATATGTAGAGGGCGTAATTGAAAATGATAAATACAATTTTGGAATAGGCCCGTTTACAGCCTCAGACGCATCCAGGCCAACAAACCTGATCTCTGATCATTTGTATCATTGAATTTTCTGTCCCTTTTGACGCTTATGTGACGCTTCAGGAAAAAGACATGGCAAATATGCGAACCTCGCTTTCGAAATGTCACGCTTGCATCCCAAGTTTCCGACTCCCCGTTGTTCTCGGTGCCTTAGGTTTGGTACCTCCCAATCTGTTGACTGACATTGGGAGAGTACCAGGGTTTGCTACCAGGAATACAGCCCTTCTGACAATCTGGGTAATGCAGAAGGCTGCAGTGTTGGGGAGTCCTCAAAGTCTCCGAAATGTTCTGGGTGGGTTTGACTAGTCAGCATTTCTGGGAGAATTCTCATTCGCTGGCTGTGCTGCGTGTAGAGGGGGCACGAGCCCTGAGCTGGTGATGAGCCTAACCATTTGCATTTGCATTTAAATCTGTACACAATAATATTAATAATAATAATAATAGTTATAATAATAATAATAATAATAATAATAATAATATAGCCTCATCACAGATTCCCAACACCCCTTACTCACCTCCTTTAAATGGATGACCTTGAACCTATTGCCCAAGGAGAAAAACAGATTCTCATTGTAGAGACCGTTTTTACAAAATTGAACACTCTTCATCTGAAACGTGGCAAGATGGAAGAGGGAGGATCAGTCAGTTTACACGGTGGAGGAGTTATACTTATCAGGTCTATACGTATTTACGGATGCAGGTTCTAAAAACCTCCTCATCGGTCGTTTAGAAAGAACGCATTTAGTCTCTTGTTGACTTAAAGCGAGAGAAAAAATAACATTTGCATACCCATAAAACGTCTCTTCTAAAAGCAGAGTCCATTATGCGATTCCGACTATTTTAAACGCATGTGTGTTTGAATCAAAATCAAATAGTGATGATACCAGGTGTTCGCGAAAACGTGAGCGTATCCTTCGCCACCGGTGGTATTCGTCACAAACACAATTGAAATTTCCTCCACGTGTCTTGACACTTTTGGGCAAGAGTTGGATGATGCTCTTTGAAATCTTCCAAGAAAGAGCAATCTCGATTGTACCTTAAAAGTTGTGTGATGCAGACACCAAAGGCTGGAGCTGCTGGAAAAAATATTCGACAAAAAGGGAGAAGTTACTATAATAATTGGAAAGTTAATGTTTCGCTCTTGACAGACTCATGTTATTTGTCAGTCAATTTTTAGGCTTGAATCTATATATGAAACAAATAAGTCACTTTCACTGGTCTCTTTTCTTTCTAGTTCAGCTGGGTAAATCAGGGTTATTTGAAGGGTTATTATTGAAGGGATACCAGATGAACGATAAACCGCAAGCTAATTTAAACTCCTTGACCAAAGACACTTGTTTTCATTTTGCCAATCCGAGCAGAAATTCCCATTCATGTGCATAATGAAACAGTTCAACCAGAAGAGGAGCACAATGGGCGTCCATGGGTATGCCTATTTCTTGCCTAACTGCTTTATCATGAAATTGTATAGCATTTTAAATATTGTTTTCTCAGTAAACTTCAGATGACATTTGCTTTCATTATACACAATTTGTCCTGAACCTGAAGATGGAGATGTAACTATGGTCACCACGTTTACTAACATATGCCTCTTAGATCAAGGAGTGTTTCTTTTTCCTTTAGTGTGTCATGTAGGATAGGCGGTGTACAAAGTTGAGATATCAAATGTTTTGACATAATAACTTGGTTCTTCTGAGATTTACGGAAGCCTTATAGGGCCATATGTTTTTCTATTATTTTCGATACTATCTTGAAATTTCAAGATTCAAAGTTGAAATTTCAAGATACAGAAGTTGAAATTTCTAGATATTATCTTGAAATTTCAAGATAGTGCCAACTTCTGTATCTTGAAATTTCAACTTAGTGTCTTGAAATTTCAAGATAGTATCTTGAAATTTCAACTTAGTATCTTGAAATTTCAACTTAGTATCTTGAAATTTCAAGATAATATCGAAAAAACAAACAAACAAATCAAATTTCAAGACACTAAGTTGAACTTTCAAGATAATAAGTTGAAATTTCAAGATAGTATCATCTTCTGTGTCTTGAAATTTCCACTTATTATCTTGAAATTTCAACTTAGTGTCTTGAAATTTCAACTTAGTATCGAAATTTAAAAAACAACAAATGGCCCTAAAAGGCTTCCGTATAGATTTAAAAGTTCAAGCCATTCCTTTGAGTTTTGGATAATCCACATGATATTAATTACACTTGTCTCAAATACTTTCTGTGAATATAAAGAAAGAAGTCGTTTCTAGTTTGATTTACCGATTATGATTCAACTTTGAGACAGAAATGTGGTGGTACATGTTCTGGACCCAGCAATCTCTCTCTCTCTTTGTACAGAATCCAGAACAAAAGGGGAATTGACGTGTCTTAAGCTTTAAGGGTCGAGTCAAAAGTTGAGAATGCTGATGGATGTGTTTTGCAGATTTCTTCCCCAGTTGACATACTGTTACATTAGTGGCATTACTTCACTTATACTAAAATCCTTCATGCATCTTTTGTACCATTTGACATTATTCTTTTTCTATCAGAGCCATGGACATCGAGGCAGTTGATGAGTCACGTGTGTCATATAACACCACTCTCAGAGATTCAAGCACCTACGTCAAAAGGAAACCAGATTTAATTCTAATGTGTGAATGATGTCAGAAGACGTTCAGATCTAAATAATGCATGTGACAAGAATTTACGGTAATCAATAATAGCAATGAAAAATGGCTTCTATCATTCCTAGAAGGATAAATACGCTCAATATGGCCTCGTTTAGGGGTTTTCAGCAATTTGAAAGGCGAAGGTATAAATGAGATATAGTCAAGCGACAACTACCATGACAGTGAACTTGTCTAGAAAACCAACAACCTGGACAGTGTTAAACCAACTATCATTATCTCATACAGTTAATGTTTTGTTAATAATATCAGAATATATATTAATCACACAGCGGTTATACATTGATACAAATACTAACAAAGCATCATAAAACTAAAATTGACACAAAGGTTCATTAGTATTGTTACGTGTCGTTTCCCGAATTGAAACACTGCCATATAACAGTATGAATTAATGACATTTTCACGCTGAAAAACATCTAGATTTCGACTCGGCGCTATCGCGACAAATGTCAATAAACTAAACTAAAATATCGAACTCATTTTCATTAATTATATTCATTAAATGGGTTAACACTTGCCTAAACCATGTTTCATGTGTTCGGGTGAAATGACAGTTTTTGCTGTCCAGCGAGAAAATGGTAGTTTCAGCCTACCAACTTCCGGTTTAGCATGGGCAGAGCTCACGTACCCCCTTGTGTCATTTCATGTTTCTGACCTACGTGTTCAGATACAACACACCAAATGTGTGTTCCGTTTTGTATTTAAACACATTCATAAACATGCTTAGATCTAGACATATCTTGCATGTGTTTACAATGTAAACACATTTCTTTACAGTGTTTAAAGAGGCTTTAATCTGGAGTTATTTCTCTTCTCCATATGTCTATTTGAAGGGTAACACAAAACAGCGTAATTGGTCCGGTGCACAGCGCATAGGGCACAGATGAGGAGAAGTTAAGCAACGATGGTCAAGGAGAGTCCTTGAATGGCTCCTGGGAGTTTCAAGGACTTCGGCCCGCCTTACGCTGAAGCACATGTTTCCTTGGGCAAGTGGCTTTGTTCGAAATGTGCCTCTGTTCACCCAGCAGTGAGTGGGTACCCGGTAGGATGAAATGGTAATGTGGTTGTTAACCTTCTAGCGCCTAAGACGCAGCTTGGGTTGTACATTTAAATCTAAACCGATTATGCCTTACTCCGCATTGATCTCAGTACATATCACATCGACCAGAAGGCTGGTTTCTTGAAACTGTGGACTGTCCTATATACTGGATCTGTGGCGGCACGTGGTCATGTGCACAGCGCACAGGCCACATATCAGGTGAAGTAAAGCAACGTCGGTCGCGGAGAGTCCTTAGATGGGTGACCGCGTTTCGGCAGCTTGGCCACTGAGAGTTGTTTGGGCTTCGGTAATGCCCCACACTGACCATGTGGCGTCGCCTTTGGAAAGTGCCTTTGTTCGAAATGTGCCTCTGTTCACCCAGCAGCGAATGGGTAACCGGTAGGATGTGATGACAACCTGTTAACCTCTTAGCGCCTCACGGGCACTTGGGTTGTATACTCCCCAGGGAGATGATAATGAAATTCGAGTGCACATACACTTTTCCATTGACTGGGGTAAAAATGCGTTTTGATGTACTTCATTATTTATTCTCGTTTAATCTACTACAAATAATTTAAAGTAATTTCAGTTGAAACATTCAAGTAGGAATGGTTTGGAATTAAGAATAACATGAAATACCTAAGGCGAGCAAAATCCAACAGTTATTCATACATTACGTTTAACTTATAAGGATGTCATCTTGCGCAACCATACAACTGAGTAGTCCCACTAAAGGGACATTTGGTTACACAAATAACCGCTAATATTCCGCAGTAGTTCTGCGTAGTAGCTCTGCGAAGGCATGCCAGACACCTCTAAGCCACCGCGAAAATTTATTTGGGTGAGTAAAAGACTAACATTTTATGTTTTATTTTATGTAAAACTTTACGTCTTGGCTCATTCGGCTGTTTCCTCCTGCAATATCAATGCAATTTTGTGAAAAATATCAAATTAACAAATACTTTTTACTTAAAAGCATATGTTGCTATAGTGGACCATTGGAATTTCAATTCTTTGAACTTTCAGGTAATCACTGACACCGGTCAAACTTCCAATCACAGACTCATGATCACACGAGATTCAGTTGTTTCAACCTTCCAATAGTCAAGTTTCGCTTTATATCGAGCAATATTCCTGCAGCTGCAGCCCTTGGTGAGAGCTTGGTGAGCCTTTTGAGAATCACTCGAGAATACTCTTTCTAGATTTCAAAGAGTGTTATACGACTCTTGCTGAGAAGTTGTTTGATAAAGATTAAACCATTCCAGCCCTCAGTAAAGCTTTCAAAAAGTGTTAAGTAAGACACGTGGAGGACATTTCCAAATTTGACACTTCAGGATGTTCTATGCAATTCCCTTTTTTCACTTGTACCATATGTTCCCGGGTGTTTTCGGGTGAACAACTGACTTGCCTTTGCATGTGTTTCTGTCGGTTGGGCAGGATACGCTCACCTTTTCGCGAACACCTGGTATATCATCACCAGTTGATGGTGATTCATAAACACATGCTAATGATATAGCCGGAGTCGAACAATCGGTTCTGCTTTTGGTAGAGATTTCTTAGGAATATGGCCAGAGTTTTGTCGCTTGTATTTAGTGCTTGCAGAACCGTTATTAATTCAGAAGCAAATACGAGTAGGTGATCATCAAAATGTCATTCCTCTGTGATTCGACACGTGAAGATACGGGGTAGAATAGGTCTTCAGCAACTCATGCTTGCGGGTAAAAGGCGACCACGCTTGTTGTAAGAGGCGACTAACGGGATCGGGTGGTCAGGCTCTCTGACTTGGTTGCTGCATGTCATCGTATCCCAATTCCGTGGATCGATGCTTATGATATAAATCACTGGATTATCTGATTCAGACTATTTACAGTCACTCGATTACTTACAGACCACTGTCATATAGCTGGAATATTGCTGAGTGTGGCGTAAAAGAACAAACAAACAAAGAAACTACTGACAATTCAGGGACCCAAACATTCCGTTTATACTGAGTGTCCTTTCGTGTTTGTGAAACGTTGGAAGATCTTTTTTCTTTTCTTAAACAATTACAATATTATGATTCATACTGTCGTGTCAGACGAATTCACATCTTAACATATACCTGGTTTGAGAAGTTACCACGTAATGGATTTTTCATTTGTTCAAATAATCGACATTGAGACCATGTGGAATTCTGCTATTCCTTGAACAATCTACCAAAACAGCGCTTCTCCATTAAACCAGTCGCATAAACTATATTCTCAAATGTAGGGGCATGGGTGACCCAGTCGTCAATCCGCTGCTCAGAGTTGCGTCCCTTGGATACGCTATAATCCTATGATTGTGGGTTCGAATCCCGGTTCGACCCGATTATGTTTCTAGGTTTTTCAGCACCATACCCGTGCTCGTGGGTTTCACCGAAGTGGTAAACGTCTGGGACCTGCATCACTTCGGGTTTTCCTCCCACATTAAGCTGACACGCCGTGATATAACTGGAATACTGTTCAAGCGGCGTTAAACCAAAGCCACTCACTCACTCAAATGTAAAGAATATGGAATAGATTTCGAGTGTGTTGGTGGTAAGGCGAACCATAGGGCTAATACGCACTCAACGTTGACGTAACGATGTAACGTTTTTGACCGAGTTCTGCCATTTAAATCAAGTATGTTTTTAATGTCGGTTTGAGAAATAGTCCAGCATGTTCACGACGGGGACACTACAAATGGGCTTCGAACCCAGACCTTAGGCGTGACCAGCGAACGTTTTAACCATTAGGTTACGACACAGGTCCACTCGTTGATTAAAGTTCCACCTTGGATCCTTGGTGGTCCAGGGCCCGAATTTACTTAAGTAAAATAAACTTAAGTTTCTGAAAATTGACTAAGGCAAAAACTTAGTTGGTATTCACGAAGCGTCTTAGTAAAAAACTTAGCTAAGTCTGCCGTGAGAAACTAAGTCGATGCACTGAATGCGATCACGTCATCGCTTGGGACTATCCTAACTATTGAGAGAAAAATGTCATCGGGGAATTCCCGGACAGCTCTAGTATGTCACAAATATAAACAATACTGTTCCTGTCAAATTTGTAGCGCTTTATCAGTTCATTATCATCTAATGAATGTAATAATCTCTTCTTTCATTAAATATTCTCAGATTACAGCGTCTGGCAGCCATTTTGTTTCACGACTTAAGTCAAAATATATGATTTAAGTCTTGGAAGGAGGGTCTTAATAGGTAAGTAAAAAAATGACAACACTTACGTCTAAGTTTATTGATAAATACGACTTAAGTTTTGCAATTACACGTAAGTCAATAAAAAAGAAAGTTTTTTAACTGATTTAAGTTTTATTTATGACTTAAGTTTTTTGAAAAATACGACCCCAGGACTTCTATCTGGTATCGATATATTTAGCAAGCTATTGATTCCGACATAAAGATGTTATTCCACATATTATATTACCATAACTACGTGCAGAGGTCACGGATAATCATTTGACAACCGTACAGCGTTGCGTACCAGAAAGCTATGATAGCTGGTTCGCTGATGTTGTTTATATGTTTATGTGTATAAAGCACCATATTACCCATACTCTTGGGGCTCACCTAAGTTGTAAACGTCTGAGACCTGCATCACTTTGGGTTTTCCTCCCGCATGGAGCTGACAAATGTTGATATAACAGCAACGCTGTAAGTTTGAAAGCGGCGTAAAACCAAACTCACTCATCCACTCCACATCATCACCATCACGCCCACATCCATTCGTGCCCCCTAGGAATATTTTGATAGTGCTTTTTTATAATGAAAGTGTACTATATTTAGCTACTTATTGATGCACCTAGCCGTAATGTCTGGTAAAATTACAAGGACTGAAAAATAAACTCTCTTGTTATTTAAAGACGAGCTTGTAATAGCACTTCAAATCAATAATGTCTAAACATGTAGCTGATGAGATTTTGATATTTGCCAAAAATAGTATCACAACTTCTCTGTACTTTCAGTTCGGAAGGTATGGTTGAACTTGTTACCTAATCCACGGTTTAAGTCGATTTTTTTATGTGACCGATAAAAACTTTTTTAAGTATTATTTTATCGGCAGTTCCATGCCTAAAGTTGTAGTAGTAATACTTCAGCAGGTATAAACTACATAAGATATGAGTGAGTTCGTGATTTGTTTTAACGCTTCTTTTAGCAGTTGTTTTAACGCTTCTTTTAGCAATAATCCGGCAGTATCACAGACCCCAGCGGGCGATCCAGAAATGTGCCTCATACATACTACCCCATCTTCCCGAAGCAAGAGAGCTAACTGACTTTAAAAAGTCCAGTTTCCACCCTTGCCGAACTAGGCTGGAATTACTGGGCTCGATCGTAGCGCCACCAGTGGCTATTACCAGTTATGTCCCTTCTAAACCTCTCGTATCACTTGCGTTTGCTTCACGCCAAAGGAGGACGATCTCATCGATAATCAAGATCTATATTGTGATAAAACGGGTCTTACATCGCGAAATGCATCAAATTGCGTGAGCACCTTGATTTAAAACATAAAAAGATTTAGAACATATCTGCTGACGACGAGTTTGCGGTGCACTCGTTAGTCCAGCAAAAATGTAACTCCATAATACCAGCCTAGTTCAGCAAGGGTGGAAAGTGGACTTTTATAGTCAGTTAACTCTCTTGCCTCGGGAAGATGATACTACCAATGTGAGGATCGAACCTGGGACTCGCACGAGCGAAAGCTTTAACCACTCGACTTACCCCACTGCCCCATAAAACATGAATAAGAAATCCATTTCGATCGGTCCACGTTGAGAGAATATTTCCCGAAGATATATTTTGGAACATTTACATGTCCATTAGTGGGGACGGGTGGCCTGGTCGCCTGAGGCGCCGCTATTCGCTTTACAGAATTGCGCCCCTTGGGAACTTATGATTGATGGTACGAATCCCCGTTCGCTCCGATCATATATTTTTTGGTGTGTCATCAAAGTGCCCTTGTCTTTATCCATAGTGATAAACGTCTGAGACCTGCTTCACTTCGGGATTTCAACCCATATTAAACTGACACCCCGTGATATAACTTGAATACTGTTAGGCGGCGTTAAACCCAACTCACTCACTGACTTATCAATTGAGGGCAGTGTTCAGTTGGTACAATACGCTGATCCGGACACTTGTTAATCCAAACAATTTCACAGGGAAATGATTTTTCCAGATTAATGAATCAGTGTCAAGGTGCAATTATATTCGAAAATAATTAGACTGTCAGTTTTCACCCTTGAAGCGGCTCTCCAGAATAACAGAAATTCACAATGTGTTTCTTGTGTGGAAGAATAAGAAGAAGAAGAAGAAGAAGAAGCAGAAGAAGATGCTTATTTCTAATGAATCACGGTGTTGACATAGAGAAGTTGACAAACAAAACATATACGCAGAGTAATCTGACAATAATTAGTGAAGCATAGCCATTCCACATTGAATTCACTGAATTAATTTTGAGAGAAGAGGTTATTAAGGGCATGACACAAATGAAATGCGTTTTCAGTATTTGAATATCTAAATATGAGGGAACATATTTATTTCTTAAACTGACCAATTCACTGCTTTCTAATTTAAAATGAAATCCATCACCAACACTAATTTTACAAAGTGATCAAAGCCATTTTCTTTATTGATATTATACCATCTACCAGTTTCAATTAAAAAGGGACAAAACACTCTCCTACATTCGCTTTTCACCATATTATTTTCTGCACGATATGGCTACTTCCCTGTCGCCTCTACTTATATACCGCTTCATTTATTTAACCTTCCAGATGCCCAAAATAACAGGTATTTGTAGGAGTATGGCAATCCGCCTGTGACAAAGGGTAGGAGGACGGCACCTTGCCCCAGGCCAACCTCAGCGGAGGTTTACAACACTATACTCTGTCATTAATTCAATAACTCGCCTCTGTTTCACCACACATCGCGGTGACCATAATAGATTGTTTAATCTAGGCTGCGGGCACTCGCGCGATCGACTGGACGATAAGGCGGTTATTGTGTGGAACTACCGCTCACATAAAACATTGTTATAACTATTATTGCAATTTCTAGATATTTTCGGAAAATGAAACCCCGAAACACATTATTTAGGGTTATTAGGTCCTGGAGTTCACTCGGTTACGTTTAACATAATGTTAAGTTAATTGGTGAGGTGACGTGAAATTGGGTTTAACGTCGCGTTATTGCAGATTATATAGCGACTTATATAGCGACGTGTGTGTGTGTGTGTGTGTGTGTGTGCGTGTGTGTGTGTATGAGTGTGTGTGTGTGGATTTAATAGTTCTAGACCACTGAGACACAGTTTGCTTACTTCGAGCCGACCACTAATTGTTTAAGCCCCTTAAAGCTAATCGCAAGGCAGGGTAACAACAATTGTGAACAAGACGATCTATCACTGGAACACAGAGGCGGTATACCTTTTAGTGAATTAAACACACAGTACAAAAACCCCATTATTTTGAGAACATTTTCGTGTACAATTGTATGGAATCCTAGAAGGGACATCACCGAGGTACCGAAACACATTCCACTGGGTGTAAAAGCCAAAATAGTAGTGAAAATGATATGAATGGATCACTGATAATCAGTAATGACACCAGGTGTTTGCGAAGAGGGTAAGCTTGTCTTCCTCTTATGGCATAACCCGCCATTGACACAATTTAAATGTTAGTTCCTCAACGCGACACAGCAATACTCCTACCATATGATGACTGCGCGTAAACGATCGATTCGTGACCAGACAATCCAGTATTTGTGACCAGACGGTGATAGGACATATTTTATCGTATCAAATGGTTATGGATTTCTTAATCAGCTTCTATCTATCATTAAACTCATCGTCTCGGGAGCGTATTCTTGAATGGCAGTAGTGTCTCACTGGTCGAAGACGATGCAGTTCACTGTGCGGATACATTGCGCTATAAGGTACACTTGAGTGCAGCACTTTTACTGAAATATGCATGATAAATATTGTAAATATCACAGTACATCGCAAAAGGAACACTTTACTGCACAGTCATATAGGAATAAGCACATACGTTACAAAATATTAAATAAATTTATCTTTTTTTTATATATGTTCAACACTCTCGATAAAATTGGTATTGTTAGTATAGTACGACCTTTTTCGCAACATCGTGCGCATAATATACTTTCAACTACATTCCATTGATGACGTCATACAGTGATTCTTATTGTTGAAAATCTGATTTTCAGATGAACTTTATATATTGGCGATCAAGGTGTAATGAGATCGTGCAATTTCACCCGATTACACGGAGTAAGAACTGTACAAATAAAACAGACCGGCAGACATCTCATTGCTGCACAGATGCACCTTAACAACACGCGTTTTTTAACTTGGCAGGTGTAGGGTGTGTGAGGCCGGTTGGGTGTTGACTTCACACAGAGTGGTGGGGACAGGGCGTGCATTTCCCTTCCCACTCCCTGCAGCCCAGATCAATGCTCGTGGATCAGACTTGATTCTTCACAGGCCGCCCTGGTCAATGATGACGCTCGTATTTTTCTATTGTGTAGTCGTCTTCTCTGAGTTTATATATTTCTACATATCACTACATCCGCAACGCGGGCGAAGCTTGGGGATTTATTAAGAGTATAGTTTCTTCGTAAAATGTTTTCCTACGAGTATTGGTTCTTTGTAAAATGTTTTCCTTCAAGTATAGTTTCTTTGTAAAATGTTTTCCTTCAAGTATAGTTTCTTCGTAAAATGTTTTCCTTCAAGTATAGTTTCTTTGTAAAATGTTTTCCTTCAAGTACAGTTTCTTCGTAAAATGTTTTCCTTCAAGTATAGTTTCTTTGTAAAATGTTTTCCTTCAAGTATAGTTTCTTTGTAAAAAGTTTTCCTAGAAGTATAGTTTCTTCGTAAAATGTTTTCCTTCAAGTATAGTTTCTTTGTAAAATGTTTTCCTTCAAGTATAGTTTCTTTGTAAAAAGTTTTCCTAGGAGTATAGTTTCTTTGTAAAATGCTTTCCTTCAAGTATAGTTTCTTCGTAAAATGTTTTCCTTCAAGTATAGTTTCTTCGTAAAATGTTTTTCTAGGAGTATAGTTTCTTTGTAAAATGTTTTCCTTCAAGTATAGTTTCTTTGTAAAAAGTTTTCCCGAAAGAGTTTCTTCATAAACTGTTCTCCTAAAAATATACAGTTTCTTCTTAAAATGAAATAGAAATTAATATATGTGTATGTTGTTATACTGTGAGGTGAGGTGAAATGGGCTTTAACGTCGCGTCCAAGATAGCGACGTTCATGCACGTGTGTGTATGGCTACTTGTACTAGTCCGGACTGCTGCCGATTTATAGTGCTAGCTCACTGAGATACCATACCGGCACCGTTTACTGACTCCGAGGCGACCAGTCCTTGTTTTAGCCCCTTAATCCCGGGCGCCAGACAGGGTAACAACAAGTACCATCTCTTAACGTCTTTTGGTATGACGGGGCCGGGGATCGAACCCCGGACCTTCCGCTCTCCGGGCGGACCCTCTACCACTAGACCACGGAGGCGGTCTGTTATACTGTGTGTTGGTACACTGTAGACAGCCAGAAATGAACATGCATTTATGTTATTATACTGTACACAACTAAGAATAAATATACATGCATGTACTTCAAATACAATTGCGAACGTATTGCGTTGAGTATGTAACGCCAGGCAAATTAATAGAAAAGAAACTGAAGCTCTTGTTTCAGAATAGACAGAGGAATTGATCTCTCTAATTAAGACAAGAATGTGCCCTCATTAGCCGTATGATCATGACATTGATATTATTATTTTCGATTTGAGCCAATTATGTCATAAAATGCCGTGGTATCTAACATTACAGAGATATAAGTGTCGTGGAACATCTATTGGCGGAACACAATTATTATCCACTCCTGAGAGGAAAATATATATCTTCATGCGGTTCTGAGCTCCGGAACGTTAAACTAGATGCTGATGATTGAGCTAAAAAAGCCACATACTTGATGATTTATAAAACTCTCCATACACTGTCTAGAACCTGCTTTGTTTATTTCTACGTGAATAAAATTGAACTTCGTGCACTAAATCCCATTGACAATACCACTAAACTCACTGATATCCCAATGCAAACAAGCTTTCCTCAGCGCTTACACCTCAGTGCTCTAGCCATATTGACTCTAGGGAAAAGGACGGATCGAAATGACAAATCTTATTCAATCCAGAATACTTCATTTCCTAGATTTCTATCCATAGAACAGGATATATAGATTATTTCCCCCGAATAACTCTTTCTGTGTGTTTATGTTCGGACTGGGCTGTGAACAAAAGGATGACAGAGGTTGGCTATCAACAGACTACGTGATAACACTGGAGGCGACTTTAGACGTCGAAGGACATATCGGAGATTCCAGAGTAATGATAACGTTCTACAAGTTTCCGTTCTGATTGAGATATTTGTCAGTAATTAAGGGACGACCATTTAACCTTTGTTTATTTTATCTTATTCTGATTTCTTCACTGCTTCAAAACATAAAACGACATTGTTCCATAATTTTCGGGAACAACTAATATTTTTAAAAGAAACCCATATATATATCAAATGGCTAATAGAAATCAACAGTGATATAACTGGTTTGTATAGAAGTAATGAAAGTGTGTTTGCAATTGGCTTGCCATATACTTGAAGTGTGCTTGAACTGGGCTTGCTGTGTGCTTGAACTCGGCTTGTTATATGTTCTTGAACTGGGTGCAGTATGTTTAAATTTGCTTGGTATGTGCTTAAAATTTGCTTGGTATGTGATTAAAATGGACTTGGTATGTGCTTAAAATGGACTTGGTATGTGCTTAAAACGGACATGGTATTGCTGCAAATGGGCTTGGTATGTGTTTAAAATGGGCTTGGTATGTGCTTAAAATGGACTTGGTATGTGCTTAAAATGGACTTGGTATTGCTGCAAATGGGCTTGGTATGTGTTTAAAATGGGCTTGGTATGTGCTTAAAATGGGCTTGGTGTGTGCTTGAACTGAAGTTGTGTTTGCTGTTTGTTTCGCAATTATTTTCTTCGAAAACCAGTTCAGTTACGCTTTCGTGAATACGTAGTATTAGTACGTTTAGGGGTGTTAATTCAAAACCCTTATATATTAACTATAATAACTGTGTTGATGAGTACTAAACAAGTGTTATTATCCTGATTATCGTCAACTGGTTGAATCAATCGAAACCTTATTCCAAATACATTGAAACTTAAGACTTCGAAACAAGACTTACAGACTTCTCTATTATTTAGGTGCTTGTGCACAAGGATTCTGTCGAAAAAAGGAAGATTTATGTTCTTTGACGCTACTTCGAGTTAAAAGGGTTCGAGTAAAATAGTTCTCTGGTACTCTAGTTCAAGTGTACTTCCAAATAAAGCTGTCATTACTTTTACGTTCTGCCGGGTATTAATAGAACTATCCTAATCTAAATCCCTGGTGTTAATACCAAAAGGAAGATCCACAAACACGAACAAAGTCATCGCTTTGAACTGCAGAGACACCTAACAAACAAGCACAACTGTCGAAGCACCGATGCGCATTTTGTAATCACCCTTCGCCCAACTTCCAAGCTGGCTGGCAAGGACTGTCAGGGGTCACGTGACTCCCAATTAGCAGACGACCAATCTTGAATGAATTCTCACTACAGACGCCCAGTTACGGCAAGGAGATTTGTGCAGCGGCAAGCGTCAGACAATACCTTGTGCGAGTTGGCACGATGAGAACAGCAGGGCATGGATACTTCGTCTCTCTAACTTGATCAATAGGCTTGAGGCGCTTGTTTGTGATAAGTTGGCACCCAACATGGAGAGCAACGTTAAGAAGACTGATAAGATTCACCGGGAAAACAGCCCCGAAGAGACCCAAAGTCACTGTTTTGATGAGATAATAGAGTCTCTGCAGAAAGAAATATCGGCTAAGGAAAAATGCCAGGTCGAGAAAGGTTTTCGTGATACCATATTCTTCGTCACTGGAAGTCTTCAGACGTTGCCAACGGCAAACACGTGCATTGCGGGACGCCGCGGGAAGCTGGATAGAGGACGACTATCCGTGTCTATGAATTATCCAGCTGGAAAAGTAAGCACAAGGAACAAGTTGGACTGGGAAAGTCGGACACCCTTCGTTTTCACCTCTCCTGAACGTAAGGATGAGACGCGTGAGATATCACGAAAACAGGTGACACATTGGAGACGATATGCCGTGGCGTGTTGCACAGGTGAGTTAACTTGTGTTTAGATTTATTGTGATTCAAAATATGTATAAACTCAGTATCATGCTTGTTGATAGTCACATTCAAAATGAAAATGACTGTCAACACTATTGCATTTTCTCAATTATCTGTCTTTGTAGTATTTGAAGGTTATGCATGAATGTAGGTACAAACACAATTTACGAGGTAAAAAGGTTACACATATATATATTAATAGTTTCGTTATGTGTAATAACGTCTATGATACAATTGCCGACGTCTTAAATATCAACACAAACAAGACGTTTTGCGGATCATCTTGCATAAACCGGAGCGCATTTGCATGTACCTGTAGCCCAAGGCAAAAAGGGAGACAAGAGAATTAATGGAATGTGTTTTTTGTGCACCTGTCAACGAGCATGTTTACCGGAAGCTTTACGTTCCAGTTTAGGTAATCAAAGACGATCCAAAATATAATCGTTTTTTATAAATGGCAGTTAATTGACGTTCTCAAGCCGAGAAGTAGTCCAGGTTGTGATGTACGTTTGATTCGTATTTGCTTTTCAAAGGGAAATGCCCAAGCATTGCAGTCAAACGTTAGTGGTTGACGATTAAAAGATCATACATATCAAAATGAGACCATGTTAATCCGAGACCGTACTGTTTTCAATGAATAATTTATGGATCAATAAATCCGGAATAAAGGGTCGTAGACACATAGTCATGTGTTTTGATTAACGCGACTTTTCTCACAGTAACCCTCTCCACGGATGTTTCCGGATTGGAGATGTCCGGATTAACCAGGTCTCACTATGTAGAATTTTCATGTAAGAATAGTGCTATTTTTGCAGGTAATGCTCCATTGCAACGTGTTTTCACATAGGTAAAATCTTTTCGGGCTTTAATATTCAGTTTAATAAAAAATGACTCAATACCATACGGCACATCCATTTCAAGGTGAACATTCATGACTGCATGTCTGCATGTAGACTAACACTACAATGAAAACATGTCTTTAAAATAATAAAATTATTTTTTCGAAATAACCTTTCCTCTTCTGCTGTGGTTTAAGCAAACTAGACTTGGTAAGTTTGATCTAGACTTGCTTAGGCTTTAAGTAAAAAAGATACCTAACAAATATAAATACCGTGAAAAAAGCTCCGTTAATATTGAATCAATACCAATGACCCCGTGAGGGTAATGAGGCGATTGCCGTTGCTAATGAATTATTTTTGTTAAATAAAACGGCTTGTCCTATCAAAACACGAAGTAATTGAAAAATATCATTTCGAAGGGCTCTGAAGCCTGATACACGGCGTGAGAATTCAAACCTTATCGATTTCACTTCTATGATGTAATAGAAGGAGGACACGGTGACCAAAACTAAACAATGCATGAAAGTAGCTAAATATTTTTAGGGAAACGGAAATTTGAATTCTACCAAACCCGGTACGAAACGTTCCCACATGTCTTTGTCTACGTATATAACATAGAGTGACCTGTACGCACATAAGACCATCGTGTAACTCGAACTTCGTTACATCAGAGTGTCGTTAGAAGGGAGGCGCCATTGGCGGTGTCCATTATAATTCCGCCCATTGTAATGTAGTGTTCTGTTTGTTTGTTGTTTAACGCCGCACTCAGCAATATTCCAGGTAAGTGTCGTCGGTCTGTAAATAATCGAGTCTGCAATCCAGTGATTGACATCATGAGCATCGATCTATGCAGTTGGGATACGATGACATGAATCAACCAAGTCAGCGACAAGCATGTATCGAGGGTGACCCATTATTATTACGTCATATATTTCACCAATAAGAATCGCATGTCATATATTAGACTCCAGGGTCCACTTGCACAAAAACATCTTGGCGTTAAGATTGTCTTAAGCCCATGTTAAAGTAAGGGAGTTAAGATCATCTTAGCGCTAAGATCGCTTTGTGCAAGTGGGCCCAGATCGTCCCGATATTCACAAGGGAGAGACCCCGTGGGGAATCGGGGTAGGTTTATGCTGGTCGTAAGAGGTGACTTAATTGATCGGGTGGACAGCGCGGTGATTTGGTTGATTGCGTGTCATCGTACCCCGACTGCATGGATCGTTGCTCACAATATCGATCACTGGTTTGATTGGTCTAGATTCCGTAATTTACATGTCGCCGTTATGTAGCTGCAATATTGCTGAGTGCGGCGTTACACAACAAAACAAACTCAGGACCCGGAAGGATGGCGAATTTGAAGCCTGTCATGACGTCATACCCGAGATTATGTCACATACACATGACGTCATTCCCTGTGACGCCCTGGCGCCTGTCTTTGTGAATTGTGATTCTGTTATGGATTTACATGAACTCTCGTAGAGCCTGTGCAATCTATACTGTCACTAGGATTTGGTTCCTAACAACTTACTTTCATTAATTATGAAGTTCGAGCCATGTCAGGATTTGCCAAAGATAGGAAATATGCAATGGATCTGAGAATCGTCCTGGAACATACCATGGATATGAATCTACAGATATATGTTTCAAAATCACTAAGTGATTTAATAGATTTTGTCGTTGACGTCGCCTGTAAGTCCGATAGCTCTTAATAGGAACCATTGTCTTTTTTCTCTTCTGAATATACAGCTACATATTGCCCCTAGGCAAAACACATATGTTGCATAGGTATGGTTTATGATAATTATATTTGTCTATGAAATGAACCGAAGGCGATACAGTAGAATATTACACTGAAAACTGCCAAGCCGAATTAGTTCGAAGAACATGCTCAGTGGGAACGAGATCGTAATACGTCTCTTGTTCTTCCGCTTCATTAACGAGCTGTCAATCATTATGTTATATACCCATGTACATATCAGTTTCAAATGTTGCACACACATTGCGCCGGAAATAGAGGGGTATATTAATCTCATTTTGACAGAATCAATTATGACGTGACTGCGTGCATAATGACCACCAGGGCCAACCTGTCTGACCGCTTGTGGTCATTGGACGCAATACCAATCACGCGAGGACGTGTGTCAGAATCATCCAGTCGGGTCATTTGTATCCGGAAATTGATAATGTTGTGTATAACAGACCATGCAATAACTTCTGACGATATCTGTGAGTGTGTATACTAGAGCGGAAAGTTCATTGACATCCTGGTTTCTTAACGTAACGAGGTCACTAGGCCAATCAGAGAAACAAGAGTTAGAGAATAGTTACATTTTGCATAATAATAATAATAATAATAATAATAATAATAATAATAATAATAATAATAATAATAATGATGATAATAAAAATAAAAATAATAAAATTAAAGATGATGATGACGATAATAATAATAATAATAATAATAATAATAATAATAATAATATATATTTTTTTAAAATGATGATGGTGATGACGACGACGATAATAACAATAATGATAATAATATAAAAAATAAATAATAATAATAATATGCTTGTGGTTTTGACACAGAGGTCCACTTATGGTACGACCCGGAATATGTACAGAGCGTCATGGAAAATGATAAATACAAAATACTTGGAATAGGCCTATTTACGGCCTCAGACGTATCCAGGCCAACAAACCTGACCTTGTCCTTTTTGATAATTCCAATGAAATCATTTATATCATTGAATTTTCTGTTCCCTTTGGGAAGATTGGGGAAAAACATGGCAAATATGCGGACCTCGCTTTCGAAATGTCACGCTTGCATCCCAAGTACCAAGTTGTTCGACTCTCCATTGTTCTCGGTGCCTTAGGTTTGGTACCTCCCAATCTGTTGAATGACATCAGAAGTTACCCGGGTTTGCTACCAGGAATACAGCCCTTCTGACAATCTGGGTAATGCAGAAGGCTGCAGTGTTGGGGAGGTTTCACTTTCTCTGAAAAGTTCTGGGTGGGTTTGACGAGGCAGCGCTTACTGAGAGAAGTCTCATTCGCTGTCTGGGCTGCGTGTTGAGGGGGCAAGGGCCCTGAGCTGATGATGAGCCTGACCAGCCTGACTGTACCAGGGTCACCCAAATGCCTCTTTGCTGCATTTCTAAATATATGATAAAAAGAGATCGATAGCTAAAGAAAATATTCACTAATCTCACCCTTAGCTTTTTATCGATTACAAATTAGGATAATTGTAATCACACAAAGTACAAAGTCAGGCAGTGACGAGTGGTGACGAAACGGGGGTTTCAGGAGGCATCTTATTTCGCACTAGAAATTCTCGTGAGAACAAAATACCAATTAGTGTTTGTTGATGTTTTAACGCCGCACTCAGCAATATTCCAGTAATATGGTGGCGGTCTGGAATATTCGAATCTGGACCAGATAATCCAGTGATTGACATGGCGAACAACGATCCACACTGTCGGGGTAGGCTGACACGCTATCAACCAAGTCACTTGGCTTGAACACCCGGCTCACTTCGTCGCCTCTTAAGACAAGTATAGTCTGCTGGGGCAAGTTCTAACCCGGAATCACAACAGGAAATAATACAAATTTACATCATTAGGAGAATAGTCACATGCGCACAGCTAAATACACACAACACTGCTGCGAACACCTCATTGATGCCCTTTCCAATAGACAAGCTGTATAAGGAGGGAGACGCCACGTATGGGCTTCACATGTATGTTGGGTTTTGACCTCGTGTCTTCGGAATGACGAGCAGATGTCTTAACGACGAGGCTACTGAGCCACCATGTCTTACTTCAAGATTGTCAAGTATACTTAATCATTGATTTTTCTCGCAGTTTCTGTTCCAAAAGTTAATTTCATCATAGAATCGGGGAGTCTATATAATACTTATATGGACTCCCTGATAAAATCAAGGACGCCACATCTTCATCCGATGGCGTCAGTTCTTTAGAACCATACTCACAAATAATAATGTCCCTGTCACCATAACGACTCTTGTGCCAATTTGACAATCTGGTAAACAATATCGGGAAGATCGTGCGATTTGTTTATTGGGAGATTTTCGGCTGTCATCTACAAAGTGTTGGCAAATTAATCGAAAATATTCATAGAGACGACGATTGATCACCGACATAAATAACCCCTCCCAGATACCACGTGCCATGCAAGCCAACGCTTGCTTTGATTAATAAGCACTGGCATGCTTCATGAGCGTATCCGTCCTGTACATTCGGAACGAACCTTCCATCGAGGCAGCTGCTGATGGTCGATGTCAAGTGCGCGTGTGGAAGTACTTTGACTTCGTCTTTTCCCGGGGGATATGCATTGAAAATGTAGCGAATATAGGTGAAGACGTGCTTAAACTAGATTGCCTCACTATGGAGGTAAATTAGCATAGAAGATGTTAAGCCTTATCTGATCAGAAGACGCTACACGTTCACTGTGATTTGAAGTGGGCTTTGGATCTTGAAGGAAACCCTGAAGGGATATTTGCTTATATGCTGCCGAATATCTACAGTAAAACAGAAGCTTACTTCGCGTTTTTTTAACTATGGAACCATGTAAGCGTGAACGGCCTTGAGACGGATTCTGGGGTTGTAGAAGGGCTTGATGAGCCATTCCGCAAACTCCAGGTGTCATTGATATTTGTTATAGTATCGAGATGGAACTTGAATTTGTTTCATATTTTTATATTTTACCCCGCAAAAGAGGTGTTCCTTTGGCATTTGACATATTTTACGACCCTTTATCAGTACAACATGGTTAAGTATTTGAAATTAATTTCTCAACTCTTCCATTTTCGTTCCGGGCGGTAGAGTAGCCCCCTGGTTAAAGACCTAGCTCGATACACCTAAGGACCGGGTTCGATTCCCCTCACGGGTAAAATGTGTAAAACCTATTTCTGGTATCCCCCGCAGCGATATTATGAAATATTGCAAAAAGCAGAGTAAAGCCATACTCTCTCACTCACTCGGTATTGCTTTGTGATGGTACTTAAATATGTTCGTAGTATTTTATTGGACACCTGCATCGGACGCATTTGACAGTACGTGCATATGTCTCTTTGCAATTCAACATGGTGAAATTCATTTAGTCAACTGTTCCTTTTTCGAGCAGGGCAGTAGGGTAGCCGAGTGGCTAAAGTGGTCGCTCGTCACCCTGAAGGTCCGGGTTCGATTCCTCACATGAGTACACACTGTGGAGAACATTTGTGTTGTCCCCTTCCGTGATAGTGCGGGAATATTGCAGAAAGCGGGGTAAAACCATACTCACTCACTTTTCCGGGCCGGAATCGTAAGGACGTGGGTTCGAATCCCAGATTAAAGATTGAAAGTCTTATACTTTGCTGAAGTTTCCGAAATCACATCAAGTGGTAACTGAGTTACAAAAGCATGCATTTCCGAATGACAACAACCAAAGAGTCACAAGTCAGTTGGAGGAATGTTGTTTTTTGTGTGTATAGTGAGTGAGTGAGTGAGTATGGCTTTAAGCCGCTTTTAGCAATATTCCAGAAATATCACGGCAGGGGACACCAGAAATGGGCTTCACACATTGTACCCATGTCGGGAATCGAACCCGGGTCTTCGGCGGAACGAGCGAACGCTTTAACCACTAGGCTACCCGACCGCCCTTGTGTGTGTAAGACCTGCAAGTATTAACTAATGTAACTTAATGAATACTGAATTGATTTGTGGTTTGGGATTGGGAATTTTATTTGAATATTTCTCATTGCTGTCGTTTATTTCTCCTTATAACATCCTCACTTTAAGACCGTGTCACATTTAACTACATGTACAAGCACGTCGAATCGCATATGTATCGATTCGTAATGACGTTAATTTGTAATAACCAAACTTCTAAGTGTATTAGAAAAAAAGTCCATTCAACGGTATCAGTTATAACCTATACCATGAGAGAATCCTCCAACAAAAAATATGATGAGATCCTGTTACAAAAGGCTTTCAACAGCGTTATTTGATCGTAACTTTCACACCTAAAAATGATATATAGGCGCGTTGGATAATTAATAAACATATATTTCAAGAGGTAACACACATCAAATATAATATGCCTATTGAAGAGTTTTTTTTCAAAGGAAGCACATAATAAAGAACTGAAAGGGCTGCATGCATTTAGGCTGCATCCGAGTGTTATGTCAAGTTTGTGTCGATCAAAGAGTATTCATTCTATTTTGATGGTGAGAGTTTGGATGATAAGGTTGATCAGAGTAAGAACATAGCTGTATTGATCTCAAGACGCCAGACAGGCCTCACAACGGCACTTAGTGTCTGGTGATGGCGTACAACTGTATCTACAAACCTTAAACCTTCAAATGTAGGCCACTGGGGGATTATGAGTGTGTGAAAGAGATATTGAGCCATTAATTTTCCACATAATATTCTTCATGCCTTTTTGGATGACACACTCTGTGCTTATCGTGGCGGCATATTAGATTTGGCTGTTCGAAGTGTATTGGGATGATCATGTTGATAATGGTTTAAGCAGCTGAATAAGTAACCTGTTTTTTTAGTGCTATACTTAAAGGAATATTCCTCTGTTGCACATTAAGATGGGTATAGGTAGGGGCGTTGAGAAATGTAAGGAACACCACGGTAGGGGAGCCGGGATGGGATTAACATATTGAAACCCTGGGGGAATCGAACCCGGACTTCAGCGTGATGATCTAAAGGTTTTATGCAATAGGCGTTCCCACATCCCTTAGTGTTTGTTAAGTGAGTCAGTGGGGTTTTACGCCGCTTTTAGCTCGTATTTCTATCATATCACGGGGTCACAAGAAATTGGTTTCACACATTGTACCCGTGTTGAGAAGCAAACCTTGCTGGAATCGAACTCGGGCTCTTGACTGAGGATTTAAGACTTTTAAGCAATATACGATCCTATTGCCGATAACTGTTCATTGAGTAAGTGAGACTATGGTTTTACGCCGCCGTTGTCCTCATTCCAGCCACGTCACGGTGGGGGCACTAGAAATGTGTTTCACACATTACCCGTGTTGGGAATTGCCGTAAACAATATTTGGCGTAAACAACGGGCACTTTAACCACAAGGCTACCCCATCACCTCTTTTTTCCAGCAAACGCAATTGTGTTGCAGGTAGAAGAGTTGTCTATCCGTCGTATCTTCTGGTGGCAGGAGAAATCACACTGAAACCTCGTTAAATCTTAGACAATGTATGAAATTGTCCACTTTTCGAAACAAGCGGACTGTCGCTATTAGACCACGGTGTGTACGTTCCATCATCCTAATCGTTATATTGAGCTAGGCGAAGTAATTGGGTTTCTCTGTACATTTATTTTGGGCAAGTATCGAGCTGTGGCTCAGCTGCTTTGCTTAAACCATTGTATCAGATGGTCGGACGGGTGTCACCTTCTCAGGGTTGTTCAGAAGCGTTGTTCAGTTCTTTCTTTGCCCATGTATACTCTTTGTTGTACCTATCTTCTCAGGTGTAGCAGAGCTTCATTAGTTAGATCGTCATCTGGGAGGATGTACTCAGGTGTAGCAGAGCTTCATTAGTTAGATCGGCATCTAGGTGGATGTACTCAGGTGTAGCACAGCTTCATTAGTTACATCGGCATCTAGGTGGATGTACTCAGGTGTAACACAGCTTCATTAGTCACATCTAGGTGGATGTACTCAGGTGTAACACAGCTTCATTAGTTACATCGGCATCTAGGTGGATGTACTCAGGTGGAGCACAGCTTCATTAGTTACATCGCCATCTAGGTGGATGTACTCAGGTGGAGCACAGCTTCATTAGTTAGATCGTCATCTGGGAGGATGTACTCAGGTGTAACACAGCTTCATTAGTTACATCGCCATCTAGGTGGATGTACTCAGGTGTCACAAAGCCTCATTAGTCACATCTAGGTGGATGTACTCAGGTGTAGCACAGCTTCATTAGTTAGATCGTCATCTGGGAGGATGTACTCAGGTGTAGCACAGCTTCATTAGTTACATCGCCATCTAGGTGGATGTACTCAGGTGTAACACAGCTTCATTAGTTACATCGGCATCTAGGTGAATGTACTCAGGTGTAACACAGCTTCATTAGTTACATCGCCATCTAGGTGGATGTACTCAGGTGTAACACAGCTTCATTAGTTACATCGGCATCTAGGTGGATGTACTCAGGTGTAACACAGCTTCATTAGTTACATCGGCATCTAGGTGAATGTACTCAGGTGTAGCACAGCTTCATTAGTTACATCGCCATCTAGGTGGATGTACTCAGGTGTAACACAGCTTCATTAGTTACATCGGCATCTAGGTGGATGTACTCAGGTGTAACACAGCTTCATTAGTTACATCAGTATCTAGGTGGATGTACTCAGGTGTCACAAAGCCTCATTAGTCACATCTAGGTGGATGTACTCAGGTGTAACACAGCTTCATTAGTTAGATCGTCATCTGGGAGGATGTACTCAGGTGTAACACAGCTTCATTAGTTACATCGCCATCTAGGTGGATGTACTCGGGTGTAACACAGCTTCATTAGTCACATCTAGGTGGATGTACTCAGGTGTAACACAGCTTCATTAGTTACATCGCCATCTAGGTGGATGTACTCAGGTGTAACACAGCTTCATTAGTTACATCGGCATCTAGGTGGATGTACTCAGGTGTAACACAGCTTCATTAGTTACATCGGCATCTAGGTGGATGTACTCAGGTGTAACACAGCTTCATTAGTTACATCGGCATCTAGGTGGATGTACTCAGGTGGAGCACAGCTTCATTAGTCACATCTAGGTGGATGTACTTAGGTGTAACACAGCTTCATTAGTTACATCGGCATCTAGGTGGATGTACTCAGGTGTAACACAGCTTCATTAGTTAGATCGTCATCTGGGAGGATGTACTCAGGTGTAGCACAGCTTCATTAGTTACATCGGCATCTAGGTGGATGTACTCAGGTGGAGCACAGCTTCATTAGTTACATCGGCATCTAGGTGGATGTACTCAGGTGTAACACAGCTTCATTAGTTACATCGGCATCTAGGTGGATGTACTCAGGTGTAACACAGCTTCATTAGTTACATCGGCATCTAGGTGGATGTACTCAGGTGGAGCACAGCTTCATTAGTTACATCGGCATCTAGGTGGATGTACTCAGGTGTAACACAGCTTCATTAGTTACATCGGCATCTAGGTGGATGTACTCAGGTGTAACACAGCTTCATTAGTTACATCGGCATCTAGGTGGATGTACTCAGGTGTAACACAGCTTCATTAGTTACATCGGCATCTAGGTGGATGTACTCAGGTGGAGCACAGCTTCATTAGTCACATCTAGGTGGATGTACTTAGGTGTAACACAGCTTCATTAGTTACATCGGCATCTAGGTGGATGTACTCAGGTGTAACACAGCTTCATTAGTTACATCGGCATCTAGGTGGATGTACTCAGGTGGAGCACAGCTTCATTAGTTACATCTAGGTGGATGTACTCAGGTGTCACAAAGCCTCATTAGTCACATCTAGGTGGATGTACTCAGGTGTAACACAGCTTCATTAGTTACATCGGCATCTAGGTGGATGTACTCAGGTGGAGCACAGCTTCATTAGTTACATCGGCATCTAGGTGGATGTACTCAGGTGTAACACAGCTTCATTAGTTACATCGGCATCTAGGTGGATGTACTCAGGTGTAACACAGCTTCATTAGTCACATCTAGGTGGATGTACTCAGGTGTAACACAGCCTCAATAGTTACATCTAGGTGGATGTACTCAGGTGTAACACACCTTCATTAGTTACATCTAGGTGGATGTACTCAGGTGTAACACACCTTCATTAGTCACATCTAGGTGGATGTACTCAGGTGTAGCACTGCTTCATTAGTTACATCTAGGTGGATGTACTCAGGTGTAACACAGCTTCATTAGTTACATCGGCATCTAGGTGAATGTACTCAGGTGTAACACAGCTTCATTAGTCACATCTAGGTGGATGTACTCAGGTGTAACACAGCCTCAATAGTTACATCTAGGTGGATGTACTCAGGTGTAACACACCTTCATTAGTTACATCTAGGTGGATGTACTCAGGTGTAACACACCTTCATTAGTTACATCTAGGTGGATGTACTCAGGTGTAACACAGCTTCATTAGTTACATCGGCATCTAGGTGGATGTACTCAGGTGGAGCACAGCTTCATTTGTTACATCGGCATCTAGGTGTAACACAGCTTCATTAGTTACATCTAGGTGGATGTACTCAGGTGTCACACAGCTTCATTAGTTACATCTAGGTGGATGTACTCAAGTGTAGCACAGCTTCATTAGTTACATCTAGGTGGATGTACTCAGGTGTCACACAGCTTCATTAGTTACATCTAGGTGGATGTACTCAGGTGTAGCACAGCTTCATTAGTTACATCTAGGTGGATGTACTCAGGTGTAGCACAGCTTCATTAGTTACATCTAGGTGGATGTACTCAGATGTGAGACAGCTTCATTAGTTACATCGGCATCAGGTGTTTGTGTCGTCACATATAGGCCAGTTATCGAAGACAGCGCATAGTGGCCTTCCTTTGACGTGCCAGGATCCGAAGATCATCCGTTCTATTCCTTAGATTCGCCCTGATAGTAACCTTGGTTTATCCATACAATACTCTTCCCTGTTGATTTCAGCAAAGAAGAACATTTCTCATGATCTGCAGTGACTAAAATACAGTTCCAATCGGCGTTAAACCCAAATTATTCATACCACGACTCAATCACTTTCCCACAAATTTCAACTGACATTGCTGAAATAAGGTTAAAACCCAACTCACTCATTGACTCAGTTCAACAATGATATTCAGCATCCAACGGGGAGGGTAATGTAATATTGCGGAACATTAGAATCAATTTATAGCCTCACCTAACGTTAGCCATAAATGAGAAATCTCTTACACAAGTGGATCGAGATAGCGATAGAATTAACCTCTCATTACACCCAGTACAGGAACAAGTGGTACTACAATAGCCACACAACAAGATGACACATTACATCTTGCCTATTCAAAGGCCTATGTAATTGTGTATGGAAACAAAAATCCTAAGGAAACCTTCCTGGCGTCTGTGAAAAAATATATGATTGAAATCGAGTGCTGTCAATAAAGTGGGATGCGGAGGCAAGAGTCTGATGCACGTTGAACGCACTAGACGTCATCATCAAACGGTAGGCGATGCACATGAAAGATTCACTTGAGATAATTACAAGTAAACTTCGTGTTGCTTTGCAGCGAGATCAGGAACAAAGTCATTGATACCGATGCCTTCCTTTGTCTTGTGTTATGGTCCTGAATTTAGATTAAAAAACACGTCTAAAAGACGCTGACCTTCTCGTGTTCCTGAAGGTGTTTAGTGGAGTGTGTAGTTTCAGAGCGCGAAGAAAAACAAGGTCCTCTAGCCGCGGTTAAGTAGTGTTGACAGAGTTAACCTTGCAGTCCCATCATGGCGCTGATGGAGAAAACAGAGAAGAATAGTTCGGGATCTTACTCTCTGAAAGATCAGTATCACCAAGAATACTGGCAGTTGGGAATTGCTTTGACTTGGCTGATAAGGTGTTGAAAGCCGCATTAAGCAATGTCCCAGCGGCCTGTAAATAGACGAGCCTGAACCCGATGAACCTGTGACTGATGTTATGAACAACAATCCAAGGTTAGGATGACACGCAATGAACCAGATCACCGAGACTGACATCCCGAGCCAGTAAGTCGTCTCTTACGACTTCGTAGGTTGTTTAGGAGCAATTCTGTCCTTGACTCCCCTTGCGGGGGTGATCGTTAAATAACGGTGACTGGTGTAAGGGTCATACATTATCGATTATTGGCTCCCTATGGAGATACATACAGTCAGATATGTGTGCATTTCTTCATTTGGAGATGCACCTTTTCCTGATCACCGATTTGCTGAGTGACAACTGTGTCACTGTGTAAGTCAATATGTGTGAAAATTAGGTATTTTTGGTCAAAATCTTAGGTTATATAAAGGAGATTTGCCTCTCACATGTCGTCAAAAAAAGTCATCTCATCGTCTTGGTATGTTTGTTAATGACAACACGGAAGTACAATCCATACAGTGACTGATGGAACAACAACCCAAGCCGTCGGGTTTAGATGACATGCAACGAACCAAGTAAAAGTCCAAAATATTTATTGCATGTAAGGCCTCCGGCCCCTATACTAAGGAGTTACACATAAGTAGTTTTACATATTTTGATATATACTCGTGTTCACCATTTTATTGCTGAGGGAAAGGGCATTTTTAACATACATAGCCAGTTTTAATATGACAGCATCAAGAAAGAAGAGAAATAAAAGCAGGTACAGGATAATTTGACAGATAGCGTTCATGACTTGTTTCTAAGATCACAATGTTAAGGACATACAAAAGTAAAATGAATTTCATTTTCTTGGCTGAATGACAAAATGGGCATAACCTCTTATGGACATATTTCATCCTTCATTTATCATGAGATTTAACAATCAAAGTTGAATAAATGGACGTCGAAGGGTCCTTGGTGTTAATGTAGATAAATATTTTTCAGGTTGAATAAGACTCTTAAAAGTTCTATACAAGTCATACCATGAACTGTTTTCTAGAGTGGAATGGGTTCTGGGAGCCTTACCGCCAGATCCATGTAGCTGCGTCTTACGACAAACATAGGGAGCTGGATTCCTCTCCGAAATCACTTCCAAATGCTTTTCAAAGGCTTGATACCCCTTGATATTGCACTGCAGTGAACATAACACTTTGACGGAACTATTTTCATACGAGGGCTACCTCCCCGCAAATTGTCTCCCTTTATTGTAAGTGTGTGGCCCGTACACAAACTATCACATCCTTTTTACGTCAATTCCACATTGACAAGGCACAATAATAACAGATGGTCATATATGGAGTTGATATCGCTTCTTGCCGTTTTGTTATTCTCTTGAAAATGTTTGTTACAAACTGTAATTTTTTTATTTAACTCGTCAGTCGACACCTTTTTGTTACTTGACTAGCGAGTATTTCTTCGCTTCCAACAGCGGTCTCGAGGCTTTCAAGAATATTTTTTAAAGTTGATTTTGTATAATTTTTATAATCATATCCAAATGTATGATAAATAAGTTTAGTGGCCTCAAATTTAAAACAAAAAATGTTGTTTATATATTTTAAAGATTTTGCAAACACGGAACTGCTCTTAAAGTCGCAATTACACGGGGTGGTGAAACGTCCCCGTGTGTTAGGTAGGGAGAATTTACGTTTCCAGGGTTTACATTAATGGATTACTTGAAATTCGGGGCAAAATATTGTCTGTAGATTAAAGCCACCTGGCTAACATATTTACTCATTTATCAAAAGCACTGCTCGCGTCTTTTATTGCAAAGTAAATAAAATTCTTGTTTGATATCGGCAATGGATCCTATATCTCCACCAATAGACAAGCCAGGCCTGCAGGCGACGATCCCCCCCCTGACGTTAACCAAACAGCTGGAATACTATGTCTGTCGAGGTGTTCTACTGCAACGTGTGGACGCTAAGTGTTTGAGGAGCGCGGACTTACAAACTGTTTAAACATGGTCAGGAATACTGCTTGGCTTTATGTAGGGTGGCCCTCGATCAGACTATTTATTTGAGAATGGAGATTTTATCACAGAAGCAATTTAAAATGTCAGGTTGAACAATGTAAACCGAGAATTGTTTATACTTACATTGATGTCATCTGAAATCGCCCCATCTTAACTGAGTGAGTGAGTATGTTTTACGCCGCTTTTAGCAATATTCCAGCAATATCACGGCAGGGGACACCAGAAATGGGCTTCACACATTGTACCCATGTGGGGAATCGAACCCGGGTCTTCGGCGTGACGAGCGAACGCTTTAACCACTAGGCTTACTAAATAAAGAGTAAGTGATTGATTAATAGTGAACGACCGAATTTCTCATGACTGATAAAAATATACTGTCTTCAGTACCAGCGGTTGACAGCGTTTTTTCAACCAGTCAGATTGCGGTAACCAACCACACCTATCAATACATACTATTAGAAAGGACACCCACACAAAAGCGATATTCATTTTACGTTTATATGAGAACGGAGTCTGGATACAGTTTGAGATAACGAACAATGCATAACTAAATAAGTTGGCTATTCTTCCTGGAAACCAAGTCTCCAGAGAGCCAACTGTGCTGTTCTTGCGACAACCGGTACCGTCGACCAGCTCCTAGGGAGTGTGTCTCTATTATTTCCGTTGTCGCGACATGAGAAACCTTTCTACCTCCTCTACTGATGAATGTATTTCTGTGTGACGTTCAGTTGTACGTTACAGGATTAACAAGGCGTGTCTATCTATTATTTTATCCGCGTGTTTTTGTTATTCTGGACGAAAATACACTACTTGTACTTTCATACAGAGAAAGTGACTGAGAGAGAGAGAGAGAGAGAGAGAGAGAGAGAGAGAGAGAGAGAGAGAGAGAGAGAGAGAGAGAGAGAGAGAGAGAGAGAGACAGAGAGAGAGAGAGAGAGAAAGAAAAGAGAGATAGGGAGAGAGAGAAAAGAAAGACAGAAAGAGAGGGAGAGAAGAGAGAGAAGAGAGAGAGAGTGTGAAATAAGAGATTAAGAGAGAGAAGAGAGTGAGAGAAAAAAAGAGATAGGAGAGAGCGAGAACAACGAGAGGGAGAGAAGAGAGAGAGCGTGATATAAGAGGTTAAGAGAGAATGAGATGCGACACACACGTGATAGATATAATTTCTGTGTGTGAATGCTTGTAACACTTACTTATGGCGATCGTCGTGGTATCAGCTTCATAATGAATCTGTTGCGCATATATCGAGGTGATGTGGTGAAATGGGGTTTCAAGATTGTTGCACTTATATAGCGACGTGCATGCACGTGTCTGTCTGTGTGTGCGTTTGTTGTTTAACAACAATATACAAGATATGTGACGGCGACCAGCCAACACAGTGATTAATATGATGAGCAACGCCATGCGATTGGTGTCGTCTTGAAATAACAAGGAGAGTCAAATTACAGGGTGAGAAGCGACCTTCATTGCACAACGTCACACATCATTTTGTTTTTGTTTGTTGTTTAATGCTGCGCTCAGCAATATTCCAGCTATATGACGGCGATCTGCAAATAATCCAGTCTGCACCAGTGATTGATATATTGAGCATCGATTGACGCAATTGGGATACGATGACATGCATCAACCAGGTCAGCGAGCCTGACCACCCGATTCCGTTAGTTGCCTCTTACGACAAGCATAGTCGTTTTACGGCAAGAATGGGTTGCTGAAGACCTATTCTACCCCGGATCTTCACGGTTCTCACTTATGTGATTGAGCTGGTGGGTGTTTTGAACGCCGTAACTAGAGATATGTCAACCCCATAATGTTGTCTTGACAATACTCGTGTCTGGGTTAGGAAAACCAGATGGTAGCGTGAGATTCACGCCATCAGAGCACGATGACACGCATACAAACAGGCCACGTACTGGAAACCACACGATCCCCATGAGCGGTCTCTTACAACCATTATCGTGTATTTAGGGCGTACTCTATCCCCATGGGGACGGTAGGCTAGCCTAGTCGTTAAAGCGTTCGCTCGTCACGCCGAAGACCCGGGTTCGATTCCCCACATAGGTAAATTGTGTGAAACCCATTTCTGGTGTCCCACGCCGTCATATTGCTGGAATATTGCTAAAAGCGGCGTAAAACCATACTCACTCACTTACCCCATGGTACACATATTGAGACGTTAGCTACAATTGAAAAGTGACCCTCGTGAACTTGGAAAGTATCCTAAATGGAATAATAGGATCAATTTCAATTCCTGAATTATGAATAAAGAGTATAACTGATTGATTAACAGTGAACGACCGCTTTATTTTTCATGCCCACTGACAACAACACGCAGATCAGCAGAGGGCACGGGGGGAGCGCTGTGTGTTTATTAGACTGTTATAGGATTGTACCTGGATGATTGGAAACAATTTGAATTCCTCCCGACAGCCCCCTGCGGCGTTATGTAGACTTTAGAACTCATACGAGCAAAGGAGGTGATTGTTACTCAGTGAACCAGTGCTAACGAGGGGCCCGATAACAGCCGCAGCTGGCGCGGAGATTATTCGTTGGACCAACTGCATCGTGTCCACGGGTGTCGGCAACACCTGGTGTCTGGACCATAGACGACTTCAATTTCGAGTCAGCGTCTTGCCACTTCTTCAGAATGCCGTCATCCACAACTGATTTAGTGAGTGAATGAGTGAGTATGGTTTTATGCCGCTTTTTGCAATATTCAAGCAATATCATGGTGGGAAAAACCAGAAATGGGCTTCACCCATTGCTTCAATGTCGGGAATCGAACCCGGGTCTTCGGTGTGACAAGCGAACGCTTTAACCACTAGGCTACCCGACCACCCTACACAACTGATTTAAATGAAATGAATCCTTATATTTACGATCATCTCCAAAGTAATGTTTTCGTTTGGTGTCGGAGGTAGAGCATGACGTGTTTATTCCAAGGTGCAGGTGTGTCACTTCCAGGTGGATTGTTCGATTGTCGCAAGGATCATCAACAGGGCTAATCCTGGGTTCGAACCCGCCGACATCGGATATTCTATGTTGAACACTGCAAAATAAGTTGCCTGTGATGTTTGTGTTCGGTCAATAAAACAATTCTCGGAAAATAGACACTTAATATAAACACATTCTTCATCTTTTCTGAAGATATGTTTGTCAAGCGTACAATCATTTCATAGGGTTAAAACATGAGGCCAGATTGATTTTTCCCAGCGTTTAATTTTTTTGGAACAATTTATCTTTTTCAAATATTCTAGCCTACCGATAACATGTATATGACACATGATATGTTCAGATTGAATAGCCAATATACACAGTCTTTATATTTTGTATGTAACATAAGTCCCATTAATGAGTGAGTGAGTGAGTGAGTTGGGTTTAACGCCGCTTTTAATAGTATTTCAGTTATATCGCGGCGTGTCAGCTTAATGTGGGAGGAAAGCCCGAAGTGATGCAGTTCTCAGATGTTTACCACTTCGGTGAAACCCACGAGCACGGATATGGTGCTGACAAACCTAGAAACATAATCGGGGAGAACCGGGATTCGAACCCACTATCATAGGTTTCTGGCGTGTCCAAGGGACGCAACTCTGCAACAATGTTGAAATTGTTTTTACCGCTGGTTTGTAACAATGTGTATCTCATGACATAGTGAGGGCGATGGGGTAGCCTAGTGGTTAATGCGTTCGCGCGTCACGACCCGGGTTCGATTCCCCACATGGGTACAATTTGTGAATACCTTTTCTGGTGTCCCTCGCAATGATATTGCTGGAATATTGCTAAAAGCGTAAAACCATACTAACTCACTCATGATATAGTCGGAGTCGTACAATAGACACTGCGTTTAGCACAGATTTCGTATGAATATGGAATTTGTTTAGTCGCCTTTATTTACAGACTCTGATTGCAGTTCAAAATGCACGCTTTTGATGCAGAGACAAACATCTGTGTGATGGTATTCAAATATGGAGTGCACAAATACCTAACAAATACACTGAAAACATGGGACCAGGTTCCTTGTATATTTAGGATATGGCCTTTGGGAGATTTTCTGATCGTGAGGTTTTGTTACGAAGAGCTCTAGAATCATCCCACTCCTGGCATTGCATCTTGTTCCGCGGATTAGAAGGACGGTGTAACTTGTGTTCTCCGGGTGATGGATTGTACACAGAGAACCCAGGTGATTACTGGATTGTTGACCGTAGCATTAGCCGCGCAAGAAACTGACATTTAATGATCTAGCTAAACAGTCCATGCAAACCAGACTCGTCCCATTGGGAGCTGATGGTTTAGACTCATGATTCGTGCTTTGGGCGAATGGTCATTTTATGCAACGTCCAATTGCATTGGGTCGAAATGCAATAGTTTCTCAAATAAAATCGTTTTCGTCTTCAGAATTAAAAATGTATATTAATTGTTCATAAATGAAAATGTGAGGTAGCCTTTTTTCGTATGATAGAAAATACATAATTCATCTCTTTAATTCAGAATAATTTGTTTTTTTACATCTCGTGCTCTTGGAAGCGTAAGGCTTCAGTAAAGTCGTCATGTTATCGTTCTTTTACACGGAAAGGGTGTGAATCAGATCTGAGACAAGATAGCATGAGAAATGTTCCTTTAGGAAAGGACGTCACACAGTCTCACGGGGGCACGGGTCGCCCAGTCGTCCAAGACGCCGCGATTAGCTGTGCAGAGTTGCGTCCCTTGAGCACACCAGAAACCTATGATTGTGAGTTCGAATCCCGGTTCGCACCGATTATGTTTCTAGGTTTCTACCCGTGCTCGTGGGTTTCACCGAAGTGGTAAACGTCTGAGACCTGCATCACTTCAGGCTTTCCTCCAACATTAAGCTGACACGCCTTGATATAACTGCAATACTGTTAAAAGCGGCGTTAAACCCAATTCACTCACTCACTCATACAGTCTCACATTTCATTCACCCGCTCCTCATTCTAGGCGACTTAGAATTGAGATCATACCTGGCCCGTTGTAACAAGAATAGAAGTCCGGTTTGAACAAATTCGTTAAATTTGTAATTTTGTTCGTTTGTTCAACGCCGCATTCAGCTATTCCAGCAACGGTCTGTAAATAATCGAGTCTGGACCGGACAATACAGAGGTTGACACGTGAGCATCGATCTACACAATTAGGACACGATGACATGCATCAACCAAGTTAGCGTCTGACCACCCGATCCCGTTAGTTACCTCTTACGACCGGTTACTGACCGGGCCGGGCCGGGCCGGGCCGGATATTTACGGGTCGTTTAAAAATGTTTCAGAACATATGACAAATGTGATATAAATGCTTTGATAGAGATGGTTTGAAGTCATGTCTGGAATTAGTTGAAACATATCAATTTTTATTATTGTGCACTTGCCAACGTAGCTATGGTAACACTCCCAAGTGTTAACTTCTTGACGTCCAGGAAATCAATCAAACGCAAGAGCAAACTGACAATCTCGTTTTGTTTCACAAGTTTGTTTAATTGTTTTTCACACATATCTCTAAAGGTTAATGAGGGCGTCATATTTGCTGGATCATACATGTGTAACTGATCACAATATTTGAGTACAATTTGTATATTTTTTAAAGCGTTGAGAATACATTTATTCCTTAAGATAAAAGCACATGTAAGAATATTCAGACAGTTTTGGCATTACATCTTAATCCCTTTGTACCAGTGGTTAAAGGCACCACAAAAATAGATGTTCAGAGTTGCCTCCCTTAGGAGTGTCAGCTGTGTCATTTGGTCACATCAAAGATTCGCCCTTGATTTGCCAGCTGTAAATCCATACGCGGGTTTTTCAGCGAAGCACTGAAGTCAACTTGCATAACGTGTGGATTTTATCCCTCATAAATAACAAGTTTAACTGACATACTACTTAAAGCAGTGTTAACACAACTCGCTCATTCATTCGTTTACTAGTTTGTCTATATTACCGTAATATTCGCCCTTTAAGACCCCGTATGGACTCCGGCTTCGATTCCGTCCCGACCATTCCATGCTTGTGGTTAGCGGCTGGGCTTGCTGACATGGTTGATGAATGTCATCGTATCCCAATTGCGTTGATCGTTGCTCATGATGTCAGCCACTGGATTGTCTGGTCCAGACTCGATTATTTACAGACTGCCGTCATATAGCTTGAATAATTTTGAGTGCGGCGTTAAACAACAAACAAACAAAGGAACCAATGGAGAATTGCGAGTGTACAAATATGTGTCTGTGATATTGTGTTTTGTCTGAAATTCAGATACGATTATTCACAGGACACTGTAATATAGGTGAATTAATGGTGTGTGCTGCGTTAACCAACAACAACAACAACAACAACAACTGCAACAACAACACCCAAACTACATGTATCTAGCATTTTGAGAAGATTAGACCCATCGCAGTTAAAGTACATGTACGTCATCAGCAATACCCAAGCCAGACATTCCGTGTGGGCGTATGTGGTTTATGTGATCATGTCCTGAAGTCAGATTTTACTTTTCTCAATGCGTCACGTCAGTTCCGTTTTTGCATTTACGTCAACTGTCTTCCAAACATATATGTATTTACTCCTTCTCAAACCCAGCCGCGCTTACATGTATCGTTGACCTCTGTCTGAATCTACGTGAAGAAGAAGGTCAATGATGATTGTGTAACGCGGATGTTTGGAGACTGATGATTTTTAATGTTTATACAGATACGAAACATTATCAAAATTAAGAGCAACACATGTATTCCTCAGAAATATGGCAAATAACTATCATGTTCTAAATGAAACTAAGTGCGTGTTATTGTGGTGCCGTCAAAATAATGGTACGTTTTTAGATGAAATCATGATTTATGGAATAATGTTACTACATCTGTTTTAATTTTTTTAAACGATGTCCGTGATGAAGATGAAGATGGTAAGCAACATATATTCAGTAGTATATAAACTGAGGAGCGAAAGAAACTATACTTCTCCCCTTGATTTTGTCATATGTTTGCCTTTCAATTGAAACACATTAAGTTAGCGATATTATAAAACAAATTAACTGTACCAACGCTTAGTCAGTACTCAAAGAATACTTCCCATGGTTATATCTTAAAAATATAATTTCATTTAAAACTAAAAACTTATCCTTGAACATCAGGGGTCATGTGGTTGCAAATTCATTTCTTACCTCAGTCTTCATTGAACCATTTCGTTAAAATACAAAATTACCTAGCCAATGATTACTTTTAATAAACTGTTGGAGGAATGAGTGATGGTAAAATAGACATAATCAACTTTAACAATATTTCTTTCAATCTTAAATTAAATAAGAAACAAACTCCGTATACTACTTCTATCCAAACAAACAAACGAGCAAGTAAACTACAGCACACTTAATTGTTTATTGGATATCCTTCTGACAGTTTTAAAATAATTTAATTCATAATAACATATACACACTTAATTTAAGACAGAACATAATGCATTACGGTGTGTGCCTCTGAAGTGAATATGTTCGTGTGATCAACATGTGTATCTGGCTGATGTCACTTGAAGCCTCCTCTAAGACATCCGTAAAATTAGACGTCTGTCTCTTTACATAGTCATTAAGGGTAATCCCACCTTATCAACCAGGTTTAAATCTGAGAAATGTTATTATCTAAATTAGCGTGATCAAACATGATGAAACTGAAGACGAAATCAATAGTGACACGATGTAGTAATCCCTCATCAGTATCAGTGATCCAGTGCAGACGATGGAGTGTATGTTAGTGAAATACATTTTGCTGTTTGTCACAGTAAGGGTTGCTCCTGGCAATAGTAATTATATAAATCTTCGGTTTATTAAACAGTTATAAATACACATCTCTCCTTATCTGCCCGTAGCAGTGAATGGGCTAGGGATATTTGTTTTTTAAAAGCCCCAAAAAACCTTCCATCATTATAAGACTAAACGCCCATTGTACGGTTCCAACTGTAAGCATGTATTTGATATATCACTATCAAATAGTGATGATGCCTGGTTTTCGCGAAAAGGCGAGTGTGTCCTGCCCCAGCGGTGGCAACCGTTACAAACACATGTACAGGCAAGCCAATTTTTCATCTTAAAATTAAAATACGGGAACATAAAGCGCAAGTCAAACTAGTGAGTGAGTATGGTTTTACGACGCTTTAAGCACTATTCCAGTGGGGGAAGGACCCACTATCATAGGTTTCTAACTATTCTTTCGTGAACACTTGCACTATTATCACTCAGATGATTCTTTGATTCATTTTTTCATTCATTATTTTACAGAGTTATGGTCCTTGCTCCATGCTTTTCATCTTAGTGCACACTGCGTGAAATGGGGACAAGTTTTTAAGCAACTACTGAAGCTTCATGAACTAAAGTTTGCATGCTTATCTTACAGATCTGAGTTTGAAAATTTCTGTATCTTTCTGTATGAAAGTATCTTTTTATACAGTTACGGCACTTGATCCATGCTTTACCTTGTGCACATAGCCTGCAGTGAGGAACTACAGAAATAAAATTTGAATAAATGAAACTTTGCAAGCTTATCTTAGAGATACTTATCAAGACAATCGAAAATTGGTGCTATTAATATTTGTTCCAGAGAAGGGGCCTTTTGTGTGTATTAATTTCACATTTAAGTGGAGTTTCTCGTGACAGAAAGCCAGTCTAGAGCCAATCTCTCCAAGACTTTATAGGACCCATGGCGGGGGATAGTGATAACGCCGTTTTAAAAGGTGGGACTTGTATTTGGTAAGTTTCATAGTAAAGGCAGTTTGAAAAGTTTTATAATTGAGTGGCAGAATTGCATCCCTAGTCCGTGCCAGGATCCGCTAGTTGATGATTACAAAGACGTCTTTCAGCACCATGCACGAGCTTGTGGATGTCCTCCAAAGTGTGACATCTACAGTGAGTGAGTGAGTGAGTATGGTTGTACGCTACTTTTTGCAATATTCCAGCAATATAACGGCGGGGACTGTACCCAATACATGGCCTTCACACATTCTACCCTCAATGGGGAATCGAACCCGATTCTTCGGCGTGACGAGCGAACGTTTTAACCACTAGGCTACCCCACATCCCGTAACAGTAGTAGTGGTGATGGTTGTATTATTATTATTATTATTATTATTGTTGTTATTGTTGTTAGTAGTAGTAGTAGTAGTGGTGGTGGTGGTGGCAGTAGTAGTAGTAGTGTAGCAGTAGCTGTCACCCCGTCATAAAACTGAAATTGTTCAAGACTGCGTAAACCTCAGCTTGCTCACACAACATCGGATTTAAGTTATCCAAAAGAAAGATCGCAACACTTAGAAAACAAACTTACAACACCTAGTATAAGAATTGTACAACTGACGATCCCCATTCCAAAGTCACGTGGAGTGTCTTTGTTATTCCTATGTGTGATTCGTTACTCGTCTATTTATTTCATGCAATGAGTGTTCTTCATTCTTTAAGTAAGTGACGACTTGTTGACATTTCCACAATTAACACGTGTATTTTGAGCCAGTGGTTTATGTGCACTCCTCCAGCCACGCTAACATGAGCATTACCTAAAACGCATTCAACAGATTGTCTGGAGTGTAGAAATTAACACTTATGTGTTCTAACTAAATTTAATTGAATCATTGTCTGGGTACGTCTCGTTCCAACTTTCCCTGAGACCGCCTCCGTAGTCTAGTGGTAGAGCGTCCGCCCGGAGAGCGGGAGGCCGCGTCATATCAAAAGACGATTAAAGATGGTACTTGTTGTTACCCTGTCTGGCGCTCGGCATTAAGGGACTAAAACAAGGACTGGTCGGCTCGGAGTCAGTATACTGTGTCTGAGTGGGGTATTCATGTTAACTGCTGCATGGTATCTCAGTGGGCTAGCACTATAAATCGGCATCTGTCCGGATTAGCACAAGCAGCCACACAAACACACACACATACATGCACGTCGCTATATAAGTGAATCATTTTGGACCCCATTTCACCTCACCTCACATCCAACTTTCCCCTTCTCCTTCACAAACTGCAAGGAATGAAACACATTCTACAACACACAGATTAAATGAGAACTGGCATTTTATCCACTCGACAGTCTTACAGTGTATTCATGTCCGTCTTTATCTAACGATAAAACGAATTCAAGCACATTCTGTAGCCTTTACAACTGCAAACATGGCGGTTATCACTACGATAACGAATATAAAAAAATACAGTGCCCCTTGTAACAAGCACAAAATAGAAGGACTAGTACAACCGGAGTTATCTCCCCTTCGTGTAGGTTATACTTAAACATCTCGAGGGAATTACCGCCCCTTGATTAGGTTTAAAAAGAAATAATGAGAGTATTTTCTCCGATAAAATGAGAATAATATTTTATCCATTCGTCAGTCTTGCAGTGTATTCATGTTCGTCTGAAACTAAACGTTTTTGTCATCTATTATGCCATGACGTTCGCACAGACAGGCCAGCGGACTCAGCTGGATTTCTTTAACGAGGAATGAGTGAGTGGGTATTGTTCTACGCCGCGTTATAGCAATATTCCAGCAATATCAAAGATAGGAACACCAGGAATGGGCTGCACACATTGTACCTGTGTGGTGAGTTGTGTTTTCGTCGTGAAGGCTTGACCAAAGGCTACCACACGGGATAATGGAAACGTTTGGAAACAACACTGATGAGCTTGTATTAAGTCATTTAAAATCATGCAACATTTATGTAAAACGACATGCCATTTGACCATAACATTGTTTGGACAAAAGACTTAAATGACAGAATTCGTCATTTGTTTCATCTGGAAAAAAGTATGGATATAGCATTATAATTGAAACTAATAGTATGTGGTGAAGTTATCGTCCTTTGTATACGTACATGTATACTCCAAAGAGCAAAGCAGGAACGGTATTACCCTTCCCTCTGCAGTGCATTTACAACTTCACAAAGCCTGGGAACAATCATGCACCCATTGGTGAAGTTATCGTCCTTTGTAAACGTACATGTATACTCCAAAGAGCAAAGCAGGAACGGTATTACCCTTCCCTCTGCAGTGCATTTACAACTTCACAAAGCCTGGGAACAATCATGCACCCATTGGTGAAGTTATCGTCCTTTGTAAACGTACATGTATACTCCAAAGAGCAAAGCAGGAACGGTATTACCCTTCCCTCTGCAGTGCATTTACAAAGCCTGGGAACAATCAAGCACCCATTGAAGCCAAGCCAATACGATCAATACGGCAATCCCATATTACAGTAAACACTCTGCCACTCTGCACTATAACACCTTCGTGCTTGCCTCTCCCAATGGAATGGAGTGGATTTGGTCGACAATCCACGCCCTCAGCACGTTATCTGTTTGTTCCTTACAACCAGTGATGAAGTTCTTGCATTGCAGGAGGGGATACCTCCTTGGTCGCGTCTTCAAGGGATTAGGGGGGTGCAAGAGGGTCACCCTCGCCTGTCTTGATTACCGGGTAACGTTGCGCTACAATTACCGCGCATAACTATTTAATAGCATTCTCCTGCGCTAAGCCAGTCGACTGTAAAATAAGAAATTCGGAAAATTAGACGTTTGTCCCTGAGGGCATTTTGAGATTCAAATCTACTTTTTATGTATCAACTGTCACAGTTAATAAGCATCTATTTGTTGAGCTAATTACTCTAATATCGATCATGTTCGGATAACAGTGCTCCGCTGACACATCACGAACACTGACATGTCAATCGCTGAGCGGAAAAAGTAACCACGAAGAACAAATCCATTCCCATCAGGGGAGATAATTCTTATATCACACAAAAAATCGTTCTTCAGCTAATGATTGCTGACTGTGGGGTTAGGAATTCGCTTAGAAATGCAACCCTTTGCCACCAGTGGGAATGAATACATCGCCGTCATTGTAATGGTATTCATAGCGTTTTGTTCTCACAACAGTTTTTGAATACCATTGTTCTGACTCTGTAAGTTCCCGCCGTTTGCGAGATGCTCGATCAAATCAAACTAGTTTGACTCAAATTAAAAAAAACCGTTTTCTTCTAAATGTGACTGAATGTTGGTTTAGGCCGCAGTGAGTATATGGCATCACGTCACGGCGACTAGAGTCCAGTGAAACAAACCGGTGGTTGATATCATGAGCTACAATACAGGGTGTCTGGGTACGATGACACTCATCTTCCCGAGGCAAGAGAGTTAACTGACTTTAAAAGTCCAGTTACCACCCTTGTCGAATTAGGCTGGAATTCCTAGGCTCTATCGTAGTGCCACCAGTGGCTATTACGAGTTATGTGCCTTCTGAGCCTCTCCTTTAGACCAATCAGATTCCACCTCTCGTATCACTTGCATTTGCTTGAAACAAAACAGTGGCGCCCAGTCAAGACGATCTGATGGATAATTAAGGGTCTATGTTGTGATAAAACGGGTCTTACATCGCGCTCTACGTGAGCACCTTGATTAAAAAAATGAAAAGATTTGGAAAATATCTGTTGACAACGATTTGGCGGGGCACATGTTTTGCAAATCCTGCAATCGACCGAAATCTGCAGGACAGTTTACGAACCGGATTTCGATTTCGATGCACGATTTTGACTGGACTATGCATAGACTCGTTAGTCCAGCTAAAATGTAACTCCATAATACCAGCCTAGTTCAGCAAGGGTGGAAACTGGACCTTTATAGTCAGTTAACTTCCTTGCCTTGGGAAGATGGATGACACTCAAATTAGACCGTCACACATGGTAACCAACCAGCCCACAGTGAGCAATATGGCAGTTTGAGTCCTGTTTCCTACATTACCGAACTAAGTCAGGAATTATGGCGTCAAAATCGCGTAACGGAATCGACATCCGGTTCGTAAACTGTCGTGCAGATTTCAGTTGCTTGCAGGATTTGCAAAGCATGTGTGTTCCACCAACTAGGCGTCAACAGATATTTTCCAAATCTTTTTATGTTTTTAGTCAAGGCGCTCGCGTGATTTGATGCACTTCGCAAAGTAAGACCCTTTTTATTACAATATAGATTTAAATTATCGATCAGATCGTCTTAACTGGGCACACCATTTTGTTTGAAGCAAATGCAAATGATATGAGAGGTTGAATCTGATTGGTCAATAGGAATGACATAGAAATGGCATAACTCGTAATAGCCACTGGTGGCGCTATGATCGAGCTGAGAACTTCCTGATTAGTTGGCAAGGGTGGAGACTGAAAGTTTACAGTCTAGCAAAAACTAATCAGTGTTTGATAGCATGAAAAACGATTCACAGTTTCTGGATATGATGTCAATCACATCAGACCGTCAAAGAATGTAAGCAACTAAAAACAACCGTTCAGTAATATGGCATTCCGTCAAAGAGACTTAAATCCAATGAAACGAACCACTGGTTGATAGCATGAGCATCGGTGCCTACGATGACAGACGACCACACATCGTAGCCAACCAATTAGGGGGGTGCAAGAGGGTCACCCTCGCCTGTCTTGATTACCGGGTAACGTTGCGCTACAATTACCGCGCATAACTATTTAATTCCATTCTCCTGCGCTAAGCCAGTCGACTGTAAAATAAGAAATTCAGAAAATTAGACGTTTGTCCCTGAAGGCATTTTGAGATTCAAATCTACTTTTTATGTATCAACTGTCACAGTTAATAAGCATCTATTTGTTGAGCTAATTACTCTAATATCGATCATGTTCGGATAACAGTGCTCCGCTGACACATCACGAACACTGACATGTCAATCGCTGAGCGGAAAAAGTAACCACGAAGAACAAATCCATTCCCATCAGGGGAGATAATTCTTATATCACACAAAAAATCGTTCTTCAGCTAATGATTGCTGACTGTGGGGTTAGGAATTCGCTTAGAAATGCAACCCTTTGCCACCAGTGGGAATGAATACATCGCCGTCATTGTAATGGTATTCATAGCGTTTTGTTCTCACAACAGTTTTTGAATACCATTGTTCTGACTCTGTAAGTTCCCGCCGTTTGCGAGATGCTCGATCAAATCAAACTAGTTTGACTCAAATTAAAAAAAACCGTTTTCTTCCAAATGTGACTGAATGTTGGTTTAGGCCGCAGTGAGTATATGGCATCACGTCACGGCGACTAGAGTCCAGTGAAACAAACCGGTGGTTGATATCATGAGCTACAATACAGGGTGTCTGGGTACGATGACACTCATCTTCCCGAGGCAAGAGAGTTAACTGACTTTAAAAGTCCAGTTACCACCCTTGTCGAATTAGGCTGGAATTCCTAGGCTCTATCGTAGTGCCACCAGTGGCTATTACGAGTTATGTGCCTTCTGAGCCTCTCCTTTAGATTCCACCTCTCGTATCACTTGCATTTGCTTGAAACAAAACAGTGGCGCCCAGTCAAGACGATCTGATGGATAATTAAGGGTCTATGTTGTGATAAAACGGGTCTTACATCGCGCTCTACGTGAGCACCTTGATTAAAAACAACCGTTCAGTAATATGGCATTCCGTCAAAGAGACTTAAATCCAATGAAACGAACCACTGGTTGATAGCATGAGCATCGGTGCCTACGATGACAGACGACCACACATCGTAGCCAACCAATTAGGAGGGTGCAAGAGGGTCACCCTATCCTCCTTTTAACAATTTAGAAACATGTACTGGTTACATTGCATTCAACGTGATTTGTGTAAACCGTGATCATGAAATAACTTTGAAACGAGTAGACCCTGTCGGTAACTCATGTAACTGTTTATCCATCGCCCAAAACTTCGATAAATATACAATTACTGCAAAACGTTATTTCTGAAAAAAGGAATATTTAGGTTTGTTCGAACCATCAATGCAACGCCGTAAAGCTTCCCGCTTGAGCTTGTACAAGGCCGGCTGTCGTGGCGATCAGGTGTACGCAGAAACCATCTTTTCTTAGTTTCCACTAGGTACGTCACATCCGGTTTGTTGACAACAGTGCACTGCCAACTGTAATATATTTATATACACGTAGGAGATGCTACAGCCCACCACACAATGAAGACACTCCAGACGACCGTAGGTGCACCATAGCGACTTTACAGACGACCGTATCTTCACATTGCAGACGACCGTATGTACACAACAGCGACTTTACACAACAGCGACTTTACAGACGGTCGTATCTGCACATTGCAGACATGCTGACGACCGTATGTACACAACAGCGACTTTAGAGACGATCGTATCTGCACATTGGAGATACCGCTGAAGACGGTATGTACACAATAGCGACTTTACAGACGATCGTATCTGCAAATTGCAGACATGCAGACGACCGTATGTACACAACAGCGACTTTACAGACGACCGTATCTTCACATTGCAGACGACCGTATGTACACAACAGCGACTTTACAGACGGTCGTATCTGCACATTGCAGACATGCTGACGACCGTATGTACACAACGGCGACTTTAGAGACGATCGTATCTGCACATTGCAGATACCGCTGAAGACGGTATGTACACAATAGCGACTTTACAGACGATCGTATCTGCGCATTGCAGATACTGCAGACGACAGTATGTACACATTACAGACACGACAGAAGACCGTATTTACGCATTGTACACACAACAAACGACCGTATCTGCACCATGCAGACGCTGCAGATGACCATATCTGCACATGGCAGACTCTACAGACGACCGTCTGTACATCATAATATGCAGATGAATGTATGGACACATTACATACACAACAGACCTACAAATGATGGACACTGCAGACACCACAGACGACTGAAGGAGTACGTGTAAGCCACTGAAGATCACCGTACACAGTACGCTACCTCGACCCTGTTTTACAATTGTCTGGCAGTAACACAAAACACGTGCACGTGCAAAAAAACACTCCACGCTCCCGCGCCAAGGAAATAACACGTTATTCAATAAAGAATCATGATGAAAATTGTTGCCAGTTTATTCCTCCCTCCTCTATAAAATAACATATTTCATCAAATGAAGTTTAAAAAGGGTAGAAATCCAGGCCTTTAACTGACATACTTCTAACACAACAGAATATATGTTGACTGTAAGTGGCTTACCCTGAGACACAATGTAGTCATGTCTGTTTGTCCGTCGTCCGTCAATGTCGTTGAGGCCATTAAACCTATTCTCGTCTGTAATTACCTGCTAAACTTGGTATGCATGATGATACCAACTGTTTCTCCCTCAAAAGGTTTCTATCCATTCAATATGTTTTAATGTTGAAAATTGCTTAAAACGTAAACAAAAGACAAAAACATCTTTCAGTTATAAACCACAAGGTATATATAGAACGTCAATGCCAGAAAATAACCAGTCTCGATTATCTGCCGAAACAGATTCCAATGGGCATAAACGGCAAAATAGTGGTTCACATTATATATATTTTCCAGTAAACATTGAGTATTATTAACAATTTTCAAACTTCGCTTTCATCAATTATTTTCTGAATTCTGATAACCAGGTTGTTCAGTTGTCATGGAACTTTCTGACCTCATCCATTTTATCATGACGTCACAGTAATCCAGAATGACGTCACACTAATCCAGAATGACGGTGTCCCACGACGGTCTAGACACTAAGACGATTGTAAAGCTATTTTAAATGAAATGTCAACGCCAGAGAACAACCAGTCTCGATTATCTGCTGAAACAGACACCCTTGGGCGCAAAAATAGTGGTGAAAATTATATGAATGGATCCCTGAAAACCAGTGACGACACCAGGTGTTCTCGAAAAGAGGAAGCAAACGTGTCGCCGCTTCTTAGTAACTGCAGACAAAAATGTACCGTAATGTCACATGGGTAAAATAAAAACGAAAAGAGGATTCTGTAAAATTAATTTCGTTTTCTAGATATTGATTTTCACCAGGAAAACACACACCAGATACCCTGGGGTAGTGTCAACTTCTTCAGTATCTCAACGTCGGCTTTTATTCACGCGAGTTTACTGTTTTTTTATATCTCATCTTCATAGCTGAACATGAGTGTTGAAACGTTCCATTGATGTGTTTCTCAGTAATAGGGTTTAAGTTGGCTTTAGGAATTAAATTGAACCTATATTCTTTTAGATTACACGCCAAAAATAATATAATTGAATTATTTCCTGTAATGTTTTGAAATAGACCCAGAGGTATGCATCGTTGATTATATTGCATGTCCACAGAGATACATAGAGGTTATCACGCAAGTGTGTTTGGGGATGGTAAATATCCTGCATTAGGAATAAACATTGTATTTAGCGAGCCTTGGCGAGCTAAAAACATAGTGTTTATTACTAATACCGGATATTTACCATCCCTAAACACACAAGCGTGATAACTTCTTTATCATATAATGTCATTCTTCAATTCTGTGCTTGGAAATCGCTTCCCCTCACTCACAAACATTACCTAAACATTGCGAGTTTTCCTGGAATGCGCGCATTAATATTTATTACGTCACAGGATAAGTGATGTGTCAGTCGGACAGTGACAGTAGCCAAAATAGTTCCAACTAAAATATGTTTCTTATACAGTGGCGAAGCAACATATACGCAAATCCATCAGTGTGTCCGCTAGAGTAGCTGCCCTTTGTCAAAGGGAAGCTACTCTAACCCTTGTCTATGAGACGTCACGGCCACGTTCAGACGTTGTTGACAGTCGGTCTGTCCTGTCATAACGTTAAGTGCAGTCAGACGTACACACAGCGACAAAACGAAACAAGGTAACAATTCAAACATATTTCGGCCAAATCCAACTATTTTAATTTGTGGAAAAGATTTCAAGCACAGATATGGCTACTGATCCCGCTTGGCTAGGCCTAGTGCCCTCGCAAAATTGTTTCGAAATTTATATCTCCAAAGTTGCAAAAACTTATAAAATGCCTTAGCTACGTCGCAGTTAGACACTGATTTTCAGTATATTAGACTGTTCTTTTGATAATGATAGAGTTATCTCTTTAGTTTATCCAGATTCCCGATGGTTTAATTATTCTGACTCGATCGCCGAATGACGAGGGCGACGCCATGTTTGTTTTTAAACACTGCAAGTAGTCCCTACTTGACCTTTGGTATTTGCATCTCTATCCGCATATGACCCTAACGGATATCGTTTTTATCCGTTGGCTTTATCCTGCCGAAAAACCTACCCATTATATGATAAATTGTATTGCGATGATGTATTACGATGTTGTATTACTATTTTGCAGACAGGCTGCGTATAAGAGCATTCAAATTCTTTATTTATTTCACATACTGAAGATGCCACAGGCCTATAGTACAAGTTGAAGAATATACAGTTTTATATAATTTATGTACATATCTCACCAGATCACCTCACGTCTTTCCACCTCGCATTTTAACGCAGTCACATAATTTCACACATTCAGTACAATACCATACCCTGTAATTTCATAATGTCTATATTACCATATCACAACTTGTTATATCATACGACATATTCTATAACATCATATCATATTGTATCATTATTATAAGATCATACTATATAGTATTATTTCATATAACATTATCATAACGTACTATACATACCATCGTACCATATATCACAACTATATTGTATCACATTTCAACATGTCATATCACACAACACATTAGCAATGTCATAGCTTATCCCATCATATCTTATCATATCATACCATATAATTCCATGTCATTCCATGCCAATTTATTTCATATCAATCAATCAATATTTATTCAACAAGAGCATTCAATTGGCAATAAAGATGGTACAAGAACTTGAGGTTGAAGTACGAATCGAAACAAGTTCAAGAACACCTAATTTTTCATACTGCTATAGTTAATAACAGATGATCTAAAGTAATATGAAAGAATCAGTTGTTCTTAAACTTCTTTAGAATAGAATATTTGGTCATTTGGAGATAATTAGAATTTGGTTAAAGATTTTTTTTCTGTTAAATTGACATACATGTTACATACTTGGATCATATTCTGAAGTAATTCAACATTCATCGCGTTGACTGGTATAATATAAACTGTCAATTCAAGAGAATAACCAGTCTAGATTTTATGCCGAAACAGATTCCTATTGGGGTAAAGGGCAAATAGCTGTGGGAATATTTGATTCATAATGATTCATAAACAATGCTCATGATATCGCCGGAATCGTACAATAGACTCTACTTCTTGCTTCTCGCTGAATAGAAAATGGCAAATGTGTAATTATGAAGTGATGAAAAGTGTATCCGTTTCTATGAACCTGTGGGGTTGCGATGAAATATCCGCCATTTCCTTAATGAACGCGCAGTGTTGGCAGACACACCACAATCTCCTGGACCGTCACGCACAGTTCTAAACCACTGTTCCTGTTTATCACGATCCACACACACTGCGTCAGTCTTATTTTAATTAAACTAAACTTCTGCCTCAAAATATGAGTCAAGTTCTCATATTTCCTGTAATCTAAATTCGAATCAGCCAAAAGTAGCGAGACGTCAAACTCAGTGTCGAGTTAAGCATGACAAATAAGACACCAATCACGTCAGCCAAAAACGTCACTCGGCCTTTCCGTCTTAACAACGTGAAGAAAGTAACGTCTCGAGGGGCTGTAACGACAACACTTTGGCGGCTAGGGAGTAAATATGTTTCATGTCAGAGACACAAAGACAAGCGTCATTCTGGCCACCTTTTGTGAAACAAGCTATTCAGCACAGCGGTTCTTCGAGCGTGGCTTGCCTTCTGAGACTGATGCTGGTATCAGTACAACGGCGGGCTATCTGCAAGTGAAGGAACCATGGTCTGACGAGAACCTATAGGGTATCTGTAGAACTGGATTCATGTTGATGAGATTGGGTCTGCGTCTGGACTTAATGGTATTACCGAAGCTGATCTGTTTTCTGTTTTCAAATTCACAACATCGGGACGTGGCGGTTTATGCCATTAACATACATCCGCGTCAGCGTTTTATGTGAGTGGACAACGGTAATGCAGACGGAGAATTGTCGATATTGCATTGGGGTTGTAAAAAGTGTTATTCATCCCGTTTTATCACTAATTGGCTCAAATTAGCATGCATGAAAATTTCATAATTCAATTTTTGTTTTTAGATTAATGACGTAAAAATGAATTGGTGGTAATGGTGTTTGTTTGTTTGTTGTTTAACGCCGCACTCAGCAATATTCCAGCTATATGAATGCGGTCTGTAAGTAATGGTGTCTGGACCAGACAGTCCAGTGATTGACATCATGAGCAACGATCAACGCAATTGGGATACGATGACATGCATCAAACCAAACCAGCAAGTCTGACCACCCGATCCCGTTAGTCTCTTATGACAAACATAGTCGCCTCTTAAGGCAGGCAAGGGTTGCTGAAGACCTATTCTAAACAAGATCTTCACGGGTCAAAAGATGCATTGGTTTAATTTGAGAATGCATATTTATATTGTGTATAACACTACAATTGTTGATGAAACGTATTGTTTATATTTCTTTGCTTGTTGAGAATGCTGTAAAAATACACATGTAAACGCATGGCCCGTGTTTATTTCGTGGACAGCCAAGAGGCTGAAGCGTTGATCCTGAGAACAACACGATCCTGCGTATAACATGTGACGGCAATTTCCCCTGTTCGTGATTTAGCTGAAATATTGACACCCACTCATTGATATTTTTTATACGATTCCAATTACACCCCACTTTGAGATAAAAATCCACACGTGCATCCCGCAGGGCATTTAGATGGCAGATCGATGTCATATTGATGCGTAACCTGAGGCTATAAACCTCAAAGAGGTCTCCGTAAATTCCATTGAAGATAGTGTTATGTAACAATATCATTTACATGAGTACTGCGAGAACATGGGAACAGATTCCATTGGGATTAGGCAACATAGCGTTGAAAAGTATATGAATGAATAAACGAGTGATGACACCAGGTGTTCGCAAAAAGGGTAAGCATGTTATTCCCTCCAATTTAATGTCAACATATTGACGCCAATGTTGTCATCTAAGTAGCGTTGAATAAGAGCTAGGTTCAAATGTTGTTATAGAAAGAAAACCATGTGACCATGCTCATCACAATGCTCGCTGATTAAATAAAGCAGGACCCGTGAAGACGCCGGGGTAGAATAGGTCTTCAGCAACCCATACATGCCGTAAAAGGTGACTATGCTTGTCGTAAGTGGCGACTGACGGGATCGGGTGGTCAGGCTCGCTGACTTGGTTGATGCATGTCATCGATCCCAATTGCGTGGATCGATGCTCACGATATCAAAAACTGGATTGTTTGGTCCAGACTCGATTACTTACAGACCGCCGTCATATAGCTGTAATCTCGCTGTGTGCGGCGTTAAACAACAAACCAACGTTAACCGGCCGTCGTTTTATGGCAGAATACTGCTGGGTACGGCTTCAGTAAACACTAGAACATTTTATGAAAATTGGGTTGCGAATGCTACAGGTAGAGCGGAACATGCTTACGTTTTCATGACAACCGGTGTCATCCATGCCTTCAAGTGATTCAATTCGTATTACAGTATTCGACGTAATAAGCGCCCAGGGCGCTCTCAAAATTAAAAATAGGGGGCTCTTATTATAATATTGTTATGGTGAAAAAAACAGAGTTGAAAGATAAATTCCGTGGTTTATGTTGACAGCCTGAAATGTTTATACATGTATAAGACAGATATATTTTTCATGGATTTAACTTCCCATTAAGGGTGCATATTACATACGAGTGCGTATTATACACGAATAAATCGGTCTTGTGTACATTGATCAATCAGAAGGGGTGCTAATTGGGATTGATCACTAGCCAAAATATTAGCAAATATCGCCGTGGGTGCTTATTAAGTCGAATACGGTATTTTTCGTTAATACAATTCTTTTAGGCAATGGAATCTGTTACAGCAACTCAAGATAATGGTGCCTGATAATTCTCCCCTGATGACTTTTACATTAACAATGAGGCCACATCCACCTATCACCTCATCGCGATAAGCTACATTTACGACAAATTATGCGCCTGCGATCTCTCACCACCAGGTATTTTATCTGAGTTCTGATACATCTGACATGCATTTCAACATTACTATATGTCATCAGCTGATAAGCATGTCATAGAGTTCTTTAAGCACTTACACTGCGTGACTCCGCAGAGAATATGGGATCCACCTGTCCGAGAATTTAAGCATTTGTTTACAGCACTTTGGATAAATATACAAACTGACGACTTTAACTATCTTACAAATAACCAGATGTTGCAATCGTAATCACGATTCCCGTACGTGGTGTACTTCCAACTTGTTGTCGGAAATGGGGACTTACCTCAATCGTTTCCTTCAACCAGTTATATACACGGACATTAATTTAATCTGAAAAACTGATCTGAGTTCAAGTACGCCACTTAAATATTTATCATGTGGTTGTGTTCACTTGGTGCACTTGAGGTCCTGCACATATGGAGAAGGGGGGGCGTGCCTTTGTCGTTCCCAGTTACTTGTTTGTGTCGGGAGTTTGGACATTCCTGATCAAAGTATTTTTCATTTTCCATGTTTTTAATCGTAGAATTCTTGGTTTTTTTAATGATTTGGTTTAAAATTACTGACTATCACCAGTAGCCAGAGCTGGGTTACCATGTAGCAGAAGTATCGTAAGTCCCCATGGTACCTAGTATGGTGACCTACCTTTGGTTATTGGTGATCTATAGCCCATTTTTATTGTGTACTGTTATGAATTGTTCAAATTTTATTATGATATGCTAGTTTTAAATCTACATCTGTGATAGTCTAGTGTTTTTACTGTCCTTTGTCGACAGATTTTAATGTCTGTATTTATGTATTTATTAATGTACAACTTGATTTAGTCACAATATGGCTGAAATATTGCCGATGTGATTATAAATCTTAATTCAGTCACTCACTCACCTAATTAATGTTTTGATTGACTATCCTTTGCATGTGTTTGTGACAGGTGCCACCGGTGGGGCAGGACACGCTCACCTTTTCGCTAACACCTGGTATCATGACCGTCACTGATAAACAGTGAAAAGAATAATATTGTTGTACGATTAGAAATGACTGCCCAGTAAGTGTGTACGCCACATTGAGCAACAATTCACTTATATCACGGCGTGTCATCTTAATGTGGGAGAAAAGTTCCGAAGTGATGCAGGTTTTAAACGTTTAACCACTTTGGTATAACTGAGGAACACGGTTTGATGCTGACAAACGTAGAATCATAATCAGTAAGAATCTGGGAATTGAACCCGTGGTCATAAGATTCTGGTACGCATAAGGGACGCAACTCTGCGCGTTAGACGACAGGACCATCCGATAGATTTGAAACGATTTTTTTAAATAGTTTTAGACAAAATTCTCCTTATAAAGATCGTTATTAATAAAAAGATCAAGAGATATAATACATTTCTTAATAGAAAACTACATGTAAAGGTGGGCTTTGCGCTCCTAATCGATGCGCAGAGTTGTGCCCCCTACCGGTACCAGGGTACGATGGTCGAAAATATATACACCATGCGTCGCTTTTGGCTTCATTTGCCGCTACACTTACACGTACATACGTCAAGCTGACAGCACACCGTGATATAACCACGCCCAAGTCCACTCCAAAGGAAACGATGGCTATGTTAGTGGTTATATCATAATATAATTTAGCCGAATATTGCTGATGTTCGTCGTGTAATTGTAACGTTGCTCAGCCCAAGGGTGACTCTGATACCGTGTTATCATGTCGTATAATAGGCTCAAGGACATGTGATATTTACAGTCACCATTTGCATTCATTTAGCCAATTACGTAATCCTTCCTTTAAAGAATAGTTGTATCCGTGCGTCATACAGGTTGTTATTAAAGCAACAGAACCCTTGTTGATACCAGTTGTTAGCGAAAAAGCGTTAGCGAATCCTGCCCAACCGGTCGCACGCGTCACAAACACATGCAAAGACCAGTCAATAGTTCGCCCGAAAAAAAGATATGGTAAGTCAAAATAGGGAATTGCTTCGGACATCTTCAAATTTTGAAATGTCCTCCGCATGTCTTCCATTAAGCTTTTTGAAAGCTTTGCTGAGGCCATTCTTTAAAAAGAGTTGAATCCGCGCTTGTGTACATATTGTAAAAAAAGCTGAAGATATTTATTTCGGAATTCTAGTTGACACTTCATTAATAAGTAATGTTTCGATCTCAACCTAAATCTCATTTTTATTTCATAAGAGAAAAAACACTTTTAAAAATGGATACATCTTTTGAGAAGTCCTACAGTTTGAACACATGCACTGAATATGCTCTTCCGATTTTACATGTTCTTCTTATTATGTTTTACGATCAATGAAGTTGATCTTTTTTGTTAATGAAAGCCCAAACTATTATTGAAATACTGTAATAAACGATGTAAGACTTAAAAGCACACCAACTATGTCGGTTTGTACACTGATATGAAAAAAAGCACACCCGCTCTGTTGGTCTGTGAAGACACGTAACGGTAGCTTGTTTCACGAAGACCAAGACTCAGTTCTCGTTAGTCCGCCTGGTATTTCAGGGTAGGCTAACAAGAGACAACTATAAATCCCAGCTACTTCTGTATTTGGTGGCTCTTGTTTCCTGGCACCAGAAGGTCTCTGCCATGAACTGAGTTCGGACAGGAAGTTTCACTCTTCTCCTTCCCTTAAGGACATATTCGAATTGATGACCCGCCATCGGTAGATGTGTGGAGGTCGTACACTCATCGCTGACACGACTGCAACCGAGGATTATATTGATTCACAGTTTCCGGGCGTGTAGAAACCCCCGAAAAAAGACTGATTTGCAACGGTATAAATAGGCTGTGTTTGACAATAGTGCATGTGCGCATGCGATATGTACATGCAAATTTGCCCTTCGTTAGCCCATTACTGAAACTGCTGACTAGCAACTCTTGGCAAAACCCTTTCTATATTCATTAGAAATCTCTGCCGAAAGCAGGGTCGATTGTACGATTCCGACTTTGTCATGAGCATCTGTTTATGAATCACTGTAAAATTATCACATATTTAGCACGGAGGTAAATTAGGATACATACAAGCTAAAATGTTGCGCGTTTGTAAGGCAAGGTTACTCATTTTTCATCGCGGAGAGTAGTGGGATGGGGGACCGTGTGTAGCTTGCTTGATTTCTGAGAGTTCCAACGGGCTTTGTGTCGTTGCTTAACTATTTCTATATCATTTAATACCATTAGTGTCAGAGTGAGTGAGTGAGTTAGTGAGTGAGTGAGTATGGTTTTACGCCGCTTTTAGCAATATTCCAGCAACATCACCAGAAATGGGCTTCACACATTGTATCCATGTCGGGAATCGAACCCGGGTCTTCGGCGTGACGAGCGAACGCTTTAACCACTAGGCTACCCGGCCGCCCACTAGTGTCAGATATACATTATCCTGTTACACCTTCACACAAGGCCAGCCACTCCGTACAGCATCGCTCACCTCGTATCGCTGTTTCTATAGTGAAATCGCAGATCATGCACACTAACTTCATATCTACCTTGTCAGGGGTGATTTTTCTATCGATTCCAATACATGATACCTCCCAATTCTTTATTGCTGTGAAATAATATCGATCAAAATCCATCGTCTCGCCACTTTGAAAACAACTGGGCATAAATGTCCGACAGACCAGCACAGAATGGGTGTGTGTCCGGAAACAGCTCCGTTGGCTCAGCAGACGAATTTTAAAAAAACTGCATGAGCTACCCGCAATTAACGATGGGTGAGGTGAGGTGAAATAGGGTTTAACGTCGCGTCCAAGATTATTGCACTTATATTGCGACGTGCATGTGTGTATGTGTGTGTGTCTGTTTGTACTAGTCCGGACTGATGCCGATTTATAGTGCTCGCTCACTGAGATACCATGTCGCAGTTTAACATGAATACCCCACTCAGACACAGTATACTGACTCCGAGCCGACCAGTCGTTGTTTTAGCCCCTTAATGCCGAGCGCCAGACAGGGTAACAACAAGTACCATCTTTAAACGTCTTTTGGTATGAAGCGGCCGGGGATCGAACCCCGGACCTACCGCTCTCCGGGCGGACGCTCTACCACTAGACCACGGAGGCGGTCAAATTAACGATGGTAACTAAACTAGCAATATCGACCAATCAGAGGGCTACTTCACTTGTTGCTTCCTCGGGCAAGAGACTTTGTTAGACATACGCCTCTGTTCACCCAACAGTGGATGGGTACCCGGTAGGATTAGCAGGTAATTTGACCTTCTAGCTATGGTTGTATATTCCCCAGGGAGCTGAGAATGAAATTCGTGTGCACACCGATCCATTGACCTGTGTAATTCTAATGTAACTCTTAGAGCATACTTTTGGATGTGGAATTGGCGTATTAAAAATATGCACATTATTTATATAACGTATTTTAAGCGTATATGTCATATATAATATTTATTTAATTCAGGACAGTCTACTTGACACGCACACTACTTGATCTCCTTGTAGGCACGCGTACGGCTGACCCAGACGCCTTAAAGCCCAATTCATGTGTACACATTGACACTTGTGTGCATCTTTGTATATGACATATACTATGCTAAGTGAAAGCAATAATATTTACCTGTCTTTTTTTGAGTTGTAATTTGAATAAGCGAGTTAGTTTTACGCCGCTTTTAGCAATATTAGCTAAATCACGAGGGAAACCAAAAATGGGCTTCACACGGTGTACCCATTTTGGGAGTACGGCCCGGCGTTCGTCGTGACGATCGAACTCTTTAACCACGAGACTACCCTGCCGCCCTTGTAATTTGAAATCAATGTGTTTTGAAGTCGCGTTAGATGTCTTTCGGCATAAGCAACAACGAACATATCCTTAGGTCGAGGATTATGAGTGGATGAGTGAATGTTGTTTTGCGCCGCAGATATACCAGTTATTATACAACACCAATTTGTAACTAATCGAGTTTTGACCAGGAACACCCGACTGCAAGCATGACGAACATCCTCGCCATCTGGCACGGTGCCATCAGCGAAGTCCCGAGCCAAGTCACCGGTTCCATTTCAAAATACTCTTACGACCAACAAAGGTTGCTTAGCTACCCAATTAACTTGACTAACAGGTCAGGAATGAAAAATCATAGAATTCAACGTAATAACTAACCTGTTGCAAATAAAAAGCGACCGTAAAACAATAAAACGGATAGATTCATACAAGATAGATCGAAAGAGACTGCCAAACGTTTGAATTCATTTGAAATGAAGAAGCCTAACTTCGCAAACAAGGAATATAAATCAATGATCAGTTTACATTTGAAACATCAATGTCCATATATTGGCTCAGTGAATAATCAGTCACCTTCACTTATTTGACATTGATGTGTGTGCGGGACGGCGAGCTGCGGCGCCAACACGCTGTGGCAAAGATGCGATAATGAGTCCCTTTCCCGTAGGAATCCATTTAGAGTATTTGCGTAAGGCGCTTAGCGTATTAACAATTTTTATAAGTAATTAAACTTCGGAACAAAATTGAAGTTTTGGACGCATTACATGAGGTACCTCGGAATAAAATCGTTTAATCTCATCAATAGCTACGGTCTGTGTATTTTGTAAATGTACACTGGGAATGGATACATCACGATTTTACACATAAACGATTTCTTTTTTGATGCGGTAAATATTTTTTCCCTTGAATTGATGATGTATGTTTAAATTGTTATGTATGGTAAAGGTGTAGAGACGAAAATAATTCTGATTTCCTTCTTCTCATTTCCTTTCTCTATGCTTTGAGTAATCAGCATGGCATCTGATAAAAAAATAATTTTAGAAGTGTTTTGTGCTGAAGATGTTATTGATGAGGTGTCGACTCTCAGTAAAAGTATTTTCGACATGATTGAAGTCTAACTTACTGATCTTGCATCTCCTGGGATTAGATTTGTTTTACCATTTCTGGGGTTCGTTCAGTCGATTCCGATATGTGGCCGACAAATGATTGAAAGGTGCGGTATGGGCATATCAATGGGTAAGATACATTTGGACTTAAGAACCTTTATTTAAATCAAATCATGTTCGTATAATACATTTGATGTCTTAAATAATACCATGTGCCATGAAATCCCTCACGAAGGATACACAATAAATGTCCTGAAACAACCCTATACATTTGGGTAGACTTCTTACAACCAATTTGTAACATTCGTTCGGAAAGAAAAATCATTTTCTTTTACCGACGGGCGAAAAACGCTAAGTTGTGTTGTTTCATTTCCGCTGTGAGATTCTTCTCCCTCTTTGGTATCCTATAGAACTGTGGGATTCGCCATTCTGACACACACAATACGATGTATTTAATGAGGGATGGAGAGACGAATTCCAAATATGGTTCACACAACAGGAAGGGGAACGGTCAGCCATGTGGCTGAGGAACCAATTTCATGTGTATCGACTTTTAGCTTCCAGAATCCGTTGTTTGGGGAATCAGATCCGGATAATCATTCTTTGCCTGTCGGAAGCATGCCATAACGGCCTGTGCACTCCCCCGGCGGCATGGTGGACTACGGACTCTCCAGACAGTCTGGGGTGGAACTTGAACATAGTGTTCGAATGCCTTAACTGCATCTCTCTCAACACATTCAACGCATCTTCCTACATAGTGAGGGGCGGTCGGGTAGCCTAGTGGTTAAAGCGTTCGCCCGTCACGCCGAGGACCCGGGTTCGATTCCCGACATGGGTACAATGTGTGAAGACCATTTCTGTGTCCCCCGCCGTGATATTGCTGGAATATTGCTAAAAGCGGCGTAAAACCATACTCACTCAATCTTCAGAGATGATACTTCGTTGAGTACATTATGTCAGTATCATATACAATTTTGTCAACAAACTCGTGATTTATGAAGTTGACAAGATACCTTTTATGCGAAATACATTAAATCGATATTTTTGGTGGATCGTTATTTTAAAGCATTAAATCTAAAGTCTTCCGGATTTACAAATATCAACAAAGGTACATCGCCATGGGAGCTGAGATCATTTCGAATAGCAATCCCCCGTGGGGACGATCCGGCTAAGAATAGTTTCCTAACATTCCATACGAGGCGACTGGATTAATCGTATGATCATGATAGGTGGTTAGTTTCATACCGTGTCATCGTACCCCGACGTCGTAGGACGTTGTTCATAATATCAACCACTAATTTATCTGTTCCAGAGTCGCATATTTACAGACCGCTTAAGCTAGATTATTGAGTTTGGTGTTACACAAAACAACAAAAACAAATACAACTAACGATATTTCACTAGACTTTCTTAAAATCTATTTTGTTAATCACAGAATATTTTTAGAACTAATGACTGTAATATATCTGCGCAGAATAACCCTTGGCATATTTGTATCCAGGGATCTGTCAGATCTTACTGACAAAACCTACTTTGATCTCCTTATAAGAAATCGAATCGATGCTTCAACTGTATCAGATGTGTGATACTATGTAATGCGTCAACCTAAAAACCTTGCCTCCATCAGGATGCTAAGCCGCGTTTTGACTGGCAAAATTTCCTCACCAACCTATTGAACCCTTGACAAATGACTGCCGACCACCATGACAGGTAATAAATCAAGCTTTCTTTCATTTTTCCTCGTCATCGTCAGCCGTCATGGAACTTCCGATCAACAGATCCATCTGCCTTTGTCATCTCGATATGACGTATCGATGGTTTGGAGGCTAGTGTGCACTCATCATCCATGTGTGGAACTCGGTCCGAGTATCCTGTTAGTTCATATACTGACTTGTAATCAAGGGGGGCATGGATTGTGAACCTTTCTATTTTTTTAATCAATTTGATGAAGGACGAGGTTGCTTAGTACACCTTTGACCAACACAGGTTGTAGATTCCCGAGCAAAACATTTAGAAGTCGTTATGAAAGTTTTCAGGTGCTCATTAGAATTGGAATTTGATTGCTCATTTCAACATTAATTTTGTTTTTTTACCTATACATGTATCATTGAGTGAGTTGGATTTCACGCGCTTTTAGCAATATTGCGTCAATTTTCACGACAGGGGACAACACAAGAAATTGGCTTCACACATTGTACCCATTTTGGAATCGAAATCGGGCCTTCGGCCTGACGAGCGAAGTCTTTGGCCAGTGTGCTACCCCGCCGTCATAGACTTATAAGAACACTAAATGTTTAATAAGGCTACATGTGTTAAAAAGCATGGTGTGAGAGGTCTTTAATTTGAAAATTGACATTCTCAGTGAGGCGAAAACGGTCCACATCTTAACTCATCCTTCCACTTAAACCAATAAGATCACATGCGCAGGTCACAAGGACATTACCACCAAACACCTCGATGACTTCGTTTAGCAAAGTCCAGTCTAACGTCTCCTGCGTGAATTTGGACGCTTTTCGTTCAACATGTCCATTACATCTATCTTGATTGAAATGATGAATTTATTTAATTTACATGGTGCGACTATCATCAGTTCGTCTATCGCGACGCGATGAAGAATTTCAACGTATTCACCCTACATTGCCTCCAAGTGCCTGATGCTGGATGGCTTGGCGCTGCATTAACTACACGTGTCGAAAAATCTATTCCAATCGGGATGTGATTGTGCATTGATCTCCGTTACAGATCAGCTGTTCCCACTTGAAATGGACCAGAATAGTAACCTCTCCATGTAGCGGACAAACCAGACAAACTTTTAATCACTCGTATGACCCGAACAGACTCGTCCCCCCCCCCCCCCCCCCCCCCCCCCAATGTCAGTAGACTTGCTTATCCCGCACTTCTGGTTTCATCCCAGCCAAACTCCCCAACCCGAATCGTTATCTCTGTCCATAAAGATTTTCACTCCTGGAGAGTCGCGTGGAAAAATCTTGATTGCATTACCTCCCTTTAAGACACTCTTCAGTTTCCTAATTCTCAACACCGTGTTTGACAAACATTAGGTATTAACTACCTGACAACGCTGCGGGCGGTTTTGGACGCCGACATGCTAATGTTGCACATCAACAGGATCTTGCGTCTTAGACAGAGTAGGAAGATGGTTAGTAGAACAAGATAGTCTTGTACGGGAACAGATCTTAAAGAAGTTCATCATCTCCCGTTCTGACTTAATAAATTGACGTTTATGGTGTCTGGGCTGTTACGTTTAGATTACAGATCTCTCTCGTATAGACAGAATTTACTGTTAGTTTGTTTAAGCATCTGTGTACTGATACGGAGTGTCTGTGGTTGATGGATATGAATGGCATTCAAACTCACATGGCAACGGAGCCAGTGGTCGTGATTCGAATACCATTTAGGCTGCAATTATGATCCTTGGTCTGTGAGAACCACATCAAAACCCTATCCATAGAAATAGAAATCTCTGCATAAAGCAGAGTCGATTATACAATTCCGACTCTATCAGGAGCATGTGTTTATGAATCACAATCAAATATAATGATACCAGGTGTTTGCGAAAAGGTGAGCGTTTCCTGCCCCACCGGTGGCACCCGTCACAAACACATGCAAAGGCAAGTCAATTGTTCACCTGAAAAAATGGGAACGCGTGTTTCAAGTCCAAATAGGGAATGGCATCGGACATCACATTTGTCACTGATGCGTCATATTTAGAATGTCCTCCACGTGTCTACCATAAAAAGTTTTGAAAGCTTTACTGAGGCCTTGACTATTGTAACCTTGATCAAACAACTTCTGAGCACCAAAGGCTGGAGCTGCTGGAATATTGCTCGACATGAAGGGAAATTTGACTATTGGAAAGTTGAAGTCATCCCCCTTATCATTCAGTCTTGTGGAGAGTGTTTTGTCACACTGAATCTTGATGCATAGATCTACATATGAAGCAGATGAGGCGGTCTCGTTGGTCTCCTTTATTTGTAGTTCAGATGGGTAAATCAGTGGAAGGGAACTGGCTATTTGGTTGTTATTGAAGGATATCAGATCATCAATATACCTGAAGCTTAAATTAAACCTCTTGGCCAAGTTACCCTCTTTTGACTTTGCCAATCCGAGTAGAAAATCTGATTCACTTGCATAAAGATACAAATCAGCAAAAAGGGGAGCGTAGTTGAAGCCCATGGGGATGCCTACATCTTGCCTATATGTCTTACCCCCAAATTGAACATGGATGTTATCAATGATGACATCAATCATTTCACATATTGTTTTCTCAGTAAACTTCAGATGGCATTTCTGGAAAAGACAATCCAGTGATTGATATAATGAGCATCGATCCTCGTAATTGGGATTGATGACATGCATCAACCAAGTCAGCGAGCCTTGACCACCCGATCCCTTTAGTCACCTCTCACGACAAGCATAGTCACCTCTTACAACAAGCATGGGTTGCTGAAGACCTATTCTACTCCGGATCTTCACGGGTGATCACCTAAGTGGTACATGCTTAAGACTCACTGCTTTTCAACCCAACTGACCCGCAGGCACTCACAGAACATAATGCAATAGTGCATAGTTAATCTCAAATTTCTCATATGTCATAAAGCTGCTGTCTCTCGATCTGCATACATACCTACATCTAACACTTTATTGTGAAGATGCTTGTCTTAAAACATGAATTACATACCACCCCATCTTTAATTATTCCATGATATACCGAACAGTTTATAAATACTGACGGACAAAAGAAAGTACACACCAATGTTTAACGTTGGCTTAACATTAAACGAAAAAGAAATGGTTATTCGATGGTGATGTATTTTATGTGGATATCACAGTTGTGTTTGTGCCTTACTTTTGCCGTGTTTTCAGCCTAGCAACGTTTTGATAACGTTTGTAATAATTTGGTCAAACCAATTTTCACGTGTATACCTTCCTTTACCTACTTTTCCAAACATAGTAATAAGAGCGACAAAGCCATTTCCATAACCAAACAATATCGCTTAAGTGAGTGAGTGAGTTGGGTTGAACCCCGCTTTTAACAGTATTCCAGTTATATCGCGTCGATTGAAGCCGTCATAAACACATGCAAAGGCAAGCCAATTCTGAAAAAACACGGTAACACGTGGTACAATAGAAATAGAGAGTTGCATCAGGTATCATGAAAGAATGTAGTACGCTTTGAATATTCTCTCGAAATTCCAGTGTTTCCTAAAGTTTTCACAAAAAGAATTAAAATCATTTATTTTGCAGAGAGTTGGTCATACTGAACTCCCGCTTATGACTGTACTTTAAGCATTAATGAAGACAACTCATCAATCAATCTGTTAAACCTTGTCCATTATAGTTAATAGAGGATGAACTTTTTACAATTCCGACGGACTTTCAAAAGATCAATACTAAGATGGATTGAAGCACACCATTAGGAAGTTATGAATCAGAATGGGCACGCCAGAAACCTATGATTGTGGGTTCGAATCCCGGTTCGCCCCGATTATGTTTCTAGGTTTGTCAGCACCATACCCGTGCTCGTGGGTTTCACCGAAGTGGTAAACGTCTGAGACCTGCACCACTTCGGGCTTTCCTCCCACATTAAGCTGACACGGCGTGATATAACTGGAATACTGTTGAAAGCGGCGTTAAACACAACTCACTCACTCACAATGAATCAGAAAAGATATATACATGAACAAGTAACGATGGATACAGATGATGATAGGAATATGTATGTAATATCTTAATATACATTATGTGACTGTACATTCAACCACAGATAATATATCCGATGAATGTAAACCTCACTAACTCGAACTCGGTTAACTCGAATATCGTTTAAGACGACGTGGCTGTATGAACTAGTGGAATCCCTTTCGGCGCACGGGACTAGTATAGGCACTACTAGACTAACATATAGTCTCTGAAATCTTATATTACACAATATCCTTCTTGACTCTAAAAATCCCTATGCTGATTTCAGAATAGAGCTAGCTTGAGCTGGCTAGACTTGCTTTTGTATGCATTTCTAGATTATAATTTTTTCATAAAATAAATATATTCCACGATCATGGTGCAGGACTAAGGAACTACATTTGTGTCCATTTACAGACACAGAGTACTTGGTGCTCAGGTGGAATCCTTGTAGACGGTGAGGTGAGGTGAGGTGAAATTGGGTTTAACGTCGCGTCCAAGATTATTGCACTTATATAGCGACGTGCATGCACGTGTGTGTGTGTGTGTGTGTGTGGCTGCTTGTACTAGTCCGGGCTGATGCCGATTTATAGTGCTAGCCCACTGAGATACCATGCCGCAGTTTTACATGAATACCCCACTCAGACACAGTATACTGACTCCGAGCCGACCAGTCCTTGTTTTAGCCCCTTAATGCCGAGCGCCAGACAGGGTAACAACAAGTACCATCTTTTAACGTCTATTGGTATGTCGCGGCCGGGGATTCGGGCGGACCACTAGACTACGGAGGCGGTTTGTTGACGGATGTCTGACTATAAAACGCCAACGACTGAATAATCAGTCGCGATTATGTTCCGAAACAGATTCCTTTCTTCGTAGAGAGCAATACAGTGGTGAAATTACTTGAATGGATCACTGAAAATCAGAATCAAGGAATTGTTGTATTTTTCTTAAGAAATGCATATGCTTCGTACAAATAACAAATATTATTTCAATGTAATCATATTTTCAGAACAAAGGGGATGTCTTTCTTTGCAAAGGGATTGACGTTCGAACTATTTACCTAATTTCTCATGCTTGGCGTAAGTGACAAATAATTTCGGCTTCGGATGGTCTGGGTCAGTGTCTGGCTGATTGCGTGTCATCGTACCCCAACGGCGATTGAAATTGCTCATGCTATCAGCCATGATTTGGCTAGCCGTCATACTGTAGCAGGAGTGAATGAGTGAGTGAATTGGGGTTAACGCGGCTTTTAACAGTATTCCAGTTATATCACGGCGTGTCAGCTTAATGTGGGAGGAAAGCCCGAAGCGATGCAGGTTTCGGACGTTTACAACTTCTGTGAAACCCACGAGCGCGGGTATGGTGCTGACAAGCCTAGAACCAAATTGGGGCGAACCGGGATTTGAACCCACAATCATAGGTTTCTGGCGTGCCCAAGGGACGCAACTCTGAAGGGCGAATCGCGGCGCTTAGGCGACTGGGCCACCCGTGCCCCCTGTAGCAGGAATATTGATGATTGGGGCGTTAAACATCTACTCACCTCTCTTGACATAGGGGTACGGATATTGGTGAAACTATTTTCAATAGTTCTCAATGAGAAAACTAAAATGTTCTTCATGATATTTCACAATGTTTCATTGATTTATCTGCATGTTGAACGGCCCCCGGAAACGTGACGTCATAATCAACGCGTTGGCGCAAATAAGAATACGTTTCCTGTGACTTTAAATAAATAATAGGACCGCCTCCGTGGTGTAGTGAATAGAGCGTCTGCCCGGGGAACGGAAGGTTGGTGGTTTGAGCCCCGGACGTGTCATAGCAAAAGACGTTCAAAGATGGTACGTGTTGTTACCCTGCCTGGCGTCCGGCATTTAGGGGGTAAAACATGGCTGGGCGGGGTCAGTATGCATTATATGCGGCGTGAGGTCTCAGTGGGCCAGCACCATAACGCCGACGTAAGTCCGGACTTTTACAAGGAGGCAGACAGGAACTCACTCACACACGCACACACACGCACACGCACATGCACACGCACCGAACGCACACACACACACACACACACACACACACACACACACACACACACACACACACACACACACACAAATACACACACAGACACACTCAAAAACTCTCACACACAAATACACACCCCCACACACACTTGTATGTACGTCGCTACAAAAGTCCAATAATCTTGGAAGCCACGTTAAACCCTAGATCACCCCATCACCCAAACAATAGCTTGGGCTCAGATCGGAAAGTGTCTCCACTTGAGAAAGTCCACAGCCAAAGCTCGGATCATATTTAATTCCCTGTTTGTTTGCATATACATAATTGAAGGTCAGTGTTCAACACGAAATGGTCGACGCCCACTTAGTTCTCACAATGGGGCCAAAAAACTACAAGACGCCATGTGAAGGGTATATATATATAGAACACCAGCTCATTAGCCTCCGCTCTGACCTTTCCCCAGTGATTAGATTAACGCCCTTGTTTCTACCCACAGGATTTCCATCGCCTAGTGTTGTCATATTAAGCTGTGTTGACTGAATACAGCGACGCATTAACTATAACAACCCATTGCATTCTAGTTATCTGTACACGGAACAAATCCCAGCGTAATTTCGAGTATTGTGACCTTAGAGGTAAATTGAGTAATTATTCTAAATGCGTGACTTTTTCTAATTATTATTGTTGGCGTAAGTGACAAAAAAATTCGGCTTCGGATGGTCTGGGTCAGTCTCTGGCTGATTGCGTGTCATCGTACCCCAACGGCGAGTGAAATTGCTCATGCTATCAACCATGTATTGGCTAGCCGCCGCCCTGTAGCAGGAGTGAGTGAGTTGGGTTTAACGCCGCGTTGAACAATATTCCAGTTATATCACGGCGTAATAGCTTAAAGTGGGAGGAAAGCCCGAAGTGATGCAGGTCTCAGACGTTTACCACTTCTGTGAAACCCACGAGCAAAAGTTAGTTGCTTTACCTTTTCAAATGTGTGGTTAAGGAATACTGTTTTAATATTACGTATTAAAGAATATCTTGAAGTGGGTACATGTAGAATACCAGGAATGTCGGGTAGCCCAGTGGTTAACGCGTTCGCTCGTCACACCGAAGACCGAGTTCGACACTCGCTCCCATGGCGTGGGTCATGGAACACTACTACCGTTACTCGCCACCTAACGGTGAGTGATGGATGGCGAAATCGTCACAGTCAACAATATTCTCCCTACATCACGACGGACTGTAAAACGTCTCGACTGAGCCGGGCAAACCAGTATCTGAAAACATCCACGCTATCGGGGCACACTGCAAATCTCCACGCCAGAGTATAATCAGCTGCAGTCGAAATTATCTGCCGAAAAAGATTCCATTCCAATTACAACGTCTTTTGTTTGTTCGCAGTTTAACGCCACACTCCAGCTATTATGACGGCGCGTCTGTAAATAATCGTGTCTGCAAACTGACAATCCAGTGATTAACATCATGAGCATTGGAATCCTATGACATGCATCAACCAAGTCAGAGAGCCAGACCACCCGATCTCGTTAGTCGCCTCTGACGACAAGCAAAGTCATTTTTTACGGCAAGAATGGGTTGCTGAATTTCAACGTCTAGAGCAACAGGCTGGGACACGGTGCACGACTTGTGTCTCTTTGAATCGCTTCCTTATAACCAAACTTCGTTATATCTTACAGATAGGGCATTGGAACTGCCTTTGTAATGTCCGAATAGCCGGAATATAGTAAGATGCGACTAACGGGATCGGGTGGCCAGGCTCGCTGACTACGTTGATGCATGTCATCGTATCCCAATTGCGTGGATCGATGCTCATGATATCAATCACTGGATTGTCTGGTCCAGACTCGATAATTTACAGACCGCCGTCATTTTGCTGGAATATTTCTGAGAGCGATGTTAAACAAACAAACAAACAAACTTCCGGAATAAACATTGTACATATTCAAATATAATACGTCAACGCTAAAGAATAATCAGTCTCGATTATCTGCCGATATTGCATGGGGCGTACTAAGCCAAATGGGAATGAAAACTACAGTAAACTACGGTTATAACGAACTCAAAGGGACTGCTATTTTTAGTTCGTTATAACCGTTGTTCGTTATAAGCATATAAACAGCATAACTACAGCAAATAGTCGGGACTAAAAAGTTAGTTCGTTACATCCGTCAGTTCGTTATAAGCGTGTTCGTTATAGCCGTTGTTTGCTGTATATGAATGGATCATTGAACCATAGTGATGACACCAGGTGTTCGCGGACTGGATAACCATGTCCTGCCCCACCGGTGGCACCCGTCACTCACACCATTTGAAAAATGCAAGTGTTCGTTATTTTATTGATGCCGCACAACCCGACTCCTGCCTTGGGGGCACGGGTGGCCCAGTCGTCTAAGGCGCCGCAACTCGCTGTGCAGAGTTGCGTCCATTGGGCACACCAGAAACCTATGATTGTGGGACACCAGAAATGGGCTTCACACATTGTACCCATGTCGGGAATCGAACCCGGGCCTTCGGTGTGACGAGCGAACGCTTTAACCACTAGGCTACCCGACCGCCCCCCTAACATAGACGAGCAGTTCATGAAGCACATTGAATGTATAAACCAGTATGGAATAATCCCGACAAAAAGGAGGTTAAATCTCATCGATGCACTTATTTGTTTAAAGTAGCTAAGAATCTATACCGTACCGACAACGGATGTATTTATTCCTCAAATCACACTCGCCCAAATCAGCATTATGGATTAAACTGTTTTCGCTCATAGTCAATATAACGCTTTTCTATATATAATTAGAACAATTCTGTTAGGTATGACAATTTCAATGACACGACATGGCTAATGGCTCTTCCAGTAAGTAGGATTCAAGATATTCAGACTCCAAGTTGTCTGCTTAATCAAATTTAATAACGTGTATTATCTGATAAATGATGATTGTTCTTATTTAACGGTACAAAGTCCGGGTTTCTCAAACATCGCTAAATGCAATATCTAGTCCAAGGCTGCAATGAGACCATTGCATTCGATTATTGATCCATACATATGGGCTTAGTTTGTTTGTTGTTGAAGGCTGCACTCAACAATATTCCCGCTTTGTGGCGGCGCCTGTAAATAATTGAGTTTGGACCAGAAAATCCAGTGATTGACATCACGATCATCGATCTACGCATTGGGATACGACAGACAGACATTAACGAGTTTCCGCCTGTACACCAAATATACAATAAATACTTTATCAATAAAAAATACATTCTCCATTCCTTCTGGAATTACGAGATACAGAATACAAATGTACAACCAGGCCTCCCTTTGGTGTACCAGGATCCTATGACCTTAGGTTCGGATCCCAGGTTCGCCCTGATTCTGAAACGTGGTCGTCAAAACCCGTGCTCACCAAAGTGGTAATCTTCTGAGACCCTCATGACGTCGTACGTTCCTCCACATCAGTAAGTGAGTGAGTTAAATTTTTTAGTCACATCAGCAATATTTCAGCCATATCGTTATCAAGCTGACACGCCGTGATGTAACTAGAATACTGAGGGAAGGTTTAAACCCAACCCACTTCACGGATACCAGAATACAGCGAACAACAGCACGCGATATACACCCTACTTACCCTAAATCAATTTGATAGATTCTAGAAAATGAATCTTTGGTACATGGGTATTTAAATTGACTTTACAGATCCCAAAACACTTCATAGAAGTGTTAATTTATTGCAACAACAATCCAGCCAAAACGACCAAAGATGTGAAAACCAACCAGAAACAATTAGGTAAAAATAACTGTTTTTCAATTTAAGTGTTTCGATTCAATTTATAGCCAAAGAACTAGATCAATGGATGCATGGTTAGCCTGCTTCTTGGTGCATCTGAAGAAATCGAAGTCAAGAAGGACTAGCTGACCCACCGTATGCCCTTGTAATTTTCCTCTAAAACACAACGCTAGTGAGCCTTTGTTGAAGCGCTTGTTCTATCCCATATTATAATCACTCATTGATCGCTATTGATTCCCCAAATGACTACATGCTTCAGCTGCTGCTGACTTGCATCCTGGTCTTGGAAATCTCCCCGGGCGTTTCTGACGGAGACACGTAATTAAACGTAACACAAGCTGTATCGGATCTGTTGCCGAATAATGAATTGTAGCTACTCTTCCTTTCCTGAAGACAATGTCCTTCTTGTTCTCCACAGCATCTGGATGTATAATACACTTCAAGGCGACATTCGAACCTTTTATGAAAGCTTCGATCGTATTGTCAAGGAGGTTGAGGTTGTTGTGTGACCTTGACCAAATGTGTTGACTTTAGGCTGTCAAACTCGATGGTCGTGAGTTCGAATCCGACTTGCGGCTTAGCTGGGAAAGTAGAATTACTTGGTAATCAGTCAATCTGTATAATGTGCCCGTGTTTTGGTTCTCGGGATGTCATTGATTATCTGCGGGTATAAGATGCGTTCAGTTAATTGGGGCATGAGTGGCCTAGTCGTCTGAGGCGCTGCGATTCGATGTCCAGAGTTGCGTCCCTTGAGCACGCCGTAATTCTATGATCGTTATCCCAGTTCGCTCCCGTTATGTTTTTAGGTTTGTTAGCACCATACCCGTGCTTGTGGGTTTCATCTAAGTGGTAAAAATGAGGTGAAAAAATGACATGCCTTTGCATGTATTTGTGACGGATGCCACCGGTGGGGCAGGATACGCTCACCTTTTCGCGAACCATTTGATAGTATTTTATTAACACATTCTTATGATATAGTCGGAATCGCAATGGACTCTTAGATTTCTTAGTTATGATTATGGAAAATGTTTTGAACTTATTGTAATACACAATATGATTTCAACAAGAAGGCACACACAGTGGTGTTTGTGGAACTATAATCAAATGTGCTATGACTGTCAATCTGCTAGAGCCTAACCACCCTTATATGTTTTCTGACAAATGAACCGTATGTTGTCAACATGTCGTCAAGCATGAGTGCGCCAGACATGCTGTACCATCAGCGATGTATACCAATGAATAGCCCACTTACTTAGAGTGAATGTTTTTGTAGAGTTGACAATGCTTCTCAATGTCCAAGTAAACAACTAAGTTAATCTCCCCCTGGCCCGTCAACTTCTTCATTGTCGACCCCACGGTGCCTCGGGCGCCTTCTGTGGTCATCCAGTCACTCAAACAGAACCTCCAGTAATTGGTCATGTGCTGGACAGCGATAGAGGCTATTGTGAAGCAACAACTTCACACACAAGACAGATCATTATCTTGCTAAATGGTGGCTTGTGACTTAAGTTTGACAAAAAGACGTCTTTGCTTAACGAAGGAAACCATGACATTTAATGCTCACTCAGCATGATTCCATTGCTCCGATCATGGGTTTGTTTCTGAACACACTGAACAGTACTATTTCTGAATTCATTCAATTCTCTATAACGAGATCCGGTGAGAACAAAATACTGACAAAATTCAGACCACAAACACAAGCTAAACACGTTCCTTGTCCCATGATTTTGAAATGTTTAGGTTTTAACATGTTGGGGGTTGTGTTTAAGAGCTAAACATGTTTATGCCTGATATGAGAAAGACTCGTACCCCCCCCCCCCCCCCCCCCCCCCCCCTTGGAATTCATTGTGATGATTTATAATGGGTTTTTTTCCATCTTTTAGCGGTTAATGGGGGTGCAGAAGCAGAAGGGGTAGAAAAACGTTAAGGGTCTATCGCAGTAATCAGATATACTTTAATTGTCAGCTTCCGTTTCCTGTATGAGAGAAATACGATTAGTCATACAGCAACATTACATTTATGAACATTTTTTATGATGTTTATTGATGTTTATATCCTGCCTGGTGCCCGACATTCAGGGATAAACAATGACTGGTCGGCTCGAAGTCAGAATACTGTGTCTGAGTGGGGTATTCATGTTAACATGTGGCGTGGTATCTCAGTAAGATGGCACTATAAAGCGGGAATTAGTCCGGATTAGTACAAGCACTAACACACTCACGCACGCACGCACGCACGCACGCACGCACGCACGCACTCATGGTCGCAGACACACATGCCCGTACAAACACACGCGCACGCACGCACGCACACATAAGCACATACACACACGCACGCACACCCATACACGCACGCACACACAAACACGCCCGTACAAACACACGAGGACGCACGCACACACAAGCACATATACACACGCACGTACACACGTACAAGCACGCAGACGCGCACACACATAAACACGCCCGTACAAACACACGCACACGCACGCACGCACGCATACACGCGCCCACATACACACTCACACGCATACACGCATACACATAGCTATGTGAGTGCACTAATGTTGAACGCAACGTAAAACGCCATTCACCTCACCATGCGCATGTAATGCTGTCACGTTCTCTAAAACATATTTGCATTAGAATCATACATTATTTAATGATCACTGAATCATATTCATAATGATATGCATTGAATCATATGTAATTGACGTCCCCTGAATCATATACTATATGAATTGATGTGATATTAAACTAAACATGCAAACATGACGGTCTTCTGAAGATACCGTACAGAAAAATTGATCGAGTCTATATAACCGAGGAAGTCGTTAAGCACGTTGACGTTTACGGTCGTTCCGACACTTCACAGACCAACAGGGTCATATTTAAATCCATATCTACAGCCATAAACATGCCAGCGTCGAGGGTACTTTCAGACAGTCTGGCATTGAGGCGACATGCATCCTAATACAATGTTCCATACATTATTGAGTGGAGCATGGACCTCTAAACTAAGTGTTTGATAAAAGATGAAACAAATGTAAAAAAAACCCTTGTTGTTCTGAACGGAACAAAGTCAGTTACATCTCCCGTATTGATCAACATTCAGATCATCATTCAGAACATCGGAAAGGAGGTTATATCCTTATGCATTTTTTTTTATAAAACCCTTTACGTAATCTTCTAAAAGAAGAGTCCATTGTCTGATTACGACTGTATCATGAGTTAGTGAGTGAGTATGGTTTTACGCCGCTTTTAGCAGTATTCCAGCAATATCACGGCGGGGGACACCAGAAATGGGCTTCATTGTACCCATGTCGGAAATCGAACCGGGGTTTTCGGCTTGACGAGCGAACGCTTTAACCACTAGGCTACCCGCCGCCACGACTGTATCATGAGCATGTGTTTATGAATCATTATCAAATAGTGATGATACCAGATATTCACAAAAAGGTGAGCGTATCCTGCCTCATAGAGACACATGCAAAGGCAAGTCAATTGTTCACCTGGAAAATTCACGGGAACTTGTGGTTCAAGTCAAAATAATGTTTGTCACCGATGCATCAAATTCGGAAATGGCCTCCAACCCTTTTAAAAGCTTTATAAATGTCTTGGCTGTTGTAACCCTGATCAAACAAGAGTCGCATGAAGCTCTGAAATCTTCGCAGAGAGAGCTTGCAAACTCGTTCCCAATAAAATCCGTAAATGTGCGGATAAAGGGTTAAATGATTGCGGTGAAAACATAATCTGACAGTTGATTGACAGGAAGTGGTCTTGTTGCTTGTACATTGCTGATTTGAACATGTGGAATGTACGATGCTAGGCATTAGTGTACGTGTTATCGCCGGAATCGGAAGAAAATATATCGGAAAACGAGGTCACGTTGATACCTATTAGGTCATGTCGACGTTGTAAATTTGTCATAGGCGACAGTTCAGTACAGGGCGTCAAAAACGACACAGCTTCTGTTTCACGGTTAGGCGGCTGAAGGCGTATATTTCCGCCTTGTGGACAACAACCGCCACTTCAAAGGGAAGATGTATCATTTTTGGAAGCCTGACCACACTATTGGGTCATTTCAAGCTCAATTACTTCGTTATTTGGTTGCGCGTCATATGCATAGAAAGACCGTGTAACTTACAAATGATACAATTCTTCGCTCATATATAGCTATTTATATATAAAAGTTGACTATGGGAAACTGGGATTTTCCTCGCCCCTTATCGCGAAATATCGCGATTATTATCTGCATGTGTGTTAATACTTATAAAGAGAAATCAAGCAAATCCCCCGTGAGAAATATTACTTACAGTAATGTAAAAAAAAATGCAAAAGGCGCTTTTCAAGAAACAGCCGTTTTGCTGGCGACAAACATTTGGTCACGTGATTACTATCCGGGTAAGCCTCGGCAGTTATGTGACTATATTGAGGCTATATTTAGCAACATGTCCAGCTGACATTCATTACCAGTCTGTGTCATGTGGATATAGTATTTGCAGAGCGCTGTAAGAGTGAGTGAGTTTGGTTTTATGCCGCTTTTAGCAACATTCCAGCAATATCACGGCGGGGGACATCAGAAATAGGCTTTACACATTGAACCATTGTGGGGAATCGAACTCGGATCTTTGGCGTGACGAGCGAACACTTTAACCACTAAGCTACCCCACCGCTCATAAGCGCTATAAGCATTCGTCACCACTCGCCACTTTCCGTAACCTGCAAGAAGACTCGTCCCCCTATCGGTGAATGGTATGTGCGAAAATACGACAAACCAATCAGAATGCGCGTATGACTTCAATTACTTCAGTCAAAGAATCCCTTTAGAACAATATTTGATTTTACATATGTCTTGCATTTAAAAATATATCCATGATACATTTAAAGGTGTTCAACCATACTGTATAATAATGTAAGTCCCTATGTGTTTACCCCGAATAGCATCTGGAATATATAATTATATATATGATATATGGAGGAAATATACGTGAATCCTTACGCAACGAGTTGACAATTCTTTTAACTATGCCCATTTGCGCTTAGACGGAACCCAGTCGCAAAAATGGCCGCGATAGGGGCACGAGTCGCTATTCTGCTTGTCCCGGAATATGACGAGTTGGTCACGAATGCGCTATAAGTTCACTGCTAAATATAACCGCTCGCAGCCCCTGACTGCTGATTCTTTGAGGATTGTGTGTCAGGGTAGGTAGGTACCCAATACCTGATACTTGTCGAAATAACGGCTACAATGGGGATCGGGTGGTCTTTCTCGGTCATGATTGCATGTTGTTTTGTGCCCCGATGACGTTGCTTCTATATTCAGTGTTGGTGTGTCAGGTCCAGAGTCGATGTTAACGTTTGCGTCATGACACGTGATATAGCTGGAGTATTGCTGGCGATTTCGCCATTCACTCACTCACTCACTCACCCACTGTAGCGGGATAACGACTTCAATATTACTGTTCTATGACCTCCACGGCCTGTGAGTGAGTGTGGTTCAACGCTGCTTTGAACACCTCTCCAGATATATTTCGGGGAGGTAACGTGATTTTGGGAAAGCCGGAAGTGATGCAGGTCTTTGACGTTTACCACTTTGGTGAAATCCACGAACACTGGCATAGGGATAACAAACCTAGAAACATACTATTGGCGAACCACCCACTATACCAGGCACGCAACTTCGGACACCATTAGGCAACAGGGCTCGTACTCACTCACTCACTCACTCATCCAACCACCCACCCACCCATCCACTCGCTCGCCCGCCTGCCCGTCCGCTCGTTCGCTCGCTCACTCACTCACTCACTCACTCACTCACTCACTCACTCACTCACTCACTCACTCACTCAGATCTTTGTTTAGCGGTAGCAAGAACTAAGATCTGATTTCTAATTAGATTGGTGAAGATTCGGGCTAGAATTAGTCTTCAGCATCCCATATTTGTAACATCACTGATAGTATTAGGTGGTCAGGCTCGCTGACTTGGTTGATGCATGTCATCGTGTCCCAATTACGTAGATCGATGTTCATCATGTCAGTCACTAGATTGTCCGGTCCAGACTCAATTATTTACAGATCGCCGTCATACAGCTGGAATATTGCTGAGAGCAGCGTTAAACAACAAACAAACAAACAAGCATATGTACACAATAACGTACCACGTACGTGCACTGTGCAGTATTTGTTTGTTGTGATTAAAGTTGACACGTATAAATTTAAAGTCATACCACGACTTACTTTAGAATTCAGCACCACATATTTCACAAACATGCCGCACCCTATCAAATAATTTGCAAAATTTTGTTGCAAGACTATATAGCTGAAAAATCGCTGAATGCGGCGTCAAACAACCATCAAAACTCTCCTGCACACTATTTTACTCATTATTGTTTGCTCTTTCACCAAAACATTTTGTTTTGTTTACATACATAATGTGCCACAACAACAACGCAAAATACTTTGTAGGAACATTAAATATTCTGCTTGGCACAATGAACATCGCCATGTTGGCCCACCCTATTTATTTCAGTAGATAACTCGATAAGATTGTGTCTCCCGGCATTCATGTAATTCTATACTTATCACCGTCGTAGGTATTGTTGCATAATTACGCGGCTTGGCGTTAAGCTTGAATGACTCATACAGAAAACCGAGTTTCACATGTTATCATGAACTATGACAATAGCACAATGACATTTCAAACGCTGAAACCACGACATGGATCAGATGTTTCCACCCGGCACATCAACCACCCAGCCCACGAAACACTTCTCTGTCATGGCGGACCCTGTAATCACCACATGAACTCACTTAACATCATCTGTCAACACCCAGACGCCATGGCTGTCATTGAGGTAGGAACACGCTAATACGTGAGTTACATTTTTGAAATATTTCAATAACGCTGAATTCCGATGTCTAATAACTTGTTATCCGGGTATCTCAGCTTAAAATATTACGGGCGTGTCAGTACAATGTATTGCCGGACAAACATATACTTCTCAAAAGAAGTTAATTCTTTCATAGTCTTTCATCTGTCATGCTCTTAAATAATCTAGCGGTCCTTATCTTCTTTTGAGTAGTATACATGTAATAATCGCCTGCATGCGTGTTAAGTTGCAATATGTTTGCTTAACAAGATCATACCGATTGATAACCTTACCATTTGAATTCAGACTTCATTGTCTTCGGGATCTGGGTATACTTTTTAGGACAATGGCATTTAATGGCCACGGTAAATTCCTTACCGGCTCCATGACCTTAAAATACATCTCTTATCTCGAAGTGTGGATAGCTCGGCGTAATTTAGATAGTTATCCTCTCTGAGATTGTATTGTTTGTAATGTTTATTCCAAACTCTCTAGTTTCGGTTTAGTTAGTCGTATGATGGGTCCCGGGAAATATGACCTCTAGTGTTACAGTTCCACGACTGTGTCAAAGAGTAATGAATATATTCCTGTAGTGTTTTATACGGAATCATTTGCAATGCGTCAACATGTTTTTCTTTCATTTTCCTCAAGGGGATTCGTACATATTCATAATCATGTGTTTGTGACGATGCAGTTTCGTATTCCTTATTGATATGACCTTGAGGGTACAGACCATTTGTGATGTCGTAAAAAACCTCACGTTCAGGGTTGTAGGAAGTCTAGTGGTTATTGCGAAGACTTTGGTTCGATTCTGGAATGTGATGGTTGGATTGTGTGAATGGATGCCGGGTTAGAATAGGTCCCAAGCAGGCTAAGATATGTCTAAATGGACCGAGTGATCAGTCTTGGTGATTTGGTTGATCGCTCACATTTTAGAAATTCTGCATTCTATCAATCACTGGATGGGTTGTTTCACACTCGATTACTTACAGGCCGCCGTCGTACAGCTGGAATATTGTTGCGTGTGGATTTACATCAAACAAAACTTTGTTTCATTAGCCGGTATACTGTAATATATCTCACTTTGACGTTATATCCCAGTCACACATTATATGTTAAATGACGAATATTTATAACCTGTTTGGTTAAGAACATGCACACCTGTAGGGCTTCCAAGGTAGAATAGGTCACCATAACCCACATTGTTGAAAGTGTCGGCCACTGAGGATCGGATGGTTACAATGTGTGATTTGGCAGACCGTGTATCATTTTGTCTACACCACGTGTATCGTTGCTCATACTGTCAACCACTGGTTTGCCTGCTCAGATTCGGTCATGGCAAGTAGACAAGAAACAAGCCTAGAATTGCTCTTTTGTTACGCCTAAACAGGTCCAGCAAGCCGACTTCAAACTTCCCCATCCCGAAACGTCTCGACCGATCGAGCCTGCAATGTTTGTAAACTACCAGGGGAGGTAACTCTAAATTCCACTACCTGCCACCGAAGCTGTTCAAATCTGATCACGACATCAATAGATATTTTTTTACCATCAGTTCAATCATTGGCTGCCACTGATAATTACTACAAATATTTTACATTTTATTGTTAATATTGATACTAAAACTACTTACATACAACAATGTATGTAGGTGGAATGTAGATATAAACCAAAACAAATTCCTGATGAGGCAACCGTCCCGGGATGTTCAGTGGCTGTCTCTTCCCGATTTTATTTCTAGTTGAAGCCGACTACAAATTACATTCATTGCTCCGTTCGGTCAGAATAGACCGGAAATCAATTGCATAAATGTTCGAATCGAATTTACCAAGAATTATGCGAGCCTCCTTCACATAAAAACTGCCAAACTGAAAAGAAGTGTGGTTAGAAGATTATGCCCTTAGTGCAGACCCCGTCTTGCAATGGTGCGTCACGCTGTCTCGAGTAATGATGTAATTAATGTCCCGGAGAGAGTGCAGATCGGGTTTGGGGGCGTACACTGCCGTGGGAGGAACTATTGTCTGAATGCTTTTTTGTTTGTTTATTAAAACAACACTGAGTGATGTTCCTGCTATATGACGGCAGATGTAAATGACGTGTCTGGCCAGACAAACCAGTGATTGATATTATGAGCAACGATCCACTCGTCGGGGTTGGATGACACGTTATCAACAATTAAGTCGCCTCTGCAACCAGCGTCGGTTGCTGGGGAGCTATTCCAACCCGGGTATTCTCAGGTACTGTCTTAATGGATTTAAGGATGCGGAATGTAACCACTGGTCCGGGGTTCGAATCCCAGATTTGATCCGTGGCTTATCGTCACCATTCTCGTGTTCGTGGATTTCATCAAAGTGGTTATTGGCTTCGACAGGCTATTGCACAATCAAACTTGGTTGTAAACTTTGTTTTGCCCGGCAGATTATATGAAGGAACAACGGAACAAACACATGCAAAGGCAAGTCAACTGTTCACCAGATCAAAACACGGGAACACATGGTACAAGTCTAAATAGGAAATTGCATCGGACATATCTTTTGTCACTGATACATAAACCTTGGAAATGTCCTCCACGTGGCAACCATAAAACGTTTTGATAGCTCTACTAAGACCTTGAATGGTGTAACCTTGATCAACTTCATGATCTTGATGCAAACTCGCCTCTTTACTCTTGGCCCTGTAGAGAGCAGTTATTTTATAATTGCAGCTTGACTGAAGTATTTTTGGAACCTTAATATTTTTTATAACGAATGGATTGCCATAACTGTTGAAAGAGTGCGAAGGATTTAGTCACTCATAATGGAGAAGCGATATTTTAGCTAGTTCGAAAGGTAATCACTATTAATTGTTTAACAACTTCCTTCTCTCACCAAATAAATTAAACGTGCCCAAAAGCAATTTCTTACCCTATTTTAAAGAGACCTAACTATATAACTACTAATCATTTTCTTCTTGTTGAAACAAGCCGTTGGCATGGGATCCCCAGGTAACAAAGACACGGTGTAAATCACCAGCTATTGCCGACGAATTCCATTAAAATTTTCGATGATAGGCATTCATAGAAGACAGAAATCTGTACATGTCTAAAAGGTATTTACATTGGCAAAATAGGCTCTCTTTGCAGCGCCTATTTTGTACATCCAATTTGAATGAAATGAAATCTTTATCCATATTTATATCAATCATATTTTCAAAAATATGATCTAAGATATAACCCTCTCGTCAATATTAAATGTCAAATATATAATACATTGCGCTTGTACCTCTTGGGGTGGTTCATGGAGAAATAAAAAAGTTCAATAAGTTCTGAAAGTTAAGAATGGCCATACCTAATGGAAGACTGGAGCAGTGGGCAATGCATTATATTAGAAGTAAATAATGTCTCTCATTATTTGAATACATTGAAACAAAATGCAACGACAAAATCATTTTAAAACCTTTTTCCCAACTATTAATAAAACAGATCTCGGTTGAAATGCATTTGGAACACTGTATCTTTTTAATTCATATCGAAAATAGTGTAACCTAATAGATGCTCACGTTATCGTCCTTTAGTTTATCCATTCCGAATCCGAATAAGAAGGCTGATCCGGAGTAGAATAGGTCTTCATCAACCCATGCTTGTCGTAAGAGGCGATTTTGCTTGTCATAAGAGGCGACTAACGCGATCGGGTGGTCAGGCTCCCTGACATGGTTGATACATGTCATCGTATCCCATTTGCGTGGATCGATGCTCATGATGTCAATCACTGGATTGTTTGGTCCAGACTCGATTATTTACAGAACGCTGTCATATAGCTGGAATATTGCTCAGTGCGGCCTTAAACATCAAACCAACCTCATATTACCTGTAAAACCAAATGTAAAATTTGGTTCGTTTTTAACATCGATCTGACTCAGGCGACGCCACGCTGTAGACGTGTTTGTTATGATGATGATGTGACGATTTCCAATCTTAGCTGAATAGTTAAAGCACAGAGAACATCTATTGTTAACCAGTTAATGGTTAGTAAATTGTGTATACGCTCCGGTCGGTCTTCTCAACGCTTAAACGATTAATCGTCCTACTTTGTGTGTAATTTGTTCAATGTACACAGGTGTACACACACCCCTCCGTGAGATATATATTATTAAATGATGAGTCAATCAATGGATATCCGAGTTATCTGCTTACAAAGCGTATCGTCGTTTCTAGTCTGTTTTATGCTATATACAGCAATTGCCTTCAAAAGACTGAATCCATGTTTTGTGTATTTGTTTGTTTAACGCCACACCCAGCAATATTCCAGCTATATGACGGTGGCCTGTAGATAATCAAGTCTAGGTCAGACAAACCAGTGATTGATAATATGAGCAACGCCGGCAGGTTACGATGACACGAAATCAACCGAGTCTGACCCATTAAGTCGCCTAGTGCGACAGGCTTGGGTTGTTTGGGACCTATTCTAACTCGGAACACAACAATGGAGGAAGTGTTCGTGTCACGCTGGCGTTAAGGATGCCCTGTGTGAGGAGATTACTCATAAATTTGTCACAATAGGATATGAGGGAGGCAGGTCAAGAGATGCGGGGATGGGATAACGCCGACCTATCACCAGTGGGTTTTAGGAGTTAGTGACACTCGCTACCCACGGACCGTGATCTCATGTGTGCTTGTATCATATCGCACAAGGTCATAACACAGAGTACAGGCATCGCTGTTCGCTTGTTAGAACAGTAAAAACGAGCATTTCTGCTGGTGACAGTATTCTCGGTATCTTACAGATAATAACAAAAACATCAGCAACATCAAAATAAGTTATGCAAACATTATTATCTTCGTTGTTATTTTTATAGTGGTGACGGGTGATGATGATGAGGAGGATGAGGAGGATGAGGATGAGGATGAGGATGATAATAATGAATCAGTAATGAGTGAATGAGTTTAAACACCGCTTTTATCAAGTTACCAACAATATCACGACGTACCCATGTGTAGAATCGAACCTGACGCGTGAACGCTATCCCCACTCGGCAACCCACCCCTAATATAATGATAGTGATCATAATGATAAAAATACTAAATAAATAATAAATGGATGATAGCAATCAAGATGATTATGCTAGTGTTGATATGGTTATGATGATGATGACGATGGTGATGATGGTGGTGATGATGATGATGGTGATGATGATGATGATATTGATGATGATGACGATGATAATGGTGGTGATGGTGACGGTGGTGATGATGACGATGGTGACGGTGGTGATGATGATGATGGTGGTGATGATGATGGTGATGATGATATTGATGATGATGACGATGATGATGGTGATGGTGACGATGGTGATGATGACGATGGTGACGGTGCTGCTGCTGATGATGATGGTGATGATGATGACGACGATGGTGACGATGATGATGATGATGATGATGATGATGATGTTCGAATTTGCTGACAACACAGATCGTGATGTTTTCTATAATAACATTGATTAAAACACTCCTGTGAATACTTTTTCGCCAGAAACCTAAACGTGTTCGTGCAGTGGCTTACTACGAACCCAAATACTAGGGAGAGATACATGTATGTATGCACACATCAGTACATGCAACTCATCATAGTCAAGATCTCATTTCACGCTCCGCTCTGTCGCTCTACGGGAGAGATGCAACACGAGAGGTACAGAACGCATTCACACAAGGGTTTATTCAAACCAACACGTAGCGTTTTCAGACATGCTCAATCCAGAGCTAAAGCTCACGCCTGTCAGTCGGGTAAAGAACCGCTCTCATTTACTTGTCAATCTGGTATAAATCGGTCTACAGCAAATCTATTTCCCGTCAATCCCACCACCTGGGTCATTTCATAACTAATGGATTTACTGTTACAAACAGGAGTGCATGTACTCACCTTCTCAGACTTAAGTAAAAAAAAACCAAATTGACATTTTTCATATTTAATAATACCATGATCCGGCCCTGGAGACAATACGTATAGACCCATATGTGTTATTACAAAATCACACCATTGCCCTAAACCTATTTCACAACATGACAGGTCTAAATGGAAGAAATATGTGCGATTAATTGCTGCCAACGGACAGTTAGGTCATGGACTTTTCTGGTCAATCGGTCGACCTGATCAGCAGTTTTCACCTACGGGCAACCTCCAAAACTTGTGAGGTCTCAGTCTTGTGATGAAAGCCAGTGTCATATCAGATTCGACAACTTGTAATACAATTATGTGATGGGAGTTATCATGTGCACTGCCGTGCCGCTTGATGTGCGTCAGAAGTAGAAACGCTCCCGGCTGGATTTTGTACCCCCGCGGCAAGTGAGAACGCTCTGGTTAGTGGAGCGGGCACGTTCAGTAGCCAGCCAATTGGATTTCCGGACACAGGGAGCCCCCCGCTCCGTGTTTACATTGTGTTACTTATACATAACTAGTATCAACAACACGCAGGACAGGCTTGTAAGTTCCGCCAAGCCGTGAGAGACTGTCAGTCAGGTGTTTGATCGTATCCGTTCTCTGGATAATACCTACGGCGAAGATTGAAACATTACATAACAATGTGAAGACGATGGTGGTTCTGTGCTAAGGATAAAGAGGAGGATAACAGCTTTTTATTTAGGATAACAGTTTCTAACTGTGAAGAAGACGACTGATGTCGTTTGGTGGATGAGGGTGTGATAGCCATCATTACAGAGTGTGTATGTACAGTGATTGGTGTTAGGCTATATTGTGGATTGTTGTGATGGACACTGTTAACATAACAGTTAACTGTTAAACCAAGGATAACAGTGATAGAGTAGGATGAGAAGGATAACGGATAACACAGATCAAATTCTATATTGATTACATGTTACAGGATATATATATTGTAAGTGAGAAAGGAATATACTCTGTGAATGATAACAATGTGTTACTGGTACATTTAAAGGATGATAACATCGATATACTACGCACATTGTGAAGGATAGCATGGATATTCCGTGTACATTCTGAATGTGCTGATTTAACGAGTATATTGGAAGAGATAACAGCTTTTTGATGAATCATCTGAAAACAATTATGATATACCGATTACATAGCAAGGATACAAGAGTGGTATACTGAGTTTACAACAAGGATATGACAGCGATATACGGATGCCACAGCAAGGATATGACAGTGATATACTGAGTGCACAACAAGGATATAAATGGTATACTGAGTGCACAACAAGGATATAACTGATATACTGAGTGCACAACAAGGATATAACTGATATACTGAGTGCACAACAAGGATATAACTGATATACTGAGTGCACAACAAGGATATAACTGATATACTGAGTGCACAACAAGGATATAACTGATATACTGAGTGCACAACAAGGATATAACTGATATACTGAGTGCACAACAAGGATATAACTGATATACTGAGTGCACAACAAGGATATAACTGATATACTGAGTGCACAACAAGGATATAACTGATATACTGAGTGCACAACAAGGATATAACTGATATACTGAGTGCAAAACAAGGATATAACTGATATATTGAGTGCACAACAAGGATATAACTGATATACTGAGTGCACAACAAGGATATAACTGATATACTGAGTGCACAACAAGGATATAACTGATATACTGAGTGCACAACAAGGATATAACTGATATACTGAGTGCACAACAAGGATATAACTGATATACTGAGTGCACAACAAGGATATAACTGATATACTGAGTGCACAACAAGGATATAACTGATATACTGAGTGCAAAACAAGGATATAACTGATATATTGAGTGCACAACAAGGATATAACTGATATACTGAGTGCACAACAAGGATATAACTGATATACTGAGTGCACAACAAGGATATAACTGATATACTGAGTGCACAACAAGGATAAACAGTTATAATGGAGAAACAGGTGAAGAGCTACTCTCAGATCTATGCCGGAAACTGGCACCATGGTCCTCATGTGGTCTCCCGGAGGCACCGCGCCCCACCCCTGGTGAACCTCTCCCCCAGACTGAGGTCCCTCCAGAGCGTGGAGACAGTGGGGTATCCCCTATACGTCATATGGGACGAGAGTCCCGTCTCCTCTGATCAAGGTAGGCTTACAGCATACAAGGGATAGAGAGTGTTACCTACTTATATGATAGTGATATTGTCATCGTATTTTGTATAACATTTTATCAATGCAAACATCTTTTGTTTCTACTGACACATTTCTTAGTTGTGTCAGTGACATGTTAATTTAGAGGGGCACGGCGCCCAATTCTCGTCATGACCCTTGGTTTGTCAGAACCATACCCGTGCTCGTGGATTTCACCGAAGTGTAATTTAAACGTCTAGGATCACTTCGGGCTTTGTCATTAAGCTGACACCTCGTGTTATAACTGGATGACTCTTTAAAGCGGCTTTAAACCAAACTCGCTTACTCATTTATTTCATAGATTCATGTTATCAGACATTATTGAATAACAATATATTACTGCATGTACAGCGTTTTACCTTGCCGAATCAGGAATGTGGCAAAAAATTAATTGTGGGTGAAAAGATTTTTTTATCTTTCATCTGCGCCTCATGATACAAATTGTTTCACCACCTGATTGTGACAAGCGGTACATGCTCAACGCCCCGAAATTACTCCTCAAATACTATTCACAGCTTCGCCGGTATTCCGCACAGCCCTGTTACCATGTTACCATGTAAACAATACAAAACTATCATTCCGGTCATATTTTACAAAAATACTGAACTTGATTTTTTTTCATCCTACCAATACTATTTTATAGGATAAACAAAATTAAGTTTCAAGAATATTATTTTTAATCCGATCATTACAACTAATGTAAAAAGAAAAGCGTAATTAGTTATATTCAACGGGGGCATCTGTGAAACAGTTTTTTTATGTACATAATTCTGTCACCAATGTTCCTACTTCCTTCAGTTAATGCCATCATTAGTAAATCACACAGAGTTGACTTTTTTAGCGGCACCCTTTTTTTATAACTGTCTGTACTAACTGACTCCGCGTGCTAGTCATGGCGTGTCGCCGTCAAGCGGTGTGTGTGATGACTTTCGACGACAGCCACGTTGTTTTTTGTGTCTGGTACCATCATTACCTGTTATAATTTACGACGAAAGGTGTTTTATGTTCTTGTTTTGATGATATCGGAGGTGGTTTTGTCTCTGTACATGTTTTAAGCATTACAAACACTACCAGCCATTAACAGCATTGCTGTATATCGTATGTATACCTATTTGATTTGTTGGTTGTTGTTTAACGCCGCACTCTTTAATATTCCCGCTACATGATGGTGGTCTGTAATTTATTGAGACTGGACCAAACAATCCAGTGATTAATGTCATTAGCATCGATCCGCGCAATTGGGAGACGATGACATGCATCAACCAAATTGCAAGTCAGCGGGCCTGACCACCCGATCCCGTTAGTTGTCTCTTACGTACCTGTTTAGACACAAACATATCTATGTTGTACATTCACTGACAACTGATGATGATGATGATGATGATAAAGATGATGATGATACTAATGTATATTATATGGATTTATAGACTGAATAATGGTCAAATATACCCTCCTGACAGCACAGTTGTTTTTCCCACCTGAGATAGAAATAAAAAAGACCAGCGAAACCGCCGCATCAGTTTCATATTCAGATATATGCGTCAAATATAAGTGACAAAATACTATCCCGCCCGTGAAGAAACACATGCTTGCCGAAAAAGGCGACTGTGCTTGTCGTAAGAAGTCAACGGGATGGTGGTCAGGCTTGCTGAATTGGTTAATGCATGGTGTCGTGCCCATATTGCGTGGATCGAGGCTCGTGATGTCAATCACTGGATTGTCTGGTTCAGATTCGATTGTTTACAGAACGCCGTCATATAGCTGGAATATTGCAAAGTGCGGCGCTAAACAGCAAACAAACAAATAAGAAAAAGAGTATCCTCAAGATGACAAAGAGATGACTTCAACTTTCCCTTCATGTCGGGCAATATTTCAGCAGCTCCAGCTTTAAACTGGCTTCCACATTCCACAACGTTTTAGGTACTATCGTGTCATTGATTGGTCAAAAGTTGTTTTATCAGGGTTTCATTATTCAAGACATAAGAAAGGCTTTCAAAGGGTTTGAAGGAAGTCACAGTTTCCATATGTGAAGCGTCGGTGATCAAGATGATGTCCTTTGCAATTATGTATTTTGAATTCAGGTGAACATTTGACTTGCCCTTGCGTGTGTTTGTGACGGGTTCCATCGGTGGGCAGGATAAGCTCACCTTTTAACACCTGGTATAATCACTATTAAAGTGATTCACATACACACAGTTATCATATAGTCGGAATCGTACATTGGACTTAAAAGTAATCGTGATAAAGAAAGGATTTTGTTGCTTTATTTCTATTTTGATTCAAAACAGCTAATAATCTACGAAAGCTTATTGGGCCATTCTTCAAGTAAATCTTTCAAGAAATAGTTTTGCGTTGTGCTTTTCACTGAATTTTGTCTAAAACGGTTACATCGGTTTCTTTTGCCTTTGAGTATATTAAATAATATATAGAAATATTACCAGATAAACGTTTAGAAGTCGCACGTGGGTGTATGATCGCGTCCTTTCTTTATGTTATTGCCTCGTAGGCTTATTTAGTTCCTAATCCCTAATCCTTGTCCACTAATCCTTCAAACGTATTTGCATGTATGACTATAGTGTACCTGGTCACCTGTGTCATAATATCGACAGCTTTACCGTATGTCTTCGAAGCATAACGAATATTATGGTCACGGTTGCTATTCATATGCTGATAACCTGTTATCTCACATGTATGAGACACGCATGCACCCAATGACCTCTGAACTGTGACTCAGATACAACTGTAGCCTCTGCATGAATTAATTCATGCGTAGTAATTGCAGTAGAAACATAACAGCAACAATTGTGATTCAGTAGACAGTAGTGTCGGTACATGTGTGTAGAATAGTATCACGATACTCATACAAACCCTTCTGAAGGTGTTGGCGGAGCTAGGATAAACATTTCCTCTACTGAAGTCGTTCTGTGATTGCTTCACTGTAAAGGTACGTGTTATTGTTTTTTTTATATACGTTACGAAACAGGTGTGTGTATTCACAACACGTAAACAACATGTGTATCAGCATGAACTGTTTCTTAGCTTTGTGGTAATTGTAAACAAGAGTGTAGTGTTGAAAAGTTGTTTGTTTGTTCCATTAAGAGATGACAAAATTATGTTTTTGAAATATCGGTCCCATGGCGGTACATCGCTTGTTTCGAACAACGGACAGCTCGGTCTATTTATGTGGTTTCGGTGCGTCGCTTCTTTCGAACAACGGACAGCTCGGTCTATTTATGTGGTTCGGGGGACATGATAACTTTAATTGTACATGGTATTATCTAGCTATCAAGGAAACAGTTTATCGAAACTTTTACAATCAATTATGTCAGCTATTCGCTAATGTGGATGATGTGGAATGAGATGAAGCAAGATGTGGTTTAGTCAATGAGTGAGTTTGGTTTAACGTCGCTTTTAACAGTATTCCAGTTATATCACGGCGTGTCAGCTTAATGTGGGAGGAAAGCCCGAAGTGATGCAGGTCTGAGACGTTTACCACTTCGGTGAAACCCACGAGCACGGGTATGGTGCTGACAAACCTAGAAACATAATCGGGGCAAACCGGGATTCGAACCCACAATCATAGGTTTCTGGCGTGTCCAAGGGACACAACTCTGCACAGAGAATCGCGGCGCCTTAGACGACTGGGCCACTCGTGCCCCCGCAGATCATAGAAGTTCTTCATACTTGTGAGCGCTGGGTATTGTCTATATCATCGGATTACCATTTGGTGACAGCTGTGTGAAACTTACGGACATAAAATTTCAAGATAAGTTGAAATTCCAGGTCAATATCTTGAGATCTCAACTTAGTATCTTTAAATTTCAACTTATTATCTCAAAATTTCAAGATCAGTATCTTGAAAATTCACCTTAGGATGTATCTTAAAATTTCAACGTAGTATCTTGAAATTTAAAAAATATGAACCTAAAAGGCTTCCGGAGAAACTCACTTTCTTGTCGCGAATTCCCATGTTCATAATGGAACAAAATAAACCTGACCTTTGGCCTCCAACTTTTGACGTCGATGTTAGCTCAGCCTGCATTGTTTCATAATGTCGATCTCCAGTGTAACAATCGATTGCGTCGACATGGAAAATTGTCGAATGGTTTCTGTTTTACCCATTTCTGTCGCACGAGACTGGTTTAATTGGTTCAAGAACGGTCCATTACACGAGAATGATATTGGCAGTATTGACAGCGTCTGTTTGACAGGTACCAATAAAAGCAGTCCAATGACGATATATGTGATTAGTTAATACGGCACTTACTTCCAAATTTGTTCCAAATAAGTACCAATTTTGTATTGATTGGCATTGATAGACACCACTGCGTTCACGATGTCGAACTATTGATCACCTGAAATGCACTAAACAACCGCGCTTTTGTTCTGTTTTTGGTGAAAACATATTCTGTAGGATATATACTCAGCGTCATAAATAAAGGATCACCTAGGTATGTCAGTATATATGTGTTTATTCATAATACCGAGAGGCCGTATGACTATTGTACATGTATTATGGTAATGGATGTACATACATTTATTAGGCACTTCTGTGCTTCTGAGCAATATGTGCATTCACAGATGACGCTCAATCCATTCTCAGAAGGTATCGAGAGGCCCGCATATCAATTTAGTTTCATTATTGGAACAATATAGATCACGTTCTATTTTGGAGGATTTGAAATACTAAAGGTATATATGTATCCACATGTATTGCGGCAAGCATGCTACGCAAGCGTGCAGCGCAGTGTTAAAGATATTGGTAATCGTGAACAATATTATCAAAGAACAGGGGTACACAACTCCCCTAGGTAACATTGAGAGGACATTTTAAAAATCTATTTTGAAATCGAACACGAATCTGCAGTGTCACCTCTCCGCCTAGCTGCCTTGACGGAACGCATAGTTCACGATAACCAGAATGACTTGCAAACCTGTTTTCCCAAAATTTCTTTCTTTATGATAAGGAAATGCATATCTGCAGTCGAAAGCTCTGTCCACTATATCAGGTGAAGTGACATGTGGTTTAACGCCGCGTTCAAGATTATTACACTTATATAGTGAAGTGGATGTAGATGTGCATGCAGTCCGGTCTTAGACCTGGTAGTACCACGAGGATACCTCGCTACAGTTTGTATAATTATTCACCATGGATACCACACACTGTACGGACTCCGAGCCGACGCGTCCATGTTTAATCCCCCTAATCCCAAGCGTCAGACGGGGTAACCGTAAGTACCTATTTTTAACGTCTTTTGGTATGAGACGGCCAGGGGATCGAACCACCGACCACCGCTTACCTGGCAGACACTCTATCCACTAGACCACGGAGGCGTAGCCACCGTAAAAGGCGACGATGCTTGTCGTAAGAGGTGACTAACGGCATCGGGTGGTCAGGCTGCTGACTTGGTTGATGCATGTCATCGAATCCCAATTGCGTATATCCATGCTCATGTTATCAATCACTGGTCCAGACTTTTTTACAGACCGCCGTCATATAGCTGGAATATTGCTGAGTGCAGCGGTAAACAAAAAAAACACCATACAAACAAACAAACACTATTTCAGGGTTAAACGTACAGTAGCACGTCAGCTAAGTGTGTTAATCTATCAATCCTGGATTTGGCTGAAAAAGGGTACCGCACTGATGACGTCAATGGGTATTATGTGGGAAACTGTCGATACTATTAACAAGTATATAGGGTTATTGTTGTTCACACGCAATCAACTGACTCGCAATCAACATAGTCACCGAGGCAAAGCATCAAATCGTTACGTCACACCATAGGTTGCTCAGGGGCGGTGGGGTAGCCTTGTGGTTAAAGCGCTCGTCACGCCGAAAACCCGGGTTCGAATTCCCACATGGGTACAATGTGTGAAGCCAATTTCTGGTGCCACCCGCCGCGATATTGCTGAAATATTGCTTAAAGCGGCGCAAAACCATACTCACTCACTCATTGGCTCCTCGGGACCAAATTTGAACCGGAATCCCCACATGGCCAAAGAATCCACCTTTGCTCATGAATCGTAAACTTTAGACATCAGGGCGCCGTTCCACAAAGCGATCTTAGCGCTACAACTATCGTAAGCCAGTGTTAGACCAAACAACTTTTCAACACCTCACTCTTGTTTACAATTACCACAACGCTAAGAAACAGTTCATGCTGATACACATGTTGTTTACGTGTTGTGAATACACACACCTGTTTCGTGACGTATGGGAGTTACTATCACCTCAGCGCTAAGGTGGCTTTGTGGAACGGGTCCCGGTTGTGTTGACACCAAGTAAGATATCCTGCTGTAACCGCCATGTCAAGGTCAAGGTCAAGGTCAAGGTCACTAAACAATTGGGCTCAGAAATTCAAGAATTCTACGACCAAAAGTGCTTCCAGATTTGTTTCTCTCAAGAATTTCCAGGAAGACATCTTACAAGGGATGCATCGGCTAATTGATATGCAGGTCATGCGATGAGCCCAACTCTAAACTCTAAAACAAACCCACATGCAATCTACGAAGTACTTCCTTTGACCCCTTGTTCAGAAACACATTCCCCGCAGTCTATGCTTTGTCATAATTTGTCTAGACCGAGAATCTGTTTTCCTTGTAATCCTCATCAGGCAGTTATAACACGAACGTGATTATAGAGTAATTCCGTTTCCTTGGTGTGCAACAAACGTGATATGACCCAAGGCTGGTAGCAGAGTGATATCATATTCCACAACCACTAGGGAAATCATCATTAATGAAAAGGGTTCGAATAACGACTTGCAAGTACTTGATGGAACCCCAGTGGAATAGGAAGTGGAAACCCTCAAGAATATTTCTTCAGCTCTTTACGTGTTTGTTTTAGGCATCGCTAGAATGGCAGTGCCTTGGAGCAGGCCAGATACAGTTTCCCGCCATTTCCTATGTGGTTGCATCATTATTCTGGCCCAAGATGCATCGATCATCACTCTTCATTAGTTTCACGTAGCGACGGATGTCTAGCCTGTAGCCTTTCTTCATTTCCAAGATGAAGGAAAACGCTGATTTCCAAATTGCACCAACATGTGGATTTCTTTGGCGGAAGGATATTTTCGGTTTGCTCAAACTATATTTCTGCCATGGCTGTCATGTAGTGATTCAGGTTTTCAATCCGTCTCATATTGTTGGGTTAATTGTTTGAAAAGGGGGAGATTGTGAAGGTTTCGTCTTTGATACTGTCTTTGTCGCGTCGTCTATATTAGCATGTACTCCTCCTTCTTCTAGACACTGTATATGGTAGTGCCGTTGGACGACTTCGCTACAAAGTAGGAAGCGCTGTAGATTATACATCGGTCGTCCGCTAAATTCCCCCGACACAACGGAAAGCTTTTACTCCATTTGTATCTTCATATCTGAACTTCCTCACACCGTTGTACTTCACGTGATCCTCCTCACACAGTTGTACTGCACGTGACCTTCCTCACTCAGTTGTACTTCACATGATCTTCCTCACTCAGTCCTACGTCACGTGATCTTCCTCACTCAGGTGTACTGCACGTGATCTTCCTCACTCAGGTGTACTGCACGTGATCTTCCTTACCCAGTTGTACTTCACGCGATCATCGTCACTCAGTTGTACTTCACGTGAACTTCCTCACTCCGTTGTACTTCAAGCGATCTTCCTCACTCAGTTGAACTTCACGCGATCTTCCTCACTCAGTTGTACTTCACGTGATCTTCCTCACTCCGTTGTACTTCAAGCGATCTTCCTCACTCAGTTGTACTTCACGTGATCTTCCTCACTCAGTTGTACTTCATGTGACCTTCCTCAATCAGTTGTACTTCATGTGATCTTCCTCACTCAGTTGTACTCCACGTGATCTTCCTCACTCAGTTGTACTTCACGTTATCTTCCTCACTCAGGTGTACTGCACGTGATCTTCCTCACTCAGTTGTACTTCACGTGATCTTCCTCACTCAGGTGTACTGCACGTGATCTTCCTCACTCAGTTGTACTTCACGTGATCTTCCTCACTCAGGTGTACTGCACGTGATCTTCCTCACTCAGTTGTACTTCACGTGATCTTCCTCACTCAGTTGTACTTCACATGATCTTCCTCACTCAGTTGTACTTCACATGATCTTCCTCACTCAGTCCTACGTCACGTGATCTTCCTCACTCAGTTGTACTTCACGTGATCTTCCTCACTCAGTTGTACTTCACGTGATCCTCCTCACTCAGTTGTACTTCGCGTGATCTTCCTCACCCCGTTGTACTTCACATGATCTTCCTCACTCAGGTGTACTCCGTCAAGGTGTTATGTACAGCTCCAATCTATACAATCAAATTTGGAGAAGTCCTGTTCTATGATCTTTGACAACAGAGGCCACAGGTAACCCTCAAAGCGTGACCTTCAAGAATATGTTTTTGTGGTAGAAGACAGTCTGGATTTGCTGAACAAGTTTTTCTCATTTCTAAGATATACTTGATAATCCATTTAAATCCACATAAAATTCCCGAGGCCTATCCAGCGTTTGTTCCCATCGGGGTCATCGTAAATGTGTGCATGATAATGTCTATATTTGAATGGTTACTTTGCATAACCTGATCAAGTCTTGTAATCTCGGAGCCAAGGTTAACTCTGTTTTGGAAGGTTTCGGAAACCCTACTCGACGCCAGTTGGAATGTTCCCCTTACTATCTCGTGTGTAAAATGTGAGATTAGTATCTAAATTGCTTGTATGACTCCTTTCAACACTTAGGAGCAGAGTGTCACTAACGAGGCGAGTGATCCCCGCTTGACCCTGGTCCGATACCATCTCTCTCCCTGGTGCCCGATGCTTCTCAGATAGGTGATGTAAACAATCTTCTTCATCTCAGAGTTATGCTCGGCTTTGTGTGGTATCCTAGAGGCATCTATGTGTCAGTATATCGCAGGCCTGCTACAATACATTGAAGAAGGTCCATTGTGGCGGTGAGGTAGCCTAGTGTTTAAAGTGTCCACTCGTTACGCTGAAGACCAAAGTTCGATTCCAACATGGGTACAATATTAGAGCTAGAACGAATTTCGTTGCGATACGATAATATCTCGATATGATACATGTTTACCACCAAAGCGAATGAATAATTTTATAGTAGCTCAACCAAAATATTTTGTGCATTTTGCGTCAGTGTAAAACGCTGATGCTTTAGACCCCCCCCCCCAAAAAAAAAAAAAATAATTAAATAAATAAAAAAACAAAACCAAAAAAACACAGAAAAATTAGAAAATAATAATTAAAAAAAATACTACTACTACTACTACTACTACTACTACTACTACTACTACTACTACTTTATAAAATAAAAAAATGAAAAAATAAAAATAAATAAATATTTTAATGTATTTTATATATATTTTGTATCGATCAATGATCTACCGGTCTATTCTTGATCCCGCGACGTGATATTGTTGAAAGTTTGTTTGTTACTTGTTAAACGCCGCCTAAACTTACAGTTATATGACGGCGGTCTGTAAATAATCGAGTCTGGACCATACTATCCAGTGATTGATATCATGAGCATCGATTCACTTAATTGGGATACGATGACATCAACCAAGTCAGCGAGCCTGACCGCCCGATCCCGTTAGTCACCTCTTACGACAAGCAGTCGCCTATATTACTGAAGGATAACGTTGACTTAAACGTCAATGCTATTGTGAGAGCTCGCAAGTGCTTTATCGATTGTAAACGAAGTGAAAACCTACGCTGTTTGTGCCATTGTATCCTGGTGCCGACAGATAATATTCCACAAAGACTATTCATTAACAGCAAACACAAGCATAGTTATGAAATACATAATTCTAGTCTCAACTGGTGCTCTCATTCCAACACAAATTATTGAAATAGGATTTGTTTCTAATAATAACAATCTCTAATAAGTCGAAGGAAGAGGGATTGACTTGAAATAATGTGTAATCAATTATTTATTATTTTGTAACTCATTTTACAATTACTAACACCTTCCAACACGACTAAATATGATTTCCCTTGATGAACCCGAACAATATTAAGCTTGTCTCATATTGAACGTCATGTTCTTCAAATGAAATAGATGAGTTTCATTATATTTAAAACTCAGTTAAACCACTTCCATGTCACGTGATGAACAACTTCAAGACTGGAGTATAGTTTGAAGTTAGGTGGTGTGCTCCTGGTATAAACTTACGCTAAGTCTCCGAAAATATATAATTATGATAGAAACAAACAATTCCATGTAAAAGTTTAATTGAAAAGGAGCCCGAGTGAGATGGGAGAATGAACCTGTGGAAAATCTAGACTTGCTTCATCTTGGGTTATATCATTACAGTAAAGGCTGGGCGGAATAGAAAATAAGATGGTTCGGTGACTATAAGACAGACCTTTCCAGGTAAAACAAAGTCCAACTGCAAGTAGATATGGCTGACAGAGGAATCTTAAGAGCTGTCAATGGGGAACAAACTTTCTCTTTAGTCACAACATCAGTATCATCCTGCAAATGAGCCCTAGGAACCCACCTGTGCTGCATTTATATTGACAAAAGTTAGGCTGAATAACAAACGGTTACAGCAGAGGCTAGTCTGTCTTACAGATCCTGATACAAATATATATCAAATACAGCCCATGCAAGTCTATAATGTTTGGCAAGTCTAGATTACTGCAGTATCTGAAAATGAAGAGAGTCACTGGGCTCCCTTTTATAATATTTTATTAAGATAACTGAACAACTGTTTTTGTCTGTACGATATGTTCATTTCAGAGACCAGATGTTAGTCTAAGCAGAGGCTTGTAACGCTGGTTTCCATTCCCTACTTGGACACAACATGTTTGACCATCGTTGGTGTCTTGGCTCGAACATCGTTCAAAGCGACGTACAATTCTACTCACTGTATTCAATACATCTGTTATATAATACACGGCGAAGTATCTTCCCGGACTGTTTGTTGGGATCGGGAGATTTTGGTTCAGCTCTGTCTTTGAAATAAAACAACGCGTTTTATTTTATTTTTATTTATTTTAGACAAGTGTGTCCAATACAACACCAGGACTAGCGTGGATGTGTTTGTTAAGAACCAGTGAGATTACAGTTACTGTATGTTTAGAAACTAAACATTCTCCCAGCACCCATGGCTACTCATGGTCTGAATGTGCATAAAAAGGCGATAAATTTCAAATCCGTCACGGCACAAATGAAAATATATCTTCACGTAACAGGTTAACGTCACGTAAAGGAACGTGGCTCCAGACAGCCTATATTTCATCAGCATGACAGTCGCGACAGCCAGCAGTGCTAAAACTCGCCATAGAGTAACCGCCGTCCATATTTTACACCAAAATGCCACTTTTATCACCTGTTCATTCAAGCATATCATGCGTGTCTTCCAACGTATGTACGAACGTACATATCAGATCCGGCAGATACGACGCATTAATGAACAGTTTTAGATCCGGGGAAGAATAGGTCTTCAGCAACCCATTCTTGCTGTAAAAAGGCAACTATGCATGTCGTAAGAGGCGATTAACGGGATCGGGTGGTCAGACTATCTGGTTGATGCATGTCATCGTATCCCAATTGCGTGGATCGATGCTTATGATGTCAATCACTGGATTGTCTGGTCCAGATTCGATTATTTACAGACCTTCGTAATAAAGCTGGGATATTGCTGAGTGCGGCGTTAAACAACAAACCAAATAAGAAAACCTCTTTGTTTATTAAACTCCGAAAATGTCAAGTGTGGCCTCTGGATATTGAGCGAAACTCCGTAAAATCAACACTCTCCGCGTGGTTTTTCGCCTACACTTGTTTTGAAGTTTAAGCACAGTTGAAGACACTTGTCAGATCATCGACCGCCTGTTGATCACATGGTGTGTACTTTTATTGCGATTCAACGCCACCTGTTCAGCTCGAGGTCTGAGTGCTGCACGTGTTTTCCATGCAAACTGTCATTTGGTTGTTTCTTCGTGGAAGAAGTTGTGACTACTGTGTCGTCAGAACATAAGTCTGTTGATACTACGACTGCATTGTGCTTCTTCTGCATCTTCTGTCGTCGGATAATGTTTTCGGACACCATACTGTTTTCTTCGACTACTACTGCTACTACTTTCAATACTACTACTACTACTACTACTAGTACTACTTTCACGGTAACTACTACTTTCACGGCAACTACTACTTTCAATGATACTACTACTACTACTACTACTACTACTTCTACTACTATTTCTACTTTCACTACTAGCACCACCTCTACTACTACTACTACTTTCACTACTACTACTACACTACTGCCTAAAAGTTCATTCCCCTAACACGCGTTGAGAACGCGTGTAACACGCATGTGACACGGGTGCTCAACGGGTTGCACACGGGGTGAGCACCCGTTGCACACGGGTGTGCAACGGGTGTGCATCGCGTGTGCAACCCGTTGCACACGCGTGTGCCACGCGTGTAACACGGGACCGGGTTCCAGTTGAAGTTGACAAAATTATCAAATGAATAGTGAGATAAAACAAAACAGTGAGATGTGAAATTTGAGTTAATGATCGGCCATTGAGCTGTGTTCACCAGACCGTAAATACAAGGTCGGCCCGTCTTAATCAGTGTTCGGTTGCTAGACTTTTATGGCATGAACCATTCCACTAGGGTTCCGTCTAGCCATTGTGGCTAGCCGACAGTAGAAAAGTAGTGAATTTAGATGCGAGTTTATTGCTAGGCGAACCCCCGTGTTGACACGATCGTCGCGGGTTGGTAAATGTTCGCCATTAATAAAATGATTGTTTGTGGATTGCGAACATATTCATTTGCCCACACGAGTCATTCCATTTGATTGCAAATATAACGTTTTTCGTTCGCCAAATTTATGCTTTAGACAGTACAATTATGATATAGCCGTCACCACTACTAATGTCTCATTATTTCACGTAGGAATATGTCCCATTTCCCCACACCCCACTTTCTGTTTTGTATTTTGAAAGAATAAATAAAAGAAGGTTTTGTGTGGGACACTTTTATACTAATTATAAGAGTATGTTGTAAATGAATATGAACAGCCATGCTGTCTGACTATTTATAGAATTTGAGATCTTCACAATCACCGGGTGTGACCATGTAGACAGAATCACGTTAGGGTTTGTGATTTTTACATTTGCTCAATGACCATAGTGAGTATTGCTGGGGATACCAAACGTAACAGTTTATTATTAGAGGTTGTGAGTACCTATACCACGTAGATAGGATATATTTAGGATTTTAATCCTTCTTTGAGAGGCATTTAGAAGTTGGAGTACTACGTTAGGATAAGATTTATGGGTGACTTTAATCCTTTCTTTCTCTGTGGGTAATCCTTTCACGTTGATTGGAGGAAGTCACTCAACCACGTCATGACAGGTCGTGAGTTTACTCACTAACTACTGTGAGCGTTTTTGGCATAACATCTTTTCTTGTATAAACATAGAAACGATACTCACTCACTGTTAATCTTCTGCAGTTTGCTGGCAAAGTGGGGATAAACCTCAGTGTCAAAGACGATCAAACTTAGTTCGAATCCTTGTTTATATGTGACGTCTCCCAAATGGGGACATGTTCATAAACTTGGCAAGTAATGATGAATTTTAATATTAATATCATTATCGTTTATGAAATTGTTAATAAAACTTTAATAAAATTGTGCTTCACTCTCACGAAAAATATATTGCCTGTGAGTAAATTTATACGTCACGTTTCATCGGCATTTTTCAGTGATATTGGGACTACATGAAACATGGCTAGTTTTACATTTCTGATACAGGTGCTTGACTGACTGAGTAGTTCATGATCAATTAGATATGTTTAAATCAGTCAAGTTTGCAACAATAGATGAATAAGTTGATACATTTGGACCGCAGTTACCGATTAACAACTTAAGACATAGAGACAGGGAGGAGATATATAACCAAACCTATGGTCCTGTTGAGACAGTTGACAGTTAGAACGTTGGATTAAATGACAGTAACTAATTTGAACATTCCCCAGTAATATCATAAAATACATCATAACTCATAACAGTCCTAGAAACAGCTTCCAGCCATATACTAGTATTGAAGGGACAATCGCTTTTGACAGTTTCAAAATCAACTCACCTTAAGGTGCTTGGCAAGTCAAAACTGACCTCCCTGAATATGTTTTTTAGGTTTGACAGCAACTATACTTGTGGATTTCAGAGATAGACATGATTTGTTAGCTAGATGTTATTACAATAAGCGAAAATGTCTTAAAAGTCCACAGTTTGTTAAATAGTACAAAAAGTGTGTTATAGATCTATCAACGTTTTCTTTTATTGAACATAATATTTGCACTATATTGCTGTTAGCTGTAAATAATCTAGCCTCCCCATGTACGTAACTTACATATATTTATGTATGACCAGAACAGCAAATAAAGTTCTGGTAGATAGGTACCTCGGAGATTTAACGTGCGCTTTCCGACTTAAGCCTATCTCGCACACGGGGAAGCACTTATACTATTAGGGTAAAAAAGCGTAATGATTAAATAAAGAAGTGCATCCCCCCAAAAAATATAAGTTTACAGCCTATTCTAATAAAGTTAATGGGGTTGGGGTTTGGCTGGGTGGGAGTGGGAGATAAAAGAATATTCAATAATATGGAAAAGTTTGGGCCTAGGGGTGGGGTGGGGTGGGTGTGGGGGGGGGCAAGCGTGGGAAGGCACGGCGTCGGTTGGCGATCATGTGTGGCTAGAAGTCTAGCGGCGGTATCCTTCTAGTAGTCTCATGGTCAGCTTCTCATCCTGGGGGTTGGGATTCTGGTAGAGACTCTTGGCAAGGAGGGCGGCGGTATTGGCGACGTAGTGGTTTGAGGTCGGTACGCCACTACTCTGGAAGAAGTGGTACAAGCCTGTGTAGTTTGTGATGTCGTACTCGATGTCCTGTCCCCCCTTCTTGTGCACCATGACGAAAGGGCATAGAGATGTTCCTTTGGGATGTTGATCTGGTCAACCTTGAGATCCGGTCGGGCCTTGTAGTGGTTGATCGGAATGTCTGACTTTTCCACTAGTAATTAAAGTTCTTTGGTATGAACTCTTTTATCCCTGCTGACGTTATCCTAACGTTCAATTTCAGTGTGCCTCAACAAGCGTAAGAAAGCATTGTACATGTTCTGATAAACCACACTGATGCAATTAAGCAAATGAATATTTGCTGTGGGCAAATATCTATTTTCTATATATATATTTGTGGATATGAAGCATTCTACTCAATTGTGGATACACTGGGCAGACAGAATTGTGTTTATTTCCAGGCCATCCTGATCGTCGTTTACTACTATAAGGTGTATGTTTTGAGGCAAGATCAAAGGCGCCGCACAGCATTTATTAGATAACAGACGGGGTCGTCCGTTTCGCTTTAAACAACCACACCACCCTGTCTGTGGGGGTTATATAATCGGTGCGCAAATAACTGTCAAGTCCACTGCCGGGCTGATGCGGTGTCAGTGTCAGCGATGAACATGAATGCTCAAATTATAGACCTGTAGCACTCACAAGTTGCTCAGCCAAAATATTTGAAAAGTGTATATTCAATTCTCCGATAACAGCAAATATAACCTTAGAAATAGATTCAACATACAAACAATCAAACAATCAAATGTAGAGCTACAGACCTATGCTTAATAATAATTTCTTCTGGATATGATCAACCTGCGGAACCCTCTATCCGATGAAGTAACTAATGCTCGCTCATGAAAAGAAATCAAATCATTAATTAATCGTTCTGATGCAATTACTAATAATTTTGACTTCAAATATTTTCATAGATCATGCCAAATTGTCCACTTAGGTTCGGATGCAGTGACTTAAACGCTGATAAGTTTAGACGACATGTATCAGACATACCAGACTGCACTTGTGGCTATCACCTTGAAGATGAAATTCACTTTTTCTATAACTGTCAAAAAATACGATAATATCAGAAACACTGTGTATTTCTACACACATGGGTATGGTCTAAAAATGATATTACGTGGCAGTAGTGAAGCAGTTCTACAAACATGACTCTTCTTAAATCAGTTCACGACATCATTGTCAAAAGCAAAAGGTTTGAGTAGCTTAATTTTACGCATGTAGTAAAGGAAAACTGCATTACCTTATTTCACAGACACCACTTGCTTCAGTGTATTGGCTTCGTGTATTTCATTTGTGCATTTTGTATGTTTATGTTCATCACTCTCTTATATATATCCAGCTGTTGTTAAGTTGTTACCTGGAGAGGTATTACATAAGCAAGTTTTGCTTGTTTACCGATCCAGATTTCTTTTGAAATAAAAATACGTTTAAGCCAACACAGTTAACCCTAAAACACATGATTGTAAACTATTCAAAAAGGGGCACTAATCTCTGGCTTCTTCTCGGGTGTCGAACTCAAACTCAAACTCACTTATTCTTAGAATAACATGACATACAATTATCTACAATTTTTATTACGTACAATTTAACAAAAATAATAAAAATAGGATACGTGGATACTAATACAATTTACCAATTGTATTGTACACATTGTTAAGGAATTTAGATAGGCCTTTTAGATTTCTTACACTGTTAGTGGTCATAATTTTCTTAAATGTTTGGAAACTTAAGATATTGCTTATTTAAAGGGGCACTGATCTAACGCCATTCCCCGGACTGGTTGTTGCCCTTGTTATTGTTTTTTCCCCCGTGAGTACCCGGATGATACGCAACGCAACTGAGCGTGACCAGAGACTGGGCTACCGTCTGCAAGGACAGCTAAATAAACTTGGAGGCTGGAGGCAATATTTGTTTTACGCATTTTTGCATAAACACTGATTGGTTAACTGTGATCTATAAAGATTCGACAAAGGGCGCATGTTAAATAATTTCTTCAGCCTAAACAAACAGACAAAAAGAACGGCGGAGCTCATCGGAAGTCGTCATTTGGAAATACCCCAGATGGTTATAGTTTAATACTAAAAAAGTATCCATGCAGTGAAAGCATTTTCGGATTTCGGATTGTGTAATACGATTACTACTCCCTTGTTGTCATACACGTTTTCTCGTATAACCCTACACTTGTGTATTTGTCGTCATTCACTTGATCCTCAGTTAATGAATTTATTACAGGTACAATTAGTGGTAGCACCACTTAGATTACCTGACAAAGGTTCTCATTTGGCATTTATTGTGTCTGGGGTAATTATTCAATCTAAATCCAGGTTTGAAGTGAGGTTATGTAATATGCACGTGGCAGCCCAGCAAGAGATGAATGATAAGTTGATTTACTTTTTTTTGTAAATCAACTGATCGTTCCTAGTCATCAAAGGAATAACAGGAAATACGTTGATTGATTAATCATTGTTATCTTGCACAGTGGATATGTCAAAAGTGAGTGTTTACATGTCTAGGTTTACTAAAACAAAGGGAATACACTCATATCATGGCGTGAAGTGCCGATGTAAAAACAACATACAATTTGTTCAAAGGGTTAACTGATAATACGTTGATTGGTTGCTCATTGTTATCAAACTCAATGGGTTTTTTAGGAACCGTCGACGTAATGAAACTGCCCACATTGCAAACAACAAGAAACACCGGAACACGTACTCATTCACTGCACACACTACCAAACACACCGAACAACACTACAGACCACCCTAAATCTTAAAACCGGACTTACACTAGAATCAATCCTAAATCCACAAAATAAATTAGAAAAATTCAAAGCCTTAGGCATATACCTAATAAAAACAGGACTAATTAGTCGCATTTAAACCCCAAATAAAATATTAAAACCAAAACTACTTTATTAGATAACCACCCAACACACACAGCTCCCTTAGTTCGTCCCCCACCCACTCTTGGCATTCTTTCCAAATCTCAAAATTTCAAAATTACTATATGAGTAACCCCTAAAGCCCCCTCCTGGGTTGCACAAACTCACTTTTCCCCTTTTTGGAAACACATTAAATGGCCTGGCCGGGCCCGTGTGCGACATACGCTTGCAGTCGGAAAGCGCACGTTAAATCTCCAATATATGTAAGTAAGTAATGAAAATAGTTGTCACGTGGCCTTTCTCAGCCGACCCTTGAGACTTGACACCCGAATCGATATATATCTTTTAGAATATTTGATAGTTACAGAGACACGTGACATCGAATAAGTTATTTTGTATAGCTGCAGACGAGTGGGATATTATTCCTTTGTGTGGATATTCACGGATACATTCCTCGAATAAGGAAGCTGCCTATTTATACACATAAATTTAGTAAGTTGTAATTATGGTATTTGCATTTTGTTTTCCTTCATTTGAACCGATTCGTTCTTGTTTTTCTACGTCTTGGTTGGGAAATTCTTCAATGAGCGATAGACGTTGTTTTCACAGGTCATTTCCTTTGTAAGCGTGTATAGATTACCGTCAATTTGTAAAATGTGATTCTCTCAGGCAATTTTTAAAATGGGTAAATATTTTAGTCATTTTGACTAAAAAATCTGTCCAGATTGATTAAGACGATCAAAAGGGCCTACAAACATCACAACAGATTATTATGTAGGATTAGAAGCCAAACAACATAGAAATGTACTTTTCAACGTAACATTTTCAGTCTCTTGGTGATGACATTAAACATCAAAATGTTTGGAATTCGTTATCATAATAATACAGATGGAAATGTTTTTCAGTCACTTTGTAAAATAACTGAATATTTAGACGTTTAATAAATATGTTACACATTTTGACAGTAAAAAAATATACACACTATAAAAAAAGCAATGCTCAGGTGAAATATTTACTTTGTGTTGCAAGTCAAAATAGTGTAAACGAAAATCGCAAAATTACCAAGCAAGTGACTTATCAAAACTTCGTCACCATTACCGATGCTACCCACAAAGATGCCTACATTTCCTTATTATCTCGAAAACTGTATTTCATTTTGTTGATCAATGTGACCATACGCTCTTATTACTACCGGTATCCATAAAAGTGACTAATGTGCTTACGAATGGCGCAACAGAGGTCGCGAGCTAGTCTAGATTTCTGCTATACATCCGGGTACTCACTGGGAAAAAACAATAACAACGGCAACAACCAGTCCCGGGGAATTGCGTTAGATCAGTGCCCCTTTAAGAGTTCATATCGCCGTTGGTGAAAAGCTTCACATTGGAATAAATAACGCAATTCATCTCCCACAGCGATAGATTCACAGAGTGGACACTGGCTGTCTTCCCTGGGAATGTTCAGCCATCGACCTGTTTCAACTGGTAATCCTTGGTTAGAAAGTTCTGACTTTAATTTTGAGAGCAGTAGATATTTCGCAAATGAAGGTTGATTCTTCAGGTAATACGACCTTTGGATTTCCGCTTGGGCTTTCCAGCTGCCGTGAGTCAATTTGCTCGTTAACGCAACCGAGCGTGACAAGAGACTCGGCTACCAGTCTGCAAGGACAGCTAAATAAGCTTACGTATTTTTGAAAACTGATTGGTTACCCGTGATCTATGAAGATTTCAACAAAGGGCGCATGGTAATTAATTTCTTCAGCCTAAACAAACAGACAAATAACGGCGAAAGCTCATCGGATGTCGTTATTTGGAAATATCCCTGATGGTTACAGTTTAATAATAAAAAAATATCCCTGAGTGAAAGCATTTGCGGATTTCGGATTGCGTGGATACAATTACTACTACCTTGTTGTCATCCACATTTTCTGGTATAACCCTACACTTGTGTATTTGTCGTAATTCACTTGCCACTCAGTTAATGAATTTATAACATGTATACTTAGTTGTAGCACCTCTCAGATTACCCGATAAAGGTTCAAAATTGGTATTTCTTGTACCTGGGGTAATTATTCAATCTAAATCCAGGTTTGAAGTGAGGTGGAATGTGAATTATGTGATATGCACGTGGCGGCCCAGCAAGAGATGTATGGTCAGTGGCTTTACTTTTTCTGTAAATCAACTGATCATTCCCAGACATCAAAGGATCAACAGGAAATACGTTGATTGATTAATTACTATTATCTTGCACAGTGGATATGTCAAAAGTAAGTGTTTACATGTGAAGGTAGGTTTACTAAACGTAGGCAATACACTCATATCATGTCGGGAAGTACAGATGTAAAAACAACATACTTTGTTCAAAGGGTAACCGATAATACACTGACTGGTTGTTCATTGTTATCTAACTCAATGTATGTTTTTAAGAACCGAGGACATTATAAAAATAGTTGTCACGTGGGCTTTCTCAGCAAACTTGGCACCTATGTGAAACAATTGAAACAAACTAAGTGATCAGTTAAGAAACGAACACGGGTTATAATATTCGATACATTTAAATAACGTTTAAAAACGATATATTTAAATATTTTAATATATTTCATATATATTCCAAATATTGTTTCCAAATATTGTTTCCAAATATTGTTTCCAAATATTGTTTCCAAATATTGTTTCCAAATATTGTTTCCAAATAATTATTATTAAAGTATTTGATTCTCACATAGACATTTGACATCGAATAAGTATTTTTGTACAGCTGCAGACGCAATGGATATTGTTCCTTTACGTTGAAATTCCCTGATACATTATAACTTTGGTAGGTTGTAATAATTATATTTGCATTTGGTTTTCATTCATACGCTGCAGCTTTGAACAGAATCATTCTTGTTCCTTTCCGTTTGGTTGGGAAGTTTTTCGATGCGCGATAGACGTTGTTTTCACAAGTATTTTCTTTTGTAAGCGTGTATATGTTACAGTCAATGTGTAAAATATGATTCACTCAGGCAATTTATTAAATATCTAAATATTTCAGTCATTTTACAAATTGACTGAATAATCCATTCATTTATTTAACCGACTGACTAAAAATGATAAAGACGATCAAAAGAGCTTAAACACATCACAATATATCAATTATGCTAAGAAAAGAAGCCCAACAATACAGAACTGTACTTGGTGATGATATTAAACATAAACATTTATTTGGAATCCGTTATCATATTAATAAAGATGGACATATTTTTCAGTTAATTTGTAAAATAAACTGAATATTTAGGCGTTTAATAATTTTCCTTGGTGAAATATGTTTACATTTTGAATGTAAACATATACACACGGTGAAATAAGCAATGTTCAGATGAAATATTTACTTTGTGTTGCAAGTCAAAATAGTGTACACAAAGATCGCACAATTACCAAGCAAGTGACCTACCAAAACTGCATCAACATTACCGATGCTCCCCACAAACATACCTACATTTCCAAAACTGTATTTTATTTTTGTTGATCAATGTGACCATACGTCCTTCTACTATCAATAAAAATGCGCCTACGAATGGGGAGCACAGGTCGCGAACAAGTCTAGATTTCTGCTATATCATCCGGGTACTCACTGGGAAAATACAGTAATGCACAGGTAGCAACTACTCCCGCGGAATTGCTTTAGATCAGTGCTCCTTTGTACGTTGAAATACTATATATTGTGAATGCCAAAATGATGTATCAAGGATCAAGTAGAAGATACATTGACAGTAGCGCTGGGGGTTTATTCAACAGACCCGTGAAAATAACACTGCTGTATCTTACTATTTATTTTAGATGACGCTGTCAAAGCTCACTTCTCCTGGCGGCCATTATCGAACGGCCAGCTAAAACACAACCCCGCGCTTACGTCTACAGGTCTCTTCCTGTAGTACGGTAATTAGTATTCTCTCCCTCAAGTGTATCCTCAATGATATAACCCACCCTCATTAATTACATGCTGCTCTTTTCCAGCCTCACGGCTATGGAGCTGAGATAAAGAGTCCAAGTCATCATAAATTAATTAGGCTCCAATAAAAACAATGCGCCGCCAAACCTCATACATATTATCACTGAAAGTCGTACTACAGACGGTTAATGTCAAATCACAATAAAAGCATTTCAATTGCAATAACATGTTCCAGGACCATGTATTCTCTTAACACCATCGAATTTAGAAGCAATGGTCGTATAAAACAAGACAAATCTATTTAAACACAACAGTATTCATGTTATTCCCACAAAATCACATAAAGAAAGGAGACATTAGCAAATACATGTGTATTATCATTTTTCGTCAGGATAACAACATTTTCTCTCCTTGTTACCACCTCCAGGTTCAGCTTAACACGGGTCTTCCTTTGGTCAAAAGTTTGTTCCCCCTCTAATGAGTGTGTCACGCGTTGCACACGAGTGGCGGACGGGGTGCACACCCGTGTGCAACGCGTTGCACACGGGTCTCACACGCGTGACCAACCCGATGCACACTGGTTGCGTAACGCGTTGCCCATGCGTGTAAGGGGAATGAACTTCTAGGCAGTAGTGTACTACTACTACAACTACTACTTTCACGACTAGCACCGCCGCTACTACTACTGCTACTATTTTCATTACTACTACTACTACTACTACTACTACTACTACTACTACTACTACTACTACCCGGAGTAATGTTGCTGTAATATTGCTACAAGAGGCGTAAAACCGTCCTCACCCTCTCCACGAGCTGGAGTATTGGGTAGTTAATCAGTTCACAGTCCACTTCTCCCCTCCACATCGGGTCCTATTCCACTCATGATTTCAAATCACCAATCGCATTTAGTGACAGCCCGCTTAAAATTAATTTTAATATACAGCCCCATAACTGTCACGACCACACCTACAATCACATCTACTAAAAAAGAAAGGACTGTCGGAAATACTAGAACAATGCTTTCTACCCGTTAAAAATATCGAGAAACTACGGATCTACCTACTTGTAGTTTTGAAGTATTTGTCACAAGGAGTCCTATCGACAAACATAGTCCTGCGTGAGGTCATCTCCAGGGGCATATGTTAGGTAATTACATCAGAGTTTAGACTGTGTCCTACCTGCGTGACAGCACACATTTAATTTCTAAGTTTATCATCATTTTACCTGTAAAAGTACCTTTTTAAGCTAATCACAGTCTCAGTTAGGATAGGCTAGATTAGTCAGAATTGCGTAATTTTGATGTACGCTATTTATTAATTAAAGCCAGAAAGGCTTTTTTCTAGCATTTCCGACAGTACTGTTTCTTTCAAAACATTCTATCACCTCATCTACACTGACATTTAAAACGTTTCTACCTGGTGACACTGGAGATATGACATATATGGGCAAAAAACCGACACCACATCCGAGAACACCTACGCTTAAACTGATACTTCAAACATGATACCGACACTTCCATTTTGAAACAAAACAAGACACTAATACCGTACACGATGTCGTATTGGCCTCCAAGATGATATGTTTTTGACGTCGTCATTTCTAATTAAGAGAATTTGCGAGATACTAATTACAAAAAAATGGAACATTAATAAGTTGTGATATACACATACAAGATCAAGTTGCATCCGTATCGGGTGATACAGTGTGAGTCAACTTGTTCCTGCGGAATCTGAGAATCTGCTGATATTTGTGTTGTCTGGCAACAGAGCTATCTGTCTGCAATGGATATACTGTGATTGACTATTGTGAGGTGAAATGTGGTTTAATGTCGCGTCCAAGATTATTGCACTTTTACAGCGACGTGCATGGACGCGTGTGTGTGTGTCTGTTTGTACTTGTCCGGACTGATGCCGATTAATAGTGCCATCCTACTGAGATACCTTGCCGCAGTTTAACATGAATACCCCACTCAGACACAGTATACTGACTCGGAGCCGACCAGTCCTTGTTTTAGCCCCTTAATGCCGAGCGCCAGACAGGGTAACAACATGTACCTTCTGGGATGACTCGGCCGGGGATCGAACCCCGGATCTTCCGCTCTCCGGGCGGACGCTCTACCACTAGACCACGGAGGCGGCGTCTGGTTTTGTAGTCTGTACGTGTTGAGGATCTAGTCAACATAAAGGTGTCAAACAAGCTATCCACAGCCTTGCATTTTCAGAAGAATAGATCACAAATATAACTTGTATGTAGTTTTGCTGTGTAATGGTTCTAAAAGATGGGTTCAAAGGTTCGAGAAAAAGTGGAGAGAAAGCCTAATTCCGTATTATTTTTAAAAACAACAATTATTTATATCCATTTATATCCAACATAGAACTTTTGAACGGCTCCATGAGAATGTTGTGACGTTTCTATTATGATGAATTATAACAGAAACACAGGTGACAGAAGCTGGTAAGTTATAATGACTGCGAAATCTAAAACGGCAAACAACAGAGTGTATGTGATAAAGGTCAAGCACACACCACCGACTCTGATCACATGATATGGTTGGAACTGTCAGTTGTAGATCTAGGATGATAATCGCTCATTGCGAAATATTATACCAAGTCGTAAAGTTGTTGTAAGTAGGGATGCTGACGTATTATTCAGTTTTTTTCACAGGGCTTTCAAGATTTAATGAATGTCAAAGATTTCAGTTTGCACATTAATGCGACGTTAACACCGTCTGACACAGTTTGTTGCGTAATGCAGCTGCATTGCTTGTTACACGGGATAATAACAGGTCTTTATAACAGGTCTTTATAACAGGTCTTTATAACAGGTCTTAATGACGCCTTGAAACATTTGACATTGACTTTCACTTGGTGGAACACAACACCTGTTCCTAGTTTTCTCCTTCACTCCTGTCTGACTGTCTGTGTTTGTCTGTCTGTCAGTCTCTGACTCATTCTGTCTGTTTCTGACTGTCTGTCTGTCTCTCTGTCTGTCTGTCTGTCTGCCTCTCTGTCTGTGTGTCTTTGTCTGTCTGTCTGTTTCTTTGTCTGCATGTCTGTCTCTGTCTGTCTGTGTGTCTTTGTCTGTCTGCCTGTCTGTTTGTGTGTCTTTGTCTGTCTGCCTGTCTACGTGTCTGTCTGTCTCTAACTGTGTTTGTCTGTCTCTCTTTGTCTGCCTGTCTGTCTCTGTTGGCCTGCCTGTCTGTCTCTCTCTGTGTCTGTGTGTCTTTGTCTGTCTGCCTGTCTGTTTGTGTGTCTTTGTCTGTCTGTCTGTCTCTGACTGTCTGTTTGTCTGTATCTCTGTCTGCCTGTCTGTCTATCTTTGTCTGCCTGTCTGTCTCTGTCTGTCTGCCTGTCTGTCTCTGTCTGTCTGCCTGTCTGTCTCTGTTTGTCTGTCTGAATGTCTGTCTTCGTCTCTGTGTCTGTCTGTCTGTGTATATCTATCTTTCTATTTAAAAATGTATATGTCTCGCTCTGTCGCTCTGTGTCTCGCCTCTGTATGTTGTGTGGCGTGGCGTGGCGTGGCGTGGCGTGGCGTGGCGTGAAAGCTAAAGCCGTTTTGCACTATACCCAATTTGGTTCAATTTATAAGATAGAAATTATGAAACAAGGTTGATACTTTTTGTAGTAATACTCACAAATAAACACATAATTCTTGTAATAAATCATTACATTCAAACATTTTGCAACAGACATCAAAAGTGAGGTGAGTGTGTGCAATCTGTATCAGGAAAATCAATGTACATTCCTCGCCAAAGTATCCAACTCTCATCAGATGATACAAATCCCCGTGCAGCTCACACGACGGGGCTACTTGACTACATGTTGCGATCTATGCGGCAATTGACGGGGCTGTCATTTTACTTGTCGTGTAAGATAATATTCCCATGTGGAAATGTCACGACAAAGTCCAGAGCTACAGTTGACGCTGTTGCCGTTGTTCGGGCCTTATACGTCCTCGTCGACGAGGATATCATTAGGTGGTTAGTGCTCGACACAGCAACACGTGTTGGGGGGCATTGGGAAGGCTGTGTTAGAACTAGATTTGGATATCGGGTTTTGTGCTTAATTTGTTCAGGTTTTTTTTGCGCGGATTTCAAATAGGACATTATTGTCCCTATTGGAACAGTATACCACAAGTGATCCGGGCCTTACTGTACCAGAAAGTGCAATTTGTATAGACGCCAGAAGTGATCTCTTTTCAATCCAGGCCTCACTGTCCCAGATAGTACAATTTGTATAGATGCCAGAAGTGATCTCATTTCAATCCAGGCCTCACTGTCCCAGATAGTACTGTTTGTATAGACACCAGAAGTGATCTCATTTCAATCCAGACCTCACTGTCCCAGATAGTACATTGTATATAGATACCAGAAGTGATCTCATTTCAATCCAGACCTCACTGTCCCAGATAGTACAGTTTGTATAGATGCCAGAAGTGATCTCATTTCAATCCAGACCTCACTGTCCCAGATAGTACAGTTTGTATAGACGCCAGAAGTGATCTCATTTTATTCAACATTTAATCTTTTTTAAGGTTGGTGTTTATATATTCTTGAACGTACTGCATTTCAATCGAAATGCTGTTGATCTCACTTATCATTTGACCTAGATATATAGTTCATATAGATGCTGAAAGTGATAATTATATAAAATAACACTGTACACATGTATCATCACATGATATATATTGCATATGGTAACCGTCGTCTCCAATAGTGTTATGATGACATACTGCTTGTCTATTTACCTCGGTTTTGAATAATATGAATCTAAGTCTTTAATAGGCATTGGGAAGTTGGGAGAACATGAATACATGCCACTTAATATGGAGAGCAACTTCTATTATTCCTTGTCACGACGTTTCAGAGCTACTTTTTGCTCCTTCATCAGGGGGCGGTCGGGTAGCCTAGTGGTTAAAGCGTTCGCTCGTCACGCCGAAGTCCCGGGTTCGATTCCCGACATGGGTACAATGTGTGTACCTCATTTCTGGTGTCCCCCGCCGTGATATTGCTGTAATATTGCTAAAAGCGGCGTAAAACCATACTCACTCACTCACTCCTTCATCAGGTGGATGCTGAGTTAGTGCATAACGTCAGGTATACACATCATGATATGTTTACACAACAAAAGGCGGGATGACGGTGCACAGATAACAATACAATTTCGTAAGTGTGGTAAGTGATTTGGGTGGTGTTTAAATATTTTGATGTAAGAGGTTGTCGGGGCTGATTGGGATTGGGTGGGGTAAGGGTTGTTGTAAGTGATTGGATGGTGGTGTTTACAACAGGACTTGACTGTTCAAAAACTGTAATCAAGAGTTCTGATCCGGGTAAGATAGAGGGGCTTCTCTTTATCAATAAGCGTCATTGTATACAAAACAATTATGTTTTTCCCCTAACATGCAAATTTGTTTTAATGACCCTTTCTAATCGCCATCGGTTCTTTTATTACTCACTTCCCCATGTTACCGCCATACTCCCTCAACCATTTTATGTTAGTTTTACAAACATATCAACACATTGGCAACCCTTCTAATCCCCTTGTACCTTCTCTGACCCCACATTAAAGGGTAGCACCCTTATCCTCACCTGCCAGAGTCCCTTTCTTTATCTAAGTTATATTATTGATCTTTTAAACCATTGTTCATTTGTCTGAAATCCAGAATTACAAGCTACAATGTTTCAATATGGTAGCAGTTTGGGTCAGGGGTTTAATTCGTCTGCGCACTCAGCTACCTTTTGTTTACAAGCCAGGCCAACTTGTACCCAAATGACCATGTCCAATGAGGTCACTTGGTGTGGTCACTACCTGCTCATCAACGCCTCGCTGATTCTCCACAATGAAATGCTACCTCACAAACCTTTGTGTCATCGTTGAACTATTGGCATGTCCTTTTCCCCGCCGGTTTAAATACTCCTCATCTCTCGCACCAGAACAGATCTTGATGTGCCAAGCCTCGCTACCTCTTCTCATGTGGTTATAATAGTTATTTTTCTAAGCATTCTGATATATTTTATGAGACCCTATCTCGCGGATATCATGTTCTATAGCTCGGATCGTTACAACCAGTGAAGCAAGTGTTTGTTTTACGTCTGTCAGGAGACATCTACCCGCCTCGAGCATTTGGGTGAGTTTGCCAAATTTATTATTTAGAAAGTAAACAATATACACATGGTAGAAATGATTGCGGTACTCTTCAGGGACAGATATACGTACGTTCAGCGCCTGGGGTGATATTTCAATACATACTGGGTCAGTAGCTTGTAGATCACTAGGGCTCTATGTGTGTTCCTTGCTGGGAGCTTAGATAGAACTGAATCCACTGACCCATATTTCTTTAAAGGCCACACTTCATCTTATTTAGGACAATAAGGGTATGAAGTTGAGATCTGAACTGGAGAAGTACCCTGTCCAACCTATAGCACCCTTCATAAACACATGCAAAGGCAAGTCAATTACTCTCTGAAAACAGCACGGGAACATATAATACAAGTCAAAATAGAGAACTGTATCCGACATCTGATGCATCAAATTTGGAAATGTCCTCCGCACGCCTACCGTAACTATTTTTGAAAGTTTTATTAAATAAAAGCGATAAAATCATTTCGATATTTATAAGACATCTCTGAAAAAACGAAGAGTTCGTTGTAGGATTCCGACTGAGTCATTAGCATGTGTTTATGAATCACTATCAAACAGTGATGACACCAGGTGTTCACTATAAGATGAGCGTATCCTGCCACATTTGTGGCACCCATCACAAACACATGCACAGGCAAGTTAATTATACCACTGACCAAAACACGAGAACATATGGTACAAATCAAAATAAGGAATTGCACCTCACATATTTTTTGTCACTGATGCGTCAAGTGTTGATTCCTCCTCCAAATAGCTACCATAAAACGTTCTGAAGACTTTACTGAAACCTTGAATGTTGCAACCATGATCAAACAACTTTTAAGCAAGAGTCATATGCTGCTCTTTGAGGTTTTTTTTAAAAAAAATGCTCACTTGTACCTCAAAAGTTGCGAAATTTAGACACCAGGGGCTGAAGGTGCTGGAATATTGTTCGACATATAGGGCAAGCTGACAATTGGAAATTCTTGTGGAATGTGACGCTATTATATATATTCAGTCAGTCATCCCTCTGTCATCAGTTGCATAGTTGCCTCCCTTATTCGTGTCAGGATTCGCTGACCATTCGAACCCATACTCAGCGAATCCTGCTTCACCCTGATTATTATCCTTGGTATGTCTGTACATTACCCGTACTTTGGCATTCGCCAAATTGAAAAAATGTCTGCGACCAACGTCCCCTACCACCCATAATGAGCCGACTCGCCATGTAAGGAATTGCAGTACATTTCATGGCGACGTACTACCTGTAAACATAGGAATCTCTTCCACGTCTTGTTAGTATTCGACTGCATGCCAAGTCAGTATACGTCCGGTGAAAGAAAGGGTGGCGACGTGGCCAAGTGGTTAAGTTCCCACGCCGAATTTCCATTCCTAACACAAAATGTGTAAAGCTATTCTCTCATGTCCCCCGCCGTGATATTGCTGGAATATTACTAAAAGCGGCGCAAAACCCCTATATACTCAAGTAAAGGATGCCCTTTCTTAATTATGATTAAAATAACTGATATTTGTTCAGCCGTTATCGTCACATCCTTGGTATCATAATTAATATGTTCAATAGCCATGTTGAAGGACACAGATTGAAATAGCCGCTGCACGATCTTGATACTGGAATACTAGAATTCAAGAATACTAGAATAATGAAGTTGCCCAACCAGTGCAGCAACAACCATTCCCTCGTTCTCTACTTTACGCTCGACTGGCAATATAACCCCGCAATATAATGAAAGCTCATAATTGAGGAATATTACGTTATTATGTGTTGACAAAAGGTTAATCTGGCGATATCGAGGCTCTGTACACTGACGACAATGTCTAACCCCATCAATCCGCGTTATCCTGTTCGTATTCATCACAGCAACCCTGAAGAGGCATCGGTGTTCGTAGGCTTAACTCTACCACGCCAGGAACCGGTCTGGTCACAATTTTAAGAGTGGAATTAGATCATTATACGTTACAGTTTCACAGCTTGGCATCCACTTCAATGTGGCAAACATGCTTGTCGTTGATGTTCTAGATTTCTATTCACGCCTTGGTTGGTTGGTTGGTTGGTTTGTCGTTTAACGCCGCACTCAGCAATACTCCAGCTATATGACGGCGGTCTGTAAATAATCGAGTCTGGACCAGACAATCCAGTGATTGACATCATGAGCATCAATCCACGCAATTGGGATTAATGACATGCATCAACCAAGTCAACGAGCCTGACCACCCGATCCCGTTAGTCACCTTTTACGACAAGCATAGTCGCCTTTTACGGCAACCATGGGTTGCTGAAGACCTATTCTACCCCGGAATCTTCACGGGTCTCACGCCTTGGACAATGTGAGTGGAGTAAGCGTTTTAATGAATATATGCTCACGCGGATACCTTGCATGTTGGTTTATATAATATTATGAAGACTTCATATTCAAGAGATATTTGATTGGTTCTATGCACAAACGAACAAACTGGTTTGTTGTGTGAATAGACGCTCATACACGCAGCACAAGTGACGTCATAGATCCATGACTCCAGATGTATCATTTGTCTCGAGCAGGCTTAGCGTGTCAAGTTTGGAAGTCACGTGCAGCATATCGTGATAAGAATAAAGACACTGTGGTAACACTTGACTGACTGCTAGCTTTGTCACTAATCGGTACACATTGGAAACATCTACTTAACGTTATTACTTTTCTATATGTGTCTATGGTTCGCCTTCTCTTGGCGGTGAGTATATTTCGACTTAGTTTAATGTAGAAAAATATGTCTTGTTTGTTACATAGATATGTTCGTTCAGGAAAGACAATTTAACAGCGGGCAGTTAGTCTAGCGTAGCTTAGTGGATAAAGCCTTCGCTCGTCACACCGAAGGCCCGAGTTTGATCCCCCGCGTATGTACACTGGGGGAAGCTCATTTCTGGTGTACCTCTACGTGATATTGCTGGAATATTGCTAATAGCGGCGTAAAATCACACTCACTAACTCTTGTTTTGCAAAACGTGAGGTGGGGTGGATGGTGAGTGGGGTGGGGTGGGTGGAGAGTGAGGTGGGGTGGTGGAGAGTGAGGTGGGGTGGATGGGGAATAGGGTGGGGTGGAGGGAGAGTGAGGTGGGGTGTGTGGAGAGTGAGGTGGGGTGTGTGAAGAGTGAGGTGGGGTGGGTAGAGAGTGAGGTGGGGTGGGGTGGATGGAGAGTGGGGTGGGGTGGGTGGAGAGGGAGGTGGGGTGGGTGGAGAGTGAGATGGGGTGTGTGGAGAGTGAGGTGGGGTGTGTGGAGAGTGAGGTGGGGTGGGTGGAGAGTGAGGTGGGGTGGGTGGAGAGTGAGGTGGGGTGGGTGGAGAGTGAGGTGGGGTGTGTAGAGAGTGAGATGGGGTGGGTGGAGAGTGAGGTGGGGTGGGTGGAGAGTGAGGTGGGGTGGGTGGAGAGTGAGGTGGGGTGGGTGGAGAGTGAGGTGGGGTGTGTAGAGAGTGAGATGGGGTGGGTGGAGAGTGAGGTGGGGTGGGTGGAGAGTGAGGTGGGGTGGGTGGAGAGGGAGGTGGGGTGTGTGAAGAGTGAGGTGGGGTGGGGTGGATGTAGAGTGGAGTGGGGTGGGTGGAGAGTGAGGTGGGTTGGGTGGAGAGTGAGGTGGGGTGGGTGGAGAGTGAGGTGGGGTGTGTGAAGAGTGAGGTGGGGTGGGTGGAGAGTGAGGTGGGGTGGTGGAGAGTGAGGTGGGGTGGATGGGGAATAGGGTGGGTGGAGGGAGAGTGAGGTGGGGTGGATGGGGAATTGGTTGGGGTGGATGGAGAGTGGGGTGGGGTGGGTGGAGAGGGAGGTGGGTTGGGTGGAGAGCGAGATGGGGTGGGATGAAGTGGAGAGTGCGGTTGTGAGAGAGATTTGAATGAACCATCCATTTCATGAAGTGCTTCACACGTGTCCCGCACCATGAACACTGCATGTAAATGGAGTTGAGAGACATCTATTAAGCATTATGTGGGCTATGAAAGGTGTCCACTCCGACTATACACGACGAGGGTATGTTTGTTTGAGTTGTGTTAACACAGGGCCGAAGTTCTCGCGTCTTTTTGAGAGACAGTTCGGGCAATCAAGAAATCTATAGTGCAAACATAATACATGATGGCAAGCCTTGTATAACATTTGTCAGGACGGGGCCTCCCTAACTGGTATGTTTTGTCGGGAATATTTAAACTGTTCCTTCAAGTGGAAATAATGAATCTAGGGGAGATTGTTAGCTGTTTCTTCTGTGAACCCCTGTCTACATCCACTGCCTGTGGTCTGAGAACTGACATCAGCGACCTCTCGACATAGTGGATGCTAGAGAGAGCGCAGAAGAGAATCCGGCAGTTTGTAGCAATTTAAGAGAAAAAGATGGCAGACGAAACTCGTTTTAACGTATGTAAGTACAATATTTCTAATGAAATCACTACAAATTATGTTTATGGTATCATTTACTGTGCAAACACTTTCTGATTTGCACTTTTCGGGGTTTTTTAAAGACTGCAAAATAAACGACATTTGTGACATTTCTATTCGTCGTAATTCAAAGTGTCTGTTTTAATAAATGCGCATAATTTGGAGCACCTTTGGTCATAACTGGTTTTCAGTGATCCATTCAAATATTTTTCACCCTTTGCCTTCTGTGCCCAATTTCGGCGAATAATCGAGACTGGCACTTGGCTTTGCCGTTTATATTGATGTTCCGCCCATTGTGACGAAACACAGATCGCCCTACGAGTTGCGGCCCTTACCCGTGCAGGATGTTATGAACATGCCTTCTTCCTTACGTCATAACATAACAGTAAAACCGGTAGTAGTTTCCTTATCGATTTGTTGTAAGATATCTTTGTTGTAGGTCTTGTGTGTATATACGCATAATAACATAATGCCTTATAAAGTAAAATTAATACATCTGATTATCAACCAGTTCTAATAATATGGTACAGTTCAGTGACGTACGAAAATGATCTTCGGAGACATAAGCATGCAAACAAACAGAAAATGAATAAAATATTTGATTTTCTATTCAAAATATGGTCTACCACCGTAATCCTCATCATGCGCACCCACATGCCACGTCAATAAAATATCAACGTGTTGCATGATTCATGAATTTATCAAAGAAACGCCTCATCTTCAAGGACAAACATACTGCGGAGAACTACAGTATTTCACTTCACAATATATTCAAACAAATCACAATGTTCCAGATTGCACTTTTGACATTTGTGTTCAGATAAGAAATACTATTTCATGTTTGTATTAACTTTGTATGTATTGTAACGATATAGGTCATTTGATCAGTCTGCGTAGTAGCGCTTTATTCCTCGTATTTCGCAAGCTCATGGCTTTTAACTGATGGTCGGGGGAGATACCATCATACCTCATACCATCAATACGCCTACACCTTCTTATTTTGACATTTGCTTTAAATGTTCTTAGGTTTATGGAAGTCCCAGTTGTTTGCTACATGGCATTTATTTGTTAAATGTTTGGCATTTACATTTGTAAACGAGCAAATTACAAGATGAATGTCCTTTAGGAAGGACGCGATTTGTAGTTTGTTTTTTTAGTATTTTAAACTGTGATAGTTTTGGTTACTACGTGGTGATCATTCGCGACTTATTCCGGGATACCTTTGTGCTTTCATTGCCATTTTTGCGACTTGGTTCCTTCTAAGCATAAACGGGCAAAGTTAAAAGAATTGTCAACTCGTTACGTAAAGATTCATTAATATTTACACCCATGTAATGATCGTGATTGAACACGTTTAACTGTATCTAAGGTATGTTTTTCGATGTTATCATATGTAAAATAAAAAATTATTCCTGAGACAATCTTTGACCGAAATACTTGAAGTCATACACACATTCTGACCAGTTGTCGTATTTTCACAACAGCCATCGATAAGGGGACGAATCTTCTTGCAGGTTACGGAAAGTGCGAGTTGTGACGGGTGCTTGATGATCTGTACATAGTGTGCTTTAAGTCCATTGAACACCCGTGGCATTGTGGGTATGGGTGCCGTAATCTGATTGGTTTGAAAACCGTTATTTAATAGGATCCGAAGCCCGGAAATTTCGGATTTCTCTTTGCGAACAGGTGCTTTTTAAATAAATATCTTTATTTCTTAATTTTATTATGGGATTCGGTTATATTGGGTTTTATTGAGTATTCTACCATAACATTGAAGAATGCTTGACCGAATGGGCAAATTAATCACTAAAAAAACACACAATTTTCATACAAAAACTTATGTGTGAATTCACGGACAAATCGATAATCTGTCAATGCTCATGCATATAGCAATGGTTGCCCATAACGCTAGAACTATACACGTTCGATATCGGAACATTATCAGATGTCTTTGTCACTCACTGTCACAAAAATTTTATCAAACCTGATGGAATCAATTTCAGAACACACACGATTTAGTAAAACATTGTCTCTCATTTCGCCTAAAGCCGGCTCGTCTTCAGCTCAAAACCGGAGGTATTGAGACATACGTCAGTGTGTTGCCATCTTCTGAACATAACTACAGATCGGGATTGTCCTTAGGGGTCATACAATGCGTAAAAAGCCCCGTCACCGTGAGGTTTCGGCAGTCATAGACAGTGAATCGAAAATAACGGTAATGAAGTTCAGTCAGGTTGAAGTTCAGGGTGGAGACATGGTGAATGTGGGTATGCACTTTAAAGCAACTGGTACATATGTACAAATTCAAAATAATTATTTGTTGAGATAATTAGGTCAGTTAAACCTGGGAGGAAAGCCCTAAGTGATGAAGGTCTCAGACGTTTACCACTTCGGTGAAACCCACGATCACGGGGGTGGTGCTGACAAACCTGGAAACATAATCGAGGGGATTCGAACCCAATCATAGATTTCTGGCGTGCCCAAGGGACGAATTACGTTGAGTAGCTTTGGAACGTTTTTTACTCCAAGTGACCCCTTTCGGGAATGGTTAAAGGTAGCCGACCTATTAAACCCATTTGTAATTACTAGTTTAAAAAAACCCTACCATTTTAAAGCGTTCTTGTCTTCATGGTAGAATTTAGATAAACTTACCGTTTTTGTAAAGCACTCGGTTCTAAATTCAACTAAGATGTATCTAATCTACAGTTAGACTCCATCATCATCATCATCATCACTTCCATCACCCTTGTTCGTGGACAGGGAGGGCGGTTAAAGCGTTCGCTCGTCACGCCGAAGACCCGGGTTCGATTCCCGACATGGGTACAATGTGTGAAACCCATTTCTGGTGTCCCCCGCCGTGATATTGCTGGAATATTGCTCCACTCACTCACTCGTGGACAGGGAAGGCCCATTTGTCAAAGCGCAGCCTTTCTCAGGGCAAAGTTCTTCCCCTAGGCGAGCTGAAAGTTTCGAATCCCACATTCCTCCTAATAATGTTTCTAAGTTTGTCAGCACCATACCCATGCTCGTCTAAGTGGTAACACTTCAAAGACCTACATCACTTCTGCCATCACTTGTTGACAAACAAAACTCATATCGTTTTAAGTTTTAAAAAGTCATTAAATCAACAACCGTGCGGCTTGATTTCTGGTCCATCACTTGATTGTCTGGTTTAGTAACATGCCACCATTATATGGCAGGAGTACAGGTGTGTGTCGTCAGGAAATAAACACCTACTTTTTATGCAAATTGTGTGATTGGCGGGTGCTACCGGAATCGCAGGACATTCTTACCCTTTTCGCGAACACCTGGGCCCACTTGCACAAAGCGATCTTAGAGCTAAGATGATGGTAACTCCAATACTTTAACATAGGCTTACAATAGTCGAAGCGCTAAGATCGCTTTGTGCATGTGGGCCCAGGTGATCATCATTTACTTACAGTGATTAATTCATATGATTTTCACTGCTATTTTTCATTATAAGTCCAATGGATTCTGCATGCTTCAGAGACGGTTAATATCTGTCCTCGACGTGTTATATTCATATGTCTATCGCTATATACACCTCGTCAGTATCAGTCCACTGGTAATAAGGAGACCAATTACGGTTTCGTATTAACCTTCTGTATAATATTACAATGCTTAATACAGGTTGACATCTACAGATAGAAATAGCTGTTTGTTAACCAGCCTCTGTCTTCGTCGTGTCCACCCTCTCATGTTGCTACTCTGTAATATACACGTTGTTGAAGAGGACAATCACGCTTGAAGTAACACCGGATCTATACACTTCAATGATGTTCCGGTACTGTGGGAGGTGGGGTTGTCCGAGGTACACGACGCAGGGATGAGTGGTGCCCCATATATCATCAGAATCCATCCCGAAAGTGAGTACGACTTTCAAAGCCATTTCCATGTAGATTCATAGTTTTCTTGTATCCAGTTTACATCGTTATGTAAGTTGATTTATGAACGTGCATGTATGCGTTAGTGGAACCTGGGTTATTGCAAGTCATGTTTGTACTTTGAACTTATGGACTTCGCACAAAGCCTGTGGTCGAACGTATGTCCTTCCTTGAATTCTCAACTGGGTATTTGTCTTTGAATTGTGTTTAATGGTGGACAGTCTTGGCTTCCTGCCTTACTACCCCATCGTAATAATCTCAGACTGTAAGTCATTGCTTCTTCTTACCGGGGGATGCAGCGATCTGTCCGTTCCTCCGTCTGTCCTCTGTCCGTTTTCGTTTCCGCAGCTTGCTATACAGATCAATCTGGTGATGAACTGGTGCCGTTTAATGATTTTGGACTAAGTCTTGTAAATACTGAACATCAATTTTCTTTTATTTGCTGAAGTGAAGGCGTCTAATGGCAATGAGCTAAAAGCGGAGTAAAAGTAGCCAAACCCCATTTCCGAATTGCACCAGATCGGAGGGGTGGGGTGGGGTGGGGTGGGGTGGGGTGGGGATGGGGGTATGTCTTGTTACTGAGTAGTTTGTGTAAGATATCCTTACAAAGCAACTCTCTCTCCCTCACTCACTACCCCTCTGCCAGGCTCACTCACCCTACCCCCCCCCCCCCCCCGCGCTCTCTCTCGCTATCTTTCTCACTCACTCCCCATCTCTCGCTCTGTTACTCTCTCTCGCTCTCTCTCACTCACTCACCCTCTCTCACTCACCCCTCTCTCGCTATCTCTCTCACTCACTCCCGCTCTCAGTTTTTTCTCTCTCTCACTCCCTCTCTCTCGCTCCCGCTCGCTCACTCACCCCCCCCCCCCCCCCCCCCCTCACCCCGCTGTCTCTCACTATCTCTCTCTCTCACTCACCCTCTCTCTCTCCTCTCTCGCAATCTCTCACTCCTTTCTCGCTCTCGGTTTCGCTCTCTCTCACTCACTCACCCTCTCTCTCGCTCTCTCACCCCTCCTCTCTCACTCTCGCTCTCAGTTTTTCTCTCTCTCACTCACTCCCTCTCTCTCTCGCTCTCTCACTCACTACCCCTCTGTCATGCTCACTTACCCCCACCCCGCTCTCTCTCGCTATCTCTCTCACTCACTCCCCCTCTCTCGCTCTCTCTCTCTCTCTCTCTCTCTCTTCCCCTCTCTTGCTCTGTCTGAGTCTCTCTCGCTGTCATCAGACATCACCATCATTTGGAATCGGAGTTCTTCATCAATATTAACCGAGAAACAAGCCGTGATGGATCTTCTATTTTAAAATGAACTTGATCGAAGACAATTATCAGGCTGCCATTGACATGTACTATTAATCATGTATTCTAAGGACTCCGCAGACTATTGATTTTGAAATCAATTTGTGAAATTCCAATAAAACTTCAACCGCATTTAGCACATACTCAGCTTAGCATGGGGATTCTGTTCAAAATAGCACTCCTTGACGGGCATCATTTATAGTTGTGAAGACTTGGCGTCCTGCTGTCAGCGTGGAAGTCGAAACTCCTTGTGGCCCTGTAGAACAGCCTCGAGGAAATCTGGGGCGGTGTAGTGGGGGTTTATCGTCGCGTTCATGATTACATATTGCAACGGGGGCAAGGGTGGCCCAGTCGTCTAAGGCGCAGCGATTCGCTGTGCAGTGTTGCGTCCCTTGGACAAGCCAGAAACCTATGATTGTGGGTTCGAATCCCGGTTCGCCCCGATTATGTTTCTAGGTTTCTCAGCACCATACCCGTACTCGTGGATTTCACCGAAGTGGTAAATGTCTGAGACCTGCATCACTTCGGGCTTTCCTCCCACATTAAACCCAACTCACTTACATATAGCAACGTGCGTGTGTGCGTGCGTGCGTGCGTGCGTGCATGTGTGTCTGCGTGTGTCTGTGTGACTTCTTGTACTAGCCTGTTGGGTTTTTTTAACGCTAGCCCACTGACATGAATACCTGGCCGAATAGTCCATGTTTTATCCCGTCAATGCTTAGCGCCGGACATGGTTACAAATATTTTTTTTAATTTAATTGTTTGTTTAATGGTTCATTGGTTGTCTAATAATTGGTAAATAATCGAGTCAATCCAGTGACTGACATCATGAGCATCGATCTACGCAACTTGGATACCGGTCCCTTAGTTTCCTCATAGGACAAGCATGTAACAGCAATTAATTTGACGTTCTTTGGTGTGTCTCGGCCGGGAATCGAACCATGGGGGAAAAGAACCCTGACCTCGAATCTGACTTGCGAACGCATTCACTACTGGGCGAGATAAGTTCGCTGATGCGTAGTGTGATAACTATAGGTAATTTTGTGTCAGTGTATTAACCACGACTTTAACGCAGCACTTGATGGGTACCCGTAAGGCACCGTGGAGTATCACGATCCGTGGACCCTCTGTCATGAAATAGCAAGTGACTAGAACACAATTAGATAGCAAGGGGTATATCCCCGTTTATGGCGACAAGTGACATCTTGACAAAGATTGATGACATATAATATATGGTATTTTCGTAAACGGACAGCGCTCAATACAAATAATTCACCATGTTCCAATAACTAATTCATGAGGGGCATGGCAAACCGAGTTGTAAACGGCGCAATAATTAACTGGACAGAGTTGTCTCCCTTGGATGTGACAGGATTATGCGAATCCAAAATTCTCATGTTATGACCTGCGTGAACTTTAAAGCTGACCAGCCTTACTGGAAACAACTGCATAGGGCGAAACCCACCTCTCTCACAACAAATTTTGATTTGCAACGCTGGTTTGACGGGGAACCCTTATGTAACATTGCATAAGGCGGGAAAAACATGTTTCCTGCAGCATTATTGATGAAAAAAACACACAACCTGACAGTGTTCCAGACTTCTCATTTAGTGCTGACCTCATTATTTGCTTTTCATTTGGAATACGGCGACTGTGGTCGGAATATCAGTCGATGTATTAGGGCATTGATCTCTGTGAAGCTACCGAATGGGTGCGTGATTGTAACTCACGTGGTCCTCGCTCTTCGTCCAACTCATGTTCCCGCTGACATGGACCTCGCTGCACGTGCCCTACTTCACCTTGCGTAACCTTGTTTAATTCAAAGACCGCCTCCGTGGTCTAGTGGTAGAACGTCCGCCCGGAGAGCGGAAGGTCCGGGGCACGATCCCCGGTCGCGTCATACCAAAAGACGTTCAAAGATGGTACTTGTTGTCCGGCGCTCGGCATTAAGGGGCTAAAGCAAGGACTGGTCGGCTCGGAGTCAGTATACTGTGTCCGAGTGGGGTATTCATGTTAAACTGCGGCATAGTACCTCAGTGAGCCAGTACTATAAATCGGCATCAGTCCGGACTAGTACAAGCAGCCACACACACACGTACACGCACGTCGCTGTATAAGTGCAATAATCTTGGACACGACAATAAACAAAATTTCACCTCACCTCACCTCATCTCTTTGTTTCAAAGCCAAAAGTGGCCCCGTCAACTGAGGCGCCGAATTTCGCTGTGCATAGCTGCGGCTTTAATAACCAGTAGTGCTTAGATTCGATGACAGAGGGTTCGAATCCCAGAATTGGTTTTATGGTGAGCCTTTGTCAGCACTATAGCCGTGTCGTGGTGACATTTCCAAATTTGATAACCATGATGCGAGGCATCTTAGAATCAGCTTCCGAATCAGGATAATGGTATACAGTAAAGTACGGTTATAACGAACTCAAAGGGACTAATTTTAGTTCGTTATAACCGTAGTTCGTTATAAGCATGTATACAGCATAACCACAGCAAATAGTCGGGACCAAAAAAGTAAGTTCGTTATATCCGTCAGTTCGTTATAAGCGTGTTCGTTATAACCGTAGTTTACTGTATATGGCCTTGAGTCCGGCAGTATATGGTGTGTATGACCATGGACGGGTTCTAATCGAGAACATTACAGCCGAAGACAATTTCTACCAAGACAGCTTAGCTGTGTATATCTTGCAATTCAGCACATCTAGATCAGAGGAAAACTGAGAAGAATGAGTGTTTTCCTGTATCCGTTTGACAGTTTTCATTTGTATGTAGAACAGTTAGTTGTCAACACCAAAAGTACATGATAAATCATGCACTACATGGTGCATGGGTAGACTCCATAAAATTAATCAAGTGATATAATAATTCCATTCGTCCTTCAAAGCGACGGCAATAATCTATCAACGTCGTGATTTTTCTTATAATCAGCCTGCTTCTTCTATCCCTCGTGAATATAACACCACTGTGTACGACGACCACACATAATGATGAGCCTAATTCGAAAAGAAATCAACCGATCAATCATTCACGTCAAGGTCAATCATTCCTTTTAAAGTAAAAAAGTATAGTGGATAACTAACTTCATTTTTTCAAACACCTCATTCGCCATATCTGGAGCAAGACACGGTCACCCAGGTGAACATATTGTTCCATGTGAACATTGTCGTGGTTGCAAGCCCGGACGGAAATCATGGAGATCAATTATTCTCCCATGACCTGAGCAACGCCAGAATAATTAGATTGGGAGTCGGTCACCACGCCGGCGCTGATTCGGACGGGTATCAAGCCATCATAAATTTCCCGAATAATCGGTGGGTTTGTTGTGACTGGTTAATGCATAAATACATCTTATTTAAGTAGTTGGGAAATGCGGCTGTCTGAACTTGCCTTTTCTTAGTTGAGAAAGACATTGTTAAGTGCGGATGCTTTCTCACCCCCGACAACAAAGACAGCAACAGTTGTGTTATGGTGAAGTCAACAGTCCTCCGGCTGTAACATAACGGGTACATATTTGGTGGTCTGAGTATCCGGGTGCATGAACAATAACCGGGTAGTCTTAACATTGAGCTGCGACCTCTGCGAAACCTTAGCCTCATATTGTCAGCTCCAATCGTCTTGTTACAGAAGAATCTTTAAGTAGATTCATTTTCATGACTCTAATTGTGACCGTTTCTTCGGCATCTCCAGTGGGATGCAATTACCGAGGGGTGGTTCTTTCTTTGTAGTGTAGCTAAAAAAGGCATAAATTTCAAAAACTTTAATTTTTAAAATGAGTGTATTCAAGGGTCCTTCCTTGATTTTACGGATAAGATATATTCTGTTGTTGGATGAGAGATAGATAGAGAGTAATAGAGATTGAGAGAGTAATAGAGATTGAGAGAGAGATAGAGGGTGATAGAGTATTAGAATGAATAATTTGGGTTAGATTGAGAGAGAAACAGACTGAGAGAAAGTGAGTCAGAGCGAGAGAGATATAGGGGGAGAGAGAGAGTAATAGAGTGACAGAGCGAAAGAGATAGAATGAGAGAGGTAATAGAGAGAGAAATATAGAGTGAGGGACAAATATATAGAGAGAAAGAAAGATGTTAAGATATAACCTTTTCGATCTCATTAAAACCTCGATATCTCGCGGAATTTTATCTCAACTGCGCATAATTACATAATCGTTAATATGCATATTCCCCGTAATATCAGTTCAATCATGCATTTCTATAAGCATCGTTCCCCAGACCGCCCGCGTTCACATCGCAGCTGTAGCGCACTCTCCGCAGTTCGACTGACATCAGTTTGAGTGTTGAATGCAAACCCGAAGCCACGATAATCTAACCAATACGTACTGCAACAGGTGGGGATGAAACATACACGCTCGCGAACCAACATAATTAATTTATATCAAATATCTTACCCTATGACCTGTTTGAGTACAATGTGCTTGCTCATCCCCAGCTAAAGCGTATTGCACAAACTGTCAAATTATCGGTGATGTTTGAATTCACTGTCAGTTAAATGTCGCCCTTCGATTTATGCTAAGACTATCAACGCGAGTCTCACACACATACGTCAGGTGGACATATATAGCGGGGATTAACCGCCCTCTTATCGATTTTCTTGAATTAGTTAAAACTCACAGATTCCCCGTGGTCATATTCTGTGGATAATGAGTTTACGATGCATGACAAGCACGGGTTCAAATATTTATGCCAAGAAACGCTACCTACAGACTCTCGCGTCTTTGTGCATTATGATCATCTGTTTTATGATCGATCACTGGGGCGCATTGTTGGTGCTTGGTCGTGCGGGCGTGTGACGTAATTGGTCAGTTGCAGGTTGACAGCGTTGAGAGTGACCCCCAGGCTTGTCCCTGGGGTCAGAGGTTCTGTAGGCAGGGGATTGCGGGGGAGACTCCTGTCACAGGGACCTCACTTCACTCTTCTATTGTGAAATCATTGCTCACACAGACGGATACTCTCAGCGCTATGGAGACAGGCTATCTGAGCAGAAGAATACGCCGACAGCCTGCAATAAGAGGTACCTTTCAACTTGTAAAGTTCTAAATGTACATGCATTGTTCAATTTTGATTCTAAGGATTTTTGGGTAATTTGCACAAATTGTGTCGACATTTAAGCCTCAGCTCGAAAATCTTAAGGCAATGTTATTTATAGAACAATACGGTTATTCGTTGTGCAGCAATAGACACGCTTTTGTATATTCCAATTGTAAGTGATCAGTAAGCATGTATATATAGTTAGTATTTGTGTTATTAACCGTTAGATATACCAGCAGCTACCTAATGCCAATCTGAGTTAAGAACGATTTGAAACCACGCATAATGTTCTGAAAACAGAAAGACACCCAAATGCATCATTGACATGGCAATAGCTTCAACTGTTACTGCTGTCAATGGCTCGGTTTGTACAATGGTATCGCACACATGTTGACAAACTAGTACATTTTACATTAAACACATACACACATAATGTCCACACGCGAAATGTCTACCGGTAGAGTAGCATTAGCAGCAATCAGCAAACCACTGACGAACACATCCCCTGTTGTTAAGCACTGTCTGTAGTCCGTCTTTTGCATCGAGGTATTTGTCAGTAATACATACTTTAATTATACCTCAACGTATAACAATGTTCTGCACATGGTAATTAAATATCAATTATAACTTGCCTTAAACTTAACCTGTTTCAGTTAAACATATATGTCAGCAACTAACACACTTCCTTGGTATATATATATACAGCTCATCTTTGTACTTTTGTATTCTATCTATATATATATGTATAGATATAAACGTAATATATCTTGTGAGTTTTTATCATTATTTTCTTTAACATGACGTATGCTAATTCTTAAGGATGTTTTTATAACAAATACTTCATTTAAAGACATCCTGGTATAGGATAGTATGGTATAGTATGTCCTTGTATGGACCTAGATAATGTGATCAATTCGGCCACGATATCTAGACTTGTAACCAGCTGTGTATTAGTCGTGTTCTAACGGTAGATTTTATTACCTACTTTTATTTCACCGTTATGCTAGAGGTCACTCCGTCAGTAAACGAAATGGTGAAAGATGGAAAGTTAACGAGAAGGTTATTGGCCTCAAGTGTTATATTGTTAATGCAGAATTGTTTATAGTTTGCGAAAAGCCAACCTCAGGCTTATAGATAAGTGTTACGACGATGAATATGTATGAAACTAAAATAAGAGGTAAGATTTTAAGATATTTGCATCTTGATTTGCATTTAGAAGATCTACTTAAAAGTCGTTCAAAGTAGAGAAATGGAACATGACAAGCTCGAATCTCAGAGCGGCATAAACTTACACACAAAAACAATCCGTTGGAAATGATAAATGTATGTGACAAGGGAATTTCAGAATGCGGTGCCGGCCATAATAAACATGCATTCACAATTAACTCCGTGTTTGCTTGAAATACGCCGACGACGAAAATTGCTTCGATCTCTCTGAAGTGACGACAGGGAGTCTGCTTCTAGTGTGATGGCGGGCCATTAAGGATATGGACACAGCCCAAAATGCATATGTCTTGGACATACTCAGTGCTACAGTCCGCATATTGTCACTCTAAGTCATTTTGCTCCCTTGGTCCATTTGTAGGTAATTCATACCCTCCGACTTCATAGCCACATTGCATGTGGCAGTACGGGGTAATACGACTGAGACTGCAATAGGCCTTCTTGATCCTTGTTCTGTCATCCGCAATGTCCAGTCGCCTCTACAAGATGGTGCTGTAATGGACTAAGGGACACGTCAAACATAAAATGCCTTTCCTAACGGATTGTGACAGCACGAATGTGAAAAATGTGGGTTAATGCTGTTTTGCAAGAAATCCCAATTACACAGCAGCATTGTATACCTGCCATAAGTAATACGGGGAAGGATTTTATGGAAAGTTTTCAGTTCTATATTATCCTGCTGATTAGAAAATCCGTTTTACAAAGACATTCATGTAGACTGGCATATTATTCCTATTAAGATTGGTCTATATATTGTTCCTGTTATAATACCATGTGTCGTAGATGCTACTTTATGTGTGACATGGGATATATTGACGACAGACAATGTCCTATTAGCTATTATTTTGGATCTCACATAAAGCGCAATGGTATGTGGAAGGCGCATGACTTCAAATTTCAAATCTCAGTGTCTCTGTCGTGTGTGTTGTGAGCTGAGTGAACCGTCTGTGAGCTGAGTTAACGGGCTGTGAGCTGAGTGAACGGGCTGTGAGCTGAGTGAACGGGCTGTGAGCTGAGCAAAGATATGCGATATCCCAGCTTTAGACGTGCATACCGGAAACTGAAGCACTGTAAGTATTATTAAACTGAATGTGGTATTTCACACATGGAGTTTATAAACTTTTGGTTTCTGTCTCGTGTGTTGTAAGTTGAACAATTGAATTGCCTTTGCATGTGTTTGTGACGGTTGTCACCGATGGAACAGGATATGCTCACCTTTTCGCGAACATCTAGCATCATCACTATTTGATAGTGATTCATAAACCCATGCACATGATGAAGTCAGAATCGTACAGTCGACTGTTTGAGCAGAGTTGTCTTGTGAATGTAGAAAGGGCCTTGTCGTTTTTATTTCTTGAATCAATTCATTTTTAGTTCTGTCGCGATCGCCAATTTTCGTGAAATAACATTGTATACTGTAAACGATTACATATGATTAGAACAATTCTGCTCCGTTATGTGTGTCTGTTATGTTCATATACATGAGAAAACGTGCTTTCTGCACACTGACATGTGGACTTTGAACAACATCAAACGTAGACAAATTAAGGATAAACTTTTTGAAAAAAACCTGACGCTTGGAAGCCTTTTTCTACTCTTTTAACACACGCAAGTCTTTGACACAAGCTCACTTTCTACGAAGATGTAGGTAAAGATAGAACACGTACATCGTGAACAACGCATCTTAGGTCAAAGACAGTTTGGTGCTCATTTCGTGTGTACTTCATCCTTCATCATGCCCAAAATTTGCATGTGTTAAAATGAGCATTAATTGCAGTCTTGTGATCATGTAAAACATTTTCACAAAATAATTTAAATGACCCAAAACGAGCCCTTTTGATACCTCGTACTTTGCAAAATTGGACACAAAGACGAGAGTTTATCTCTGTTTCAATTGACCCTTGGTGTCAGGTTAGATTTAAAGAAACTGGCAGTTTGGCCAATTTTTTAATCAGGAATATATATATATTGTTACATATACTGTTTCTGTGTGGTGCCAGATGTACGGTCTTGAGTTATCAGTATACTACAAGACGGATTTATTGACCGGGGCCAAGTTAATGACGTTCTGCTAATTCCCGGCCAAGGGCAACGGCAAATAAATTAGCGCTGTCAGACATGATTCGTCGAATGCTTAATCATCTTGAAGGATAATCTATTAATTCAGTGTTTATTTTGTTCATTTTAAACAATGGGGTTTTGTGATTTGGTTAACAGCAGACATCTTCTCATAAACTTCTCTTCCCTTTGTGGTCAGTGCAGGTGTGATTAACGATAATATTTCATGATTTTCTTAGGTCCACCTTATTGACAGATTCATGTATGTGTTTACACATTTCGCAATTGGTTTGTCCTATCACTGTTACTATACTGAGGGATGGTGGGGTAGTCTAGTGGTTAAATCGTTTGCTCATCACGCCGAAAGCCAGTTCGATTCTCTCCATGAGGATAATGTGTGCAGATAAAATCTACGTTCCCCGCCTCGATATGACCAGAATAATGCTTAATGCGGCGTAAAACAAACCTCACAAACTCTACAATAAACCTTGAGTGTAGGTACTTAGTGTGTCGTTGCCATCATTTGGACTTAATTTCGTAAATTTTTTATATTGTGACAGGCACGAATATGGTGTGTCCAACACGATCTCGAAGCGGTTACCTTGTTACAAACTCAGGTGAAGTGGTCATACAAAACACGATCTGGTTTAATGTCTCCCGAAGGGAAAGTATACAAAAATCAGATCTCTTTCCTCTAGTTTCAAGGTTATTCGTGAGAGCTTGATAACAGCAGCTGAATAATGCTGCCAACGGCCTCACACAAGCTCCCAGAATCGCCATGATTTGCTTAAACTATGCCTATAATACATGCACGCGTATCATAAGGTGTAAGGCGACCTGAGCCTGGAGACGTGAAACGCATAACGCCCAGTCAGGAACACTTGCTGAAGCGAAAAACTTTATTAAACGTGATTGCTTTGCTATTTCATGCTTTGTGAATATCGTACCAATATGGCGATTGATTCTTGGGGACCGCTCGCAAAAGTCATCGCTTCAAGCGAAAAAAGTGCTAGTGAGTTAATCAATACTACAATTACACGAATCAACTTTCAGGCATACAAACTGATCGACTATGATTTCATTGCGGTTTTTTCTCCTACCTTTGAGTCGCGTCAGGTGATGAAAGCCTGCGTAGCATGTTAAGGAGGTGTTGTAGTCAGGTTCTGTACGTGAAAAGTCATTAAACGAGCAGGGGAAGGTTTTTAGTTCATTTTCGCTCGATAACCACGTTACAATTCCTTCCGTAAGCCTGAAATTTGGTAAATTGGATCTAGAGACTTAGAGTACCCTGGAGCAACCGATCAAATTGGGCCGCCTTCTGATAAGCTTCGGCCTTAGGGGTGAGGCTTATCTGTCAATACCAGACCAAGACCATCACAGTGAATACCCATCAAATTGTAGGGAATACTCACAACCCTTATAGTGTGGGGTAATATACTTAAGTGAAATATTATGGGGTCATTTGAGACGCTCGAGTACATGTGGTTTAATCAGTTATATGTGCTTGAATGTCGGACTGGATTTAGTCGATGAAATCCTACGCTTTTTATTGTTGGAGTTCGGGCCGATAGATTAGCTGACTGTATTTATAATATGATATATGCATTAGCATTTATACGGGTGACTTGGTCGATAGGTAACCGTCTGTGCACGTGTGGCGCCCTTGCTTGAGGTGTCGAGAGGATGTCATTGTGACTCGAAGTGTTGTTTGTGAAAGTACGCTTGTTGTTTGCGGATATTGCTGTCTACGATTCAAGGTAACATTGAGATCCTTTAACCACGTGATGCGTCATGTAAATTAATCTGTTCGCTGCACCTTATCTAAACGATTGTAAATATTTGATGCCGTTCAAGTGGACGCCGTCAGTCGGTATGTCTGGGTACGCCTTTAGTAAAGTATTTTTTCAATGAATGATTTAACATGAAGGGTTGTATAAACGTTAACACAACGTGCATTTTAAACAGGGATATACCACATGTGACTATAGACACAGTATACTGACTTCGCCTTTTCGTATGACGCGGGAGGGGATCGAACGCGACTTTTTGCTTTCTGGGGAGATGCTCTCTCCACTACGGATGCGGTCAGAGATGTGATAGAGAGATGGGGAGGGGAGGTGTAGGAAGAGAGAGAGAGGGGAGGGGGGGAGGGAAGAGAGAAAGGGGAGAAGAGGACAATGGAGAGAGGGGAGAAGAGGAGGACAATGGGAGAGAGAGAGAGAGAGAGAGAGAGAGAGAGGGCGAGACTGTGACGAAGGAAGACTCGTTATGTCAGTCAAAGACTCGAGAGGGTGAAAAAGACGCTGAGATGTTACGAAGAGAGACAATAGAGAGACAGAAAGAGACTTAAGATATAGGTGGACAGTCACTCAGTGCGGACTTGCTGACAGTCCCAGCGTGTCCTTGTGCCGGCTGATTGGTGCTGCTGAGGCATCCCGACTCTAATCACCCTGTTAGCCTCTAATACGTGATTGTCTCTGTCCACACGCACTGGAGTAATCAAAGATCCACTGGAGTAATCACAGATGAACTGACTGGAAAATGGTATTGGCTGCGTTTGGGCAGGACGTCGTACTAATCCAAATAGGCAAGCTTTACACAACCCTGCGATGACACAGTTGTTGAACTGTAACTGATTTTCTTTCAAAGAAATATAGTTATAGTTTTTAGATGATGATCATGATGATGATGATGATGATGTTGGTGTTGGTGATGATGATGATGATTATGATTATGATTATGATTATAGCAATAAAACAGCAGAGAAAAAAATATATATTTATTTCTTTAGGCTGTTATATTGTTTTAACAATAATAGTAATACATTATATATTATATATCGTCGCGATAGAGTGACAGAACTATCTGGCTCCCAGCTTAACTACATGTTTGCATTGGAGTAGATTAGTACACACAGCACCTACACAGGTCAAAGTGTCGACATTATATTTACTTCCCCATGGCAGTATTTTGTTATTATGAATACACATATTGCTCAATCGTGGGATAAAAATTGCCTTGTAAATGTTTGCATTTGATCATGGCTGATAACAAAGTCTGCTTTATGCGAATGCACTTGAACTACATTAGCTGTGCAACACACTCAATGATTCAATGAAGGAAACTCAAATGCGCATTGAACATTCGTGATAAATGCCACGGTTGGGTGGCTAGGGCTAGTCACAAGACTGCCTTACTTCTCTTCACACGGACATCCGAGGCTGACTTCTCGCTCTACCTTTCTAATGAACGGATAATGCGCGGTAAGTAGCGGTTATGCGATAACAGTCGAGACGAGTGTTGTAGTTCCTTAGGATTTGTCGACTTAAGAGTTCGCCGCGGTCAGCTGAGACCAAAGAAGGTCTTGAGCTGCAGCTCATGGGTTCAGCTCATAGGCTGAGCTGCGTGCTGAGCAGCTGGCAACGTGTAGTGTACTAATCAACGGATGTAGTCGTACCCGCCCTGTGAAACTGGAGGCTTTCATATCTACAGGTATTTATTTTTGAAAACGTATCTATAGCTAACAAGTAATAGAGGGTAAGGTTGATTGGAACATGTTTGTGCATCTGTTAGGAAATATGTCGGTGAGTTAAATATCCTTGTTATCACTATTCTCTCATATGTTCCCGGGGTATCTCAACTCACGTGGTTATTTGATATGTTCAGACTCATGACATTAAGTTATAGATCTGTGATAAGACGACTATTAAAATACAGTGTATTTTCCGGACAGTCACTGCTATCATCATGTGTAGAGGGATAGAACACAGTAACCACCATTAGTTTATCCGGACGATTCCCACGTGAATGGCACCGTCCTGACTTACAAAGTTTTACTGTACTAACGCACTTCATTGAAATCCGTTTCTCCGCACCCCGTTAGTAAGGAAACCCCGGTTTTCGGGACATTACTGCTAGGGGCGTTTCTTTCTACACCAACAACACTCTTCCACAACAATGTCCGTTTAACAGGACAACTTGTGTTTGGATGGACGTGGTCATTGATATTCGTGGGATTTAAACCAATCCGATGACGTCAGGCGATTGTTGCTGCAGTAAAATATGAGCCAGGAATTCATTGGCCATTCTGAACAAAATTTAAACAAGTGAAACTGACACACCTACAGGTCATGATGTAAAATTATAGAGAAACCCAATTCTCAATTACTTCCTGAGTGAGTGAGTTAAAATTTTAAGTCACATCGGCAATATTTCAGCCATATCGTGACTCCAATTACTTCCTGTACAAACAATGTACGGTATTTGATAGTTATTATATACTTCGGTGTGAAAGAGTTTTTCGAAGTTGAGAAAAGTGATATTTTCATTGCAGTGAACATAACACTTGATATTTCACTGCAGTGAACATAACACTTTGACAGAACTATTGTCTTACAAGAGTTACCTCCCCTCAAATTGTCTCCCTTTATCGTTAGTGTCAAGCCCGAAAACAAACTGTTGACTTCCTTCTTACGTTAGTTCCACATTGACAAGGCAAAATAATGACCGCTAGTCATTTATAGAGTTAATATCACTTCTTTCCATTTATTATTCTTTTGAACATGTTTCGTTATAAGTTGTAAATTTCACATTTATCTCACCAAACGAATATGTTCGTTTCGCAAGCGTTATTTTTGTTACTTGACCAGCGTGTATTCTTTCGCTTCCAACAGCTGTCTCGTAGTTTACAAGAATATTTATTTTAAAAGTTCATTTGGTGTATAATCATATCTAAATTTATATGTTTGATACAGAATTTTTGTGACCTTAAATAACTTTTGTTATTTTTATTTAGGATTTAAAAAAAAAGATTTTGCAAACATGACACAACTTTTTATGGTGCATATACAATGTGTGTTGCAACGTTCTGTGAATTTACGTTTCAAGGTTTTACATTTGTAAAAAAAAAAAAAAAATTCCGGTAAACTACACAAAACGTAAGGATATTCCATGTACATGTATCTCGAGAAATATCATGAAAAAAGAGATATTTTCACTCGTTGAGAAGATAAAATGTCCTCTTTTTATAGAACCTAATAGTTGATGAAAGGGAACTGTTCGAATATTTCGTTCCACAAAAAGTATCAAGCAGATCTCGAAAATACTGTATTATATATCTCTTCTGATCTGATACGACTGAATTTAGAAAAGAATCCATTTCAATTCATATCTTTTATGGAAACTTACCGTTTTTTGGTAACACAAGTCCTGCACAGGTAACGGCTTTTGAAACTAACACTTTTGTGGATTGCATATTGCGTTGAAATTTGCTCAAAATGTTTCAATTTCAAGCAAAAAATATGGAAAATCAATACCTCAAATAGCAATATGATATGATGCGGGAATAGTCTAAAACAGGAGTTGGTGAGAAAAACTCTGTCGTTGGATAATATTGCAGTCAAAAATACATGGGAAAATCATTTCGTCAAATCTGATGACGCAGAAGGATATTGTAATGTGGTTGTGAAGTTTTTACCTGCCTGCGGTTTAAATATGGCGATGACTTATACAACGAAGGAAGCACATTTAAAGCTAAATGAATCTAAAGGTTACAAAAATACACACAAAAAACACATTACTAATTTTGGATTTGACAGCATATATTTTCATAATTCAGATTCACGTTCGCAATACGTGGTACACGTTGAGATCAGTGAGTGAATGCAGTTTGATTGCCGCTCTTAGTAATAGTCCAGCAATAACACGACGAGGGATGGGTGGTTGGGGGTGTTGGGTGTTTGAAGGCGGGAAGGGTGGGGGGGGGGGGGGGGGGGGGGGGGGGGGCGGGGGACACCATAAATGCTCATCCCCAGTGAGTGCCCGTGTCGGGAATCGCACCCGTTACGCCGGAACGTTTTAACCACGTAGCGACTCCGCGTTTGCGTGGAAAAGTGTTCAGAGGGTGAGAGTATGAAAGTCGACCAGGTAGGTCTGATGAATGAGCAAAGGGATAGATTGCTACATCATTTGTCTATACCCCCTTTGAGTGAGTGAGTGAGTATGGGTTTACGCCGCTTTGAGTAATATTCCAGGCTATATCACGTCGGGGGACAGCAACAATAACATAGTACAAAACCAACCAGAGGGGCGGTGCGGTGGCCTTGGGATTAAAGCGTTCGCCCATCACGCCGTGGACCTGGATTCGGTTCCGAAACAAGGGTACAATGTGTGAACCCATTTCTGGTGTCCGTCGCCGTGAAATTTCTTTAATATTGCTAAAAGCGGCGTAAAACTATACTCACTCACCCAACCAGCAAGGTCACGCATGGTAATACCGGATAACCGCCAGTCGCTAGCAGCTGAAACATTGGAATTAAATCTAAATTTGAACTCACTAACTTATTAGTCGACTCTCACAACCCCCGGCATTGGAAAGCGGGTAGCGGGTAACGGGTAGCGGGAGGTGGTACTTGTTATTGCCTGACCACGAACCGGGAAAAATACGAATAATTTCAACGGGTATTATTTATTTACACTGGATCGTTCACCCCAACACCTGTTTTGACACTCATGAATACCCGCCACCTATTGTAACAAGAGCATCAATTATTGACACTTCGGCGAGTGTCCGTTTTATTACAGCTTCATGTACAAAGACCTAGATATATGAAGACGTATTTCATTCTTCTGTTGATCTGTGCAGCACATTGCCTGACACGTGCGTGTTCCAAACATGGCTTCCAATGATACAGCGTTGCTGGCACCATATGGCGTGAGAGTGCGCGAACGTTTAGCTGTTACAGTCATCGTGGTATTATCGAGCAAAGCATTGACCGATGATCGTACCTTCTTGTAGCTTATTGAATCAGCTGCTCCATTGTTTTATTGGCCTCTAAGTGTTATTTTATTGTTTGCCAATTCGTGTACATTAGGGTAAGGTTTCCTCAAGCGTTGTGTGAAGGGCAGCGTACACCGTGCGCATAATTTCTTAGTTCGAATTGAATATAGTGCGCTATATGACTCCAGTTCCTGTGGGGGGTTTTCGGGGGGAAAGGGGAGGATGTACTTTAGGTTATAAAAACGGGTTGTCTTTTTCCCAGAAGATGTCTTCAGCAACCCATGCTTGTCCCCTCGTGAAGATCCGGGATAGAATAGGTCTTCAGCAACCCATGCTTGTCGTAAAAAACTATGCTTGTCGTAATGGCGATTAACGGGATCGGGTGGTCAGGTTCGCTGACTTGGTTGATGAATGTCATCGCATCCCAATTGCGTGGATCGATGTTCATGAAATCAATCACTGGATTGTCTGGTCCAGACTCGATTATTTACAGACTGTCGTCATATAGCTGGATTATTGCTGAGTGCGGCGTTAAACAACATTCAAACAAATGTTTCCCGGAAATTTAATTTCGAACTGACGGAATTATCCGGAGCTTTCAAAGATTACTTTGTCACGTTGCTTGATAGACAGATGGTTAATACTGAAAAAAAACCTTTTAATAGTCATTGTACATACAAATCATGAGTAGTCGTCCTTAACATTTTGTCTACGTGTACTCAAACGGCGTTGACACAGACATAACGTCACTGGAGTGCATTGACGTCATTAAACAAAAGATGACGTCGTATCCCTCAATGACAACTGAACTGCCTGGTTGTCCGGGTTCGATTCCCGACATGGGTACATTGCGTGAAGCCCATTTCTGGTGTCCCCCGCCGTGATATTGCTGGAATATTGCTAAAAGCGGCGTAAAACCGTACTCACTCACTGCCTGGTAGGAATAATACAGATAAAAGGCAAATACGAATAGTCGCTCTATAGATATATATTAATTGTCAATACAAGAGCAGAACCATACTAGATTTTCTGCCGAAACAGATTCCACTCTGCGTAAAAGGCAAATATCTGTGGAAAGTATATGAATGGGCAAATGAAACTTAGTGATGACACAAGGTGTTCGCTAGTCTGTCTTAAAGACCCTGATACAAATATATATCAAATACAGCCCATGCAAGTCTATAATGTTTGGCCAGTCTAGATTACTGCAGTTTCTGAAAATGAAGAGAGTCACTGGGCTCCCTTTTATTATATCTTTATTAAGATAACTGAACAACTGTTTTTTCTGTACGATATGTTCATTTCAGAGACTAGATGTTAGTCTAGGTGTTCGCGAAAAGGGTAAGCATGTGCTGCCCTACCAATAGATATCAATCTAGTCAGGAGGTTTTACATGTTATATAACTTATAACTTTATTTTTCCCTGACCCAAGTATAAAATGAATAAATAGGCCATGGTAACACACACGCTGGATAATGTTCAAATTTGGATCTGAGGAAAATATACTTATATGAATAAGGGAACACTCAGTTATTGACACATTAAAATGATATGCTGTCTTAATTCCAGCCTTGTCTACCAAGTACGCGTTGGAAACAATGCACCCAAACACATCTCAGCATTTGATTCTGACGTGTTGTAATTGAATAAGAGCTATTTCAGATGTATGACAGTAAAACGTTTCCCTATATTTTTTTGTTCTCTTATTGTTTCGATCAGTGCATATTAATCAGGAAACATATTCATGGTATGCAAATAGGGCATACTCTCATATTCTTGTTTTTTAATGAACAATATACTATTGATATTACATGCTATATGCTGCAAAGTGAGTGAGTGAGTGAATGAGTATGGTTTTACGCCGGTTTTAGCAATATTCCAGCAATATCACGGCGGGGGGACACCAGAAATGGGCTTCTCACATTGTACCCATGTCGGGAATCGAACCCGAGTCTTCGGCGTGACGAGCAAACGCTTAAACCACTAGGCTACCCGACCACCCCTCTGCAATGTGAACGAAATCCAACACTTATACATAAGAGTTACTGTAGAGAATGTACTTTGGATAGACGCAGGCACTGGTGGCAGGTTAAAGCAAAACAACGGTTTACATTATCATAACATATCTCTACTAAACGTAGAGTCCATTGTACGATACCGACTTTATCATAAGCATGTTTGCCGATCACTGTTATTTATTGATGATACCAGGTGTTGTCGAAAAGGTGAATGTTTCCTTGCTTCATCAATGGCACCTGTCACAAACACATGCAAAGTCAAGTCAATTGTTAACCTGAAAAACATGGGAACATATGGTACAAATAATCGAAGTCCGAGGTTCGATTGCATACATTGGCACAATGTGTGAAACCCCTCTGTGACCCCATCGTGTTGGAATGTTCTTGAAAGAGCTTTAAATCCTCACTCACTCACTCACTCATTTACCAGCTTTCAAGTAATGTCACACGGCGCTATCTTTTTTTATTTATGAGGCCTAACATGTAAAATATTACGTGTTATTAATCTTTTACAAAAATATTCGGCAAGTGTATCCTTCGCTATCATTCAGCCGTTTCATATTTTTAATCAAAGCTTTGTGTCAATATATGTCATGTCATCTGTTATTGCGCTTATGTCAATGTGCCATTATTAATAGCTTCAATATCGTTTTGAGTCCAATGTTTTGGATAAGGCTGTCAACATACAGCTGCGGGTTGACGAACTGGAACAAACAAGTGGCCGTATCTACCATGCATGTGTTTCCAAATCCAGATTTCCTGTTTAGAGATATAACGGTTAATTAACATCATGATAAGAACAAACAGTTTACGCGTCTGTCGGTAGATACCAAACAATCATATGCTCCTCAAAAACAACGCGTCTGGTCGTTGCCATCATGAACAGAGACTAACAAGAAACAAATAGTCAAAAACAGACGTCCGTGATTTTGCACTGTGCGGTAAATTCGATACATCCGTCGACCATACCGTGCTATCAATGCATTGATAAGAAAGATTAAGGAGTTATAAACGTTCGGAAACCTATGTTTAATCTAGAGCGAGACGCCCTCTTGCACCGAGTGGTCTTCGGTGTTTCACCAAACCCACCAACGTGTGAACATGTACGTCTATACGATCCGGTTCTCACTCTAGATCATGGCGAAAAATGTTCGCACTGGAGAGCACTGTGAATGGTTTCAGGCATATGTACAACTGTTACGTGAAAGCGTTCTTGTGAACCAAACTTGGAATGTGGAATATGGCACCTATAATAACTGACCCGTGTTACAACGCTTTTATGTGATGCTAATGGGACTGGTATGTTCGTCGGTTTTATTACGAAAGAGATTCGAGAAATTGGATTACGGAAATGGATTCAGACTAATCCCTACGTTCTCGATGGGGCAAAGACCAGCTGATTGAACTTTCGTTATTGATTGGTTACCGAATGCCTTGGAAATAATCGACTTGAACAGAGAGATCGAACCTCGTTAACAGAACAAGTATCGGTAACAGTTTGCTGAGATCACGAGTACGGTGCTAATGCAAACTGCATGTTTAGAGTTTTTTCTCTAAGGTGTTTATCATATATTAATGTTTAATGTTACAATTCATTGAATTAATGGACATTCGAATTTTTAAAAAGTGCATATATGTTGCAAATTATGTGTGAACACCTATGGATTAAGCATTGGGAGAACCGTCGGTTTCGGGAGTGATGCTATGGTCAATATCTTTCATAAGTTCCATGCGAAATTGTGTGCTAAGATTAATGCAATAATGGGCGGGACAATTGGCGTGAGGCAACCGCAAGAAAATGCCATGTGTTTCACCTCTCTCCTTGAAGAGGAGACGTCATTGTTGTCAGCGTCCACATCGTCATCATCGTTGTCGTCGTCAGACAGCACGTGTACAAAAACAGGTAACGCGAATTGGTTGTCTCTCGTTAAGGTATTGCATATCATATAGATGTCTGCATGGCTATCTATCGTTAACACTTACAATCCCGATACTTGTTCTTAATATAATTCTTATTGGAGCATGTTCTTCCTTTCTCGAGGGGGGCACGGGTGGCCAAGTCGTTTAAGGTGCTGTGATTCGCTGTGCAGAATTGCGTCCCTTGGGCACGCCAGAAACCTATGATTGTGGGTTCGAATCCCGGTTCGCCCCGATTATGTTTCTAGGTTTGTCAGCACCATACCCATGCTCGTGGGTTTCACCGAAGTGGTAAACGTCTGAGACCTGCATCACTTCGGGCTTTCCTCCCACATTAAGCTGACACCCCGTGATATAACTGGAATACTGTTAGAAGTGGCGATAATCCAGACTCACTCACTCACTCACTCTGCCAACCACTCTTCGTTTCCGGGAAAAGGTTTAAACCTTGTTGCATGCATCAAACATTCTTTTTGTTTTTGATTTCTATAAGTTTGATCCTTTTAACCAGTTTCACTTTGGTTCGGTCTGACATCAATTCTTATGAGCCCGAAACGTTCGATATGTTGCATGGGAATACATAATGGACATGTAATAATTCATTTCATTTGGCATGAAACTATTTAACCAACCTGCTCATTCTACCCAAATCATTTTTAGATATTGTCATATGGGTGACATATACCATATAGTGTATGTCCATTTTTTTTATTTAACAATTAAAAGAAAATAACGCTGAACAGTTTATCCAATATGTTTCATTCGTAAGATTCGGGATAGAATAGGTCTTCAGCAACCCATGCTTGCCGTAAGAGGCGACTATGTTTGTCGTAAGAGGCGACTAACGGGATCGGGTGGCCATGCTCGCTGACTTGATTGATGCATGTCATCGTATCCCAATTGCGTGGATCGATACTCATGATATCAGTCACTGGATTGTCTGGTCCAGATTCGATTAATTAAAGACCGCTGTCATGTAGCTGGAATATTGCGGAGTGCGGCTTTAAACAAAACAAACAAACAAACAAACAAACAATACCATCAGGGGGGAGGCGGTCCTTGATTCCGATGACGCCAATTATCAATTACACGTGTTGGAGAAAGTAGTCAGCGTTCGTTTTGTTTTACATATAAAAATAAAATTATTTCACGGTGCTTCTTAACTTGATTCAAACACAGAAGACCTATAAATGGCTAACTGCGCATTTCAAATGTAACCTACTAGCCCACGTTCAACATCGTGTACCTCCATCTAGCTTTACCTTTTTGCAACATCCTAACATCTGATCCGTAATCCGTTTTGTATTGTGTCTAGTGATTACTACGCTGTGACACGCAGGAGGTGGTGCCTCGACAGTAATTGTCTTCACAAAGCCATTACTCTCCTTAGCTTCAGGACATTGGCCATGAACTTCCACCGCTGGCCCTACTTTGTCAAGCATCAGAACAAGCGTGCGTTTTAGTTTCAAAACACTCGCGGGTCATAAATCTATTAAACACCCCTTAACATCAGCGTCAATGGCTGGAGAAGCTGTTTAATCTATTACCGTCGTTTTATCATCAGCAATGAATGTAACTGCACCTGTCGTGAGTATGTTTTTTCTTTGATGGAACAATGAAATTTATGCCACTGGAACCGTGTAGGCCTTCGTTAGAGAAAGCACATGTTCTCGTTTAAGTAGACTGGGCAGGTTTGGATTGATAAAAAAAATAACAGCCAGTCACAATCAGTATTTATTTGAAATATTTTCATGTGGGTTGAAACACACTACCTGGTGAAATTATGTTACCAAAAATGACGACGAAATCAAATTGGCTGGTTTTAGAAAAGTAAAACGTCTGTCATTTGTTTTACAGTTATCTTGCATTTTTTGTTATAACGTCGATTTAAAGTAATAATGCGATTATATATTTTGATACTTATGTGTTTATTATTTCGTGTAGCTATAATCACACTTAATTTGGAATATGTCATATCTGACATGCCCACTAACGGTCCGATAGGTCAGCCTAAGTGACAATTACCTTAGTTATATCATGACGCAACGTTATGTATTACGTCTTCGCCTAAGGCGACGTATGTCGCCCCTGTCCTTGACACCGTGCTCATCTTGATCAAGTGATGTCTAAATGTCAAGTCTTTGACCTGGAGATATCTACTTATGATCATTGATAATGTCAGTGCGTCAAAGGCAATTACTTAGTACGTCATCTTTATTTTTTTAATATGGCTTGCGGGGGCACGGGTGGCCCAGTCGTCTAAGGCGCCGCAATTCGCTGTGCAGAGTTGCGACGCGTGGGCACGCCAGATTGTGGGTTCGAATCCCGGTTCGCCCCGATTATGTTTCTAGGTTTGTCAGCACCATACCCGTGCTCGTGGGTTTCACCGAAGTGGTAAACGTCTGAGACCTGCATCACTTCGAGCTTCCCACCCACATCAAGCTGACACGCCATGATATAACTGGAATACTGTTAAAAGCGGCGTTAAACCAAACTCACTCAGTCACTTTAATATGGCTTGCGATGAAATTTAGTCACAATCCGTTGCAATTCCTACGTTGTAGTGATAACATAAATATTGACGGAATTATTCAACATGTCAGTGAATAAACCCCACAGCACACGTGTGAAGGTATAGCTTTGAGTTAAAGTCGATGATTAAATTTCTCATATAGACAGTAGACGAATAGTGAAGAACTAGGTGACGAACGCGATCTCTCTAGCATTGGTTCACACGCGTTTGCGCAAAGGTCTTATTTTTTGCAGTCCGGAAAAGGCACAGTTGTTCTTCTGGGTTCGAATCCAGTTTATATTCTTTTATTTTGGTTTTCTATACATGTAGAATGAATGGGTACTACATTGTTGCTTCAAAATTGTCATTTAATCATTTATGTGATCATTATCGTCATTGACCCATGACGATCCGGGGTAGAATAGGTCTTCAGCAATCCATGATTACCTTAATAAGCGACTATGCTTGTTGCAAGAGGCGACTAACGGGATCGGGTGGTCAGGCTGCCTTGGTTGCTGCATATCATCGTATCCCAAATAGATCGATGCTCATGATGTCAATCACTGGACTGTCTGGTCCAGACTTGATTATTTACAGACTGCCGTCATAGAATTGGAATACTGCTGAGTGTGGCGGTCAACAACAAACAAATTATCGTTAGTATTATTTGTAGCAGTACTATATTATTATGGTGTACATGGAAATGGATCATGGTTGGGATGGGGTAAGCGTGAGTGTAGGTGTTTGTTTAGATGTGTGGGTGGGCGTGTCCGACCATTTTTATTCCGTCTCGGTTTTTTTATTACATCCAAAGGCTCCGAAGAACCTGGAACAACCAATATTACAACTTCTATCATCGTTTCCACGGCGCATAAACGGCAAACTAGCTACAACTCTATACCATTTCGCCAATAAGCTGTATCCATTTGGTGTAGCCATGCATAATCAGTATATGGTGTCAGTATGACCTCGTTGCCACATCAAAGAAGTGACAAGCCAGCTAGTACTGCAATGCCTCTCGTTCCCTGCCTATCCAATCCCGCCGTCTTGTCGCCATTGCTCCTACAAGTCTCCATCACTCCGTGGTTCTGGCGCAGTTCGCATGCTCTTCGCATGCGGGAGGAAATGAATCGAGATTCTGGTTATTACCTGCGGCTAAAAATCTCAGATAATCGCTGATTCAGCGTTTATGGTCAATAAAGCTGATTCCCTGACACGTTTATAATAACGGGGAAGTGTCGTCAGCGGGCAACATGTAATGATTGATTTATTCTGCAAACTGTATTCCTGAAGGACTGTTTACTGTTGCGGCAGATGGCGGTGCTTCAGATAACCGTGGTCTTAATACTCTTTAATCGTTGCTAACGTCATATACTGAAACATTATAAATACGCAATACCGATCATAAACGAGTTTTGGTAAATACAACGACAAAAACCTTTCCATATCCAATAGACATCTCTGAATAAAGCAGACTCGATTGAACGATTCCGGCTATAGCATGAGCATGTGTTTATGAATCACTATCAAATAGTAATGATACTAGGTGTTCGCGTAAAGGTGTCACACGTCACAAACACATGCAAAGGCAAGTCAATTGATCACCTGAAAAAAACACAGGAACTTATTGTGAATTGCATCGGACATAATGTTTGTCACTGATGCGTCAAATTTGGAAATATCCACATGTCTACCATAAAACATTTTGAAAGATTTACCGGGGCCTTGAATGTTGTAACCTTGATCAAACAACTTCTGAGCAAGAGTCGTATGACGGTCTTTGAAATCTTGGTAGAAAGAGCAAGCTCGATTGGACCTCAAAAGTATACAATCGATTGTTATAACAAAATAATGACGACTATATTCTTCGACTTTCTTTGGCACAATTTCATCAGCATGTACCTGATTCAGGCAAAAATGCCGAGTACAAAATATTTTTAACGAAGTTATAAGGATTTTATTCTTCTATAATGTTCATTGGCAAATACACTTCCGAACAAAGGAAGTATACATTCACGGTGGCTAAAATGAAACAAATAATATATGTTTTATTGAAGGTGATATAGATGATACGGGTTGTGCTTTCGACCTAAGTTTCAGCGACTGTTTTCAGCTTGGTGACATTTTGATAACTTATATATATTTTTTGTAAAATCAATTATTCTCTTGCACAGCAGTTTATGTATCTGCGTAATCGTGACACTATAACTTGATAACTTAATACCATGCCAACTGCTAATAGGATGTTTATAACATGATGAGGAAATGTATAATGTGTTTTCCTCCAAAGCATTAGTTGATAAATACCACCTAACTATTTCAAAGAAACGTGAGACTTGCCTTTTCATAGTGTTCACGCATATATTTAGTGTCAGAGTTTCACATCGTATATTGAAATAAGCGTATGCAAATTTGTTCTGGTATATAATGTTAATTAACACTAAAAGTATGTACTTTGATGTTAGCATGATAATATTGATGATGAAATACGTACACATACACTAAAATGTTTTGGGGTTTGTTGTTTAACGCCGCACTGAGCATTATTCCAGCTATATGACAGCGGTCTGTAAATAATCGAGTCTGGACCAGACAATCCAGTGATTGACATCATGAGCATCGCTCTCTGCAATTGGTATACGATGACATGCATCAACCAAATCAGCGAGTCTGACCACCCGATCCCGTTAGTCACCTCTCACGGTCTATATGTTCTGACAATCAGATATATGTTGAGTCAGCATACATATCTGGCTAGGCAGTAAGTCTTGTGACAGAGGGATGAAATACACTTTCTGCCACATACAGAGATCGCTTCGCGGAACTAAAGACATTTGTGATTTTGGCCCTTTAACTCCCGAGTTGACACCCGAGTTGTATACCGGAGTACTTCCGGGTTAGAACTGGTCTCCCAACCTAAACTGGCTGTGATAGGCGACTTAGGGATCGGTGGTCAGGCTCGGTGACTTGGTTGACTGCGTGTCATCGTACCCCGTAGCCAGGTCGGTGCTCACAATATCAATCACTGGATTGCCTGGTCGATTATCTTCAAGCCATCGTCACACAGCTGCAATTAATATTGCTGAGTGCAGCGTTAAGCACCCCAACCCCCACCCAACCCACACGTGTGCAAACAGTGTGACCTCAATCTCTCAATCTTATATTTGTTAAATGATTAAGTGTTTTTGCCACATAAATGCCATCGTAGCTAGTTGTCGAGATCACACCACAAAGATATTATTTTATCCTGAAGCAGACCCTGTGCGGTGTAGATATAACCCGGTAATTTTAGATACGCGAGTTTTCTGTGCTTTGACCCCTCTAGAGATATGGGAAGACCGTGGCCTATTCATTCCGATATTAATTCCAGTGCTAGTGTCTGTCAAGGGAAACCATCTTGCGCTCAATTTAAACCCACATTGGAAATATGAGAAAGTTTTTCTTTCGTGGTAAGTAAACATTTTTGCTCAACACGTTTTAATGTTACTATTCCAAGTATTCGTTGCACTGTGACAAGCTAGTAACGGATTTGAGACAGTGTTTGGATAAAGCTTACTCAAAGAGCTGGTATCCCTCATCAATAGCCTTACATTTTAGAGGTGAGGTGAAATGGTGTTCAATTCGCGTTCGATATTAATGTACTTATAGAACGACGTGTGTGTGTGTGCGTGCGAACGTGCGTGCGTGTGTGCGCGTGTGTGTGTGTGCGTGCGTGCGTGCGTGCGTGCGTGTGCGTGCGTGTGTGTGCGCTTGACTAATGCCAGATTGATATTCAGACACGGTGTACTGACTCCGAGTCAGACCATTCCTTGTTTTAGCCCCTTAATGTCGAGCGCCAGTCAGGATAACAACAGGTACCATCTTTTACGTATTTTGGTATGTCGCGGGCGGGATCGAACCACCGACCTTCTGTTCGGGTGAACGCTCTATCCACTACACCACGGAGTCGCTCCACAAGCTTAGAATAGGAGTGTTTGTGACAACTCTAGCATGATTTACAATCAGCGTCACACTTGTTCTACCTTGTAACATCGCCAGCGGGTGACAATCGTATTAACTCGTTAGTCAATAACGTAAATTGGCGTGACACCATTATAAACAAGCCTTATCATTGTCAAGTGACCACACATCGTAAACCATGATATCATTAGTCGCCATTCAGCCTCGGTGGGTTTGTTCCGCTTTGTTTCACTGTAGTCAAAGGGAAGTTAAGTCTCAATTATTCAGGCTCACCGTCGAGTGCAGATCCTTCTAATTAGGTATTCAGAAGTTATTTAAGATCAACGCACGTGGAGAAGGGGGTCCCTCCTACCTGTGGGTCGTACAGACTGCATAAGAGATCAACCGTTATATAGATGGGGTGAAGGTGGGTGTGGGAGATGGGGGGAGGCTTGGATTTTGTCTGGTGTCTGGAGATTAGATATTAGATTTAGCTACAACTGCAAACCAAGATTCGTTTGCAGTCAGAAACCTGTGAACCTGACTGTTTAATTTAAGGAAAACGCCCTGCAGCCCCCCCCCCCACCCACACACACACACACACAAGTATGATCCTTCATTTTTTATGAATAAATCACAAATCTGTTTGAAATGCCTATAGAAGGACCTCACATGCTTTGAAAAAGACATATATTCTGTTTATTTTCTTTACATTTCATTTTAAATTTTTAATGTCTTATTTAAATTTCTAATTTGAAATGTCTGATTATTTTTATTCCCCATCAGACATGTAGCGCAGGTTGATGGGGAAATATAGTTTGAGATAAGACCATGACTAACCGAGTTTGCTTGAACGCCGCTTTGAACAGTATGTCGGTCATATCACGGGGTGTTAGATCAATGTGGGAGGAAAGCCCGAAGTGATGCAGGTCTCAGACGTTTTCCTTTGGTGAAAGCCGGGAGCATGGGTATGGTGCTGATAAACATGAAACATAATCAGGGGGAATCAGCAATCTGGAATCGAACGATTATAGGTTATCCTGCACGCCTAAGGGACGCAACTCTTCACATCGATTTGCGCGCCTCAGACGACTGGGACATCGCGCCCCTGACATTATATGTCAATAGTTCATATATACATGTATATAAATGGACACATATAACAGTATCAAAATCGTACCGTGTAACTGTGGGGGAGGGAAGCTGCCATCGCAGACATGATGATACTAGGCTTTAAAAGTGAAAGACTATATCAGATAATTCTGACAAGCTGGCTAAAAGATTTCGTCGAAACGTGCCAAAATACAGTAAACTACGGTTATAACGAACACGCTTATAACGAACTGACGGATATAACGAACTTACTTTTTTGTCCCGACTATCTGCTGTATTATCCTGTATATATGCTTATAACGAACTACGGTTATAACGAACTAAAATTTGTTGGTCACTTTGAGTTCGTTATAACCGTAGTTTACTGTATAACGCATTACTCCATGAGGGACGGTGAGGTAGCCTAGTGGTACCATTCCTAGGTTCGGTTACCCACATGGTACTATATGAGATGCCCATTGTTGGCGTCTCCAGATGTGATACGGCTTGAATAGTGTTAAAATCGATTAACCATACTCACATACTCTGCAACCCAATAACAAAGGCGCTACATTTATATCACCCCAGCCAATAGATCAGTGTGCACTCGATTTGAATTCTCAGCTCCATGAGGAGTATAGACCCAAGCTGCCTGTGAGTAGTATATTTTGTAAGAGCAGACTATTCGTGGCCTTGTTAGCTGTATGTCATTGCACCATCGAAGGATTATGGATGCTCATGCTATCAACCACTGTTTTATCGCCTCAGACTCGATTATGTAGGCCTATGTGAAAACACTAGACACCCAGTAGAGGTCCGTCTATGTGGTATTGGGGGCGGTCGGGTAGCCTAGTGGTTAAAGCGTTCGCTCGTCACACCGAAGATCCGGGTTCGATTCCCGACATGGGTACAGTGTGTGAAGCCCATTTCTGGTGTCCAACGCCGTGATATTTTTGGAATATTGCTAAAAGCGGCGTAAAACCATACTCACTCATTAATTGTGAGAGGTGATGAGGAAGCGGCTCACTACTGAAGCAGCACAGACGTCCATCCATCACCAGGACATGGTGCTGTCATTTCAAGCTCCTGCTTGGCGACGGACTTACCCCAGCACCTGAGATCAGATCCTTGGGGTCACGCTAGGGTCCCCGAAGGACACCTTGTTTCCTAGACGCGCTGAGGGCAGCGGTTCCCGTTTGGCACAACCGGAAGGTGTTAATTTGACCATTGTCTGGCAATGCATCACCTCTTGTAATTATTGTTGTCGTACAGTACCACTAATTGTCTGTTAGCGGTGTAACGTATCTGTCAGCAATTGATAAAAGTGATATTTTCTGGAAAATCTTGATTGTTTGACATTAGGTGTTATTACCAGAATATTGCTATGATAGTCAATACGGAATGTTGTCAAAGTCAATGGGTGGTTGGCTAGACTGTAGCGTTTGGTTACAGAAGTCGCTCCTTATGTTGAAGGCGCAATTCTTGCGTCCTCGGATATGGCATTACTGGTTTCATTGCTAAACCAGCGTTTTCATACTCAATCATTGTCACAGAAAATGGTGTAAATCATGGAAAACCATCGCACAATACCCACCGACTGAAAGACCTTAACTTACACGTTACCAAGATGCGTCACAATGGAATTTCCTTTTTCCACAATGATAATTGATAATGTTAGCATCTTTCTGGATTTAAGTTGCGCTTGGAACGAGCGCTCCGCGGGTACCTTTAAATGCCTTAAAATGTCCTTTTCATTAAGAAAAATTCTGGAGTCTGGAATATGTAGCTATATGACGTGACGGTGTGCTTTTAGTGTGAATGATGCAATATGCCTCGTGTTTTGTTAAGATAGACATCGGACTTCACAGATGTCACAGCTGACATCAGCCCTGAGAGATCAACAGTTCATTCGTACTGATTAAGAATGATAATATTAAGTTAGACTCAGGACTGGGGTAAATATTTCAATATACCGTATTCGACGTAATAAGCGCCCACGGCGATAATTGCTAATATATTGGCTATTGAACAATCCCAATTAGCACCTCTTCCGATTGATCAATGTATACACGACTTATTCATCCGCGTATAATACGTACTCGTGTGTTATATGCACGCTTAATTATGGGCAATTGAATTCTGGAAAAAATATATCTGTCGTATATAAACATTTCAGGCTGTCAGCATGAACCACGAAATTTATCTTTCAACTTTCTCCACCAAAATAATATTCTAATTTTGAGAGTGCTCTGGGCGCTTATTACGTCGTATACGGTATGTCAGATTAGGCCACTCTAAACAGATAACAATACGCAACCGGGATGTACCACGTAACTTTTGGGGCTCTTTTTCAAAACCAAATTACGTTGACGTGATGCAAGTTTCCTCGAGTTAACCTTGGCTTATCATCATCAGCAGCAGCATCAGCATCAGCATCATCATCAGCATTCGTCTTCTTCTTATTATTATTGTATACATCAGTCACGTATTTAATATATATAACAATGATCAAATAACTATAATCAGTATAAGAATTTCGGTCATTTTGATGAGAATTTCACGATGGACGTAATATCAATTTCTTGTCGCCTGAGACCTACATGGATCCATGTCCTTAGATGCCGCGTTGTCATTGCGCACTGCCACGCAACTTAGAAGCAGATTGTGACCATGTCTTGTTTCATTTACAGCGTAAGATAAGAAGTTTTCAACGTATTGTGTTCTTAGTCATGTTTCCAGCATCAATCGCACGCCATGTATTGTTTTGCTTTGAAATGTTCTTTGATAAATCGATAGTACGATCCATTACTTGAATGGGTTAAAGGCAACCAGTGTGTACTACTTTGCGGCTTATTAATTATACGACATAACAAAACACAAAGCTAACACATGTATTGCCAACTCGAAAATAAAGTACCCTTTGTCGCGTTTCTAAAACAGAACCTGCTTTAGAAATGTGTTCAATTTCTCTCTTGAAACCTGCTGATTAATTGTTTTCATCAGACCGACTTGTCATTGTGACGCAGAAAGACATGAAAGGGTATCACTCTTTGTAATATGCCAGGTATTGGAGAATTTCATATATTTTTGTACGCCCTTTGCAATCAACCAATATACCGTAAACAATATATTTCCTTTAAACATATAAAAATCAAATGTACTGTCATTCAAACATTTCGCCCTGATTATGTTTCTTGGTTTGTCAGCACCATACCTATGCTCGTGGGTTTCACCGAAGTGGTAAACGTCTGAGACCTGCATTACTTCGGGCTTTCCTCCCACATTAAGCTGACACGCCGTGATATAACTGGAATACTGTTAAAGCGGCGTTAACCCAACTCACTCACTCATTTAAAAATAGCTCTCAGTGTAATCACGTCTGCCTTGTTAAGAAACCGTCTAAGTTCAGTAAAAAGGTATTACCTGCTGTTAAGTATTCTGTAGAGACCTTCCAAATACCTTTTATATTTCTTTTCGATTTTGCATCTGATATGCCGAACAAATGACTGACAAATACGGTTCTGTTCCTTTAAACCAGTTATACGAAACGCCACAGCAAATTAATGTTCCCGTCACAGTAAATAATATGGTCACATTCGCACTATAAAAGAGGGATTAAACTCGATCTGGGTTTTATTGAACTGATGTGTATTACACTGAAGGGTAATGCTATACTACTGAGATTGCTCAACAAAATGATGTATATTTCAAAACAGGTATATAATATTTGTGGTGCAACTGTGACCCCAGCTGTGGTCGACCCTTATCCTCACATAAAGAGGGTTTAAGGGTCTCATTGTCTCTCATTGCTTGATCAACCAAGTGCGACTCAAGCTTACGAGTGATTGTCAAGCAAGACAGGTAACCGTCGCGGGGATAGCTTTGTGTTCGACAACCCTGTTGAAGACATTCGTGTCCTTTTCATGAGTGATTGTCAAAAACTGGTATGTACATGTAATATGTTTCCCTAAAACGCCACACAACAATACCATCAGTTCGTTATCAAATAGATTATCTACTCTAAATTGATGTTATCAAGAGATCGGCTATGGCCAATTATACGAGAATTGTTTTCTTTCCTCGTGGGTGGAGCTCTAAATTTGTATTAACTTTAGAGTCGTCAGATCAGGTTTCCAGGAGACAGGTTTTGGATAATGTTTTCAACAAATAATTCAGTGAGCGTGTCTGACAGGTAGCTATGGCCAGGAAGTTCCTTCAGTGATAAACAATTGTTCGATCACAATAACGTGGAAGTAGTTCACGTGACTGTTTAAACAACAGAATAGATTGAGGCCAGCCACAATATACCAAAATATGTCTGTCAATATGGCCACTCAACGTCAACAATTCTAATAATATCAGCACTAATATAAAAGCGACACAGTATCGGCGGCCTTCGATTTTCGTGTGACGTCCTAAGGGAGATATGATCAAGTCTACATTGTGATATCACCCGCCATCTGTTGGTGCCGCATGTAGAACCTAGTAGCGGAGATAAGACTATTCGCATGTCGGCGTACGGCTACCGAGTTTTGTCTTTCGTGACAGACACAGTCAGTGTATTGCGTCTATGACCCGACTTCGGAGTGTACTGTTGGTTAGATTATCCCTGTGATACGACCCGCCTCAAGACGTACGGTGAGTGTGCATTAGAAGTCATTGTGAAGCTATGTGTTTTCGTGCATTCCTAAACAGTTCCGATGGATATATATTCCTCTGTACATTTATTGTCTGCCGAAGAAGGATAACACACGTATAGGATGGTAATTATCGATTATAGTTTCCCAGCTGTGTGTATTATATTCACAACCTTGTATACAATGCGCATTGTTGTTTTGTTCCCTTGAATTGCAAACTTGTATCCACACGGATGACAGGGAATTAGCTGTTTGTATTTACTGGTCGCATTAACTATGTGTTTTCAGCAGTCGCTCGTGCGAATCTATAAAAGCAAACATCAGTGTCCCTAACTAATTTCCTTATTTCTTAACTGATAAACGCCCGATAATCTCATTCAAAACGCGATGTTGGTATTGAATATCCCTATTCACACGCCATAGCGTTAAATGCACCATTGTGTCTATATCTGTCGGAATGTTTAGATACCGAGTCATTAATAGTTGATATTATTGACAGAAGCGAGACATTGTTATGAAAATACATTTCTATATATTCTTGTAGGCCTATGTATATATGTAGGTCTTATAGCACGTGCATAAACACTTACTACGCACGTGTTATTTGATTTACCGATTTACTTACAAGAGTGTCTTTATAACTAACATAGGAATAGAAATATATATATATATATATATACTCATATCTCTATCTCTCTCTCTCTCTCTCTCTCTCTCTCTCTCTCTCTCTCTCTCTCTCTATATATATATATATATATATATTCCTATTCTGCAATTGGAATCCAAATCTGTATTTATGCTCTACTTTGTATTGAGCACTCTCTTCTGTAATTGGATCATACTTGTGTGTGTGTGTGTATATATATATATACGCGGGTGGTTTTATACGAAGCGAGCAAGAACTGGTCAATGGATGGTGATGTGCTTGACGCGGGTGTCATCTTTGTGTTTATAACCTGTTTATAGCCTGTTTATAACCTGTTTATAACCTGTAGTTTGCAGTGTTTCGGCGACTGTTTTCAGCCTAGTAACGTTTTGATAACGTTCGTAATTTTGGGGTCAAATCCAATTTTCAAATGTATTATCCAACATGTTAACGCGTTTCATTCGTGGCTGTGTGGACGCCTGACTGCATCACACAGACGGGAGTAGCGTCGCTTTCACCAAGGTCATATACTCTAACGTGCAGACCGATGGATTGCTGAGAACGACAAGTAGCAAAAATATGTGTTGGCAGTTGTCATTTTACATTTTTTGTAGTTGCGCCACTGTCTAAAAAACAGGTTTCAGTTGAACCATATTAACTGTTGTGAGTGACTAATCTCTGGGCTTAATATATTAATACGCACATTCCAGGAAAACTTGCAATGTTTATATACCGATTGTTAGAGAATAAAATAGTTTTTCGACGACACATTTAAAAATAACAATTTATTATAAAGAGGGTATCACGTTTGTTTGTTTTGGGATGGTACATATCCTGTATAAGGATATGATGGTAAATATCCTATATTAGGATAGGATGGTAAATATCCTGTATTAGGATAGGATGGTAAATATCCTGTATCAGGAATAAACATTATGTCCTGATACAGGCTATTTACCCAACCAAGGCTCGCCAAATACAATGTTATTTCCTAACACAGGGCGTGTTTACCACCCCAAAACACACTCTCTTGACAACCACTATATATGTGTATATGTGTTTCTGTAGTGATCCCTCTTGTCGTACAGTCTTGTGGAGAGTGTTTTGTCATTCTGAATCGTAATGCATAGATCTAAATATGAAACAGATGAAGCAGTCTCACTAGTCTCCTTTATTTTTAGTTCAGGTGGGTAAATCAGTGGAAGGGAATTGGCTATTTGATCGTTATTGACCGATATCAGATGATCGATACACCTGAAGCTTAAGTTAAACTTCGTCGCCAAATTACATTCTTTTGACTTTGCCAATCCGAGCAGAAATTCTGATTCATATGCATAAAGAAACAGATCCGCAAGAAGGGGATGTCTATATGGGTTTCTGAATGTGTTATGTATACAGCAAAACATCGCGAGGTTTCAGGTTCTCTGAAGTACGAATAAGATGTCTAGCTTTGACAGTGATGTTTTTTTGTACTTTGCACGAACTCCACAGCATTGATTCCTACTCTATGTATGGATTGATGTGCATGTTACTTGGAAATCACTTCCTTCTGCAACCAGTTCCCACGTTTACAGACAGGTGAAGCAGCTTAATACTCCAACACACACACCCTCCAGATGCGATGCTCCGCACGGGATCTGTGTTGTCCCGTCAGATACTTTGTCGTTACACACAAAAGCTGAACTCGCGATACTTCAGTCGCTCGCTATCATTTGTACATCTTATGCATGTAGATAGTCTCTGTTGCTATAAACTGAGCATTGTAGCCCACATCAAACGAGCAATGGGTTATTGAGTTTCCTAAACCTTAAGATCGGTGTAGTAGGACCCGAAACGTTAACGTCAGAAAGTACAAACTCCTAAATCAATCAGTATGCAATAGAAGACTGAAAGCGATAATAGCGCCGAGACATGGTTGCATCACATAAGTACTTAATGCGGTGCTTGTGAGCCAGTGACCAACAAGTTAGAGGCCGAATATTCTTTCCACTGTTTTAAGACATCCATATTTTTCTCTGAAACGAGGAGGCGGATATTATTTTACAAAACGTTTTAAGGGTAAACAGTACGTCCAACGAACAATTTTTTAATTTTTTATATATTATTATATATATTATTTTTTTATTTTTTTGGGGTGATGGATAAAGTATTTTCGTTCGGGTAATGGACGGCAATGCGGACTAGTCAAATCTTTTGTTGTTGACATTACACGATGTGACAGAGGTATGTCCACAAACACTTGAGTCAGCTGAGCAAATTGTTTCTCTGCGACAAGTCTGTGACAGCATGGGTTGTGACCTTTGGTAAACGAACAAACTTGAGGAACGTGCTTTGATCAATACTTAAAAAAGATCTTTACACACAAAGCCATCCACGAAGAAATGAGTACAACACAAGGGAAGGGTGTCCCTTCCCATAGCACTGTAAAGAGGTGGGCAGAACAGTTTTAAGCGTGGCAGGAGAGCCTTTGAAGACGACCCGGTGCTGGAAGGCCTGTGACGTTAGTAACATCAGGAATGACCTACACTAAGGCAAAATTCGATCGACTGAGTTTCTAGTTAGTTCCGTAGGCGTTACCCAGGAGAGAGTACATGTCATTATCACAGAAAACCATAGTATCAGCTCCTTGGGTTTCAACGCTTCTGACTTTTGACAGAAACGCACCATGCACAACGTGTCTGGTGATAATCTAGTTCTGTTTGATGCTGACCCAGAAAGGTTCTTTCACTGATTTGTCACGACGGATGAAACCTAGGTTCCCCACTTTCAGGCCATCAACAATCAAAACAGTGTAAGCCTTTGACATCAGCACCACCAAAGCAAATGCTGTCCCATCAGCTGGAAGGGTTATGACCCCTGTGTCCTGGGATGCCGAGGATGTCATCATGGTGGACGATGTTCCAAATACACTGACAATAAACGGAGAATACCATGCTTTACTTGTGAGACAAATACGGGATGGAATTAAGACTAAGAGGCGTGGAAAGCTGACAAAATGTTTGTTCAACCGAAAATTAAACATCAGAACAATGCGACAGTGCACCAGTCAGTCACTGCCATGGCTACAATCCACGAGTGTGACTTCAAGCTCCTCCAGCAACCACGTTATTTTCCTGATCTGGCTCCATCAGACTTCCATCTGTTCCCAAACATGAAGAAGTTAGAGGCGAAACCCATTTCAACTCGAACGATGACATCATAACAGCTGTGACGAACGTTTTGGACAGCCAAGAGAAGGACCTCTTCGAAACTGGGATAAAATTCCCCAACATCGTTGGCAAAAGTCAGTGTTGAAGGGAGTTATGTTGGAATATACATCATTTTAATGTCTTTAGACCAGGTCTTTCTATGTGAGGCTCAGAACGGTTCAATTATCGTATAACAATGGCCATCCATCTAAAGTTATCTACTCTTTATGAATCAGATTGTTGATGCCATATAATGTGCATGACTCAAGGTCAGGTTGACATAGCTGAACACATTATGTCATGACATCGTTCGAGCAACGTTTTTTTCCTCGAGCGAAATATGGAATAATTAATTGTATTTTGCAATTCCTGTCATCATTGCTTCAAACAGCAGGATGTTATTTACATTGTGCCGTTGTAACAATACAGACATTAATCAGTTTCATGTATGCGTTGAGGTTACTTGAAATGTGGCTTCCGGCATATTTATTTAACTTATTTATTCAGTTTATTTCATTGGTTATCGTTAATAATTTGATATGATCAAATGTCATATAGCATGTTACATTGCCCGAGGAACCACAATTACAGAGCTCGTTTCAGACATGAGGACGTTATTTTGGATTAGTTGTATTGTCGGTATGAACACAAACGTTAGAACTTAAATATACACTCCTTCGCTTAACGAAATGTTACGCAGACTCTCCTTTTAGCAGAGATTTCGTATGATTATGCCAGGTATTTTGACGCTTTCGTTTATGTTCATTTGGATATGGTCTTTGTATCAGACACTCATCTGAGTATTTGTGAAAATAAGCAAGCACACTTCACTCATTGCTTACATACAACAGTACATGCTCACATTTCAAAATGAAAAACCCCAACTCTTTTCAGATGTATAAAACAAAAGCGATAAAATCATTCCATATTCATAAGAAGTCTCTGTCAAAACCAAAGTCGATTGTACGATTCAGACTAAACCTTTACCATGTGCTTATGAATCACCTTCAAATAGTGATTTTAACAGGTTTTCTCTAAAGGGCGAGCATATCCTGTACATGCTCACATTTCAAAATGAAAAACCCCAACTCTTTTCAGATGTATAAAACAAAAGCGATAGAATCATTCCATATTCATAAGAAGTCTCTGTCAAAACCAAAGTCGATTGTACGATTCAGACTTAATCTTTACCATGTGCTGATGAATCACCTTCAAATAGTGATTTTACCAGGTGTTCGCTAAAGGGCGAGCGTATCCTGTCCCACCATTGGCACCTGTCATGCAAAGGCAAATCAATTGTTCGCCTGGAAAATAACATGGGGACATATGGTACAATTAAAAACAGATAATTGCATCGGACATGTTTCTTGTCACTGATGCGATGGGTTTTGAAATGTCCCACATATGTCCACCATAAACCTTTTTGAAAACTGTAGTGTAACTTTGATCAGACAACTGCTGACAAGAGTTATTTGAATCTTGGTGTACAGAGAATGCTTGATTGTACCTCGAAAGTTGTGAAATGTAGACACCAATGTCTGGAGCTGCAGGAATATTGTCGACATAAAAAGAAAGTTGACTATTGGAAGGTTGAAGTGATCCCTATTGACAAACAGTCTTGAGGAGAGTATTTTGTCATTCTGAATCTTAATGCACAGATCTTAATATGAAACAGATGAAGCGGTCTCACTGGTCTCCTTTATTTCTAGTTCAGGTGGGTAAATCAGTGGAAGGGAATTGGCTATTTGATCGTTATTGACCGATATCAGATAATCGATACACCTGAAGCTTAAGTTAAACTTCGTCGCCAAATTACATTCTTTTGCCTTTGCCAATCCGAGCTGATTCATATGCATAAAGAAACAGATCCACAAGAAGGGGAACCCAAATGGTGCCCATGGGGATGCCTTCATCTTGCCTTATGTCAAACACGCCTTATGTCTAATTTTACATAAATGTTATCAATGAGAAACTCATTTCGCAATTTGTTTTCTCAGTATACTTCAGATGGCATTTGCTTTCATTTCTGACAAATTGACCTGAACCCCTTAAGACAGATACGTAACTATATCATTCTATGTCCACCACGTTTTGCACCAAGAGCCCCATGGACCAAGGAATGAAATGTTCCCTTAAGTTTGCCATATGGGATAGTTTTGTACAAAGCACGTAAAAGACTGTCCACAATAATTCATAGTCATTGATACCGAGTGTAGTATATAATAATTATTAGGCATTTACGAATTTACTAATATCGTTATATACCTATATGCAGAAAAGACCAGTGCTTGTATGTTACAATGTCTGAGTATGATACCAAATTTTGCTGAATAATTGTTATGAATCAGCATTGCCCATAACCATGCTATTAGGAGGATGAATGGATATGGCAAGTTATTGACCATTGTAATCCTTGTACATACACATTCATCACTTGTTATTCTATAGCACACATAATGTTATCCTGTCACATCCGGGAATTGTAATATTTCTAAGGAATGGGAAACGAAAAGCACAACTTGTTCCTTTTCGTCATAAGCATGAAGTATTCTGTGAGATAAATAGAGGTTATCACGCGAGTGTGTTTGGGGATGGTAAATATCCTGCATTAGGAGTAAACATTGTATTTAGCGAGCCTTGGCGGGCTAAATACATAGTGTTTATTCCTAAACATTACCGAAACCTTGCGAGTTTTCCTGGAATGCGCGCATTAATATTTATTACGTCACAGGGTAAGTGATGTGTCAGTCGGACAGTGACAGTAGCCAATATAGTTCCAACTGAAATCTGTTTCTTATACAGTGGCGAAGCAACATATACGCAAAGCAACAATTGTTATAATTGTCTTTCGCGGCAATCCATCAGTGTGTCCGCTAGAGTAACTGACCTTTGTCAAAGGGAAGCTACTCTAAACCTAGTCAACGAGACGTCACGGCCACGGTCAGACGTGGTTGACAGTCGGTCTGTACTGTCATAATGTTAAGAAGTGTAGTCAGATGTACACACAGCGACAAAACGAAACAATGTAACAATTCAAACATATTTCGGCCAAATCCAACTATTTTAATTTGTGGAGAAGGTTTCAAGCCGCAGAGGTCTGTCTACAAGCACAGATATGGCTACTGATCCCGCTTGGCTAGGCCTCGTGCCCTCGCAAAATTGTTTCTCCAAAGTTGCCACAACTTATAAAATGCCTTCGCTACGTCACAGTTAGACACTGATTTTCAGTATATTAGACTGTTCTTTGGATAATGATAGCAATTATCTCTGTAGTTTATCCAGATTCCCGATGGTTAATTCTGACTCGATCGCCGAATGACAAGGGCGACGCCATGTTTGTTTATAAACAGTGAAAGTAGTCCCTACTTGACCTTTGATATTTGCATCTCTATCCGCATATGACCCCAACGGATATCGTTTTTGTATCCGTTGGCTTTATCCTGCCGAGAAACCTACCCATTATATGATAAAACCATGTATATAGTAATTGGTTTTCCAAAACGTGTTCAAGAGACCAACATAAACAAAGGTAATCGGACTGGAATTAATACTCAGACAGGGATGACACCTGGTGTCATTGCTTGGGTAAAGATGACATATTTGTATGGGCGTATGTATTCGTACGGGCATTTCCTGAACAAGCACAAGCAAGGTAGATGTTGAAGTGCATGAACAGCGATGACACCGGTGTTCTCGAAATGTCGGTTTCGACAGGGTTTGATACAACAGACTCTGTCATCAGTTTACGTAAAAATGAATCACTCAAACAGTCGCATACCTATTTCAAGTAATCGCCACACAAGCTGTGATGGGTCGTCAGTGGAAGGTTACCTGATTTGATTCCTACGACGATAATATTTGTGGGAACGATATTTTTGAAACCTTTCACCTCACCTATTGTTGAAGCCATTTCCACATATAACTCTGTGATCAAACACAGCAACGTATTGAACAAGGCCATTATATTCGATCGAAAAAAACAAAGATGAATTATTATTGATTGTTGATTTATTCTTCTATTGCCTGCTCTGAGGAATGGTGTTCGGCGACGCCAACAGCAGCTTTTGGGTGGATCAGGATTAATTTGATGGTAAACACATCAATCTTCTTCCTAGTGTGTCGTGATTACCTCCGAGGGTTTTGTTTTCAAGACATGTCAAATCAAATGTAACAATAGTGTTATTACATGCTTTCATGTACCGGATAGCGGCTTCAGTCCGAGGATTAGATTACAGATTTATAGATTCCCATGCGATGTTTTATGGCAAAATATTTCAGGTTACAACAACAAGGCATCTTGGATGGTCTGTGGAAACGCTTGTGATCATGGCTTTAAATCTCCCCTTCCCTTTGTGCTACATTTGCATGTAACTGGAAAAAAAGTACAGTACAAATTAATGTCTAGTCTCTGTGGAATGGTTTCTTTTGATCGTCGAGTAAAATACTTATAAGATTTGGATTTGATCTTCTTGTCATTTTCTTTTCTTGGGTTTTATACACATTGTGGTTTATCTCGATTTCTACAATGAATTGGAACTACTCGATTCTGATTGGTAAATGAGAGGTTTCAAAAATGTTTAACTGCAGATTTCGTTGCCATGTGCATACATGTGACGAATGTCTCTGTGGAAAGAAACACATAATTCCACACATTATTTCCTCAGATGCATATAATACCTTATATAAAATATATATTTTTCTTACCAAAGCTCAGCAACTAAGGGTAAATGGTTAATAATCCACTGCAAATAAGTAAAAAAAATAAATAAAAAAATATAAAAAATTAAATAATATAAATTTTCCCAGTTTGTAAATATGTCATTTTGCGCAGGCTTTTATGTATTCCTGCATATGTATGTATTTTGGGCCAGTGGCCTTTTATTGAATAAATTGTCTGTCTGGCTGTCTGTCTGAAACACATAATTTTACAATTATGAATGATTAAAGATGCATGTATGATATCACCTCCATGACGAATTATCGCTGTGGTCTCATCATGTGTTCAAAAACCACATCCGAAAAAGACTAAACCACCGTAAACATATGAGGTATTATACAGTCACGCGTCTGGCATTATTCGGTTTTTTTAATACCGCTCTATAAACATACAAACTAAGTATCTTATGAACCATGCTGGGGGTATTATTTCAGCTGAACACCGTTCACACTTGAGTCTGGTGCACACTAGTAAGAAGTCAATCAATCTTTGTTTAAGCCAAGTAACGTTAGAAGACACAGTGCTGTAGGTTCATTGACCCATTGCTCTGACAGCATACAAGGCATACAAGGTATCTCCGAAGAACATTATATGCGTGGGAGTGAGTTACACGCCCTCCGGGAGAACAGAAGCAATAATGTCACTGTTTCTTGGAGACGAGGTGCTACGGCTATAGAAAACTGAATAGCTGGTCTGTTACCCTAATGGCACTGTGCACATGGACTTAATGATGGATACTGGGGATATTATTGTGAATGTGTGTGATAGTGCGATATAAATGATGGCGATAACATTGTGATAATGTGTTCATGTGTATGTAATTCCCTATTTTAACTTGTATCATATGTTCCCGTGTTTTTGTGTGTGAATAGTTGACTTGCCTTTGCATGTGTTTCCTCTGTGCCACCGGTGGGGCACGATTTTTTCTTTTCCCGAATACCTCGTATCATCACTGGTCAGAAGGGATTAAGAAACAATCAGAATCGTATAATAGGCCAGAAATTACGTTTAGCCGAAATTTCTTATGATTATGGAAAGGGTTATGTCAGTTTTATTTCTATTATTATTGGTATGCTCCGCCATTTGATGTGTATAATGATAGATAAAGATTTGTCGTTTTATTATTCATCTTACTATAACCATGTTATAGTTTTGTAGGTGATGTCCATGTAACAGCGCCCTCACTATAGTGCCCTTACCTTTAATAACTTCTTATTATGTATTTGTTTTCTTCCCTTGTGTTAACTTTGTAAACTGCAGGAAACACTACTAAGCCACCATAGCAGCCTTTGAAAGAGATACCCTACTTACATATTTGAAAGAGTTATTACGCATAAGACCAGCTCTGGAAATTCTATATCGCTAGCAATTATCATTTTGATAATCTGTTGTTCTTGTATAATCACAGTAACGATGTTGTTGGTAAGCGATCTAGGTTCAACCATTCTTGGTCTGGCCATGAACCTTACCAAATTGATAAATTGGGTGTGTTGTGGTTTATGTCAAAAGTAGGGCTGGAACGTATCCGCCTTTTGATGGTAACAGACCTGACCTGGGCTCTCGGTCTTGTGTGACAAGGGTATTTACTATAGGCCTACGTTAATTGGGATATCACAACAGACAATGTGGTTGTCATCGACAGATTGTTGATACAGAAGACGACCCCAAATTGCGCGTTAAATACAGAGATGTATAACGTATTCGACACAGATACATTGATAAACAACTCGAATTCGTTTAAAACGATGTGTTATGTCCAAGGAAACATCATATTCGCACTTTGGTGAAAAATTGTAACTCTGCTTGTTTCGTACTATAGATAACTCGATGTTCGATTGACCCTTTTATTTCGAGTTAACTTTGTTCGACTATGTCATTTATTTGAAATACGTGGGCTAGCACTATACAAACAGTGATTAGTCCTAGTACCAGCAGCCACACCCACCCACGCAGACATATACGTGCATGCACACCGATATTTGTAAGTTCAATCCTCCATATCACTACAGTTTAGTTGTCACGCGTCACGCATGTCTCAGGGGTGAGTCAGCAGTGATATTGATGACTACAGCGTGAGTGCAGCGTTATACATCACCCGTGAACTCTTTGCACTCTCCCCGTGAACATCCGGGTCCGAATAGGTCTTCAGCAACCCATACTTACCGTAAAAGGCGACTATGCTTGTCGTAAGAGGCGACTATTGGGATCGGGTGGTCAGGCTCGCTGACTTGGTTGACACATGTTATCGAATCCCAATTGCGTAGATCGATGTTGAAGATGTCAATCACTGGATTGTCTGGTCCAGAATCGGTTATTGACAGACCGCCGTCATATAGCTGGAATATTGCTGAGTGTGTCGTTAAACACAACCATACAAGATTTGCACTCAAAAGGACACCTCACGTTTACAATGAATGAACAAAGAATAGTAATGGATACGTCATGTGTTACATGCAGCTCGCATTCTAAAAAAAATAATTTAGGTTTTAACGTGCAAAGAGGTACCTTTTCTGCAAGATTGGTACATCAGTATTTGTTAAAGCAAGGCATGTATTTGCTATTTTCATCAGGTGTCGGGGGCGGTCGGGTAGCCTAGTGTTTAAAGCGTTGGTTCGTCACGCTGAAGACCCGGGTTCGATTTCCCATAAGATAAGATAAGATAAGATAATATTTATTGCAGAAACGTTCCATTACGGGACAGATGCAATTTTAAAAGACAAGACATTATGATTTATACATACATATATACAGACATACATAATTTACATTCCTGTAGACACATACAAAAACATAATAATCAATATTTCATATTTGATTATATTTTTATACATAAAATGTCAACGGTTGATTATGGAGGGGTATTTATTGTTTGAAATTATAGATGTGGAAACAAATGCAGTTGATATTGACTGCTTCATTATTTGACAGGATGTATTGAAATAATTTATCTTCATGACTGTGGACATTTACATTTACATTTTGTCTGGATAATTTTTCAAAGAGTATATTTCTTTCTCGAGTGTGTTTAATACAGTGAAGTAAGTAATGTTTTTCGTTATCAATGATTGAGCCTCTGATGTAGTGGGGTTGGTGGCTTTGTGTGTCGGACATGGGTACAATGTGTGAAGCTCATATCTGGTGTCCCCCGCCGTGATATTGCTGGAATATTGCTAAAAGCGGCGTAAAACCATATTCACTGACTCAGTAGGTATTGTGTTACCCAAGGCATGGAGAAGCTCCAGAGGTGAAATTTTGACAATGTCTCCCTGTGTTTATGCAGCTGCGTTGATCTGATGAACCATTTGCCTGCCGTAGGTAGTTTCTGTAAGTTATCTCTTTCGCTTGGTTCTATGTGCTCTCGCTGACATTGGTTTGCCTCGTCTCTGTTTCGATAATAGATCAATCAAGATGCCTATACGTTATTGAAAAACGCTGTGTATTGTCAGAACAAACATGTCTTGAATGCAGCCTGTGATCCGAGAAATTAGTTCCAGATAAACGTTGATTTTGTGTGAGAGCCAAACGTGTTTTTCACATTGTGAGAATTGAACCAAATTTTCTCCCTGTCACGACGTGTTAGAAAAAGTAGGTTGACATTAATCATACACAAAGTCGTCAATGGAGATCGACGTCGTAGTATACAGCGTGATGGCAACGACCACACAGGCTGAAAATAGACAAAAGAAATGTAGGGTTTCTGAAAGTAGAATAATATTATGACATTCTACATTTGTATGACCGCCTTGTGGATACAGTGGTGTTTTTTTCTGTCTGTTGAAGATTACATACTTCTTTGCTCCTTGTTATACATGTATAACGATGTGTTTGTCTGGGTTTAATGTATAGTGTATGCTTGTTATTACTCATAACGGGGCGGTCGGGTAGCCTAGTGGTTTAAGCGTTCGCTCGTCACGCCGAAACCCCGGGTTCTATTCCCGACATGGGTACAATGTGTGAAGCCCATGTCTGGTGTCCCCCGGTGTGATGTTGCTGGAATATTGCTAAAAGCGGCGTAAAACTCACTCAATATTATTCATAACAGATGGGTGGCTAGTAAATATTTTGTGCTTGGCACACCGAGGACCTGGGTTCGAATCCCAACGTGGGTGATGGCAATTTTTGTTTTTATTATTTGTATTTTCTTTTGGTCATGAATATTTGGGAGCTGGTGTGAATTATGGACATGCATGTATACGTGTAAATACAGAATGTGGTACACGGGTTGGCGTCAGGCGTTACAAACATAACGTGGAAGGATGAAGAGTACTTTCATAATATTCTTGTTGTTACCCTGCCTGGCGCCCGGAGTCACTATACTGAGTGGGTAGCCATATTAAACTGTGGCATGGTATCACAGTGGACTCGCGCTGTAAAATCGGCATTAGTCCGGACTAGTACAAGCAGACACACGCATGCACGTTGCTCTTTTGTGCATTATTCTTGAACAAGACGTTCACCTCACCTCATCCCCCTTTCACCTCGCCTCACCTCACCCCTTTCACCTCACCTCACCCCATCCCACTACCACCTCACCTAACCTCACCCCACTTTTACCTCACCTCACTTCACTTTCACCTCACCTCACCCCACTTTCACCTCACCTCACCTCGCCCCCCCCCCCCCCCCCCCCCCATCACACTTGCACCTCACCTAATCTCACCCCACTTTTACCTCGCCTCACTTCACTTTCACCTCATCTCACCCCACTTTTACCTCACCTCACCTCACCACATGGCAAGAAAGGAGTCTTAACAAAAAGAAACCGATATGATGTTATCAATCTTCATTATAACGCTAGGCGTGAATTCGGCTAACATACCCTGTCCCATCTTGATTACGTTATGTAAATGTAATCAACACTAGAATCAAACTCATGATTTCATTATAACCGACAAAGAACCTTTCGCTAGTTTGACCTCTGTAATAGACCGACTAGAAACATCTTCACAATTTTTCGACCCGTGAAGATCCGGGTAGAATAAGTCTTCAGCAACCCATGCTTGTCGTAAAAGGCGACTATGCTTGTCGTAAAAGGCGACTAACGGGATTGGGTGGTCAGGCTCGCTGACTTGATTGATGCATGTCATCGATCCCAATTGTGTGGATCGATGCTCATGATATTAATCACTGGATTGTCTGGTCCAGACTCGATTATTTAGAGACCACCGTCATATAGCTGGAATATTGTTGAGTGCGGCGTTAAACAACCAACCAACCAACCAATCACAATTTTTCAATATGCTGGACATGGGTCTCTGATGTGAAGATAGTAGACCTGGACAAGTCTCTAAGGCAATAATTATTAGTTTAAATCATAATTTCTAGATTATGCCAATAATAAGAACAAATTGTCCCTACAAGCGACTGGAGTCCTTACTGTCCACATATATAGACTTGCCTATTTGGAGGATAGAATTACAAAACATCACTGCACTTATCTTTCACTACAGCCTAGGTGCAAGGCTATCCAGAGAGTAACGCTAAAAATAATTCACAAGAATAATGGTTTGGAACAATTTAGAAAAAAAGGTCAGTTGAGGATAAAGAAAAGATTGACCTTTGAATTCTATCACACACAGACGTAATGGTGTTAGTGTGTGTCCCAGGTTGCCCGTACGTGTCTGTTATTTCCCTACTCGTCCAAGGAATGCATGTTGTTTTACACCGCGATCACAAATACGGAAAGGCCAGACATGGTGTTCTTGTACTAATCGAACCATGGAAAGTTAAACGAATGGTTGACAGCATGAGCATCGCCGTATTGCATGTATGAAGATATGATCATAATAGCAGTGAATTGACAGTCATGTGTGGTGTTTTGCACATTCTATAGCACGATATATGTCCAACAACGTAACATTTAAACTTATGGAGCCTTATTTACGGGTTTCCGGGCAAGGATTTCAAAAGGTGTTCATGTTTCTCCCGAGGAAGTTATTTTCAGAAGCATGGGGCTGGTTGACACCTATCCCGGCATGCAAAGCATGCGTCTGAAGTACGTGTTTTCCAGCACGTTCGAGTTGCGTCATATCTCCTGCTTATCAACGCTGTTAGCTTCTCGTTGAGCGTGTGTGTACTGTTACTATGCGAACTGATAAGCCTTAGACGTGACAGCGTTGTTAGGACGATCTGCCAAACACTAGTACAAACTGCATCGTAATTCACCCCAACAGGGCTGTGAATTGCCGCTCGTGTAAACTGCAATTTGACGATGACAGTTATTCAAACAAAATGCCCAGATTGTTCTCAGGAGAATTTGTTTATTCCCACGAACAATTTCAAAAGAATCTCAAAAGGTGTTAATGTAAGAAAATTGTGGGAATCATATCTTATTGTAACCTTGTTAACTCGAAATCCAATAACACGATATGCCGTTTAATACGAACGATATTGTCCTGGAAGATTCGGATCGATCTGGTCAATATGTATCGTCACTCCGCTTGTCTCGAATTAGGGATAACATGAAGTGTTTTAAGATATAATGGGTTTCAAGTTAACGTGGTGTTGGGGTATGTTTAAATAAAAGCAATAAAACAGTTTTTTTCAGAATCATAAGAAATATGTGCTAAATCAGTCGATTGAACGACTACATCATGGACATGATTTTATGAATCACTATCATTTGTTTGTTTGTTTGTTTGTTGCTTAATGTCGCACCCAGCAATATTCCAGCTATATGACGGCCGTCTGTAAATAATCGAGTGTGTACCAGACAATCCAATGATTGACATCATGAGCATCGATCTACGCAATTTGGATATGGCTACATGCATCAATAAAGTCAGCGAGCCTGACCACCCGATCCCTTGAATCGCCTCTTACGACAAACATAGTCGCCATTTACGGCAAGCATGAGTTGCCGAAGACATATTCTACCCTGGATCTTCCCGAGTTGAATCACTATCAAATGATGGGGTAGCCTAGTGAAGGCCTCGATCGTCACACACCGATGGCCCGGTTCGATTCCCCAAATGGGTACACTGTGTGAAGCTCATTTCTGGGCTATTATTATTAGTAGTAGCAGTAGTATTAGTAGTATTAGTTGAAGTAGTAGTAGAGGTGTTCGCGAATATGTATTAACATGTATTTATGTATTACAGGCGATGACCCTCCCGACAACGTGACCGACGAGGGAGGAGGGAAAGACCTATCCCCCGACCCTTCCAGCAAAAGACAAGCGTACCGCTACAGTGTCCCACACCGTTGGAAGCGCGCCCTGGCGCCCCCGGATTCGCCCAGGATGAAAAAAGCCCTCAACCGCCTGTCCTGGTCTGGGGAAAACACGTCCCCCCCGGGCCAAGACGTCTCCAGAACCTCGCCAGACTTCGGTGACTCGAGGGATGTGTCCAACGCACTGCCCAGGAGAAGACCTTGCTCAATGTCTGGAGTTCCTGTGTACGAGACCCCGGTGCCTGATAAAGGGCGTAACGGTTTCCAGAATGGGGGCGTTGGCTATGATGCCTCCAGGGTGGAGATGAATAGTGCTGGGGGTAGCATGACACCCCCGTGCAACGCGCTGCCCAGTGGGAGGTCGTACTGCCTGTTCAAACAGCCAAAATCTGTGCCTTCTGATTTCGGGTCTCAAGCTGGCCGAAGACACGACTCTTTTGAAAGTGCTCAGAGAGACACGCGTGATGACTGCAAACATCTTCGGCGGAGTCAAAGCGACAACACGACGGAGGCGTCGCGGTATAGGAAGTTTGATATTGTGGGAGAGAGCTTTGATGCAAGGTACCCCTGGCAGAGGGATGTGTCAGTTCAATGTGATATGAGTTATTGGAAACAATTCCAGAAACACAACCACCCAAGCAGTGAATCCTATAAATCTGGACTTATTGACAAAGATAATTCTCTGGGATCTTCTATGACGAATGTGTGTCTACGAAGAAGGGATAACTTTGCCAACAGAGGGAAGCCAAGGCCTAATTCAATAGGTCCTATTGAGAACTGCAAGTTTCAGAACGAGTTGGCTCGATTTAGAGATGGCTACACACGCCGAGGACGAAAATCCGAGCCTTCTCTTGGATTGTTCCAATCGCCACCGCCCAACCGAACACGACTACCATTGGTCCTCTCCGATGACACGGGGTCAGTGTCCGACCTTGAATCCATCCTAGAGAACCCGGATGATTTTGAGTAAGTATTTTTTTTATATGATTCGTATTCCTGACTGCCTGAATGCATATATGTATGACCATACCATGCTATTGCATGTGCAACCAAAACAACTTAAGTATATGCTGAAGCAATTATCACGCTTTTTACTTTGTTAAAGAGAAGATACAGCTGACCCCCGGGGGTGAGGGGGGGGGGGGGGGGGGGGTGTGATGCTAGGTTACATTAGGTCCCCAGCAACCTATGCTGTTCGTAAGAGGACCAGTGGATCGGGTGGTCAGGCACGGTGACAATGTTGATATCCCGACGGTGTAGATATCAATCACTGGATTGTCTGGCCCAGGCTAGAGTATTTACAGACCGCCGTCAAATAGCTGGGTTGCTGAGTTCAGCGTTAAACAACAAACAAACAAACAAACACAAGATCTCCATAAACTCAACTACATAAAGCTTACAGAACTTTTACATAATCTTTAGAAATCTTTCGATTCCCCACATGGGTACAATGTGTCAAGCCCATTTCTTGTGTCTCCCGTCGTCATATTGCTGGGGGGTTGCTAACAGCGGCGTAAAACCCAACTCACTCACTCATTGCTAAGGGCAGATTCTAATGTTTGATTTCGACAACAAAATGATGATAAGTTTAAGAAGCACTATGAAATAGTTAGAGAAACCGTGAGCGTACCCTGCCCCACTGGCACCCGTCACAAACACATGCAAAGGCAAATCAATTGTTCACCTGAATAACCTGAGCGTGTAGTACAAGTGAAAATGTGGTCATTGATGCGTCAAATTTGGAACTGTTCTTCACATGTCTACCACACAACTTTTGAAAGCTTCACTGAGGCATGAAATGCTGAAGACCTCCTCAGCAAACAACTTTTGAGCGAGAGTCGTATGAAGATTTTTGAAATTTTCGTTTAAAGAGCATGCTGGATAGAACCTCAAAATGAAATGAAAGTAAAATGTTAACACCAAGAACTAGAGCTCGACATAAAGGGAAAGTTGACTATTGTTGAAGTAATTCCTCTGGTCTTGTGGAAAATATGTTGTCAATCTGAATGTTTATGCATAGATCTATATATAAAACAGTTAGGCTAATCTTTTATTTTTTAAGTTTAGCGGATAAATCAGTGGAAGGGAATTTAAATTCTTATTTGACAAAAGTGGTCAGATCGTCCATATACCTGATACTTATGGTAAACGTCTTTGCTGGATTCCCGTGTGTTGATGTTGTCAGAAATTCCGATTCATTTCAATAAAGAAAGATATCTGCAAGGAGGGTAGAACTCATCTGCTTGCCTAAATGTCCCAACCTCACATTTCCAAAACTAGTGAGTGGGTGAGTTGGGTTTAACGCCACTTTTAACAGTATTCCAGTTATATCACGCCGTGTCACCTTGATGTGGGAGGAAAGGCCGAAGTGATGCAGGTCTCAGACGTTTACCACTTCGGTGAAAACCACGAGCACGGGTATGGTGCTGACAAACCTAGAAACATAATCGGGGCGAACCGGGATTCGAACCCACAATCATAGGTTTCTGTCATTGTACCCCAATTGTGTGGATCGATGCTCATGGTGTCAATCACTGGATGTCTGGTCCAGAATCGGTTATTGACAGACAGTCGTTATATAGCTGGAATATTGCTGATTGCGGCTTTAAACACAACCAGACAGACTTTGCACTCAAAAGATCACGTCACGTTTACAATGAATGAACAAAGAATAGTAATGGATAGGTCATACTTATTGCGTTGATTAGATGATAAGGATGATTCATAGATAGACGCGATACTTATGAGGAAAAAGGTATTTTGTTGCTTTATAGTATTCAGATTGCGTGATGATAATCTCTGCTTTCAGTCCAGACTTGCCTGTGTTGACTGAATGTTTATATTGTTGTATTGAACAGTTCCGTCGCTTTCTGGTTGGTCGCAGTATTTCAATTTTTCTTTGCCCTGGAAAGATGCTATTTTGTTAAATAATTTGTTAAATAATACCGTATTTTGGATATGTGAGAACATATTGCCATATGTTGCAGCATGGGTTACTTTTTGCTTCGGGGGGCACAAGAAAAAAGTATACCGAGTTTGTTTTTTATGTAATTCAAAAGTGATAGGACTGTTAAATTTGATTACGTCTTGATATAGTCGGAATCGTACTATTGTGAATCGGAATCGTACAATTGAATCTATTTTTGGCAGAGATTTGCTATGAATATGGAAAGGGCTTTGGCGCTTTTATTATGCTATTTAATAATTACTCATTCCTGCAACAGTTTGTAAAAGGTAATTTTGTGTAAAAGTAAATTGGTTCAGTGAAAATTTGGGTAACAAATTAATATGAACCCGTGAAGACCCGGGGTGGGATAGGTCTTCAGCCGTGAAAGGCGACAATGCTTGTCGTAGGAGGCGACTAACGGGTGGTCAGGCTTAGTTGATGCATGTCATCGCATCTCAAATACGTGGATCGATGCGCATGATGTCAATCACTGGATTGTCTGGTCCAGACTCGATTATTTACAGACCGACGTCATATAGCTGAGTGCGACGTTCAACAACAAACAATCAATCAACGATGAATAAAATAAAATCAACCGAGAGGTCAAGTTTCTTTTGTTCCTCAGTTTAGAACAGAACTGCTATTTTCAACATGACGTCTCAGGCCCGCCAATAATAGCATCACGGGATTTGTCATTGTGTTTGCTTGGCAGTTTCACATCAGCTAGATTAAGGATGCTACAGATGGGATGGTGAATGTCAACATATTCAAATTGGAATTCATTTTCGGATTAATAAGTTCACTCTGATTCTTTTCTGACTCGTAAACTGTCAATTACTGGTACACGTCATGGCGGGAGAAAATATCCTTAGAGCGCTTGCTTGTCATAATTCAACTTGTTGTGAACACATTACTTAAACGTCTTCGTTTAAATTTTAAATTGCAACTGTTTGAAGATTTAATTTGGGAATTGGCCCTATAAGCTAATTTAAATGTGCTGAGCAGTTTGGATGCGCACATGTCAATGTAAAACATCTGGTTGTTTTTAATTTCCATTAGTGGAGTACAGGTTTTTTTTAAAGCTAATTAGGCAATACGCATCAATTAAACACAAAGGTTCAGACATGCACTGACAAGAACATGTATTTTTTTCTAACTCCGGGAAACGCTATACCGTTGGGACCCTGGTTTGGTTATTTTGCCAGTACTCTGCTACATGTGGTACGGGTCGACTCAATTGGCTCGCCTGGTTTTGCTGGCCTCTTGAAAGTGTCTCTTCTCTGACTGACAATGGTTGGTTGGTGTGCCTCGTTCTGCACTGGTTAATCAGTGACTGGGGGTATGGAGCGGGAGGTAATTGAGGATACACTCACAGAATGGAACACACTCAATAGGAGCCGAACGTTAATTGTCTTATGTGTTCACGGGGACGTTTGACAGTACTTTAAGTGAAAGTGATGGCGCTGTCAAATAGATGGGATTTAGGCAATGCTCTGTAGGGTTTCAGCCAGTAGGAAAACAAGGCCTTTGGGGAATTAGCGAAACAGTGTGATCTTTGGCGTGACGAGCGAACGCTTTAACCACAAGGCTACCCCACCGCCCCCAATTACAAGAAGATTCGAGATATACAGTATTCTGTTCTCTGTAGTTTCTGAGTCATAGAGATTGTAGTGTTTTCGTTAGCTGTTAGACGAGCTATAGAGTTCCGTATAGGGGCAAGGGAACACCGGAGCCCTATATGTACTAAAAGCGACAGGAAATCCTGCGACCGCCTCCGTGGTCTAGTGGTAGAACGTCCGCCCGGAGAGCGGAAGGTCGGGGTTCGTTCCCCGACCGCGTCATACCAAGAGGCGGTTAAAGATGGTACTTGTTGCTACCCTGTCTGGCGCTCGACATTAAAGGGGTAAATAAGGACTGGTCGGCTCGGAGTCAGTATACTGTGTCTGAGTGGGGTATTCATGTTAAACTGCGGCATGGTATCACAGTGAGCTAGCATCAATCAATCAAATCAATCAGCATCAATCCGGATTAGTACAATCAGCCACACACACACGTGCATGCACATCGCTAAATAAGTAAGAACAACTCTTGGACGCGACGTTAAACCCAATAACACACAAGTCATGTATTTTAGTGTTGAGCGAGCTTCCCAGATTCAAACGCAGAAAACGGCCCCCGTCCAATGGACGTCAATGTAATGAGTTGTTCTCTAGCTCAAGGTCAAATAACGGTAACGTATGGTGCCGAACACTCTCCCCGCAGAGAGACAAAGGTGCACATGCATGGATTCTAATGTAATGGAAATATTTTAAACTCATGCTACTGAAACTGTGTGGTGGTGAAATGAGTTTCCATATTCGACGCCACACTAGCCGCAATCTGCACAATCAACAGGCGCCTGTTGTTGCACACAGGCCAGGAGGTTATCACGCTAATTTGAAACTCCATAATGTATCTGTCAACACTCACAGGTGCCTTGTCTCCGGGACTGAGAGAGAGCATTAGGACAATACAGGCTGCCGTATTTAGAAATATTTCTTCAGTAGATCTTTTGCGTGTTCAGTCAAGCCACGTATATTTTCAATACGTCATACCAAAACCGTTATAAGATGGAACTTGTTGTTACTCTGGCTGGTGCTCGGCATTGATGGGATAAAACAAATACTGACCGTCTCATGATATCGCTGTAGCTAGTCCGTAAGTCCGTAAGTCCGGACTAGTAGTCAACCACACGCACTCACGCGCACGCGCACGCGTACACGCACACACTGTGCCTGTATGATTTCAAACTCCTTGTTACTTTGTGTCTCTGTCGGTCACTGAGATGCTGTACATTGTGTGTGAACAAGGCTCATACATGATGGAGGGGCCGCTGACTGCGTTGTGACATATCCTCAATAGACAATGATTCCACTGGTGTACCTATAAAATACAATAATTCCTTGAATATTTGCTGTTATCACTGACGGTGTCATGACGCGTCTCATTCACTGAACACTTGGTGTCATTGGCCGTGTTAGACGTATTCCCCCTGCTGCCTACTACGTCACCATGGACTGTTGCGTCGTGTGACAAATCAGGACACCTGTTGTTAACACTGAAGTATCACATAATCTAATTCTTGAACACCTGGTGTCTTCACCCCCGCAGTGGGGGCACGGGTGGCCCAGTCGTCTAAGGCGCCGCGATTCGCTGTGAAAAGTTGCGTCCCTTGGGCACGCCAGAAACCTATGATTGTGGGTTCGAGTCCCGGTTCGCCCCGATTATGTTTCTAGGTTTGTCAGCACCATACCCGTGCTCGTGGGTTTCACCGAAGTGGTAAGCGTCTGAGACCTGCATCACTTCAGGCTTTCCTCCCACATTAAGCTGACACGCCGTGATATAACTGGAATACTGTTAAAAGCTGCGTTAAACCCAACTCACTCACTCACTCACCCCCGCAGTGACTCATTTGGGTTGCAAAATCAAGTTGATTTTCGACCTTCCCAACAAAGACAAAGACATCAAATCCTCAAAGAACAAAAGGAAAAATAGACCCGTCAATGTTTTCCACTTCTGACCGAATTTATCACATCAAGGATTTATGGCTTGCTCCATCACATATTTGCACAAAGGTGAGACAAGGGTCAGGGCGCCATGTTAATCTCACCCACAGGCCAGTTCACCCTGTTGTCCGTGCCACCCACCTCCTCTTATCGACTTTATCCTGCACCTCCAGCTGAAAGACTTGTCGGATGTAAGTGGTGTTTTGTTACATACTCTCGTGATGAGGACAAAGTCGGTAATACTATAACACCTCCTCGTACCTGTATAGAAGTGAGCGCGGAACAATGCCCCAACATCTACTGGTGATAAAATGCCAGTAATCTGTGCAAATATTTTGATCGTTGTTTATTTCTTAGGTAACCGTATGAGTCTCTAACGCAAGGACGTTGTGAAGGTTGGGGGTGATTGTAAGCTGCTTCGTCGTGTTTAAATAATGAATAGGGTTTGTACCATAGTAGGTTCATGGTCATGTTATGACAGTGGCACAAAGCATTGCCTGAAGTCTATGACCAATGCGATGTTTCACTTTGTTCAAACGTCTTTAACGTCAAGGCCAGAGAATAACCAGTCTCGATTATCTGCTGAAACAGATTACATGGGGCGTTACAGACAATAGCTGTGAAAAACAAGAGTAAAATTATTGCTCGGTATTAGTTTACAATTTGTACACTACATTTCAAAAGTCACATACCCTGCATCGCGAAACTATTTCGCGATACCTTCGTGATAGTGCCGTGGAAGTATCGCGAAAGTGACTCGAAAATGGCGCGATAATCCCGCGAAAGTGGCGCGAAGTTTCGCGTAAGAGGCGCAATAGTTTCGCGTTAATGTCTCAAAAGTGGCATGATAATTGCGCGTTAGTGTCGCAATAGTGGCGAGAAAATTTCGCGAAAGTTTCGCGAAAATAGGGGAAGTTACTTATGAAATGTAGTGTACATGTATATCTGATTTCGCAAACAGATACATGTAAGTAGGGGAGCAGTTTGTGTAGGTGACTGCGTTTCATGAAAACCAAAAAAGGTGTGTTTGTGAGATCGGTTTTAAGCTGCTTTGAACAGTATTTCAGCCGTGTCACGGCGTGTCAGTTTGGTGAGGGGGGAAAGCCCGAAATGATGCACGGCCCTTTTGTACAAAACGATTTTAGCGTTAAGAACGTCGCAACGACCAATACGCTAATACAGATTTAAAACAGTCTTAGCCCTAAGATCGCTTCGTGCCAGTGGGCCAAGATCTGTGTGTTGACAAACCACGACAATGATCAGGCCGAATCTGGAATTCGAGCCTTAGACCAACGAGTCTTGACATCTGAGGGACGTGTAAGTCCAGTGTTTGGGTATAAGATAGGAATACGGTACCAGTGTGGCGATATCCGTTTCAGAACACATGTATTTAGAGATGAACTGAAACACTGGCATTTCGGATTCCATTAATTTGTCGTTCACTTCGAATACACGGGCAGTCAGTGACTAATCATGTGTCAAGATATGTGATATTTAAGTTTTATTTCTCCTGGATCCTCGAAATGAAATGTCATGAGTGTTTGGTAACGGACACAGTCAGCGAAATATCGGTGGCAAGAACTGAACATGAATTGTCTCGCCTTGAGCTGATCACTAGTAGTGCGAGTCTCCTCTACCAGGAAAACATCGACAATCTGGCTACCCGTCACCCATAGGGGTAGTCGTCACCCACTTAACTACCCGTCACCCATAGAGGTAGTCGTCACCCACTTAACTACACGTCACCCATAGAGGTAGTCGTCACCCACTTAACTACACGTCACCCATAGAGGTAGTCGTCACCCACTTAACTACCCTTCACCCATAGAGGTAGTCGTCACCCACTTAACTACCCGTCACCCATAGAGGTAGTCGTCACCCACTTAACTACCCGTCACCCATAGAGGTAGTCGTCACCCACTTAACTACCCGTCACCCATAGAGGTAGTCGTCACCCACTTAACTACCCGTCACCCATAGAGGTAGTCGTCACCCACTTAACTACCTGTCACCCATAGAGGTAGTCGTCACCCACTTAACTACCCGTCACCCATAGAGGTAGTCGTCACCCACTTAACTACCTGTCACCCATAGAGGTAGTCGTCACCCACTTAACTACCCGTCACCCATAGAGGTAGTCGTCACCCACTTAACTACCCGTCACCCATAGAGGTAGTCGTCACCCACTTAACTACCCGTCACCCATAGAGGTAGTCGTCACCCACTTAACTACCCGTCACCCATAGAGGTAGTCGTCACCCACTTAACTACCCGTCACCCATAGAGGTAGTCGTCACCCACTTAACTACCCGTCACCCATAGAGGTAGTCGTCACCCACTTAACTACCCGTCACCCATAGAGGTAGTCGTCACCCACTTAACTACCCGTCACCCATAGAGGTAGTCGTCACCCACTTAACTACCCGTCACCCATAGAAGTACTCGTCACCCACTTAACTACCCGTCACCAATAGAGGTAGTCGTCACCCATCTATGAACTCGACACCTACCCACCACCCATCTAGCTACTCACCACCCATATAGCTACCCTTCACAATCACCCATCTACCCACCCACAACCCATCCATCTACCCACCATCCATCTACCCATCACCCATCTGGCTACCCATCACAATCACTCATCCTCCTACCCATCATCCATCCAGCTACCCATCCCATCACCCATCCACCTACCCATCACCCATCCTCCTATCCTCCACCCGTCTAGCCACCCATCACCCATCCATCTACCCTCCACCCGTCTAGCCACCCTTCACCCATCCACCTACCCATCATACATCTAGCCGCCCATCACCATCTAGCTACCCATCCAATCATCCATCCAGCTACCCATCCCATCATCCATACACCTACCCATCACCCATCCTCCTGTCTTGAAGCTAATACAATATTTATACGGCTTTATACACTATTGTATTACCCGTAACCTGAAAAATTCTACCTGATAATCTCAAATTAATATAACATTTGATATTTTATGAGCGCTTGTTTTGCTATTTGTCGACAACAATTTGTGATCTATAAATGTGCGCCTTTGACTTACTTCACAAAAGGAAGTGACCTCGTGTTCAATGCTCTCGTCTCCATGTCTAAATGTACCAAAGACACACGAGACATGGATATCAGTGCATGTTATCCTGACCACAATGTTGGAGCTTCCTCCTGTACTTCATCACTAAGCTGATGAAGAGGAAACGAAGTAGCATTGAAACGTTGTGTACAACTAATACATGAATACCACATTCTCTATCGCATTCAAAATGTCTGTGAAAAACCTCAATACACCACAATCCACAATAGCAGTTTGTTGTAACACGTTAGCGTGTCTGTCCAATATTATTGACCGAGTCGACAACATTGAGTCGTACGTAAAATCGTCATAACGACTCCTTGCAACCGTTGAACATATTGACCATACAAATTCGGCTCAGCTCTTGTGATACAATTGTCTTGTAGGAAGTAGGCCGTTCTCAATGATTGAACCTGTTTTGTCGTAGATGGAACTACTGCGTCATTACTTAGATTTATCTTTGACCTGATTGTCTTCTAACGATGATGATAGTAATGATCATGCTCTTATGCGATTCAGACAGCCTCCGTGGTCTAGTGGTAGAGCGTCCGCCCGGAGAGCGGAAGGTCCGGGGTTCGTTCCCCGACACGTCACGACAAAAGACGTTAAAAGATGGTACCCTGTCTGGCGCTCGGCATTAAGGGGCTAAAACAAGGACTGGTCGGCTCGGAGTCAGTATACTGTGTCTGAGTGGTGTATTCATGTTAAACTGCGGCATGGTATCTCAGTGAAAAAGCACTATAAATCGGCATCAGTCCGGTCTAGTACATAACTGTACAACATAGTCTCGCTGTGTCATAACTGTATAACTTTGTCTCGCTGTGTCATAAGTGTACAACATAATCTCGCTGTTTCATAACTGTACAACATAGCCTCGCTGTTTCATAACTGTATAACATAGTCTCGCTGTTTCATAACTGTACAACATAGTCTCGCTGTTTCATAACTGTATAACATAGTCTCGCTGTGTCATAACTGTACAACATAGTCTCGCTGTTTCATAACTGTACAACATAGTCTCGCTGTTTCATAACTGTACAACATAGTCTCGCTGTTTCATAACTGTACAACAAAGTCTCGCTGTTTCATAACTGTACAACATAGCCTCGCTGTTTCATAACTGTACAACATAGTCTCGCTATTTCATAACTGTACAACAATGTCTCGCTGTTTCATAACTGTACAACTGTACAACATAGTCTCGCTGTTTCATAACTGTACAACAAAGTCTCGCTGTTTCATAACTGTACAACAAAGTCTCGCTGTTTCATAACTGTACAACAAAGTCTCGCTGTTTCATAACTGTACAACATAGTCTCGCTGTTTCATAACTGTACAACATAGTCTCGCTGTTTCATAACTGTACAACATAGTCTCGCTGTTTCATAACTGTACAACAAAGTCTCGCTGTTTCATAACTGTACAACAAAGTCTCGCTGTTTCATAACTGTACAACATAGTCTCGCTGTTTCATAACTGTACAACATAGTCTCGCTGTTTCATAACTGTACAACATAGTCTCGCTGTTTCATAACTGTACAACATAGTCTCGCTGTTTCATAACTGTACAACAAAGTCTCGCTGTTTCATAACTGTACAACATAGTCTCGCTCTTTCATAACTGTATAACATAGTCTCTCTGTTCCCTATCAGTTATACATTGTCTCTCTGTTCCCTATCAGTAAAACATTGTCTCCGAAACCACTCACTCACGAAAGGTGTATAATACATTTGGTCTGACCCACTACATTTTTGGGTTGTTTATTTGTTTGCTGTATAACTCTGCACTCAGCAATATTGCAGCTATATGATGGCGGTCTGTAAATAATCGCATTTGGACCAGTGATTGACATAATGAGCATCGATCTACGCAATTGGGATACGATGACATGCATTAAACCAGTCAGCGAGTCTGACCAACCGATCCCGTTAGTCGTCTCTTACGACAAGCATAGTTTATTGAAGACCAATTCTAACCCGGATCTTCATGGGTTCTGACCCATATCTGTGCATCACTGACGTTTGTCGACATATCAATGCCTCGTTCTTCTCTAATCAAAAATGAAGAGGGTGTTCGTTGTTATGAACCGCGATTCCACTTAGAGTCGAAACCATCGATTCCACACTTCATCGGTGCACGAACATAATTCAATAACGCCGATCTTTCTTGCATTTGTCCATTCCAATCAGATACCACCTAATATTCATCTCACTGCTTTGTGCCATCGCATCAGTTAGGCTGTCGTTTCAGGCCTGCGGTCATGAGTTTTTCTACACCAACCATACAGACGAACGGGATTAAATAGCACGCGAGAAGTGTTTTGTGGGTGGTGTTATTGGATTGCTGGTAATGCCACGGACGTCTGTGATTGAAAGCCAGTAGATATTTTGTGAAAGCGAAAAACTGCGTGGCTGTTTGACCTTTCCTGAACAGATGCTTGGTGATATGGTGACACATAAAATCAAATCAGTGTTCTGTTACTCACTTCCCCATCTCAGACAGCTTGCTCCTGTTCTCTGTCACAGACGGTATTAATCCGTTATTCGCAACACAAATCTTGAAACATGACGGTGTCACAAGCCAAAGAAGCATCCATTCAAATTTAATCTGTCATCCGATATTCTCACGTCAAATTGCTGCAAGAGCGCTGATGCGACACAAAGTCCGATTTACCAGTCACTTGTTACTCCATCACCGATTTCGATATATATCCTCAGATGGTAACCTTACATTTACTTCCAATGCTAACCTTACATTTACTTCCAATGCTAACCTTACATTAACTTCCAAGGCTAAACTTACATTTACTTCCAAAGCTAACCTTACATTTACTTCCAAGTCTAACCATACATTTACTTCCAATGCTAACCTTACATTTACTTCCAATGCTAACCTTACATTTACTTCCAAGGCTAAACTTACATTTACTTCCAAAGCTAACCTTACATTTACTTCCAAGACTAACCAGACATTTACTTCCAAGGCTGACCTTACATTTACTTCCAAGTCTAACCTTACATTTACTTCCAATGCTAACCTTACATTTACTTCCAAGTCTAACCTTACATTTACTTCCAATGCTAACCTTACATTTACTTCCAAGTCTAACCTTACATTTACTTCCAAGGCTAACCTTACATTTACTTCCAAGGCTAAACTTACATTTACTTCCAAGGCTTACGTTAAATTTACTTCCAAGTCTTACCTTACATTTACTTCCAAGGCTAACCTTACATTTACTTCCAATGCTAACCTTACATTTACTTCCAAGGCTCTCCTTACATTTACTTCCAAGGCTAACCTTACATTTACTTCCGAGGCTAACCTTACATTTACTTCTAAAGCTTAGCTTATATTTACTCCCGAGGCTAAACTTAGATTTACTCCAAAGGCTAAACTTAGATTTACTCCCAAGGCTAAAACTATATCTACTTCCAAGACTTAACATATTTTTACTTCCAAGGCTGAACTTTTATTTACTTCTAAGGCTGAACTTAGATTTACTTCCAAAGGCTAACCAAGGCTAACCAAGGCTAGACATCCCTTGCGAAGTCCGGATTAGGTTCCAGCAACCTATGCTTGTCGTACGTGGCGACTCTGTGGATCGGTTGGCAAGCCTCGGCGACGTGATTGATTGCATGTCATCGTACCCTTAACGGTGTGATTCGTTGCTCATAATATCAGACACCACTTCGTCCTGACCCAGATTCGATACCGGTCCGCTGTGATACTGCTGGGATATTGCTGTGATATTATTGACTGTGGAGAAATGCAAAACAACTTACTCTCGATATGACGTTTATTTATTTTCTCTGTCATCGAGTGTTTTGTTTGTCTAAACATGTCATAATTTCATTGAAGAGAGACAAATGACAATTGGCAATACCAGCAAGTTTGATTCAAGTCGATCAAAATCAATTTTGTTTATCTGCTCGGGCAATTTAGTTATGCATAGAAAGCTTCTTTTTTTGTGTCTAAAACCAGTTTTCAATGTTACAAGAGTACACATCAGACAGTGGAACGTTGTGGTTCCCCTTTAACGTTGGTCTTAATGTACATGTTTGTTTGTTGTTTAACGCCTCGCTCACCAATATTCCAGCTATGTGACGGCGGTTTGTAAATAATCGAGTCCGAAAATGACAATCTACTGATTGACATCATGAGCATCGATCCACGCAATTGGAATACGATGAACTGCATCAACCAAGTCAGCGAGTCTGACCACCTGATCCCGTTAGTCGCCTCTTACAAGCGTGAGTTAATGAAGACCAGTTCTAACCTCTGCACGTGTCCTACAATGCAATCCAAACATTTGCAGTATACAGTCAAACTCCGTTTAACCGGTCGATACCGTTTCCATTGAAATCGCTAGGGTTAACAAACAGCCGGATTAACGCGTCAGTCTATCCTGGTAATGCCCCATTGCTTGTACACATGTTCTCAACATGAACTGTCCGGAATGTGTTGTTTCCGGATTAACAAGATTCTGACTTAACGGTTCCTACTGTATCTTCTAAAGGAATGTTAGTTAACCTGTAAACATAATGATATGACGTACAATGAGCTCTTACAAATAAGGAGGCACGGGAGGCCCAGTCGTCTAAGGCGCAGCTATTCGCTGTGTCAGAAACCTATGATGGTGAGTTCGAATCCCGGTTCGCCCTGATTATGTATCTAGGTTTGTCAGCACCATACCCGTGCTCGTGGGTTTCAGCGAAGTGGTAAACGTCTGAGACCTGCATCACTTTGGGCTTTCCTCCAACATTTAGCTGACATGCTGTGATATAACTGGAATAATGTTAAAAGCAGCGTTAAACCCAACTCACTCACTCACTCACTTAAATTAAACGTTCATCCACATGGATTAATTGACGACCGCAGTCAGATGGCCTTGTGGTTAAAGCGTTCTTTCGTCACACTGAAGACCCAGGTTGGAGTCCACACAAGGCAGTGTATGAACATAATTATTGATAGCCCTTGTTGTGGGTTGAACAATGCAAAACCTGGCGCAAAACAACTCATGTGACATTACACAGCAGTAAGGCGAGAGGCTGTATTTTTGGAACATGTTTTTTGTAAATCTGCATTTTGGCACTTTTCTAAAGCAGGAGTTTATGATAATCTCACAAACCGACAGGGCACAGTCAGTTGCTTTTACACAAGTGTAACACAAGGCCGTCGTGACATATTTACTGGTACATGTGTTTAACCACCTTCTGTACTCAACATCACTGGCGCTGTGCCTCCAGCATCCTTGTCATCCGTGTGCATCCCAGCCACATCAACCAGCGTTTTTGTACCACACATTGTTCTCCGTTAGACATATCATTCTTTAAAAAACATTGATGTACACTGTACAAATTGGTTCCGTCCTAATTACTTGAGCTCCCTGTCCCATCAACGCTACAGTTTTTTACTTCGCTGAGAGCCATAAATCTCAGCGGACAGACAGCGCAAGCTTACATCCAGTGCATCTCAAGTTGCGCTGTACAGATCCGTATTCCCACCACATGCCATTCCGCAATTTGCAGTCTACCTCCCCGCACGATTGTGTTTTCTGGCATATGTAAGTAAATTAAACTTGACCAGAATCAGCTTAACACAGGAGCCTCCCCATTGAAACTGTAAACACCATCTTGCCATGAGCAGCAGTAAAACCCGGATCGTGGAACTTCCTCCTCAATGTGTCGGTGATCATAACAAGTAATTACGGCACCTCCACATCAAACTCTATTCGTACATTTTGAATCCAATTTTCGTGTATATTGTTCAGAAAGTCAACATTGGTTTTTTTTCTTTAAACGCAAATGGTTGATAAGTATTTACTTACATGTGGCGTTTGTGCTTAATGTTCGTACGTTCACCGATTACCGTTTACCTTGAATCAATGTTCGGTTGTTTTTTTATCAGAGTTCACCTTTTTACTATAACATAAAAGTAGGATTAAAACGGAAAATGATTTCATTAAATCTTGGATGGCGTGTGGTCCTTTAGCACGTACCGGATCATATTAGTGCGATTTACATGCAACAATGCCCCCGTCGTGATTCTGCCCGTCACAAAATGCCTAGATATTCATACACGGCTTATCAAAGCAGAGCGTCATATTCACCGTCGATAGAATGTAGCACTTACTTCCATTCCATTTGTTTGGAACACATGTGGGGATACGTTTGTCTTTCATCAGCAACATGACACACGACGACAAAGATTGTTTAGTCTCCACAGAGACAGCTCTATGTCGCTACACAGCAAAGGATATGGCTGGCATACTGTATCATAAAGATGCGATGAGGCTTAAACACACCAGGGAGATACATAGATTCATTTTTGCATTTAAAATGGAAACGAAATTATGTTTTATTTCTTTTCTGGGAACAATCGCTACGCATGAAATGTAATGATGTCATTTATTCTTTCTATATATGATGTTTTTGGCATTGAAGATCAAGATGAAGTTATTTAGTCTTTCTTTGATGTTTCGCTTTGATTTAGGCAAATGAGTGTGAAGCTGATTCTAAAATACACGGGGGCATGGGAGGCCCAGTCGTCTAAGGCGCCGCGATTCGCTGTGCAGAGTTGCGTCCCTTGGGCATGCCAGAAACCTATGATTGTGGGTTCGTGTGAGTGAGTGAGTGTGGTTTTACGCCGCTTTTAGCAATATTCCAGCAATATCACGGCGGGGGACACCACAAATGGGCTTCACACATTGTACCCATGTCGGGAATCGAACCCGGGTCTTCGGCGTGACGTGCCAACGCTTTAACCACTAGGCTACCCGACCGCCCCGATTGTGGGTTCGAAACCCGGTTCGCCCCGATTATGTTTCTAGGTTTGTCAGCACCATACCCGTGCTCGTGGGTTTCACCGAAGTGGTAAACGTCTGAGACCTGCATCACTTTGGGCTTTCCTCCCACATTAAGAGCGTTGACAATGTGTTAAAAGCGGCGTAAACCCAACTCACTCACTCACTCTCTCTAAAATACACCACAGGAATGTCTTCCAATATGTAACAGCGTAAAACAACTTTAAGGAATCAGTTATAATTTTCATTCTCGGGTGAATTGAAGAAATCTCGGGTAAAGCGAAACCTCTTGAAGTCGAGGTCAGGTGCGTCGAACATATCTTGAGTTATACGTACTTCGAGATAAGCGAAGTACAGATATATGGCCACGGTGACGATACGGAATCTGCCGTGACCACAATGGTACTCATCGTAATAAACGACATAAACGACACGAGTACCTGTAATTTTAATATCAGGTTTCATCGTATATGTAATTGTAGCATGTGGTGTATTCTAAAATACACGGGGGCATGGGAGGCCCAGTCGTCTAAGGCGCCGCGATTCGCTGTGCAGAGTTGCGTCCCTTGGGCATGCCAGAAACCTATGATTGTGGGTTCGTGTGAGTGAGTGAGTGTGGTTTTACGCCGCTTTTAGCAATATTCCAGCAATATCACGGCGGGGGACACCACAAATGGGCTTCACACATTGTACCCATGTCGGGAATCGAACCCGGGTCTTCGGCGTGACGTGCCAACGCTTTAACCACTAGGCTACCCGACCGCCCCGATTGTGGGTTCGAAACCCGGTTCGCCCCGATTATGTTTCTAGGTTTGTCAGCACCATACCCGTGCTCGTGGGTTTCACCGAAGTGGTAAACGTCTGAGACCTGCATCACTTTGGGCTTTCCTCCCACATTAAGAGCGTTGACAATGTGTTAAAAGCGGCGTAAACCCAACTCACTCACTCACTCTCTCTAAAATACACCACAGGAATGTCTTCCAATATGTAACAGCGTAAAACAACTTTAAGGAATCAGTTATAATTTTCATTCTCGGGTGAATTGAAGAAATCTCGGGTAAAGCGAAACCTCTTGAAGTCGAGGTCAGGTGCGTCGAACATATCTTGAGTTATACGTACTTCGAGATAAGCGAAGTACAGATATATGGCCACGGTGACGATACGGAATCTGCCGTGACCACAATGGTACTCATCGTAATAAACGACATAAACGACACGAGTACCTGTAATTTTAATATCAGGTTTCATCGTATATGTAATTGTAGCATGTGGTGTCTTCAACAAGTAAGCGCTACAAAACCCCTTACAATTATCATAAGAAAAATCTCTTTTGAAAGCAGGGTCCATTGTACGATTCCGACTATATCATAAGCATGCGTTTCCGAATCGTTATCAAATAGTGATGATGCCAGGTATTGGCCCCCGTTGGCACCCGTCACAAACACATGCAAGGGCAAGTCAATTATTCACGTGAAAAAAAACAGGGAAAATATTGTACTAGTCAAAAAGGGGAATTACCTATCGGACATCTCTTTTGTCACTTATGTGTCAAATGTGGAATTGTCTCCCACATGTCCATTCATCAATCACAACAATCAGTTATGTAAGAAAACAACCATTCATAAAACGAATATTGTATCGAGGATAAATTGATTTTTAAATTCTTGTCTCACCCATCTGTCTGTACAGAAATGATTACAAACTCGTTAACTCTCCGGGGGATCCCACGTCATATACTTAAGTGGTAACTTTCATGAGAATATAGGAGCTCCAAGTTTGACATCAGTCAGTTCCTAGAAACTCGAGATGAAGCAGATTTGAACTTCTTTTTGTCTGTTTACGCACGGAAAGAGCAAGAAACAGCCTTGACATTCTTTATACATACATGAGTCCATACCATCTAGTGTCTGTGATCACACATACATGTTACAATACAATCATGGACAATAGCAACGTCGTAATTGTCTATGTTTTTCATTCAAAGTATATCCTTGGAGGCTCTACCTTGTTGGATGGTTTATTGGACATATATAAAGATTAAGATTCGCCAGACTAATATAACATATTCTCAGAGAGTTTTTGAGATCTTATTTATAAACAAAGCGACATATTCATATCAAGAAAAATGTTTTATTTCCTTCAGGGAACCAACGAAATGTAATATATAAATCAGTCTGTTTTTGCCTTGATCGTTTTAACCATCACTTCTCAGATAACAGTATCCCAATAAATACCAATTCCAACAAATGCCAAGTTCAGTTGTCAATCTTGGTCTCTGCAAATCAGTCTGATGAACATGACTGACGAGTAGATACCGCGTTGAAGACGACCAGCAACTAGCAATAAGGAAAATTCAATTACTGACTGCTGTCCTGGCCTTCAGAACCATCGACAGTAGCTTGTCCAGAGAGTGTCCTATGATTTGATTTCCTCCCTGTAATTACGTTATGCCCTAATGCAATGTTCCTTGCTCGGTCTGACCTCCTGCTAATTGGTGCAGTAGAACTGCAGGAACTGAAGACGCCTTTGATGCCATTGAGGTTTATGTGAAGCCCTGGTGAAGGTGTGTAAGACATTCCACAAATAACTGATTCTGTCTCACACTGATCATTTGATCGTGGGTCGACCTCATGTAGTACTTCTTTAAACGCCCCAGGACCATTAACGCACTAGGTGATACTGTATTCACTGAGATTTAAAGGGACACGTTTGCCCGGTCGCCCAAGGCGCCGCAATTCATGGTGCAGAGTTGCGTCCCTTAGGTTTGCCAGTAGCCTATGATCGTGGCTTCGAATTCATGTGTGCCTTAATTATGCTTCTAGGATTGTGGGGACCATACCTGGATCGTGTTTTTCAGAAAAGTGGTAAACGTCTGCATCACTTGAGGCTTTCCGTTGACACTAAGATAACACGCCGTGATATAACTAGAATACTGTTAAAGCTTCTTTAATACTCACTCACTCACTCACACACACAAGTGCCATCTGTGTATTTCACTCACTCACTCACTCACTCACTCACTCACTCACTCACTCGTGTGAAGCCAATTTCTGGTGTCTCCCGCCGTGATATTGTTGGAACATTGCACGGCGTAAAACCATATTCACTCACTCGCCTGTCGCAGGATGACTATGTATGATTGTATTTGTCAGTTTGTCAACAGATAAACTTAAGCTGTGTATTACAACATTTGTTTTCCATTAGTTTGAGACGACAACAATTTTGAATCTGACTTAAGAACGGAATTAATGATAACGCCAAAACGTCCATTATTGTTATAGAACCGCGTTTAACGCCATGTTGTAGCGGTTGCTTCGTGCCACCTTAACATGCCTCCATGTACCAAGTAAAGGTATTTCAACCATGATCCCTCTTGCTGTCTTTTTTCCCCATGCCGATACGTATCAAGTTTGCAGTGAAGCAGAATGATCACATGTAGCACACAGTGTGATATTCTGACATTTATACGCGACAAAGGCGGTAAGCTCTGATCCAACACTTAAAGGTTAAAGCTGATCGTCGTTTAAAACTTGATATAGTGTTTTGTATTCAACTTGAAGGATTGCAACGTAGGCGTGTGCCCAAACGGACAGTAATTCTGTGAAAATCATCTGGTCCAAACATATCTTTTATTTCACGTTTTGAACTATTTTGTATCGATCCTCAACTTTATTCAACTTCAGTTGGAGATAAAATCTAGTTTCGGTGACAGGCGGACATCATGTTCTCGATACACGTTTGTAATTTGGATTTAAATCACGCTTAATAATATTCTGTGGTAACCGAGACGTGCAGTATGAGGGATGGAAAGGATCGTGGATTTGGTGCGTGATTTGTGTAGACAGATAATAATATAGGTGAAAAACTTGTTTTTTTAATGGGGTTTTAATGTGTGCATCACTTTTTGTTCCTGAGGGAACACGTGAACAAGGCCGTCGTAGTCAGGCTCTGTATGTGTTCAAAGTTTTACTGATTCAGCTCTCAAACAACACAGCTTGACTAACTATTTAGCGGCGTTGATATTAAATTATAAACATATATACATTTGTAACTGTATGAATGAATGAAGGAAGGAGTAGAAGGATGGATCGATTGATGGATGAAATAAATAAATAAATAAATAAATAAATAAATAAATAAATAAATAAATAAATTAAAAAATAAATAAATAACGATGGGCCCTTTGAAAGCCTAGGGTTTCACTTTCCACTTCAAGTCCATATTCATATGTAACTGTATGAATGAATGAATGAATGAATCAATGAATGAATGAATGAATAAATAAATAACGATGGGCAGTTTGATAGCACTGGGGTTTCATTCCCACATGTATACAATGTGTCAAGTTTTGCAGTCATTGCTGGAATACTGCTTGAACGGCATAGATTCTCACACAGTCAGCCGTTCAACATGATTCGGCGGCGTTAGCCGGACAATAGGGCCCACGTCATTTTCAGGTTTTCAAAAGTAACAATATATCCACGATGTCACTTTCCATCCATCTGTGTCACTTTGATCCCATCCTTAAACGTCTCCATCAAATATCGGTAGACGGTGTTGTCTCGACAACAAGCACCATCGCGGTAAGAACCCGGGCAATATTAGCCTGAGGTTCGATTGAAACTAGTCTCAAAGGGGGAAATTTCATTTTCGTGTGAATGAAGCTTTGAATTAGGCTCTAATACTTGACGTTAGATATTGAATTACGAGTTAGGTTTTATAAAACCACACACAGCCAGCCATCAGGAATCATTTTCGTCAATGTTAAACAACCCTTGTTTTTTTCATTCATACAACCACAGTGACTGTAAACCAATCTTACAGCTGCGTCCACGCTATCATTAAACCCACCATATGTATTCACCAAAATAGTTCCTGGTTATCCTACAGACTTTATCAAGTTATCTATGAATGATAAAAGTTTGCAGATATAATTGCAGAGAACGTTTTTATCCTTATTCCAACGTTTGTGGTCTTGATGATTCTGTACATGCCCTGGCCATGTTTTGGTACGATACATCATAGTAACAAGGCCCCTTTCCACAAAGCGATCTCAGCGCTAAGACAGTCGTAACTCCCATACCTTAACATGGACTTATGGTAGTCGTACCATTGAGATCGCTTTGTGGGGTGGAAATCTGGTCCTACTTGCTTCATACGATCTTTGTGTTATGACTGTCTTAACTCGCATAGTTAAACATAGATCTACAATTGCCGTTGGGCTGAAGTGCTTCGTGCATATGGTCCCTTAATGGTGTCTTACAAAATACCATTGCACAATTGCATATAAGGGTATTTATACTGTGAAAGGCATGGCTACATCAAATACATATTAAGCGTCTCGATTATCCGTCGAAAACAGATATGATTGAAACAACATATTTGAAAATGACCCGTTCTTCAAAGCGCTCAAATGAATATTAATTATACTGGTATTATTGTAGATAACATGTTACTGAAAATACTGTCTAACCTTCCAAATGTAAATGATTATCAGGGCGGAACATGTGTGGACGTGTGGTCTGGTTGATAGATATGTAACAATACGTTGAGAGTTGCGTTCCCTAGATGCCGACCCGTGAAGATTCCGGGGTAGAATAGGCCTTCAGCGACCCATGCTTGCCGTAAAAGGCGACTATGCTTATCGGAAAAAAGGCGACTATCGGGATCGGGTGGTCAGGCTCGCTGACTTGGTTGATGCATGTCATCGATCCAAATTGCGTGGATCGATGCTCATGATATCAATCACTGGATTGTCTGGTCCAGACTCGATTATTACAGACCGCCGTCATAAAGCTGGAATATAGCTGGGTGCGGCGTTAAACAACAAACAAACAAACAAACAAACCAAACCAAACCCCTAGATGCCAGCATCCTTTATGATGGTTTGAATCTTAGATTCGTACCATTTGTGTTCCTTGGTTTGTTGGTAGCATACACGTGTTCGTGACCTCACTCACTCACTCACTCACTCACTCACTCACTCACTCAACCCGTGAAGATCCGGGGAGGAACAGGTCTTCAGCAATCCATGCTTGCCGTAAAAGGCGACTAACGGGATCGGGTGGTCGGGTTCGCTGACTTGGTTGATGCATGTCACTCACTCACTCACTCACTCACTCACTCACTCACTCACTCTTGTTTCTCCAGACACACGGATCTCTCCAGACATACGAGCTTCACATCATATGACGAAGATGACGGAGACTCACGATACAACTGTTCGGAATTAGCCGCAGTCACGGAAAGTTCCGATGATGACCGATTGGATATACTGCCTTCACCTTCAATCTCCCCACAGATGTGGCGCAGCGTCGAGGATTATGGAAACCAGTCCGACTCCGAATCTTCTTCAGGTACAATGCTTTTAAATGACAGTTAACTGAACACTTTCACATGTTTCTTCGATTTCCTCCCACATTAAGCTGACACGCCGTGATATGACTGGAATACTGTTAAAAGCGGCGTTAAACCCAACTCACTCACTCACTCAGGAAGACACTTCGAACCCCCATGATTAAATTCTCATGGTATTGCCACGCATCACACTAATGCTGGGTACTTCATGTATGTGGAAAGTATTATAAAATTTAGATAAAGTCAAGAAGTAAGGGGTCTTAGTCATTAACACTGATTTTTATCAGTTGGGATATGAGCGTGATGAGGCCTGTATACATTAGGCACTTGTTTACGTAGGGGGCACGGGTGGCCCAGTCGTCTAAGCAGATTCGCTGTGCAGAGTTGCGTCCCTTGGGCACGCCAGAAACCTATGATTGTTGGTTCGAATCCCGGTTTGCCCCGATTATGTTTCTAGGTTTGTCAGCACCATACCCGTGCTCGTGGGTTTCACCGAAGTGGTAAACGTCTGAGACCTGCATCACTTCAGGCTTTCCTCCCACATTAAGCTGACACGCCGTGATGTAACTGGAAAACTGTTAAAAGCGGCGTTAAACCCAACTCACGCACTCACTCACTCACTGTTTACGTACTTGAAATAGGTTAAGCCCTTTTGTTATGACTGAATGTAGGTATGAATGAATTTGCTTTAAAGTAAGTTTCTTTTTCCCGTACCATATGTTACGATTGATAAAAAGCTTGATTCTTTGATCATTTTCTAATGATCATTTTGCGTACTCCGTCATTGACGTGAGATTAAGTGACGTCACAAACGATGATGATGTCATTTACTAGCATTGTTTACGTCATCTAGATACTGCTAGGTTTGTCCATAGAAGAAAGTCCTTTGCCCTTATGGACTAATAATAGATTATTACATTAAAGCTGCAGTATACTGATTTTAGGAGACTCGTGATTTTGTTCACGATTGTACTTCCCTCATTCTGACACGGTAAATATACAGGTCCGACACTCGTTTCGTACACTTGGTATAACACGTACACACTTATATAATAGGGGAAGCAGGGTGGCCTAGTGGTTCGAGCGTTCGTTCGTCATGCCGAAAACCCCGGTTCGATTTCTGCCATGGGTAGTGTTCCCCTCTGTGATATTGCTAAAAGTGACGTAAAACCCCTCACTCACACACACATTAGCAAACAAACAAACATTTAAATAAGCTGCCTTTGCCCTATCATAGTGGAATTGAATTGGAATCATGTGGGTCGTATTTGGAGAACATTAAAGCCAGTTATGTATGGCCATAAGTGTAGGTATTATGACACTGTTCACAAATACATCCGCTGTTTTTCATGGCGATTGTTACATTAATTCTTGTTTAAATGAATGTGCGTATATCATGGGTGATATTAATATCATATATTAATGCCATTGTGCCATTTTAAAGAAATCTGAAAGGTGAGCTACACTGGTTCAAGGGATAGTTATATATTAAGGGATAGCGAGTACCTTATCATGATATAAAGGCATTGCTTCCGAAAATACAAAGCAAATAATATTTGTCCGATAAAAATATAACATCCTGTTGCTATATTGTAACGCACTTTATCTTTTCTAATGTACAACCCAATGCCACGTGCACATTATGCAATATTTGCCAGTTCACCACTTAATTGTTCAAAGGTAGTAAAAATGTGGATGTCAGAGAGTCAATATAAATGTTCTCCATCTGAAGAAGTGACCATCAAACTTAATGTTTGCTAATACTAGCATTGAACAGCTTCCGTGCTTGTACTCGTTTCAGGGAAACTGAAACCCTATTTTAGCTTGACAAGATGAACAATGAATTAGGTGTTTCACGGTTTTTCCCAGTGTACCGCAAGGTGCCGTTACGATTCTTTGATAACCCGTGAAGATGCGGGTTAGATTTGGTCTTCTCGGAAACCAATGCATCGTAAGAGACGATTAACGAAATCGGGTGGTCAGGCTCGCTAACTTGGTTGATGCATGTCACCGTATGCCAACTGCCTAGGTCTATGCTCATGATGTCAATCACTGGCTTGAAAGTTTAAAGAGAATCAAAATCACCCTAAATAAAAACTGACAACATCTCAGTGACATGAAATCACCTTTCGTTTACAGAAATATATTTTTACTGATACCTGTTAATATTCAACATTCATGGTCATAATATATATATATAAAAGCGAAAAAACCTTCCATAATCAAAAGAAATCTCTGCTAAGAGCAGCTTTGTACGATTCCGACTTTACCGTTATTATTCCATATGACACACTCAAGTCAGTTGACATTGGAAAATTGCTGACTATGGCAAAATCAGAGACGGATGTTTAGATATCACACAGTACATAGAAATCAGTTTTAAAGTGCTTCTCTTTCATGTGTCTCTGCTGGGGTTGTGTCTACATTTTCTCACTGAACATGCGATGCCTCGAGGCTCGGGCACCCTGAAAAAAAATCCCAAGATGTATTGATTTCTCAACTGCTGTGAAGTTATACCGAGGCACTCCTAGATCGTTTGCATCAAAGGTCAGGATGAAAACTCCTGCTGCCTTGGTCGTCCCAACTAAAATGCAAAGAGCATCATAAAACGCTTCAACTCTTTTGATCGCACGTCACCAGCTTGTTTTAAATTCTGATTTCAATTTTCTTTTATGAGATGTGAGTTGGGATTGCTGACATTTCAGAGTTCAAAAAGAAAGGAATAATTATATCATATGGTTGTTAAATCCTTTATTTGTTGCCATTTGCATAAATAATACCTGGTGGAATGGATGGATAACCATCGGTAATGGCCAATCAATAGGTTGTTCGGTTTATTCAAACACTTAGCATGTGTGTACTTTTGCTTCTGGTTTTACAGAATGTTACATTTGGAATTATCAGAACATTTGCCTGATCAGATTGTGGATGTGTTCGGTATCCCGTGTGGTCGGGTAGCCTAGTGGTTGAAGTGTTCGCTCGTCACGCCGAAAACCCGAGTTCGAATCCCCACATGGGTGCAAAGTATGAAGCCTATTTCTGGAGTCCCCCACCGTGATATTCCTGGAATATTGCTAAAAGCGGTGTTGGGTGATTAGAGGTGAACGTGATCGTAGGTTCCTGGGACGGCTAGGGGACGCAACTCCCGTGACTCCCTTTTACAATCCTGTACTGCTGTCTGCAACTCTAAGTATTTATCGTCAATGTTTTTTAATGTGTTTGATAATATCTTTGAATGACAATTATATGCATATCAGTACTTAAGCATACTCATTCGAATTATGTACATATAGAAGGATCGGTACTGTGGGCAGACATGTGGATTAATTTGGATCGATCAATACGGAGCGAAGGCGATGTTATTTCCCCAGAAGGATGAAAAAAACAAGAAAGAAAGATCTGTGTGATCCGAAATGGTAAAAAATCGACTCGATCAGTAATTAATGCATGAAGACCAATTGGTTACATCGCCATGGTGGTGGAGCCTCGCGATGCCAGTACTGAGAACGGGTTGTACAGAGTTCGAATGGCTGCTGGGGTTAGAAATCCGATCCTAATTTTTAACTTTCTAGTTTTACAATTACAAATAGAGATTTCCTATCATTTATATTCAAATTTGGTCATAATGGTAATTTGAATAAGAAGCGAAGTATCAAACACAACAGCGGTAGACACTTGGGAAGAGAGGTATTAAACAAAACAGCGGTAGACACTTTGAAGAGAGGTATCAAACAAAACAGCGGTAGACACTTGGGAAGAGAGGTATCAAACAAAACAGCGGTAGACACTTGGGAAGAGAGGTATAAAATAAGGAGTGTGCGATAGTTCAGAATTCCTTCGTAGTGAACATGTACGTCTGTCTCTTTCAAGCCTTCATGTGTATAGAGTGCCTTCAATAGTACTAATCTTGTCGAAATGCATATACGTTGTTTGCTTATTGTTTAACGCCGTACTCAGCAATAGTCAATATATCGCTACGACCTCTAATGGATGGAGCCTCGACCAGGCAAACCAGTGACTGATATTATGAACATCGTAGAGATACGATGACACGTAAGTCACCGACCCCCGAGTTGTTTGGCAAACATCGGTTGCTGGGGCCAGTTCTAACCCTGAACCTCCAAGGGGGTGTAAAGCTGATACTAGTCCATCTTTGAATACATCTACTAGTCCATCTTTGAATACATCCACTAGTCCATCTTTGAATACATCTACTCGGCCATCCTTGAATACATCCACTAGTCCATCTTTGAATACATCTACTCGGCCATCCTTGAATACATCCACTAGTCCATCTTTGAATACATCTACTCGGCCATCCTTGAATACATCCACTAGTCCATGTTTGAATACATCCACTAGTCCATGTTTGAATACATCTACTAGTCCATCTTTGAATACCTCTACTAGTCCATCTTTGAATACATCTACTCGACCATCTTTGAATATATCTACTAGTCCATCTTTAAATACCTCTACTAATCCATCTTTGAATGTATCTACTCGTCCATCTTTGAATACCTCTACTAGTACATCTTTGAATGCATCTACTTGTCCATGTTTGAATACCTCTACTAGTCCATCTTTGAATACATCCACTAGTCCATCTTTGAATACATCTACTCGTACATCTTCGCATACATCTACTCGTCCATCTTTGAATACCTCTACTAGTACATCTTTGAATGCATCTACTCGTCCATCTTTGAATACATCCACTAGTCCATCTTTGAATACATCCACTAGTCCATCTTTGAATAAATCCACTAGTCCATCTTTGAATGCATCTACTCGTCCATCTTTGAATACATCTACTAGTCCATCTTTGAATACATCCACTAGTCCATGTTTGAATACCTCTACCAGTCCATCTTTGAATACCTCAACTAGTCTATCTTGAATGCATCTACTAGTCCATATTTGAATACATCTACCATGGTATGGATGCAAAAGACATTTTGTCCCTTTGACAGGACAACAAAGTGTTGATAGGACGATAAACAATAATTTGTCTGATACTTTAGTAATACTTTGGTATTTTGATGACTCAATAATGATGAATAAGAACCCCAAGTTGGTTGTTTAATTGATAAATTCAACTTCTAAAATGCCAAATACTTCTTTTTCCATTAACATTTCAAAGCAAATGGATGCAGATCTTTGTTGTCATGGATTTACGTGAAAGTTGGTTAGCGTTGTCTGCGATCCCAGGAACATGTCGATATGTATGTATATTACCCAAAATAAGTTAAAGAACACACGATATTTACATATGTCAATAGTTAAACTGTTTTGTGTTGTTTTACTATTTTGAGTAGTATACATGCACTACATACATGTAGTTTCCCATACACGTCAGCGACTGTATGATTCACGACACCACAATACGACTTTACTGCTCTGAGAAATTGGATAGACACATTCCCTTCGGACTAGTAGGCTGGTGAATATTTCATCTCGATTATTTTACTTTTAGACAAAACAATAAGGTCTCGCGAGAGGATGCCTTTGGGGATAATTTAAACTTTCGGTATCACTCTTCAATCAATCTTACAAGTTCTGCTGATCAGGGTATCTTTTGAGCAATATCAATGGAATATGTTGATCTAGATCTTACCCAGTAACTTGATACAGGTTGTATGGCCTCATAGATGTTATTGTTGCAGCCTTTATGGATATTATTGATACAGCCTATGATGTTATTGTGAATACAGCCTATGATGTTATTGTGAATACAGCCTGCATGATTTTTATTATGAATACAGCCTTTATGGTTGTTATTATGAATACAGGATATATGTTGTTATTATGAATACAGCCTATATGGTTGTTATTATGAATACAACCCATATGGTTGTTCTTATGAATACAGCCTATATAGTTGTTATTAGAAATGCAGCCTGAGTGATTGTTATTATCAATATAACCTTTATAGATGATATTAGTAATATAACATGTTTAAATGTTTAATGCAATACAGTCAGTTCATACATAAAGGGGGCGGTCGGGTAGCCTAGTGGTTAAAGCGTTCGCTCGTCACGCCGAAGACCCGGGTTCGATTCCCGACATGGGTACAATGTGTGAAGCCCATTTCTGGTGTCCCCCGCCGTGATATTGATGGAATATTGCTAAAAGTGGCGTAAAACCAAACTCACTCACTCATACATAACGGTTGCCTGTATAGACAAAGGCAACAGATGCTTTATGCCAAAAACATAAATTGAATGAGTTATATTCAGAAATTTATTCCAGCAAGTTCAAAACACCGGTTACTGTCGATGTGGATGACATGCGCATAGGTCAAGGTCAAGGTTGGGTCATGTGTTGAAGGAGCCAATTATTGAACAACCCATCGATGACAATGTACATGAAAACATACCGAGTCCCAATTGACTGACGACAAGCTTTACTAAATACATAAGTTAGGCATCCTTGTCAATAAAACCACGACTACAAAGAGATACTAACGACCACTAGATTCAATTAGCACATACCAGCCCATTAATCTGGATATTTGACCTTTGAATTAATACAGAATTCAGTCAACAGAGTAACGACTGTCTCCGTAATTGCTCACATGTGATGAAAACAGGCCATCTTCGTCATCAATTGGGTTGAATCATTTGTCATTTATCTTTAACTCATCAAATGCGCAAAAATCGTACGTTTTTTCAGAACCAGATTTGCCTCTTCAAAGGCAAGCTAATTAGCGTAATGTTTTCTGCCTTGGCCGACGAGAAACGATAGTATCTACTTCTCGGCAAACATTTTTTTTTAATTAACCACAACCATTTCTCAATGGCTTTACACATGGTGAAAGAATCACATGTTATCCTTTCAATCCGGAAAATATCCACAACGACAATGTTTGACAGATCAATACGACTCCATTGATCTTCAGGTATCGCGTTGAGGCAAGCTATTGTGTAATGGATTAATACAATTGGCATTGCCAAGTCTCACATTAATCTTGAATTATTTAATAACCTGCTTGATACATGGACAGATTCTTTTATATAATCGTGGCAGGTAAATATTTCATTGTGATCGCGATAATGGGATTACAAGGCGTGAACAGGCATTTAGAGCACAAGCTTGCTTATTGATTTTGTACCCATTCCAGAGCTGGTCTTGATGAATATTGCTGAAATGCGCTTCTGGTAGAGATGTGCTTATCCTTTTCGCAAACACCTGGTGTCATCGCTGATTTTCAGTGATCCATTCATACAATTTTAATCACTATTTCGCCTTTTACGCCCAATGGAATCTGTTTCGGCAGATAATAGAGATTATTCCCAGGGTTGAGTTTTATGCTTATTTTGTGTTGCCATACGAACTATATGATGCAGACGTTGTCAGAATATTGCTCATCTTCATATCGTTGAGTGGCATTGGAACTCAGTAGTTTGTAGAATACAAGATGCCTGAGAGAGGCGTTAAAGAACAAACAAATGGGTTTTTTTTAAAAAAAATTTTACCTAACGGATTCAAGGCCAGAATAGACATCCGATATTCCATGCTTTTTTAAAGAGCTGGTTAAAATGAACACCGGGTGTTTTTGCTGGAGCACTGTCTGAGTGCGTGGCGTGGGTGTGTGGATTGTTGAGTGAGTGAGTTGGGTTTAACGCCGCTTTTAACAATATTCCAGTTATATCGCGGCGTGTCAGCTTAATGTGGGAGGAAAACCCGAGGTGATGCAGGTCTCAGACGTTTACCACTTCGGTGAAACCAACAAGCACGGGTATGGTGCTGACAAACCTAGAAACATAATTGGGGTGAAACAGGATTCGAACCCACAATCATAGGTTTCTGGCGTGGCCAAGGGGCGCAACTCTGCACAGCGAATAGCGGCGCCTCATACGACTGGGCCCCCCGTGCCCCCGTGTGGATTGCTGCCTCTGTATCAGCCAACGGTATTGCTGGTCGAGATCACTGACCATTGTGATGAGTAGAGAGTACTGACCATCGTTAACCCGAACTTATTTAATTCGATGGATTGTGCATCATTATGTTATTTTTTCGGGTCCGGGACTTGGCGTTTATGATGCATCTATGTAACTATAATGTCACTGACTGCGACGCAAAACAACATTCATTCAGACGTGGTTTCTAGGCTACGGGTCATCACATCGATTGACGGTGATCTTGCTCACGTGTTAACCTGTTTGATTGGTTCCCAATTTAGGCTGACACGTCGTGATACACATTTAACTGAAATATTGTTCAAAGCGGCGTTAAACCAAACTCACTCACTCACTCACTGAAACCTGACCAGCTACCACAATTCGTCTTGTGTTGCCAGGTTATGAGCAAGCAGGATATGATTTGCACCCATTCAACTTTCCTGCTTCCAAAATGAACATGTTGACATTTATTTTTTGGTAGTTTATGTCGTAACCATCGTCTTGGGTTTTCATTTTCAAAATCATGCTGTTGGGAAGGGTTATAATAACGTTTTGGAAATCAAGTTTTGTCCTTCTGTAGTTTATGTCAAAATTATCAAAAATTCCGTGAAAAGGAGCTTTGGGCCACACTATCCCCCGTGACGCTGTATCGTATTTGAAATCACGTTAAAAATCAAATTAGAAAATCATAAACTTTGCTTCTCTGAAACAGCTATGACACCATCTTTTTCAACATGTACACTGCTTTTTCCCCCGAGTAGTTAGTTATTGTCTAATCTCTCAATTTTCCAACTCCATCAATGTGATGGTTTCTGAGGACTTTGCACTGTACGACCTCCATAAGTACTACGGCTATAAACGCACCTCTTCAAACTCGTTCACCGTAGACCCCGTCTCCGTAGTTTTGGATAAGGTATAGTCACTGTGTGATTAGCTAGAATCATTAACTGCTTTTCAGCAAAGAGAGTAATTGATTCATCCCTAATGCGTGTATACGACGGTGGTATTTTATCATTAATATTCTAGTTTAGGGAATAAAATGAGTAATATTGATATTTTTAGAAATATTGCAATAATTAAAATTTCAATTGTGTAACAATATCGCATCGTGCGAGTATGGTTTTACGCCGCTATTAGCAATATTCCAGCAATATCTCAACGGGGGGGCACCAGAAATGGGCTTCACACATTGTACCCATGTGGGCAATCGAACCTGGGTCTTCGGCGTGATGAGCGAACGCTTTAACCACTAGGCTAGCCAACCGCCCCTCGCATCCTTTAAGTTATTCCATTGAATATTCAATTGATCACACAATGGGTTAATGATTAACGACAATATTCAAAGTCTGACTGTCTAAGTATGTAATATTAACGTTGTATCATTCATTTCTTTTCCAGAAAACCGTAACGACAGGTTTAAGCGTGCAGACGTTGCCTTTGTGTCCATACCCAACACCAGACTTCGTCGACGGCAGGTAGGGAAAATGTACCGTTATTTCATCTTCTAGCATGTTCTTCCACACATGAGTGGTAATGGCGGTTTGTGTCTGGGTGATATCGCATCTCCAAGATGAATATTCCATCAGATTCTGAGTCCTGATGTCTAAAACGCGGACAGGATGGTAAACCCATGTTCTTTCGCTCGTCGACCGGCCCTGCTTTACAAAGCGATGTTAGCGCTCAGACTGTCCCAAGCCTAAGTTACAGCATCTGCATTCGATCAATCGTAGCGCTTACGTTGCTTTGTGGAGTCGGACCAAGGACGGCATACAAATATTATGTTAAAATAGAATTAGATATGGACTGGACGCCTTTGTGTATCTATGAAGAAGGACCTTTGTGCATACGAGCCCCAGCACTATGATACATTATTAATGACAATATATATCAGTTGCGGACAAATGTATGTTGAAATCTGAGACTTACCTAGTGTTATGTATATTCTATCTGTTGAATAGTTCATGTTGTTTATCACCATGACAAAGAATTAAAAATTTGAAGTAATATTTTTAAAGTTGGTCGCCGTTATATGGCAAAAATACTACCGATGCGGCGTTAAAGTTTAACTCACTCACTTTAAAGCTCCAACGTTCATACAGTTTGGCTTCGCTCTATGAAGGTTCATTCTGTATTGAATTCGTACAATTTGCTTGTTTGTTTGTTTGTATGTTTGTTGTTTAACACCGCACTTAGCAATATTACACCTATATGACGGCGGTCTGTAAATAATCGAGTCTGGACCAGACAATCCATTGATTGACGTCATGAGCATCGATCCTCGTCATTGGGATACGATGACATGCATCAACCAAGTCAGCGAGCCTGACCATCCAGTCCCTTTAGACGCTTTTCACCACAAGCGTAGTCGCATTTTACGGCAAGCATGGGTTGCTGAAGACTTGTTCTACCCCGGATCTTCACAGATGTGAAGTTGAACACGTGAACATCCGGGTTATCAAGTTCATAGTGAAAGTCAATTCTTAAGTATGATGTCAATACTGGCTAGTAACAGCACGTTAGACATTGATGGAAATACGAAAATGCGAACATATGTTTCTGTCCATTTGCTCTAACATTGCACACTAACCCAAAGAAAAAAGGATGTTTCTGATTATCATGTGTAGGGGCACGGTTGTCTTAGTTGTCTAGAGACCCGCAATTCCCTGTGCAGAGTTGCGTCCCTTGGGCACGCCAGGAACCTATGATCGTGGGTTCGAATCTCTTATGACTATGGAAATAGGCTTGTCACGGTCATCCTTGAAGAGAATCGTTCTACTCGATGGATCTACTTCTCGGTTTGATGCGGTGAAGATACCAAATCAGTACCCTAACCTGCTGTCTTTAATAAGTTTTACATGTTCAAGCTAATAACGACGTGGCTAGCAGCTGTTACCTTTTGACAAGCTTCGTATGGATAGTGTTCCGTGGGAATTCCGGGTCAGAATAGGTCTCCGGCAACCCATGCTGGTCGTAAGAGCCGACAGAATGGATTAGGTGGTCAGGCGTGGTGACTTGGTTGGTAGTGTGTCATTGTTCCCGCGTGGTCCGCTCGTTATATCAATCAACGGGTGGTCTGGCCCACACTCAAATAGTTTCCAGCTAACGTGATATAGTGTGAACACAAACACACACGCACAGACACACATACACGCAAACGTACACACAAACACTACACACACTAACACAAACACACTTAACACTGTCACACACCATTCATGTAAACAAATACGCAATTAGTTTACACTATCCCCCTTTTTAACCGACATTCTGATATATCCGAAATCTTTATACTACACATAACCTGAGTGTTGACTTAACAATTAGACGATCGATGTGAGAGGAGCTAAGACAAACGGACATTTCCAAATAAGGACATGTTTGTGAGAATATTTGCTCCCCGATAGCGAAAACCCTTGTGGCAATGAAGATTTGGTTCTTCCCATTATAAACATGGCAAATTACCATCTCGTGCCCCGTTAATATGCATTAGCTTTGAGACGAATATGTCGCTGACATTTGAAAAGTGTCCGGTCCTTTTCATGCGACTACAAGCAGTCCCTTTCTCCAATTTTAGCTGTAAAGGTATTGACAATTTTGGTTACGTGGGCAATATCATGTCCCGAGTTCAAGATTCCACCACTGCTGCTGTTTCTACATCGGATTTCACGAGTAAAGCAAACTTCGATCCTTCAACATATCGCCAATTTGACATCAATTGTAGCACGTGGTCGTCTGCTCCGATCGCGCGCACGCGACCTCAGATTGACAAGCAGCACGCGTAGGTAATCAATATCATCACTAAGAGTCCCGGTATCCAACTCGCCTCTCACCGTGACACAGTGATGTATTCGGCCGCAAGACTCAATTGAATCTGTTCTAAACACCAGCACCACACGTGCTCTACCGTAAACACAGTCTGGTCTGCGTTAACGCAGCGGAAGGATATCTCGTGTTGACAGCCTCGTGCAGGACCCATCACCGGGATGTGTTCACGTCGGATGAGGAATATTCGATGACAGTGTGTTGTGCTCCAACCATGGATGAGCTACCTCCGTACGTGTGTCTGTGCCAATGTTTTGTAAATATTCTTTAGTAGATTTACCCTAATTCCCAAGTGTGCATTTCCTTCTTGGATATGTCGATGCGCAGAAAGATATGGAAGAAAAACCGCAAACTTTGTCGCGGATATACTGTGGATCATATCATTCTACCCGAGGAACTGTTAAAAGAGGTTACGGTAAGAAATTCGAAATCTTTACCGTCTTCCGAAAGTTCATATTCATAGGCAATTAAGTGCATGTAATCACATGATAAATAGCATCTATATATGATTGGTACGATAATTGTAATAACAGATGATAATGGCGTCGGATGTTTCTTTCCTACCATTACGTCTGGGTTTAACAATAGCATAGGGCCTGTTGTAACATCTCCCTGCTTTCAGGTATATTTAGAACACTGAGTGTTAGTTTCTCTTAAGCGTCCCCTCACAGCAGAACGGTGATATAGAGTTGTTCTAGAACATCTAATTCACACATAATGACTGATCTGGGATAAAATAATACTCGTTTGTCCTCGTTGTTAGAGCGTATTGGCAGATTAATATGAATTCACGTTCTCTCGGTGTATAAGTGTTCTTGAATTTTAAAATTCGATTAAAATTGGTATGGTGCGCTTTATTGTCATCGCCTCCGTGTGTCTGAATCGGAATTGAATGTCTTTGCTCGTTGATAATGATATGATCAATGAATTACTTTTGATGAGAATCCAGTTTTTGTTGAACAGCAATTGGCGAAATTCTGCTGAACAATTTCCTGTGCACGTTCACTCAATAACTAGAAAATCAACACAAACCTTGTTTTGTCAGAAAATTGGTAAAACTGGTTCTGGCTAAATTCATGTGGCTTGAAAACGGTCTCATAGCAAGAACTTTCAAAATTTGAGAACTGCCATATTTGCAGAATGTTTGAAATCAATACGGCGACACTCAACATTGCCAAGGCTGTATGAGCGACAGTTCGAATTCTACGATGATAACACAAATGTAATGCATTAAATTTGATATGTATAATTATGTATTGTGTATGTATAGGCCGGAGGATTTGAATACTCAATAAACTCTGCCTGTATGACTGTCTGTCTGTATGTCTGTAATATAAAGCCAGGGAGGACAACAGTCACTAAATCATTTACAAAGTTTAAAAGAGGTCATCCTATCCTTTAAAGAATTCCCATTTATATATAGAATTCACCTCTTGTTATGTGTATGGTGTTTAATGTCAAAGGTATTGTGTTCTCGTTATATGTAAACGATAAAACACTCATGCATAATATATACCTACAATATTCTCTTGATATTTACCTCCCTCGGCAGATAGTGTTTCTTTAGTATTAGTATTGCATTACACAACGCATGGCCCTTTTCTATACGATGACTGCCAGTAAAGACTATCATGTCTTGTCCCTAATGGCAGTAACCCCTAACCGCTATTGAATATGAGCTGCGGGACCAATCCTTTAAAGAAACTAATATTTCAAAGCCAATTCCAGAGAGACAACCCCGACTTGCCATTACAGCCTCGATTCATATACAATTTGATTTAAAGCTGACTTCTTTGTCTCTATGGTGGAGACCTGTTCATTTACTGCAAACTCAAGGAATAACCTCCTCAATCTCCCGATTAACATGACAGCCATTATGAAGCAAAAAGGTTCGTGCCCGACATGGGAATTGATACATATTACAACGTACAAATGGTGTTCAGGACATTGGAGATGTACAACGCTGTCCATGTTCATCAGTGTCCCTTGCATCCTTCCATCCTTCGAGACCTCTCATCTTAACTGCATCTCCACGAAATCAGCCTATTTACGTGTGGAACAGCAGTTGTAGTTCCTAAGCACTGATTACCACTGTCTATGTTTCTATGAGGTAACGTAACCAATTACAGCAATATTATGTCGGCTTGTCCTTGTTTACCGTTACCAAGCAAGCAATTATCCGCTGATATCAACGTTTGCTTTCACAACGGACTGTGTTTTTATGACAACCGACGTTATTTATTCAACACACGGTGTATAATGTGCAATGATATCTGTTTCTTGCATCAAGTGATCTGGAGACGTTGTTGTCGACGTTCCTACGTGAGCTTGGTTATACGACGTGGGTTACTTAACAGCATCTTCAGACACGAATCACAGTTAGGGCTACATCGCCGCTAAGCACGACAACGACGTTCAACGTGTAGGTAATGGAGTTGCTTACTAGGCAGGGACACCCTCCGTTAGGCAATTATCGCCGGGATTTGCATCAGATTATACAGGTATTGAGTCGGTATAGCTTTAAGTCCTTAAATGAGACGAAAGGCAGGGTTTGTTGGGACACCTGCTTGCCTTCCCGCTTACGTCACAATCCCTCAATAAGTGGTGTAGTTGATGCCATTATCCCCCAACAACGACTTGAACGTCTCAATGGGACCCAGCCAGGGTCGGTACTAACTGCCTTTGATGGTCGTCTCTTGGATGAGTTGTTGGTAGCAATATGACTGGTTTATGATCTCCAGGGAATGTCAAGCCTAATGTTACCGCCCTCCACAACGCCGGACTAAACATCTAATGAAGCGGAACTAATCGCAGGGAACATCTCCTCGTCATTCTCCTTGCACGAGACAGGATTTAATGACCACTAGATCAGCTTGTCGGGACAAGAGGAAAAATAATGCTTGCGTCGGCTATTATTTTTTCTCCTGATATAAGTGTGCTTAGTGTTCCACGAACACGTGGAAGTAATGGATCGTTGTATTTTTGATAACTTGCAGCATTGTTCTCTTGTTCATGAATTTATTGGCTTTCTGATATTTCAACCGGAGCATTGACCCACTTGCCTTCTACGTAGCTGCAGAATGTCAGAATAGTTTAATTTCTCTTGGATCGTTCTCTCGGTGTGGTTTTAGATCAGTTCCTTAATTCTTGGTTGTTGTCATTGAGGGGAAAGTGCCAAAATGTTTCGAAAGTCAGAAAAGAGAGCTTACATATTCTTTATTACAAAATGCATATTGTGTTCAAAATAGATTCAATACAAGGTAGTTTCTGTCAGCTTATACAAAGGAATAGTTTCATTGCAAGATTCACAACAGGGGACTATTTGGCTTCAATCAAAGGATTCAAAATGGTCGTGCAGTGATGTACATGGATAAATGCATGATGCATATTTCTTTTTAGTTTCGAAAGGTCGCCATTACGTATTGACGACAAACACCATGTTTTTATCAGATACATTGGGCGTGCTCCCACTTAATGTCTTTCAACATTTGTCATAAGATTAATGCCAAGATATGCTTGCCTTTGTGGTGTCAGCTTGCAGCTGGTATTGTCGCAATCGTTCAGTGATCCCTATACACCTACGGGCACTGCGGAGGACGTGCTAGACAATGACGTCATCAGTTGCCAATGTGTCATAGTGTCTCATGGAACATGACCGACGTGGAATGTCAACTCTAGGAGGCTGACATTGCCGATGCAGTGTTACGGTTATGACGTCATAATGTACACTGACGGCAGTCATAGATGACGTCATCGCGTGACGTTTTGGGGGAAATAAATGTCACGGATTCAGATAATTGTTGATGGAAGTGGGTGTGCAGTGAAACATCACAGTCATTTCACTGCAGAACGAATATATTTATTTTATTTTAATTGTGAAACACTTCCAGAAACTTGGAGACGGAGTAGGTTCATCCAGATTAAGGCAGTACAAGACTAGTTGATTTCCGGATACTCTCTTTGACGAGCCAGTGTGGAGTGATCAATACATAAACATATACTTACGGTAAAGTACGTTTATAACGAACACGCTTATAGCGAACTGACGGATATAACGAACTGATGTTTATGTCCCAACTATTTGCTATAGTTATATATAGTTATGGTGTATATATGCTTATAACGAACTACGGTTATAACAAACTAAAGTTAGTGGTCCCTTTGAGTTCGTTATAACCGAAGTTTACTGTATATCAGCCCTTCTCCTGTTCCCACGCCGTGAAAAAACTAACCTACTGTCCCAAGTAGCGTAAGCTCAAAATGCTTGTCACAAAAGGCGAATATGCTTGTCGTAAGAAGCGACTAACGGGATCAGGTAGTCAGGCTTGCTGACTTGGTTGATGCATGTCATCGATCCCTATTGCCTGGATCGATTATTTACAGACCGCCGTCATAAAGCTGGAATATTGCTGAGTGCGGCGATAAACAAAAAACAAACAAACAAATCCAAATCCTCAAACGACGTATCTGACATTTGATGCTGCTGTTGCTGTTCAGTTTCATAAATGATCTGCTTTTTTCCGGTGTAAATGTCAATGATGCTTTATTTAAACTGGTTAAATTGAAACAAGCAGGGCATTCGTAAACAACGACTAATATTTTTAAGATATTATCTCCATGACGGTGTTAGCCCACGGGGTATAATCAACGCTATACAGACGCAAGAACGCTTGGCGTAAGCCGCAATGATCATTGCAAGGCCGTCGGTTGTGAAACCGTTTTGTAACCAAGCATCTTCGGAGCGTCGCTTTTTATCAAGATTTCACAACACCGTATCATCTATCACTGTAAGCATCACTGATTGATTGCTAACCCATCTTACCTTGCACTGTAGGACACATCTGGACAAATGATTGGCATTTCCAGTATTTCAGATCGATCAATTACACGTAAAAATAGACTTAAATGTTTTAAAATGTCCTCCAAGATTGTGTCTACAACTCTTTGATAAGGGACCGACCCTTTGAGATTTTGGCGGGGGTGGCTGGGATTTTATCGAAAAAACAAGTATCCCAGAAAAAATATTCATGCTTCAGTCTGTTAAAAAACAGATTGTCTGCAACAAAAATAGATTTACATTTAGGCTCAAAGTTGAAAATTAAATTGAAAAATTATCTGGTTTTGGAGATGTAGCTGAACCATGTTTAGTCTACATGCAAAATGCCAGTCCCCTCCAACAATTAACCCCACCCCACCCAAACTAGAATATGAAATGGTCGGTTCCTAAAGGATTGCTCTTCTTTATAATTCCACACACATCACTTAACCAGCTCGGATGTTTCCTGACATCAATATAACCATGACACCAATGAATATGAATCATATTTTTATTTAATCATACCGACATGTAATTTCACAATTTCACATTTTTCGCATCCTTCTCTAAATCACCACTTTATACGGCCTGACCATGATGAGACAAGCTTTGGTTCTTGTTAGACTTGAGATAGTAGGCTATTGTAACCCTGATAATTGTGAAACATCGTCATTAATAATAAAGTCTGATAGACTTCCTCCCAATCTTGAACAATTTCCCTGATACAAATAAACTGGCTCATTACACATCCGAGTGCTGAGAATCGAGGTCGTTTTATTACTACTCTATAATGCCAAGGGTGTCTTCGATATCAAGTTTATAATATTATATATCTCAAAATGGCCAATAGTTTATAATGTAGTTCAATATATTATATATTGAAATATCATTTATTTTCGACTGGAGAAACTCAATTTGGGTTCGTTTAATTTCAAGATATTAGCTTATCAAATTGCTTTGTATATTAAAATGCTGCTTTTTATAATCCATAGTTCAAGGTAAAATTATACTGCCAATGTGGTCAATGGCATAGATCTACCGCCATACGCTCTTAATTTCATACTGTATATTTTTTATCTTTAACAATATATATTGCAAAAACGTTTGAGATGATGGGGTTTTTTTTAAACTAAAGGTCAAGGTCATTTGATCCTTCAAAATCACAGTATATTTCCAATCGCGAAACCCATGAGAAACGTTTTTTACGCATATTCCAAATTTGACACATCAGCGTCGATAATGATGACCGATGCAACCCGCTGTTGTGACATGTACCATATGTTCCCGTGGTTGTTTTAGGCGAATAATTGGCTTGCCCTTGCATGTGTTTGTTACGGGTGCCATCGGTGGGGCAGGATACACTCACCGTTTCGCGAACATCTGGTGTCATCACTATTTGATAGTGATTCTGAAACACATGCTCATGTTATAGATAGAACATGCACTGCATTCTGAGTTAGTAGATATCTCTTGTGATAATGGACATGATGGATGTCGGTCTTATTTACCTACCAAGCACGGTGAAATAATGGGCATTGATGCCATGTGCCATCAAATGGAATACTAGTATCACAAGCAAACCACTGGTTACAACCAAATACTATCTTTACTACTACAAGTTGTGTTCATTTCAATTACATCAATGCTTCATCAACCCATTGTCAAACTCGAAGTCAAACAGATAGCATTATTGATATTTTCAATGTTCACTGAATCCATGAGATGAAAATTAAAATTCAATTAAAACTCAGAGCCTTAATTGAACAAAATTAAACACCATCTTGCAACAATGTATGTTTTGTCGCAGACATATTTTTCTTCTCTCCAACCGTCTGATTCATACTATTTTCTTCATGAATTTTATGGGATAATGGGAGCGGTCGGGTAGCCTAGTGGTTAAAGCGTTCGCTCGTTACGCCGAAGTGAGTGAGTGAGTGAGTATGGTTTTACGCCGCTTTTAGCAATATTCCAGCAATATCACGGCGGGGGACACCAGAAATGGGCTTCACACATTGTACCCATGTCGGGAATCGAACCCGGGTCTTCGGCGTCACGAGCGAACGCTTTAACCACTTGGCTACCCGACCACCCCCGTCACGCCGAAGACCCGGGTTCGATTCCCGACATGGGAACAATGTGTGAAGCCCATTTCTGGTGTCCCCCGTCGTGATATTGCTGGAATATTGCTAAAAGCGGCGTAAAACCATACTAACTCACTCAATTATGGGATAATGTATTTTTGTTTTCAATAAAATCCCAGGCCCCCTGGATTAGAAATGGTCGCCCCCTTACAAGCAAAACAGTCCGGTTTTCCTATGTTAAAATGTTTATTTAAATTGATAATAAGGGTTTGGGAATAAACAGGTTTTACCATGTTTGAAAAAATCATTCATGATGAGGGTTTAAGTGTTAAGTGTAATACAGTTAACTACGGTTATAACGAACACGTTTATAACGAACTGAAAGATTTAACGAACTTATTTTTTAGTCCCGGCCATTTGTTGTATATATGCTGACAGTGTATATATGCTTATAACGAACTACGGTTATAACGAACCAAGATTAGTGGTCCCTTTCAGTTCGTTCTAACCGTAGTTTACTGTATGTACAAGTTGCACCGATCGCCCGCTGGATGACCGCAGGCTTGTTAAGCCTCATATAAATTGTCCTTAAGAATATCACTCTCCAATCCTCCTTAAGACCATCGCTTCACGTCAATCTGGTATCAATACAGAATTGGCCAGGTCAGCAGCTGGAAGTTTAGACATAGTTTATCCTTCTATATGGCGATTGCCATTGTCATTTAGTCTCTGTAACACGATCAGAGAAGAGCACTTGGTCAAACCATTTGTCTTCTCGCTGTTCTGACCCATCTCCTAATCCGCTTATAGGGGCGCGGTGGACAAATGGTCTTAGATGCTAAATATTTATGCAGAGTTGTGTCCCTTAGCCGTGCGTGGTTCCGCTGATTCGAATCCCAGATTTGTTTGCATTATGATCCTTGGTTTGCGGACACATGCCGTGTGTATTAGTATAGGGTTGGTTTGGTTGTTCTGTCACGTTAAGCTGACATGACGCGATATTACTGAACTACTGTTCACAGCCGCGTTAAACCAAACTTTTGCCCTCAATAACCTGAATATCTGTAGTCTAAAAAAATCAGGTGACAAGTGGTTAAAGCGTTCGCTCGTCACGCCGAAGACCCGGGTTCGATTCCCGACATGGGTACAATGTGTGAAGCCCATTTTTGGTGTCCCCCGCCGTGATATTGTTGGAATATTGCTAAAAGCGGCGTAAAACCATGCTCACTCACTCACTCCAAGGAGATGGCTTGCTGCCATCTAAAACAGCCCATATGAAGACCCCAACGAACATGATTAATCTACAACGTTAAGAGTTAATCAAAATGATAACTTCTTCGTAATTAGTGGAATAATGTTGTCACAGTGCCAGTAGACCAGCTGGGGGTTTACTGAGGAGTTGGGATGGTGAAGGGAGATGCGTTAGCCAGCGCACGCTGTGGGTAAAAAGGCCACGAAAATCGTATAGCCATGATCTTAAAGCAAGGACAATGCCTACACGCAATATCGTACATCGCACTGATCGTCAAGGAAAAGCTGATTTTGCTTTCACGTTTAAAAATATAACGTCAATGCCAGAGAATAACCAGTCTCGATTATCTACCGAAACAGATTCCATTGGGCGTAAAAGGCAATATAGTGGTGAAAGGTTTATGAGTGAGTGAGTGAGTATGGTTTTACGCCGCTTTTAGAAATATTCCAGCAATATCACGGCGGGGGACACCAGAAATGGGCTTCACACATTGTACCCATGTCGGGAATCGAGCCCGGGTCCTCGGCGTGACGAGCGAACGCTTTAACCACTAGGCTACCCGACCGCCCCGGTTTATGAATGAATCACTGAATATCAGTGATGACACCAGGTGTTCGCGAAAAGGGGTAAACATGTTCTGTGACACCCTGCGTACATTGAATACACGTATGTTCCAGGAATACCATATTTACCGATTTTTTATAAGTTTGATTTCGGGATTAATTTTGATAAAACCACAGAAATGATAAAATAGATGTATGTACAGTGAAACCCCGTTTATCCGGACGATACAGTTTCCAGTAACATTTGGCTGGAGTATGAAGGATCAGATCAATACCACAGGTGTCTCCTCATTATTCTCTCAACCCGCGTGGTAGACGGGGTATCCGGACAATGGAGGTTCGAACTGACGAGGTGTCACTGTTCAATGTTTTTCCGGACACAAAGTGGACACTATGCATAGTCAAGATTCTTCCAACAGCTTGTCTTTATAGAGCACAAAGTCATTGTGACCTCCTGTTGAAGAAAGCTTTACTCGGCCACACACTTTGGACTGTTTTTGATGTTATGACTCAGAGGAATGTGAAATCCATTATATGTTTCCACTATACATGAGAGTCCACCAGACACGCTTTGAGCTGTATATATATTGCTGGTATAATAATCGATTGAAAACAAGTTTTAAAAATTTTAATGTAAGAATGACAAGACAAGCTGATTTATGTAGAGTAGACATTCCGCTAATGGTACATTTATCTGATAATAGTGAGTGAGAGTGTGAGTATGGTTTTACGCCGTTTTTTTACAAAATTCTATCAATATCATGGCGGGGACACCAGAAATTGGCATTGTACCCATGTCGGGAATCGAACCCGGGTCTTTGGCGTGACAAGCGAACGCTTTAACCACTAGGCTACCCGACCGCCCCTTTCTGATAATTTTATTGCCCTTTCACAAACCAGATAGTTCTGTGTCTGCGTTCATAATGAACATCTTAGTTACCAACGTATTCAACTGACGTTAGTGTTGTATGATTGAGTAATCGACCAGATCACCTGCTTCAAGGGACCGTTGTCCCTATTTTACCAGGTGTTTCGTGAAGTACTTCTTAATTCGGATAGATCAACTGGACGTTTGCTGAATATCGACAGAAACCATTCAGTGGTGACCTGTCTGAATTAGTGTGACGTTGCCCGATAACAGATAGATGTCCACGCTCCTGATTTGTCTCCTCAACACGCGATTACACTTGATGGTTCCTGTGCTTTTGCAGCGACATTGCTAACTACGACCACGTAGTGTATTATTTCACTGTAGGTTAAACACTGGCAACATAGTTTGTAATATTGAAGATTTTACAACCAATTTTCTCACACACACGCACACACACACGCACAAACACACACGCATACACCGTGAAGATCCTTGTTAGAATTGGTCGTAAGATGCGACTAATGGGATCGGGTGGCCAGGGTCGCTGACATCTGTTCATGCATCCCAATTGCGTAGATCGATGATCATGACGTTAATCACTGGATATTTGGTACAGACTCGATTTTATTGCTGAATTTTTGTTGAGTGCAGCGTTAGACAACTAACAAACAAACAACAACCAATTGTCATAGAGTACGTGTAAGATGAACTGCAATATACTGCGGATTTAGAATGTATTCACTGTCTCAATTTGGCACTAAGAGACAACCAATTGTAAATAGTCTAACGACCCGCTTGCAATAAAGCAACTGCTTGGCACCTAATAACCATGCCAATATCGCAATTTCTACACACATAAACAGGTATAAAGACATTGTGACAGTAACATTAAAACAATTATTTGTGAATTATGAAAGTTGATAAAAATTTCTTAAATACAGGACATTAACACCATCACGCTCAAAATAAATATGTACGATCCAAATCATCGGAAAAACACACATAGATGTACATATTAGCGACAAAACCCTTTCCATATTCATAAGAAATTATGAACCATGATATATGCTGGAAAACATATCTTATATGCATCCGTCAACAGCACCAGATATTGATAGTATAATTAAAACTTTATGGACATCAAAGTTGAAATATGTATGTACTTTAGTATGTGTATATGCAATACGCTATAGATTCGTTAACCATACAAAGATTCCCACTTAAGCGACTCAATACGTTCAGCCCCGACCCATGAAGCCAAACAGTCTCGACCTCCACTTGAGACCTCACCTTTCAACAAATGACCTCAGTCAGTTCCTTGTGTTGTTTGGCTTGCATCTGAGGTAACCCTTTGTCTCTTGTTTCAGCCCCAGAGGAGGTTAAGTTCTGGCAGTCTCACAGACGGCTCGGAAACAGAGAATGAACCTTCTCCACCTGTCGCCAGGCGAGGGAGACGATCCGCCATCTTTGAAACGAAGGTACGTACTTCCGGTTTATTTAAACTACGTTTTTACTGTTCGTCAAAAAACAATGTCCAATCCCCTGTCCGTGACTTAAAAAGAAAGGTCAAAACCGCTTTGCATCGCATTGCAATCGAATGTGTTACTGTGTACCATTGCCCCGACTGGCAATATTTGCTCTCTGTGGCAAATGTATATATTTCCCTTGTACAAACAGTCCTGCAGTCATTCAAACAGATTCACCTTCTTCGATATTATAAATAGCCCAGCCTTTTTACCCATTGTTTCCACTGTCTACAATTCTGTTTGTTCAATGCGTAAAAAGACCATCTAAAATATCCCACATACTGCAAAGGTTTCGTGTACTGTTGTACACCATTAGCATTCAATACTTCGGGCAACTGTGTCAGGCTCTTCAGAATAACGACAACCACCTCCGTGGTCTAGTGGTAGAGCGTCCGACCGGAGAGCGGAAGGTCCGGGGTTCGAGCCCCGACCGCGTCATACTAATAGACGTTAAAAGATGGTACTTGTTGTTACCCTGCCTGGCGCTCGGCATTAAGGGGCTAAAACAAGGACTAGTCGGCTCGGAGTCAGTATACTATGTCTGAGTGAGGTATTCATGTTAAACTGCGGCATAGTATCTCAGTGAGCTAGCACTATAAATCGGCATCATTCCAGACTAGTACAAGCAGCCACACACACGTCCATGTAGGTCGCAAGTTCAATAATCTTGGACGCGACGTCAAACCGAATTTCACCTCACCTTAGATACACAATAATACCAATTTTTTTAGAAGACGGTGTCTACATCGCCGAAAAGCATTATTACCAGAATGTAAAAAGTGGTAAATTAGCACAGCTTTTTTTAAATATATTTCCAATCATTTCAAGTATCATTCGTGAGGTTCTCTTACCGACATGTAAATCAACTTCGGCCTTCTCTGTGCCACCAGACAAACATAAACATGTATATTCTACATTGTGTAAATATTTAATGGAAGTTAGATGAACCTCTCCATATATAAATTAACAAGTCACGGAGCATGGTCGAAATAGCACAAGATTTACGTATTCCAATAACACGTTTTTGCATGGTACGTGTTTATTAGGAGGTTGAGTATGTAGAAAAGACATCCCAGAGCATGAAATATGGTTGATGGAGTATGTGTTTTTGTATTGTTCATTGCAGTCTGCGTACACACACTAGGGAACAGTATACATGTGCCATACATCGATTACGTTATTACCTAACGTCATAAATTTACAATGTATGTGTAACGCGCACCTGTTCACGGACACCTGGCATAATTACTATTTGATAGTGATTCATAAACAGGCTCATGATATAGTCGGATTCGTACAGTCGAATCTTCATGTAGCAGATATTTCTTATAAATATGGAAAGGGTTTTGCCGCCTATATCTTCAGGTTTGATAGGTAAAATTCATCGTCGTTTAAAATAATATACAGTAAACTAACGGTTAAAATGAACTCAAAGGGACGGCCAATTTTAGTTCGTTATAACCGTACTTCGTTATAAGCATATATACTGCATATATACAGCAATTGGCCGGGACCAAACGACGGGATCCGTCGGTTCGTTATGAGCCTGTTCGTTATAACCGTAGTTAACGATATAATTATATATATGAAGTGTATATAATATTATATACTTCAGGAGATAAACTTCTTGTATCCCTTTGATCATGATATTGGTATTATAAAAGCATTGAACTAAAAAACCTCACTTTTTCTTCGAAAATTTAAAAACTGAAGTAGTTGTAAATTGAGCTAAAATAGACCTCACTCTATTTTAAGTGCTCCTTATTCTCAAAAAAATAATTTAACAAATTGACATTTTCTCGATCGATTTTGGTACTCTGTGCACACGTAATGGTTAAACTCCTGGTCATTTCCAATTCCCATTAGCGCTGTAAAGCAGTTTGAAGGGGGAGCATTTAGAAGTGTTACGTTCGTATTTATTCCAATGCGATACAACGACTTCAGGGGACCTTTGACCTTTCTGACAAGCGTGTTGTTGTGATTAGAATAAAAAATAATAGACCGTTGAACGAACAAAATTGTATAAGTAACTTTATTGACCAATGTTATAATAAATATACATGTAGGACACGTCCTTTCTTCGTTTCTGTGGGGTTTTAGTTAATATAAATAAAAAAAGTTATTGTCACGGATATTTTGTTCAGTGTGAGGTGGGGGTGAAAAGGGGTTCAACGTCGCGTTTAAAATTATTGCACTTATATAGCAGAGTGCATGTATTTGACTGTGTGGCTGCTAGTAGTGCCGGTTTATATTTTTTTAACATGGATACCCTACTCAGATACTGTATGTGACTCCGACCGGACCAGTCCATGTTTTATCTTGATGCCGGGCGCCAGGCAGGGTAACAACAAGTACAATACATTTACGTCGTTTGGTGTGACCACGGAGGCGGTTTTGATGGTGTTTCCTTTGATGGACAACTGCGTAATAACAGTTGTGTGTATTGAAGTCGTTATTATGGTAAACAGGAACATAATTCACGTTCATATATTTTCCACAAGACAGATTAGATCATGTTCCTCTCAAATTCGCCTAGATCACTGATGGCTACGACCAAATTCCATAACCCTTATATGTAAGCATCACTGCATTTGAGTTTGATCAAAGAACTTAGTGTGAGTGACATGTCAAATGATGTCACATAATAGGCCAGTCTGTTATCTGGGGTAGAAATCTGCCCAAACCACGCATTAGTACTATAAACCCTTGGCTTGACACTAAAACCTGAAGACATGTCCATTCCCTTTAGTACAGGATTCCAAAGCGCCATAAGCATACAAGCGTACAAGAGAGATATATTGCTGGGTCCAACAAATGTACCACCATAACCCTGTCTCAAAGACTAACCATAATCCTTAATACAATCAAGGAAGGAGTTTCTTTATATTCACAGAAAATATTTGAGACAAGTGGAATCAATACAATGTGGACTCTAAAAAAACGATTTGCTTGTTGCAACCTCAAAATAAGAGTGAGTGAGTGAGTATCGTTTTACGCCGCTTTTAGCAATATTCCAGCAATATCACGGCGGGGGACATCAGAAATGGGCTTCACACATTGTACCCATGTCGGGAATCGAACCCGGGTCTTCGGCGTGACGAGCGAACGCTTTAACCACTAGGCTACCCGACCGCCCCTGTTAAACCATTTCACTTTTCAACTTTGTACACCACTATCCCACACGACAAAGTAAAGGAAGACATTCATTCCTTGAACAATGGGACATTTGTCACTAAACGCGGTGACCATAGATATAGTTACATAGATAGAGGTTCAAAGGTTCAGGGCAATGTATCAGAAATCACAGCATATGTCACCAGAGCTTGTCTTAGAAAACAATTGGTGAAATGCTGGGCATCTTTATTGATGTCTTTTTGACATATATTTGAAATTTTGGGTACAATATTTTGGCAATGCAAGTTTCTTACGCGAACACCTGTGTCATCACGATTTGAAAGTGATTCATAAAAGAAAGGACTCTGCTGTTTTTAGCAGAGATTCCTTATGATAATGGAAAGAGCTTCGTCGTTCTTATGTACTTCTATACAGTAATCTGACGGTTGTTATCGTAATGACGTTATGCCCATCCTTTATTCCCTTGCTCAATTTACTAATCATGCCACATTTTGCCAATCACTGTCCCTTCCCATCCCCAATCAGTGTCAATAAATATCTATGCCATGTACCAAAAACATCCACCGTTGCTTTTCCATCGTCTTCAGTCTGCTTTATCGACGTTTGTGAAGCACGCCCAGAGTGATCCGCCATTACCCTTAGCCGAGGCTTCATATTAGCCAGCATTGTGGTCCAGGATTACTGACGGTTTCATCCCTGGTAATTAAAGACGTGCTACACATCTCACTACACCCATACGAACTGGTTTAAACTACAAGGCCCTTAATGAAAATACCCGAGCCGTTAATTCGTTCATGGTCATTGATGGCTGCCCAACACGGAAGCCGCCGTGACCCCTCCACTCTGATATCCTTCCGATGTTAACAGATGAGTTGTCCTCATCTTGGCTCTTGTAAGCAGGTTCCGATCTTCTGATGTTCGTCTTCAAAGGTAAATGACGCATTGCAAGATACTAGATTCTGTGTAGGGGCTGTGTTGTCGTGACTGGGGGTTCTTATCGTTTCGTTACAAACTGACAGTGAACACTCTCAAGAATCTATAGCGCCCGCGTTGAGCCATGGAAATTCCCAGGACATTCAATTTACGTTAACGGTTATGATAATTACTTATTTACAGGAACCTATTATCGATTTAGTTTATTATCTGATGATGTTGTAACGAACCGAGACTTGAACAGTTATTCTCGTGTTGAATATTTGATATGACGTTATCTCATGTATATAAAAAAATATTTATTATGTGTTACTTGTTGGTCGAACTGGAGACGGTCACTTGCTCGTTATATAATTAATCTCCATCACTTGGGGGTCGAACTGTAGATCTCTTAAACCCTTACTTGTCATATGATTAATATGAAATGTCGAAATATGTACGTGATCTTTACAGTCGATTCCATGTATATGCATAAGCCAGTCAGTGTCGGTATACAGCACTAGGTATACTAGGGGTTCGATGCCCGGCCTCGTCACCACCCAACCCAACCCAACCAACCCCAACCCCCAAACCCCCACCTCCTACACACACACACACACACACACACACACACACACACACACACACACACACACACACACACACACACACACACACACACACACACACACATAAAAAACAAAAGAACTAAAAAAAATTTAAAAAACGAAAAAAAAAAACCGTTAAAAGATGGAACTTGTTGTCACCCTGCCTGGCGCACGGCATTAGGGGCTAAACCAATGAGGACTGGTCGGCTCGGAGTCAGTATAGTATCTGAGTATGGTATTCATGTTAAACTGCGGCATGGTATCTCTGTGGGCTAAAAACAACTCGGTCTATAAACTCGGCATTGGTACAAGCAGCCACACACGTGCATGCACGTCGCTATATAAGTGCAATAATCTTGGACGCGACGTTCAACCCCATTTCACCTCAACTAAACCAGGGTCGTTATTTCCATCTGTAAAACCCCAAGAAACTGACTCCTCACTTAACCGTTTATCAAGCAGGAGCTTGTATTGTACGACTGTACAAGAATATGTTTATAGAATTCTTTGTATAACGGGATCATCTTATCTGTCTGAGCTGGATCAAGTGTATTGCGAATTCTTAAACCTATTCATAACACTCCGAACACGTTGTTTACAATGTGGGGAGTATAATTTGGGCGATTATAAGGTAAGAATCAGAGGATCCTGGTTTAATGGGGCAGTCAATGACAAAGCTATTCATTGTATAATATGAACACAGGAGTCACATTTAAGTTAAGGATCTATGTCCTATCATGCAGTATCACGGCGGGGCACACCCAAAATGGGATTAACATATTTTACCCATTTCGGGAATCGAACCCGGGCCTTCGGCGTGACGAGCGAACGCTTTAACCACTAGACTACCCCACCGCCCCTTTTTAGCTCCGAAAATGATATGTATAAAGTTCTGTTAAAGCTTGTTACCCATAACGATTGTTCATATTTAAAGAAGGGGCCAGTCGTTTAAGGCTTTGAAATTCGCTGTGGCGAGTTACATCCCTTAGGCGTGCCAGAATCCTATTATTTTGGGTTCGAATCTCATGTATCGCCTGATTTTCTTCCTTTCTGTCACCACTGTGCTGGTGGTAAACACGGGGCGGTCGGGTAGCCTAGTTGTTAAATTAAAGCGTTCGCTCGTCACGCCGAGGACCCGGGTTCGATTCCCGACATGGGTACAATGTGTGAAGCCCTTTTCTGGTATGCCCGCCGTGATATTGCTGGGATATTGTTAATAGCGGTGTAAAACCACAGTCACTCACCCACTTGTGTTTAGCACCCAGAACCTGCATCTCTTCAGGTTTGTTCAAAACGGCCTTCAACCCAATTCCCTCACTAACTTGTAATCGTTGTGTTTCAGCACATATATTCATTCGGCCAACTTTCAGAAATAGTTTCCGCATGTTTAACCCATTCTGAAGCATAAGTGCTCAGTCCCATTTTATTCGGACAAATGGCCGCTGTAGTGTCTAATGTGCCCTCAGGAACAACGGTATTCAGCTAATGGAGGCTATCTTCATGTCACCAGAGGCAGGTTGCGAGGAGAGACCGTACCTCAGGAAGCAATACTCGCGAGCAGATATCTCTCCGTACGTCACTGATTGGCTAGTTCTTCCTGTCAGATGGCGCTTCACGCCCCGTGTGACGTCATATCCGGCAATTCATGGCCAGGTAATGATGTTCAAAGAGGTGTTAAGTTGACCGGCAAATGACTGACGACATGAAAGGGTCGTCTTGTAACAAATATCAGCTGTTACTAAGTAGAAATCGGAAATGTGTTGATTAATGTCGTAAAGGATTGTGAAGCATAAGCAATTGCTCATTACATTCAGGTAGTGTGCTCAGGCATAAAACTCAGTGATTAAACCTCAAATTCATAATCGTTACGACATGGAGCTGTTATGTATTGACCTTTCTGTTGTGAAAATCGAACCTGCGGACCGAGGGGTAAATACTTTAAGACCCTTAAACCTCTGTAACTCAAGTTCAAGCACTGATCAGGGGCGGTGGGGTAGCCAAGCGGTTAAAGCGTTCAGTTGTCACGCCGAATTCCTGGTTCGATTCCCGACATGAGTACAATACATGTATGTGAATCCCATTTCAGGTGTCCCCCTTCGTAATATGTTAGAATATTGGTAAAATCGGCGTAAAACAACACTCACTCATGTAGTGGATGAGCTGAATTTAACACCGCTCTAAATAACACTAGGGGCGGTCGGATAGCCTAGTGGTTAAAGCGTTCGCTCGTCACGCCAAAGACCCGGGTTCGATTCACGACATGGGTACAATGTGTGAAGACCATTTCTGGTGTCTCCTGCCGTGATATTGCTGGAATATTGCCAAAAGCGGCGTAAAACCATACTCACTGAACAATACTACCGTTATTATATCACGGCATGTCAGCTCAAGTCTGATAGGCATTCAGAAGTTAGAAGATCACGAAGACATGACAGGTGTGGGATAATTACCTCTTTAATGTTTGTTACCGCGTTTCAGGGCAACCTCTTGATCCTTCATCAGGTAAATACCGAGTAAGGGTATTGTGTATATAAAAAGATGCTTAGATCTTTACAAAAGGTAGGATTAATGTACAAAAATAACACTTTGAAGGAAACCAATTGGATTGACGGGAGAAGGCAGTTAAGTACAGTGAAAGAATATTAACGGGGCTTGGTGTGTACTCGCCTGTCCAATGCCGATTTTATTGTGCTAGCCCCCTGAGATACCATGCCGCAGTTTACTGGAATTCCCCACTCAGACACAGTGTACTGACTCCGAGCCGACCAGACCTTCTTTTAGCCCCTTATTACCGAGCGACAGACATGGTAACAACAAGTACCATCTTTTAACGTCTTTTGGTATGACGCGGCCGGGGATCGAACCCGACCTTCCGCTCTCCTGGCTGATGCTCTACCACTAGACCACGGAGGCAATCCACTGGTGAAGGGACAAGGAGCAGTGTTCACAAACAATACAAAAGCTGTTATCCATGAAAGTGTCGTGCTTTCGTGTCAGCTTAAAGGGGCGGTCGGGTAGCCTAGTGGTTAAAGCGTTCGTTCGTCACGCCAAAGACACGGGTTCGATTCCCGACTTGGGTACAATGTGTGAAGCCCATTTCTGGTGTCCCCCGCCGTGATATTGCTGGAATAGTGCTAAACGCGGCGTAAAACCATACTCACTCACTCACTCGTGTCAGCTTAATGTGGAGTAAAGTCAAACGTGAAGCATGTCTTAGAGGTTTACAGAAAGAACAGGGAACAAAACTCGGATTCAAACCCGACCAAGACCACAGGTACCTGGAACAGATGAGTGATCCACAGTGGATTTCGGCTCGAATTGAATACTTTTATTTTAGAATTGCCATACATTGTACGAATTCGAATTCCTAAGGATAACACGATGCCGGCATATCTGTCATAACGATATTGAAGTACACGTTTACCGTATGTCCGTAAACTCCTTAACCCGGATAAGTTAATCGAAACCACAAATCTGGATTAATGGGGCCGTGTAAACCCGCCCGTTTCATTCCAGAAAGGTAATGACTAGTGTTTTGTCCCAAGGATGCGTCAGTTGTCTGGGTGGGCTAAAGACAATCTACTTAGACATGGAGCCGATGGCTGTCTATATTGCATTAACCTCGGGAACAACTTGAAGTAGCTTAGACACATACAGCCATCTGCATGTTCTGGGGGGAGGGGGGGGGCAGTGATGAGTTCACTGGGTTCACACGTGGACCTAATCCAATCTCCATTGTTCCCAATTTCAGTTGAAATATTAAATTTTACAATAAAATGCATGGTATCAAATGTGGGACATTTTGAAATCTATTGTAAGCGTCAAAATGGCTTACGGAAAATATGGCACCAATGGATTTCTGGAACCTTGAGGTACAGAGAGTGAATGATCGATGAATGTTATGGTCAACACTACGACAAACCAATCGGAATGCGCGTATGACTTCAAGTACTTCGGTCAAAGAATCCATCAGGAATAATTTTAGAATTTGCATGTGTCTTGCATCTAAAAATGTACCCTAGATACAGGTAATTGTGTTCAATCATTCTGTATAAACAATGTAAGTCCCGATGTGTATTGATAGCATCTTGAATATATATACATGGGGGAAATATACGTGAATCATTCAGCAACGAGTTGACAATTGTTTAAACTATGCCCGTTTGCGCTAAGATGGAGCCCAGTCGCAAAAATGGCCGCGATGGGGGCACGAGTCGCTATTGGCTTTTCATGGTACAACACGAGTTGGTCACGAATGCAACTAGGCTCATATTGCACTGGAAATGAAATCACGTTGGACAAGCTAGATTCCTGACCCGTAAAACAGCATGTCGCAATGGGCACCGAGAGCGCTGGGCTGTGTTTCAATCAGCCGTGCTCACATGGCGCCCGATGTCTTGAGCTTCACCATGCATGCTAACTGAATGTTAACCGGTTGACCTTTCCACACACTGCATTACACATACATAAGCCAGATATCAACTTCATTTTCCTGTGGGGCAAATACTAGATTCCCGAAGCCTAAGGGAGGTAACTCGGTATATAAACATCTGCAACAAGGTGAAGTGGTGTCCGGGTGCACGTGGTTGTGATGATAGTGATCAGATGGCAATGGGTAGCGTCAGTTTCAGACGTGGAAGTCATCATCATCATCATCATCATCATCATCATCATCATCATCATCATCATCGTCATCATCATCATCATCATTCATCATCATCATTCATCATCGACATCGTCATCATCATCATCCTCGTCATCATCATCATCATCATCATTCTTCATCATTCTTCATCATAATCATCATCATCATCATTATTTTTATTATTATTATTATATTGAATGATGCTTTCTATTTAGCATATATTGGAGGCCTGCATAAATTGGGGTGTAATGATGATATACATTTACCATTTACCAACGACGGCTGCTGTGGGGCCGTCAGGAAATACACGTCGACGTCCGTTTCGCTTAACACCTGGTGCCATGACCGCAACCGTTAATTATTTCTTGAGTAAGGTTTATTAAAACATGTCTTCCATTTTGTCACATATGTATTCATCCTCTTGTTACGAACGAACTGACCGATAAAACGAACTTATTTGTTTAGTTCCGACCATTTGTTGAATATGTGCTGTATGTATGCTTATAACGAACTACGGTTATCACGTTCTAAAATTACTGTTCGTCATAACCGTATTGTACTGTACATGTATCTTGTCTTTTACGTACAGTAGTCCATGCTAGCTTCTGGTACTAAATGTTTTTAACATCTAGCATCACACAAACACCACAGCGTCTGTATTCTTTGAACAAAAGTTTTTTCGTGTCTTTCTTCTATAACGCCACGCAATATTCCAGCTGTCACGGCGGTCTCTTAAAAATCGAGTCTCGCCTCAATTTTCCTCTTCTGGTACTGATGATGTTACAAATGGGACCGTTACAGTGAGTTTGATGATGATGGAAACGTTTGTTAATTCAAGCTGAAACATGATGAAGTTACACTTATGCGTTTTAACATATTGCACACTGGCATTGGTTACATATCATCAGTTGTAGTGGTAGTAGAAGCAGCAGTAGTAGTAGTAGTCGTGTGGTAATGAGTGAGTGAGTTAATATGGTTTTATGCCGCTTTTAGCAATATTCCAGCAATATCACGGCGGGGGACACCAGAAATGGCCTTCACACATTGTACCAATGTCGGGAATCGAACCCGGGTCTTCGGCGTGACGAGCAAACGCTTTAACCACTAGGCTACCCGACCGCTCCTCGTGTAGTAGTGGTAGAAGTAGTAGCAGTTTTTAGTGGTGGTGGTGGTGGTAGTAGTAGTAGTAGTAGTAGTAGTAGTGCCTACGCTTGGTGCTAATTCCATGTATATATCATTGCATTACAGAGATACTTTTGTGATTTCTGGAATCAAATATTCTGAAGTCAGTCACAAGGTATACACTAGACAACGCCGTAGACAATTGTACTATATATATACCTTTATTCAATAAGTTTCTTTCTAACGTGTAGTACTGACGAAAGAAGGATGCAAAGACTGAGGGTAATCCTTGTTCTTGGAGTTTTGTGACAAATGCATTCTTAACGATGTTCCTGTCTTGTTCTTGTTCATCTCTGGAGGGAAACACGACTGTGCCGTCCAGCATTAACCATGTTAACACGGCCCCGTGGTTCAAACAGTAATCATGTGGAATGTGATACTCAAGCTATTGACGGTCCACTTTAGTGTATTATTCAGGTCAAATTTGTGAAGAGGAAGGCTGTGGAGTCCATCAGTATGAGGTACTTTGGTAAAGGGTTTGCATTAACGGCTGTCATTGTCATGCATGCACAAGTCATCCACCAGCACAAAGCTCGGTGCGTTATACTTTTAGATCTTAGTTCACATTATGACGATACATGTAATATTTCTGAAAAGTAAGATTCGTAAAACGTACATCAAAAATGTTTTGCGCAAATTTCCCCCGCATAGCTTTGATTCTGTTCACTTATACGAAGAAAACCATTTCTTATCGTGTTTTGGTGTGACGCGGCAGGGGATAGAACCACCGACTTTCCGCTCTCCTATCCACTAGGCCACAGAGTCGGTCCAAATGGGATAGTCAAATCTGTAAATCAACAATGAGATTTCACACGTCTGGAAATCAATATAAATGCTTTACATGTGAAATATCACCGTCTTGCTGCTTGTCTCCGTCTTCAAGCGTTGTAAATCTTTATATCGACAATGTAATTACAGAGAATTTAGGAGAGACCTCATTGTGAATGATTTAAGTATGCAAGGATGGCCCCCTCTCATTAAATCTTGGAACATCTTCAGTGTCGTCTGCATCCTTCTGACATCGTCTGCCGCTCACTGATTGCTCTTCAGCAGACGACATCCGGTGGTGAATACAGATTCTTCTTGTGAACACTTATTGAACGAGAATTTTTATTGGAAATTGCTTTATTTGAAATGAAAGGACGTGGGCCTATTATTGTGGGAAAGAACAAAGCTTTTATGTTTTGGAGGAGTTATCGAGTGTCATACAGCATTGCCTACATGGAATGAACGCCCCACAGTTCATAATGATCATACTGTCTTCACTCTATTTTACTTCAGACAGCCTCCGTGGTGTAGTGGAAGAGCGTCCGCCTGGAGGGCGGAAGGTCCGGGGTGTGATCCCCGGTCGCGTCATACCAAAAGACGTTAAAAGATGGTACTTGTTGTTACCCTGTCTGGCACTCGTGACTAATGGGCTAAAACAAGGACTGGTCGGTTCGGAGTCAGTATACTGTGTCTGAGTGGGGTATTCATGTTAAACTGCGGCATGGTATCTCAGTGAGCTAGCACTTTAAATCGGCATCAGTCGGGACGAGTACAAGCAGCCACACACCCAGCCCCGTCCATGCATAATAAAAACAATAGCAATGTGCACATTTGTAATGCGCGAGGTCCACACTCTGAAGCATGTGCACTACATTATTCGACTGTCAATGGATCAGCTGGTGAACTCGAATTTCATTCTCAGCTCCTGGGGGGTATGCAACACAAGGTGCACGTGAGACGCTAAAAGGTCATCATTCACAATACTATCTCATTCTACCGGGTACCCATTTATGTCTCTTACCTAAGGGGACACCACATGCAATATCATTATTTACCCTCATGGATGAATTTAACAAGCTGAATTTTAAAAAAAAGATTGCACATGTCCAATCACTGGAAGATAGGTTCAGGTTTCTTCGACTGAGATGATGGATCATAAGATTGCCAATGACCTAGTAATAAGACAAGTCGAACCATTTTTGGAACATGATTGGTTAACTCAGCCTCTGACCTATACAGTTTACTGAAGGATATCAGCTTGGTGCCAATGACCCAGTGTAGACTTGGAGGCTAGGTTCGTCTTAGGGTACAGACAGCAGACACGACGCTATGACAAGATCATCACCTTATCGTTACTCACGTGTAGTCAGATCCGGAGGCTGGTATTAGCAGATTCTTCATAAAACATACCGTTTGGGATATACTACCAACGAAAACATGCTAATTACAATACACTATCACAGCCCAATACGACAAGATGTCGGATAAGGAAGACAAGCCCTTCTTGAAGAATTGATCTTGCACGCAGAAGGTTATACTATGGTCCTCGTCTCATGATTATTCGTCGATCATGTTGTTTTAGTGCTAGTTGTGTTGTTGTTGGTGTTTGGTAGTCTGGTATAGCTAATGGTGGGTGGATCTGCGTTCCTAGGGTCAAACCAAAACAGTCTAAGTTCTCCTTATGTGACCTCTAATCAAATCACATCCAGACCACCATTTGCTCCCTCATCTGCAACTTGGGTAATGGCTGTGGCATCCCTTGGGTCCGATTCGGAGTGGCAATATCATCGGCTATATGGCTTTAAAGTTTCATGAATGCATACATGTCGTGAACCATGCAATCCTGGATCAGAGACTTCCATTGGTGGGGCCGCGGAAGGCAATGTACACACTGATTCGGAAATTAAGGGCAGAATAGTCAGCGCTATTAACTTTATATGTAAAATTATCTTTTGATGACGAATGAGGGCCCGATTAGATGTAATCCAAAGGAAGGAACTATTATGTGATCTTGATTTAATTGTTTGACATTTGATCGAAGATTTCAAAGTATCATTTGGCTCGTGCTCAACTCTTGTTGATCAGGGTTAAAACATTCAAGGCCTTGATAAAGCTTCCAAATGCTTATTTTGGACATGTAGAGAACATTTTCAAATTTGCCGCATCAGTGACCAAACTGATATCCGATGCAATTTTGTCTTGTATCCTATGTTTCCGTATTTGTGCAGGCAAACACTTGATTTGCCTTTGCGTGTGTTTGTGATGGGTGCCAGCGGTGGAGCAGGATACGCTCACACCTGGTATCATCCATATTTGACAGTGATTCTTAAACATTTGTGTTTATGTTTAAATGTCTTTAGTCGGAATCTTACAAAGAACTTTAGCAGATGTATTTTATGATTATGGCAAGACGTGTTATTTGAGAGTTGACACCCAAAAAGAAATCATTCTGGTGTTCCAAAAAGACGTGATTTGTTTATGGTCTCCAATATCGAATCGATATCCGCGCGAAGGGTCCAACGTGATTTCTGCTTTGGATATTTTATTTCAATTATAAACGCAGTTATTTATTACAATTCCATTGAATCAAAAGTGCTTTTCGTCTTTTCATCTGGAATAATTTGATTAACACTCAATCAAAGTTTAAAGTCTTCCAGGAACGATTGTTCACTGGATGGTGTCTGATTCTTCTGTTGCTTACCCGAGATATTCCAAAGGCGATACCAGGGTAGAATAGATCCCAGCAAGATGTGCTGGTCGAAAGAGGCGGCCAAACTGATCAGGTGATCAGGCTCGGTGACTTGGTTGATTGCGGGTCATCGCATCTAAATTGAGTGGATTGTTGCTCATAATATCGATCATCGTATGGTATCGATTTTTAACAGCCGCCCACATATAGCTGGAACATTGCTGAGTCCGGCGTTAAATAACAAGCAAACGTACAAACGAATCTGAAACGACTCAAATGCACCGACGTTTTAAATTTAGAATCTCACGCTCACTGATTTCGCTACAGCCCTCCCCCCCCCCCCCCCCCTCAACACACACACACATACACACACACACACACACACACACACACACACACACACACACACACACTTCCTCGCTCCTTCTACCATCTTTGTCAATATCTCTCCATCTTTTGAATGACCTTGGTGTTACTTTACTGTGGGCGAACACATGGTATGTTCCCGTGGTTTTCAATTGACTTGCCTTTGCATGTACTTGTGAAGGGTGCTACCGGTTGGGTAGGATATGCTCACCTTTTCGCGAACACCTTGTATCATTACTTTTTGATAGTGATTCATAAACACATGCTCATCACATAGTCGGAATCGTAAATCGATTCTGCTTTTGGCAGAGAATTCTTATGAATATGGAAAGGGTTATATCGCTTTTATTATACACCATTTGAGTAACATTGTTAATCTGAGCTTAATATCACGATTGTGTAAACAAACCGTGAACGATTTAGGCGATGTAGAGGAAAACAAATTCACTCATGCCGGAGAAATATTTCTCCTCCGCAGATCGATTCAGTCGCACGTTCACATTTGTTGCGGTCATTTAGCAATCACACTTGATTTGGTTCGGGATTTCGCTGGCCTCAGTCTTCGGACACAGATCCTCGGCCATCACGATCTACGTATCTGCCGATTCATTGGGTTTCCTCTCCGTGTGTAGGACATTTTATCGTCGCCATAATGAATTGTTTAATCCAGTTTGTGTACAGAAACAAGGGTCGTTACCTCCTCCAAGGCAGTTGGTCACATGAAACTGATGGCTGGCTTCGACTGCCCTGCCTCTAGCTGGAGTAATGGAAGTGGTTTGCTTCAAATGTAAAAAGCTTTAGGGACGGACCATATCATTTTTAACGTTTTATTTTTCTATTAAGGTTTTATTTTTCTATTTTTTTTTATTTTTTTTAATTTATTTTTTTATTTTTATTTATTTATATATTTTTTTTTTTTTTTTTTTTTTTATTTAGTTTTTTTCCTGCTTTCAGAGAAGACCTTTGACTGTCTTCATGCTGGATGATCTGAAAAATAATGTGTTAAAAAACTTGTTTCGCAAAAGATATTTTGTTGTAAACCAAAAAAACAGCCTCCAAGAATATGAAATGCCTGGTCCCGTAGGAGTATAAACATGAAGAGGTGAGGTGAATGGGATGAGATCTCGCGTTTGTTGTGTCTGTATCTAACTTTGGAACAATCACTTGGTTTTCGGTAGATACCATTCCACCGTTTAACGTGAATACCCCACTCAGACAGAGTATACTCCAAGCCGACCAGTCCTTGTTTATCCCCTTAATGCCGGACGCGAGTCAAGGTAACAACAAGTACCATCTTGTATTATATGTTGGTTTGACGCGGCCGGGGCTCGAACCACGGACCTTCCACTGTCCATTACACCACACATGAAAAGAAACAATCCAAAGTCGAAAATAATTGTACTTGTACATGATGACACAAGGTCTCCACTGCTAACACCGTTCGTGAGTGATGGTTCACTCAAATACACAGATGGCCCTTTATGTTCGTGAGTAAGTGAGTTAGGTTTAACTCCGTTACAGTTACATGTACATCACGGGGTTTCAGCTAAGATGTTTTCCACTTTCGCTACGACAACGAACACGGGAATTGTTGAGAAAGTAGGTATTACTTAGTGGGATTCACGATCATCGGATTTTTTGTGACCGGACCACCTGTCTCCAAGATTGTCCCTATGAATAAACACTGGTCACAGTGAGACTTCAGTGAGAAGTGAGATGTCTGTACTCTATGAAACTACATGTTGTTTTATTACTTCATGGTACCTTGTATTTATGCCAATAAGTAACTCAACTGTGGTTTGAAATTTGATGTAGTCTAACTGTAGATTAGATACTATATTTTGACTTGGAACCGAGTGCTTTAATTCTGGAAGGTTGAGCAAGGCATTACATCACACATGATTTCATCCGCAAATACATGTTGTGGTATCAAATGCAGTTAGATACCCGATTATAATCCTATGTTCACCAACCAGAATCAATCATTCGTCACTGACATGTCAGGATGCAGTGGAGACCTTTGTTGTATCTCGAATCGCAGGTTTAATGAATCTTCATTATTCAGTTTCCGAGAAAAGCCCATATGGAATTATCATACACGTGTGCGCCATACAAAATAGTTTCGTACTTCATCAATCAAGAAGCTGTCATGGCTGCCAGATAAAATACACCTGGTCTGTAAATAGATCATTAGGAATTTATTGGAGGGCTACGGTAAACAAACTATTCCTCATCACCATTCCCAAATTAGGTCGAATGTCACTGGGGTAGTGAAATCAACAGAGTTGACACGAGTCGCCAATCGAACCAGACGGAACATTGAATTGTTGTATCGATTGTCCCTGGAACTTCCAGTCGTCTTGTCAGACTGTGATAGGACGGCAAACCACAACCCTTCGCAGATGGTTGTCTTTAATATTCCCCCTTCCTGACTTGCAAAATAAATCACACTGATCATTGATCTATATCCAGGCTTTTGTTTCCTTTTGAATGCTCCCCGATTTAGGAAATGGGCGAAAATTGGTGAGCATTTGTAGGGAAGATTGACCAAACACTATGTTTCAGATGATAGTTTGTCCTTCAGGGAGATTGATGCAGTGGGATGAATGAAGCTATTTGTCTCCTGGTCGTGATATATGTACTCTGATGGTAATGTTTTTCTTCTCATCGCACTGACTACTTTGTGTAGTACTATATTGAGATGCGTTGTTCATGGATCGTCACTCTTTACATGAACCCCAGTGTCCCGAGCTTGTGCAAATAGCTGGTGCTTCGGATGGGCAGGTTATTATTTTTATTTTTTATTAAAAAAAATGTATTCCATTTCCAATTATATTTTACATTTCAATATCATACATAGTGTTCATGGATTTATTGTGACGTGCACGTTTGTGGCATGGGCATATCATATATAATAGTTATATAGGGTTTGTAAATAATACATGTCAAGCAGACCAATAGGCATGGAAATTTGCATAATTACAATTTGAATATGCAATAAATTTTGTAATTTAATAATATCTAAGTATTTCTTTTTGAATTAGTAACAAGATTGGTTTTACTTTTTTCGCATTGGCAGGTTATGCTTACCCATTTGGGAACCCCTTGGGAACTGATTTTCAGTAATCCATTCACATAATTGTAACCAATATTTTGCATTTTATACCCAATGGAATCAAGTTCAGCGGATAATCGAGGCTGGTTAATCTCTGGTGTTGACGTTCCACATTTAACAATTAGGACATTTTCTCTCGTTTGAACTTGGTTCCAAAATGAAACAACACTGAACATATTACAATAGTATTTCGAAAGGTGTAACAATGTAGAGTCTGGTTGTGACCATTTGCCAATGTTCTCTCACGTGCGTAAATGGTTTAATCGTTTAAATTGTTGTACCTCATCAAAAGAATTAATTGTTGGCTGTATTGTTGAAGGACATAACCTTTAAGAACAAACTCCCACTATGGCCACAGTTCTGCCTATGGTGCATGTCACTGTGACATTGATATCTGTTCACTTCAGACGCTAATGGGCGCCCAGGACGTTGTCACGAGCATTTCGATTTCCAAAGATTCTGGCTTCACCGACAATCGTAATGAGATGTCAAGTTCTACTGATTAATGAAAGTGATTTGCGTGCGGCTTACTGACCCTGAAATCAAAAACTGACAATTTGGAAAAATTAACGATTCCGAAATCGTACCATCGGCGTTACTTCAGAGAAATACGATCTTCTGTTGTTGATCCGAAGGAATACGATATGCTTACAACAAACAGGTCTAATCTGAAATCCTAACAGAAGAAAGTCAATTCATTTAACAAATGGATCATTTTCCCCACCCTTTTCAAATATTGCTTTTCAGAAATTGAATTAAAGCACATGCAATTAACGATCGACACGAACTCAAGTTGAGGATGAGAATCTCAAGCGTTTATTTCCATCGTAAAGATCCTAACATTAAGTTCGACATCTTTTCATGATGGCTGATGTCAAAAACAACTGTTCCAAAAATGACAAGATTCGTTTAAAGTATTCACATTAAGCTCCCTTCCCACCAGTCCAAAGATGAAGACATGTCCACCAAGAATATGAAGGGTTATGGTTCCAGGATAAAAACTTGTAACTAATCTCCCATAATTTGCAGTGTTGCTGCAGAGAAAATTGAATGAGGGACAAGATTGTTCCGTCTGAATGCTGAGGGCGTTTTCCCCCCTTTTGTGTTATTAGATTCATTGAATTGATTTCTATTCCATCGGAGCTGTCGCTTGGACGAGGCAAATACTAACAGATGAATATTGTATTTGATTAGAATTTCACATTGAAAAAAGCCACGAGAATTCAGCATTCTAATTCAATTCTCTGCATGTTTGCGAGAAAGTAGATTTGATGAACCGTTGAATATCTCAGGTAAATATTTCCCTTTCACGTTCTTTAGTCTCGAGCTGATGCTGATTTAGATGTATGATCAAATTTTAAGGTGTTAAGAATTCCTGACTTCGATAATAGCCTAATGAGCAGGTTGTATATTACTATGCATGATGTATTATTGTCAGCTGTTACGGTTTCATCTCCTATGTGCATACCAAGTAGATTTGTTTTGGAATGAGAAAGTGGCCTCGCTGTCGAGGCGAGACATAGCCAGATCACAACACAGTGACCCAGTGATACACATATTATGAGAACGTAATGGCACAGGTTGGGGGCAATGAACCTCTTCTGCCCCCGACTCATCTCGGAGTGTGGTGACGTGCGTGTAATATTGGTCTGTGAATTATTTCCAATCTTAGGGAACACTGTGACATATATTTCCCATGTCCATATTGAGTGAAACCTCGCCAGTCTAGAACTCGTTCATCCGGACGATATCTGTTGGGACCCAAACTCAAGGACATCCAATCACCCACCATCACCCATCCCTCTACGTCTTTCCCCCAGATCGCCATACCACCCTCAAAAATAATCTTCCACGCCACCCTCAACACTCACTCACAGCAAACGGGGTCACACCATCCCAAACTGACAAGCAAGGACAATATGTAGGTTTTCACAGTCGCCTGTAGGACAATATGTAGGTTTTCACAGTCATCTTGAGGACAATATATAGGTTTTCACAGTCACCTGTAGGACAATATGTAGGTTTTCACGGTCACCTGTAGGACGATATGTAGGTTTTCACAGTCATCTGTAGGACAATATGTAGGTTTTCACGGTCACCTGAAGGACAATATGTAGGTTTTCACAGTCATCTGTAGGACAATATGTAGGTTTTCACAGTCACCTGTAGGACAAAATGTAGGTTTTAACAGTCACCAGTAGGACAATATGTAGGTTTTAACAGTCACCAGTAGGACAATATGTAGTTTTTCACGGTCACCAGTAGGACACTATGTAGTTTTTCACAGTCACCTGTAGGACAATATGTAGGTTTTCACAGTCACCAGTAGGACAAAATGTACGTTTTCACAGTCACCTGTAGGACAATATGTAGGTTTTCACAGTCACTTGTAGGACACTATGTGGGTTTTCACAGTCACCTGTAGGACACTATGTAGGTTTTAACAGTCACCAGTAGGACAATATGTAGGTTTTCACAGTCACCTGTAGGACACTATGTAGGTTTTAACAGTCACCAGTAGGACAATATGTAGGTTTTTGCAGTCACCTGTAGGACACTATGTAGTTTTTCACAGTCACCTGTAGGACACTATGTAGTTTTTAACAGTCACCAGTAGGACAATATGTAGGTTTTCACAGTCACCAGTAGGACAATATGTAGGTTTTAACAGTCACCTGTAGGACAATATGTAGGTTTTCACGGTCACCAGTAGGACAAAATGTAGGTTTTCAAAGTCACCAGTAGGACAATATGTAGGTTTTAACAGTCACCAGTAGGACAATATGTAGGTTTTAACAGTCACCTGTAGGACAATATGTAGGTTTTCACGGTCACCAGTAGGACAAAATGTAGGTTTTCAAAGTCATCTGTAGGACAATATGTAGGTTTTCACGGTCACCAGTAAGACAATAGAACTGTATTGTGTACTTTTGCACACATTTATTTGTCTGATGGTCCTCTTGTGAAGCATGTCAAGACTCATGATGAAAATATTTCACAGTTTCCAAAAACGGGCCAAGGATTAGGGAAATATTCTCATTGTCAATGTTCATTTTGTTGATGGTTTTGTTGGTTCTACTGGACGGTACCGAAATGAATGTCAACCTAGCGAAGGGCCTTCTTTGCTTCATCAATATTAAATGTATGATCTAGAAAGCAATGAATCATCTGTCCTGTTGATTAGCATTCACTGTCCTGTCTTTTAGCTCTCTGGGCCCGACAGCACATGGACAATACGTTCTATGGTGCCCCTAGGTCGCTGTTGTGGCACTTAGAGCCGTCTATGTCGCAGTGTGCATCAGTTTATGACATACATTGTGTGGACATTTGTCCTCAAGAGGACTGACAGATTGGTGCCATAAACAATAACCGCGTTCCGGTACCGCAATTACAATATTGCAATGTCCATATGTTAGAGTGTGGGATGTATTGAAATGCCTGTTGAAAAGTAACGACCCTGAAGGATGAGCACAGAGTGGTTGTTGATTGGTTGTTGATTGTGTTTGGAGTCACAGCATTATATTCGCTATTGGGAAAATAAAAGCCACAATGCATTTCCACAATCATACGAAATCTCTGCTAAAAGCAAAGTCCATTGGACAATTCCGGCTATATTACGAGCGATGTGTTATGAATCACTATCAAAAAGTGACGACACCAAGTTTTCGCGAAAATGTGACCCATCGGTGGCCCCCGGTATTAAGTTTGAAGTCAGTCAGAATTGGCGAACTGCTTTTCTGAAAACATTTCAAAATGTATAATGCATATCACGAGAATATGTCGATAAATTATATAATTACCCTGAAACCAATTTAAATTATTCAAGGCACATTTTGTGTCTTGAGGGTAAAAACCCACTGTGTCGGACAAATATACATTAACTCTTGAGTAACATAATGTGTTTTGAAAAGTCTTCCGCCAACCCCTCCGTTACGACTGATTCAACTATTTAAACGGACCTCTGTCTGTTGAGATAACAAAGTTGCCCACTTTCACTGTGAGTGTCGTTTCCACACTCTTCCCCGCTTATCTAAAGGCGATGCCCCCTAGGGATCTCCATCGTTAGATTGCTCGTTTTATACTCACAAACGATGACGAAATAACATCTCAGATGGCCTTTTACTGTAGGCCATTTGCTCTTTTTCCGGGACGTAATCTACCCAAGGCTTCACGAGAGATGGGAAAATTCTTTACCTTTTACTTGAAGAGTGCTCTGCCAATCTTTGCGGTCCTAAGGGCTGTGGTTCCATGTTTATGGCCATTGCGTTCCGTTCAAAGTAAACATCATGCAATCCTGAACTATAATTGGGCCTGCTGGCATGGCTTCTCGTTGTGATGGCTGATGGTGTCGGAGCATCATTATGGCTCGCCATTGCCAACCCCCTGCTGACTTTTTTGTGTGACCTATACAAATATATATAAATATAGGGACAATGTGTTTTGTTGTACGTGTCTGTAATTATGTTTGTATGCTTTCATGCAGAGCTCCAGATAAGCTTTTGGTGTTGTGGGTATTTTACCCATGCATTTTAAAATCATTGGGTATCATTAATTCTATCTGGTTATTCAAATTTCTGTTACCCACTAGTTTTTACACATGTGGGTATTTAAGTTAAATATTTAAAAACACTATTCATCTAGTCCCTGCAAACTGGTGTCGTGTGGGTTCGAGAGCTTTATAGGACTCAAAAATACCACGATACTTTCACAAGAAAGTGTGATGGCAAATGATCATGTTGTAACTGTCATCGTGGAGTTTGGCAAGGTTGACGGAATGCCCGTTTATAATTTCAAAATAAGTTGCTGATTTGCTAATCGAATCACAATATTTTGAAGATACGCTCAAGTTTTATTTTTGTAGCGTATCTGTAATGTTTATCTATTTGATACGCTTGGATTTTACTTAACTGCATATTTTTGCATTTCTGATGCATATTTTACGCAGGTACGCAGCTTATCTGGAGCTCTGTTTCATGTGATTATTACTCGTCGAGACAAAACACTTACTTCTTGTTGAAAATTATGTTTGACGGGTGTTTGAGTAGAGGAGAACGTGCTTACCCTTTTCTCGAACACCTGGTGTCATCAATGAATTAAAGTGATCCATTCATATAACATTAATGACTAGTTTGCCTTTGACGCCTAACGGTATAATCAAGATTGGTTGCTCTCTGGTGTAACGTGTTATATTATATTGATGGAAACGAATAAGGGAATAGTATAGGGAAATAGCTTTACTGTCAGTACATTTAAAATAGCGCGCGTACAAATTCAACACTTGTCAGAATCAAATGTTGAGATGTGTTTGTGTGCATTGTTTCCAACGTGTATTTGGGAGATAAAGCAATTTCGTGGGGTCTGCTTGATGTGGGAGGAAAGCCCGAAGTGATGCAGGTATCAGACGTTTACCACTTCGGTGAAACTTAGGATCATTATGTGGTTATTTTCAACAACATAACATTTACACCACTTTATATGAAGCACAGTTACTCACATTCGTTAGTATATAAACAAATAGTTCCGTCGTTTCCAAGGTAAATTAATTGAAATATTGGTTCAAGATAATGAAATGACAACAATGGAACGTTTAAACAATAAAATAACGTCACAGATATGGTTTAAAGTAGGTGAATATCCTCGTAACTCTCCATTAATGGGTTCCCGCTCCATTATGTTTGAGCAATGGAGAGCTGTTCTGTCATTCTTCGATATATAATGGTCAAATGGACAATTCCCTAGCATTGATTTACCCAGCTGAAGTAGAAATAAAAGAGACCAGTGAAACCACTTATCTGTTTTATATTCTGATCCATGCATGAAGATTCAGAGTGACAAAAACACGGGTCTATAAGACAAGAGGGATGACTTCAACTTTCAAATTGTCAACTTTCCCGTTATGTCGAGCAATATATCAGCAACTCTAGCCTTTGGCGTCTACATTTTACAACTTTTGAGACCCGTGAAGATTGCGGGGTAGAATAGGTCTTCAGCAACCCATACTTGCCGTAAAAGGCGACTATGCTTGTCGCAAAAGGCGACTAACGGGATCGGGTGGTCAGGCTTGCTGACTTGGTCATCGATCCCAATTGCGTGGATCGATGCTCATGATGTCAATCACTGGATTGTCTGGTCCAGACTCGATTATTTTACAGACCGCCGTCATATAGCTGGAATATTGCTGAGGGCGGCGTTAAACAACAAACCAAACGGAAAAAAAACAAAATTTTGAGGTGCAACTGAGCATGCTCTTTTTGACCAGGTTGAAACATTCAAGGCCTCAGAAAAACAATATTTATGGTAGATATGTGGAGGACATTTCCAAATTTGACGTATATGTGACGAAAATGATGTCCCAAATAATTCCATATTTCATCACGTACCATAGTTTCCCGTGTACATGCAGGTGAACAGTCCACTCGCTTTTACGTGTGTTTGTGACGGGTGCAATGATGGGTCAGGATACGTTCACCTTTTCGCAAACACCTGGTATCATCACAATTTGATATTTGATATCACTATTTTTTGTATCCATTTCATTTAGTTAATTTACTTTTCATCAGTAATTTATTATTTCGGTCGACACAAAATCGTTTTTCAATTTTCTGCGACCGAATTTGCATGCTTCAACTAATAAATTTAAACGGTACTAAACTAGGAAACAACATAACAATAAATTCAAATAATTCCAAAATAATTGGCAATAACCATTCCTCGCAATAATAATTCCTAATAAACAAAATATAATCACAATACACTACATTAAAGAAGCATTAATTTTAATAACATAACGATTTTAGGTAATGAATTAGAAGCAAGCAATCACAGTGTAAAGTCGATGTGAAGTTCCCACGAAAAGGCTTAACATTTCTTCGGCCTAAACAAACATTTTCCGTGTTGGAAAAATGGACATCCAAAAAGTGCATATCACACACTTAACCTCCTTCACAACTCGATCGATTGCATTCTTCCGGCACAGCCCTTAGAAGCAACTTGTACTGAAGTGCATCCCGATTTCTTCCTTCATTCATACATTGCACAATAGCAGTAATGGCGACAACAATGCATCAGGTATAATATGACTGTCTCCCATTCGACACCTAGCAGCTAAAACTATGGCAGTATATACCTTATCGATATTTGATAAGATACAAGGACGAACCAAATGGACCCTTTGTCTCGTACAGTTTTCAAAGTTTTTTCGAAATTTACACGTTTGACGTGGGAACGTTCTGCGTTGTAAGCAATCTATAGCAAAGTAGGTATACGAAGGGGGCTTCAGCGGAGAGGCCGCGTGGAATACTAAAGTATTATGTCACAGAACTGAGAGGGATGCTCTGTCGGTGTATTATATGTCCATGATCAAAACAAGCAGCGGATGTGATCATTGTTCCCGAGGAGTTAGTGCCTTGTCGTAAAATGGCCGTGCTAACGTTGACGTCGATGTATTGTCGATGGAATGCTGAAATAACAATGCTACCGCGCGTTTAAATATAAAGTGTTGTTTTCCTAGTGTACTGAATCACGAAGTGGTGATATTCCATTGTCGTGACAGACTGCAATAATCAGGATAGGCGTATAACTTGCGACGTTCAGCTTTGCCACTAAAAGCCTCTGGATTTATCACATTGACATAACGTAATGATTAATCGCAGTTGCGAGAAATAAAGATTTCCAGATATAAGGTACAATTTTTATTTGTTCAGTTTTGCTTGCATTATCGCGTGATACCCCTATGACATATGTCGTCGACGACGTGATGGTAGTTGACCACGGTGTGGATCCTTGATCATGACATGACGCACAGGTTTGTCTTCCTCAAGACAGTCATTTAAAAGACGGCACTTTAATATCGCTGACAGCGGAGAATAATTAAATTAAAACATAAACATCAACTAATTGAACCCAATTTAAAGTGCGTTATAGATTTTCAGCTTGTATAATGATGAAAATGGCTTGTATAAGATGCAAGCAATCAATTATAGACCTAAAACAGTCGTAACGCAACGTTCGCTTTGTGTTTGTTTACCAGCCGCCGTCAGGCTCCGGGTTAGAATAGGTCTCCAGAAGCCAACTCTTGCCGTAAAAGGCGACTATGCTTGTTGTAAGAGGCGACTAACGGGATCGCTGACACGGTTGATGTATGGCATCGTATTCCCGTAGATCAATGTTCATGATGTCCAGGTCGCTGCTCACGGAAACCAGAAATCAGCTTCATAGTGTACTATAGTAAAGATCAAACACGGAACTACATTGTGACGAGCGAACGCTTTGACCACCGGACTAACCATACGCTCCTTTCTGACCATGGCCATCCTTAATTATCCAATGTATAATACAGTAAGCTACGTTTATAACGAACTCGCTTATAACGAACTGACGGATATAACGAACTGTGTTTTGGTCGCTTCTATTTGCTGTATATATGCTGTATATATTCTTATAATGAACTAGGGAAATAACGAACTAAAAAAAGTGGTCCCTTTGAGTTCGTTATAACCGGAGTTTCTGTATATCCATTCTATTATGATACATACACTGGACCCTTTCGCCACGAAGTGACGTCACCACTTCCACCATTCTATCTCTCAGAATATCTCTCGCTCAGTTGAGATGTTTAAAAGAAGATTTATCAGCGTCGTGCCATTCGAATCGGGTTGACGCTGTGGTGCCGATAGGTCGAGGGTATTTATCATAATAACATGCAAAATAATACCATCGATCATCGAGGATGGACCCTGACGTAATACACGAGACAGAAGGCTCCGATGAGTCATCACTGGATATATCGTTTATACAGAGATCATTCCTTTGGCATCACAGATCGCGTCAGTAGTAAGCTACTTTCCAATATGTGCTGCCGTTTCACGTGGCAAGAATTCAGACGTGGTATGTCCCCGTGAGCCAAGCACTGGGCTGTGGTTGTGAGCGAGCCACGTGGCTCCTATAGCACGCTCTCAGCGATTTGATATTATGCCTTCTCGAGAAGAGGTTTATTTAGGACAAGCAATCTGAAACTATTTGTACTTCCTGTACGTCTTTTTTCTCACAATATAAAATTGCACAACTGATTCAGCAGATTTCAAAACTGGCCAGTCTGGTCTGAAGAAAGAAGAAAAAGGATTCCATTACAAACAAGACTTGTTGTTTTATCTTTTTGATATTCAGACATAAAATATGTAATAGACATATTCCCTTCAGAATGTCTGATAATTGTGGATAGATGTCAGGAAGGAATCACAACGGATCATAAACAGAAATTAATTATGTAATCATGAGAATCTGTAGAGTAGAATATCACCGAGCCCCGAAGATTCGAGTGATTTCTCCATTTTCATACTCATAAGAAATCACCGCCAAAATCAGAGTCGATTCCGACTATATCATAAGCATTTGTTTATGAATCTCTGACTTGTGTCATTAGTTGCGTCAGTTTTATTTGTTTAAAAGGAAGGTTCAGAATTATCAGTGAATTCCTTGCAAATGAATCAGATTCAACTGCAAGGACAATAGCGTGGCGTCATCATAACTTTTAATAGGAGGTATGCCTATAACGTAACAAAAAAATCCGAATTGTTTTAATATCATTTAAGTACTTTATTTGATGTTTAACAAGTCAAAATATTGACATTTTTATCATAATCCTTAGAAAATGTGTTTTGCAGCTTAATATTTTATTTGGCTTTGCATGTGTTTGTGACGGTTGCCACCGGTGCTCACATTTTCGTATGATAACTTTTTGATACTAATAGTTATTCATAAACACAAGCTTAGGATACAGTCGGAATCGTACAATCGACTCTAATCTTGGCAGATATTTCTTATGATAATGGAAACTTATCAGGGAAAGTGGAAGAAAAATATAAGGTAATATTCCTTTTAAATTAATTAAATATGGTTAATAACAACCCATGCATTTGTCCAACCCGACGCATGTATTGCGATTAAGTGGAACTTAATTTCCAGTATTTTGATCTCTGAATATTTTTCCCACTAAGTGATTTGACAACATGACGTACACAAAATATCTAATCATGCAACCTCTCCATGACAACGGAATGTCTCAGACGACAAACAAAACCCTTGTTTGAAATTCCCTGCCGATGAACGCGAAACGCTGATAAATCACGAGCTCAAATTGGGTTTCAAAGGTCACGATCGCCATCGCATGTTTCCTTAATATCAGAAGTTAATAACACCACAGACATTATATTACTCGTCTTTGATCAACAATATTGATTGATTAATTGAGAGTTGAGGCTTTTAGCATTACGAAAGTAATATAAACGTCCAACAATATTTTTTCCAGGCGGATAAGAAGTAAGTTATGCATGATGCACGGTATCAATGGCTAACAGTATCCTTGAACTGTGATTAAAGGGAAATATCGAATGCTGTTATGCATGTTGTAAACATGTCTGGAAATTCAATTTGAGGATGAAAGAGTCTTGTTTTTTAAAAACATTGTGTCAAACTTAATTTACCCGGATTTATCAACTTTTCCAGAATTTTGATTTCTGAAATTTTACTTAAATTTTCATATATTTGATATTTGCTAAAAGCAATCCGTTGTACGATTCCGACTACCGTAAATCTTGCAATTGTTGCGTCTCCAAATTAACACGACTGCTGACCCCGAGCAAATATAATCAACATGTGTGTTTTAATCAAATAGTGATTATGAAAGATGTTGGCCAAAAAGGCGAGCGTCTCGGGGGCACCGTCACAAACACTATTGTTCAGTGAAGGATGGTCTTTGTACATTTTTTTATTGTACAGATTTGTCACCAAATTTGACATAGGTATTGTGAAGAGAGATTTATTGCGTGATGATAAATTGTAGTTTGCTTGCTGTCGACAATCTGCAAAACAATTACATTAGCCAAAAGTAGAGTAAGCCAATACCAATATGCATAATATTATGCAAAGTATACTTTGGTTGAATGATAGTTAAAATGGTCGATACATACTTATCTGTAATTATTCTGTAAATTAAAAATAATAATTGCATTTGAAAAATCGGTTAAATAATCCAAGTCATTTCCTGTGGTGAATTCAACAGAGGTCAGCAACCATTACTTGCAATCCTGTCAGCGTTACTTCATCCGACCTGGAGCCGGATGAGATTCATTTTTATTATTACATGGCTTGGATTATGGGTAATACGCCTGCACTGTTCCTACGTGTCAATGGACAAGACAGTATCGTCATCCCCGATGACAAAGAGCAGATCGGATAGAGACTAAAGATGGCTGAACCCAATCTTCTAGTCTGATGAAGTTGGACCCTCGCCTCTCGCTAGCTTAAAGGCTAGAAACAAGAAGCTAGATTTATGGGTCTGTCAATAAGTTTCATACTGAATATGATTTCTGGGGTTTGTAAACATTGGTCGGTTATTTCGGGGCGTTTTCAGTGTCGGGATATGTATTCGCACATATGGTTTTTTTCTGAAACTGTTCCATTTAGTTGTTAATGGATATGATTTTCAGAAACAATTACAGTCAAATTAATTAGGGTTGGTTGGTTTGTCATCAATATTCCAGCTATATGACGGCGGTTTGTAAATAATTGAGTCTGGAACAGACAATCCAGTGACTAATATCATTGGCATCGGTCCACGCAATTGGGATCGATGACATGCATTAACCAAGTGAGCGAGGCTGACCTCCCGATCCCGTTAGTTGCCTTTTACGACAACCATAGTCCGCCTTTTACGGCATTTTGGGGGTTTTGGTTTGCAACTTGTTGCAACAGTCCAGTATTGTCATGGAGGGGGCTTTACACTTTGTAGAATGGAACCCAAAGCCTCATCGTGACCGACCAACACTTTGCCTTCTTGGCTATCCACTACCCAATCCAACCCACCCCAACCCAACCCAACCCATCCCACCCCCATAAAACCTCATTAACATTACGATATGTCTACCATCGTTGTGAAGTCTTGGGTATTTTTTCTCAACATGAATTATGGTTTTCAGTTAGAACCATCAGTTGTGTGTTTATGTGAATATTGCTTGAAGTCACTCCGGTACATCCATCGTCTAAGATCAATTCATTGATAAATAGAACATATAATTCTCGTATATCTTATATGTACTTTGATGTTTGAATATTTGAAATGTTCTCTTGGATATATTTCCATAACATGGAATAATTTCCAGGTACCATAACCTTGAACAAATCAAGACAAACTTTTTTTCAGTTGAGCAAAGTCACACGTTTAGAAAGAAATCATTACGAATAAAAAAAAACGAATTCGTTTGCGAAGAATCACTTATAAAAAAAAGTACAAATATGTTTCCATTGATTTGTAATTATCACAAAATACATCCTTCTTAAATACAATTTAACAGAAGTAATATTATGTTTGAAATCAGGTAATTATATCTTACAGTATAGTACAACATAAAATGCGACATATAAGTATCCCAACTGCGTGGATTGATGCTCATGATATCAATCACTGGATTGGCTGGTCCAGACTCGATTCTGACAGACCACCGTCATAGAGCTGGAATATTGCTGAGCGCGGCGTTAATAACAAACAAACAAATAAATACAATCAAAAGTCATTCGGAAGTCGTAATAGCAATACCAACTTGTATTCAATCTTTCTGTGGAGCGGTTTAGGTACAAGCCTGGTGTCTGGTATGTATCAGATGTCATATATAGCAGCACTGCCTTTCGTGATTATCCTCAAGCGACAAGATGTAATCATTGTATTTTTTTCCAGAACTGTGGCGATGTGTCCCCCACTACCCTATCCCCCGAAGTGTCACCTAGCAACTCCTGTGATGAAGGGGATGGAGCGAGGTAAGACGCCATACATTAGTTTAACATCAGGGCACATCACTACACACACACGATCTGAGGTAAGTCACGTCCAACATACTCCTCCGATTGCCATATCGGTATGTTATACGTTTTATTGCATATTGGTTTTGATCCATAGGTTGTAGTTTCATGGAATGAAACATATTTGTACATGCGTGACAATACGTCTACTTGTAGTACTAAATGGCTCATTTGTTCTGAAAGATAGTTCATGTTGGTTAATGTAAGACCATGGGACTTGGGACTAGAAAGGTATGTAGTCAATTAAATACAATCGTAATCGGGAAAACAAGAGATACTGTTCTTCATACGAAACGTTGTTTTGTCGCCATAATGTTTGCAACTTGAAAACGTAGGCCTTATATCTTGAGAAAACTATTGATTATTAGAAATCAAACATCACGTACCTAAATATATATAACACGCACATCATCAACAAGGATACTCATCCCCATTAACAAACTGTCAACGTTATTGGCTAGTTAATGAACACAGGAAAGTCGTTAATTGTGCCTAGTTTCGCCATTGACGTATGTGCCATTTTCGAGAATCAAGGTCTTTTGTTGTAAATGATGTGTTCTGCTACCTATTTTACTGTTGGTTGCGAAATATGCGACTTCAAGGTATATTTAGCAGCTTTCATATTGATTTTCCGGCATGATTTACTCGTAAATTGCTTCAGTTATCATGTAACTCCCCGAAGGAAATGTATGCACAACCCAGGTAAATCAGAGGTGTCTTCATACGATACAGACATGAACTGTATCCCAGGAAAACGGTATGTGGTTATTATCCTTACCGAGCTCTTGACTTTCAAATTTTACTTTGTTTAGTTTGCATAATATTTAAAAATGATTGTATATGATTGCCCTATAAACCTTGAACGTGTCTGGTTTATCAGCTGCATTATATTGGGTAACAATACTGTATTTTTATGTTTCGACTGCAAATTATCTTCTAAAATCGTTATTATTATGTTGCGTGATTTAGGTGACACTGTTGAATTTGTTCTTATGTGTTTTATGCTTGTATTTACATGGTGGAATTCCGAACATTAGGTCTCTTAACTTTTCAGGTATATTCAAAGTGATGCAATTAAGGAATTCGGGAATATTTAAGCAGATCCTGCTGGGCGGCTATTAAAAATATTGATGACGATGATAATAATGATGTCTTGGTAAATCGAGAAAGATATAATTGCCAGAATATATTTGAACGAATGATATGTTGATCACCTTTGAAGTACAAAATGCCTCTTCCATTTATCTTTTTTTATCTCCGTATAAATGAAAAACGTGCGTTGCCCCTACCCAAACACCCCACCGTCTTGTAAACAAACCGGGAACTCAACGCTATTTAACTCTTGCTCTCAACGCCAACTATTGTATTGATCACTACTTAGTTTTGACATGGAGGCAGTCCTGGGACTCACTCAAACACGAGCATCCAATTTTAGGGAGACATGCAAACACTCTTCAGTTCACATAAAGAAGTCCAGAAACGCCTTAAGACGAAAGGTCATTGATCATGAAGGGAGATAACCATGTTACGTCGCCTTGTAATCTCCCCTTGATACTCTGCCACGTTCATCAAGCGTAGCGTCAAAGTGACAGTGTCCTAGACGCGGTGCTTAGTACTTCAGAAGCTGTTAATGTTTGGTATGACCTTCGGGTTAATAGGACTTAGTGTCTCAATGATTTTGTTTTATCATTACGACGACGTTCTAGCAATAGCCAGGCACACCGTTCCTGTAATTATTTGTCAGACTGGGGCTGCAGGAATATTTATCCTCGAAACGTCGTTATTGGTTTGTGTTGTTATTTTTTGCCCTGTCAGCATATTTGACATTACTGAAGACTGGTTTGAAGCTTTTTCAAAACAATATCTGATGGTTTGTTTTCAATGTCCTCATTGTCGCTGTCAAGGAAAATTCCTTTCAACTGAAACAAATGTAATTTACTTTTCGTCACCGCTGTGGTCTAAGTTTGTTTTTTGGTCGTATTCATTTCTTCATTATCTCTGCATTCAAATCTGTTCCAATGTCTTTTGAATGAACATCCACACACAGTGAAACGTCACACGGTCGCCGGTTCTGTTAATCAGTTTCGCTGGAATCAGTTCCTTGAATGTGAATATGAGAAAACCAATTGATTCTCACGCTTAATGGGTAGCAGGTTTTCACTGCTGCTCCTATTGTAGTACTTCCCTTAGGGAATTGGTCATCAAACTATCTCCCTGTCTTACGTCAAGCCCCAGAGCCTGCCCAAACACCAGGGTGCAGTACCAGGAATCATGTCTATCAAATTTATTAGCAGCAATATGGTGGGACTTAGACGGTGACCCAGTGGCACTAAGAGGATTTGTTTCTGGAACTTTTGGAGTCGCAGCGAATGTTCATTTGCACTGGTAATCATAATATCAATAGAATGTATTGGAGTCCATCTAGCCTCGTCTTCATACCACCTGCAGTGAGAGGCATCTGACACACCGTGTCTTGGAACTACTGGGCTCTCTGAGGAACTTTTTTGGCTTTGATTTACCATTTACCCACTTTGACACATGTAGCACAGTTGACTCTCTAAAGTCTTAACGTTTGTGTGTTGATTTTCGGGTTTGGGACAAACCTTGGTACCTTAAAGAGGAGTAGCACATCTTCCTGGGCTGTGACACAACCTGTTTCCCTTCAAGAGGAGATTTTTTTGTTTTTTCGAGACACTGCGATTTATCTGTTCGGTCTGTGACACAACCTGGTTGTCTTGAAGAGGACTTTGTGTATTTTCTAAATCCTGCGATTTATCTTTCGGGCCTGTGACACGACCTGGTTATCTTCAAGAGGACTTTGTGTATTTTCTAAACCTTGCGATTTATCATTCTGGTCTGTGACATAAACTGGTTGCCTTCAAGAGGAGGTTGTATATTTCCATTTTGGGAACGTGTGAGTGCATCGAGCGGATTGTTACTGTGATTTTCTGGCAGCCAAGGAACCTTGTACCAGTGTCAACATGGGAAGCCACTTGAAATGATGCTTAGGAACTTGCTGGATGTGAATAGCTATGATGAGTGCCGTCATTAAAGAAACCACTCGGTTTATGGATCGCAAAATAATCCCTACACACAACAAAAACTACATAATCTCACTCAGTGTAATTTAGGGATGGGAGAAAGGGCATAATCTTTTTTAAGATTCTTGATTCAATTTCACACCTCGCCTGGCAGTTGTCACTTTTGATAACTAACACGACTTCTCACTTCCTGTGCGAGTTTGCAATCTCAGAATAATGAACTGCAGCGATGCCAAAACCCTGTGGAGACGTTTATCCCAAAAGGCTAACTTCCACCAACCAAGACAACGCAAGAGGGAGCCTGTCATTGACAATGGGTACTACTTCTTTTTGCCAATATTTGTATGACATGGCTGTCAAAACGAGAACGTTTCGTACAATTTGAATTAGATTAGGTAATTTTAATCATATTACTTCCCCGGGGGCTTAGCGCATAAGAACATTTAAGTCTGCATGTATTCAGTATTTGAGAATGTATCGATTTTCTGATGGCGCTGTCTAGATTGACTATCGCATTGTGAGAAAAGACTATTAGTGATTTTGGTTATTGTATATGTTTTTTCACTTCTACTCTAAGCATTGGGTAATGGAGAAGGTCATATCTTAACTCCATAATGCCTGAACTCCTGAATTAGCCCGGTTACCCTTTTACACCCGAAGAAGTTGTTATCCATAGAACAAGGTCATGTATGCATGTTCTTCCAAATTGTCTATCGAAGACTCTATACGCCATTTATTCTTAAGATATTTTGCAAGTTTTGACAATAAACCTCCTGCTTCGGTTTAAACGTCGAGTCCAAGCTTTCAGTAGCTATGCAACATATACTGACGAACGTCTTCAGTCTGTGACTCAGTTACGTGTGGCATAAAAACACACCTACAGACGATGCTCCACAAGCGCCCATTTTCCTTCAAATGTCACTTTCATGAACTGTGTCATTATGAGACAGATTGGCCAATTGTTTTTTTTTTATTTCTAACCTTTTCAGACATGTAAATATATCAGTGCCCACATAAAGGTCAATATTCTACGTCTTAAGACGAGGGAAGCAAACAGTCCCCGACATCAACATGTGATTATATCTCAGAATCGTGAGATTCGTAACACATTTGAAAGTTGGTCATTTCTATTGGATACTATTGCGGATTAGAATTTATTACCAGGCCAAGAAGATGCAAAGGACAGGGCAATTTAAATGCTGTATTAATACCGTGCAAAGGTTATGTGTCGCACGTTGACGAGATACCCATAACATGTGTTTAAATAGCAGAATGATGACGTACACAAGAATATAGGCCAGTCACATGTTTTTTTGTGATTGCAGGGGCCATATACATATACAAGAGTATAAAAGTATATGTTTGTGCTTATTACCAGCAACTATTTCATCCACAATCCAAATGTTAACAAAGGTTGTAAATTACTTACATTGATTGTATATGAACTGAAATTTATCTGTGACCATTTTTCATGCCGTGAAACTAAGAAAATGTATGAATTAGTAACACACCCCAGACTACGTACTATAGGTCTTTGGCCTCATCAGTACCATGAATAAAGATTGATTGATTGATTGATTGATTGATTGATTGATTGATTGATTGATTGATTGACAGCAACGTAATGAGTTCCATTTAACTGTATGTCTATTACGTAGAAGAAGTGTAGACTTGTAGCTACGAAATAAAATATTCTTTACTTAACTGGGTAAATGACAATCAGTAAGGTCTGTATGCATCCAATACAACAGAATCCGACAATGCATACACTATGCATTTTCCGCAATAAGAAACGTGGATGCTGGCTAGCCGAGTGGATGGAGTGTTTGATAACCATGCAGAAGATCGGGTTTGAGTTCAGATGGGAAATAATGTTATGAATCCCCCCCCCCCCCCCCCCTACCAGCCCCATCCCCCATCCCCAACAGCCTCCCACCCACCCCCAATGTACATATTACAATCTGTAAATGACACTATCAAACGTCTTGACTATTTTCTGTGAGTTCTGTCTTTCAGCTGAATGTGATCAGGTTTATGAAGTTGTGTGTGTGTTGTATTAATATCACAGTATTCCTCAGTAAGCTTTGATAATAAGAGTTGATTTGTCGCATCAACTTTGATTTCTCCTTAGAATTTAAACTTTGTCACAAAATCAGCAAGAATACATTTACAAGAACCAACTTCTAACGAAATGAGTAAACGCATTTTCCCAATAATTTGAGCTGTTTATTCCCTAGATTTACGAGTTCTTTTCGAACATTAAAGTGACAAATTTAGCATCGAACACCTGAGATCTGTTACGGCAGATCAGAGCCGGAAGGACAGTTTTTAGTTTCCAAGCACACTTCACAGGTTGGCGAGTCAGATCCCACCAAGACATCCAATTTATGAGACACGTCTTGCGTCGGCTAGCTCATCATACGCCAAGCCAAGATGATTGTGTATTGTTTAAATTACAACCAACGCATTATATTTGAAAGTATGCTCTCACATCATAGTTGTCATCCGACAACCTTGTGTTGAGGAAGCAACATCGTCGCCTCTAGACAAGACTCAGCTGGCTGTCGCATTTCGTCGACTGTTGAGGGTGTGACCTTTATACTTGCAGTAACATCGCCGAGCGCCTACGACGTCGTCGGAGCTCCGTGGACTTAGCTATGAACATCTACCCCGGAGATCTACTTGTTCAGGAACATCATAAGAAGCTTATCAAGAGGAATACTATAGCAGACTTCTATGCAGGCCGCAATGGAACCACCCAACAACCGCCACCAGCCACTATAGCAGAGGCCCCTGGAGGTAAGGGGAGATAATCCTACATACGAAATAGCATACCTGACATTTCTGTTATTTGGGGCTGTTATTTCTGTTAACGTGTTCTTATTGAAGGGGGGGGGGGGGGGGGGGGGGGGGGTGGGGGGGGGGGGGGGGGGGGGGGGGGGGGGTACGGGTGGCCCAGTCGTCTAAGGCGCCGCGATTCGCTGTGCAGAGTTGCACCATACCCGTACTCGTGGGTTTCACAGAAGTGGTAAACGTCTGAGACCTGCATCACTTCGGGCTTTCCTCCCACATTAAGCTGACACGCCGCCGATATAACTGGAATATTGTTAAAAATGGCGTTAAACCCAACTCACTCACTCACACTTATTGACAGAATATAAAGAATTGTAGGCAACATAAAGTCAGAACTATAATTACGAACAAATGTCATATTGTTTGTACAGCGTCAAGGACCCTTTCCTAAATATTAACGTCAACTTCAGAGAATAATCCTCAAGATTATTCAACGAATCAGATTACACTGGGCGTAAAAGGTAAAGTAGCGGTGACAATTATATGAACGGATCATTGAAAATCAGTGATGACACCAGGTGTTCGCGAATAGGGGAAGCATGGCCTGTCCTTCCGGTACCACCGCCTTTAACACAATGGGCATATAAGTAAAAGTCTTTAAAAGTCATATGTGTTCTGTCAGTAACATGTGTATGATATATTCTTTCAGGCTATAGCCCGAATTTTATTAAATGGGTTAATAGTGAGAAACGTAAGATTTTCCCCTTTTGTTTTTGTTTTTTAATTTAGGTGTAAAATCAATCACTCACCTTTACCAGTAAACTATCTGACGCCACTGGTGTCGCAATCACCATGGAGTGAGCTATCATTCTTTAACGCCGCATCGGAAACTTTGTTGCTATTCGCGTGTCATCATTCTTGAACCGCCTTGGACACTCGTCAGTGAATGAGTGAGGGGGATGGTTTGGTACCTTTCTTATCACTATTCCAGGCATTTTCCGGGGGGAATCAAGAAGGGACATCACAAATTGTACTCATATGGGGAATAGAACCAGGTTTTCGGCATGGCGAGCCAACGCATTAACCAGTAGACTATCTCACCTCTCCTCGCGTGTCGACAATATCAGGCATTATAATTAATACCCATTACTATTCCTTTATGAAAAGAGGTAATTATGTATGTAGTATACTTATTCTTGTCCTACAACGTTTTAACGTTAACAAAAAAATTCAACATGTTATTTTCTTTTGCTTGAGCACCTTGAATATGTGTCCAAATCGTTTTGTAATTACCCTTCTAAAAAATGAAAAGATGATAGATTACTGTGATATAAGAGTTAAAATCGTTCACTTCTTTCCAAATTTTGCAACAAGGTTGAAAGACATTGATTTTAAGTATCCTGCTTATAAAGACTTGTTTGCTGCACTGGGGAATGTCAGTTAGTTTTACAATACCGCTGGGCAAGACATTCAATGTGCATAGTGCTCCAAGAGTAGCCATCAAACGGGTTTTGCAATCCTGATTCCGATGGAAAATAGAATTTTCCCTGAACGGTCTAATTGGGCAATGTCAAATTTTCCTGTGTGAAAAAGATTGGGGAAAATGTAATATCCGCTTTGTGTAGTTTCGTGGCATGGTTTACCTTCTAGCACTTAGAACGCCATAAAACAATGCATCAGTGGAGATGGGAAGAAATTTACTGACAGTATTATATTCAATTCTTTTGGACTCAATAGGATGTGAACACCCTTCGTCTAAAATGATTTTCGGTTATCCATTCAAATAGTTTTCACCGCTATTTGCGTTTACGCCCACTGAGATCTCTTTCATCGGATATTCGAGATGGTTATTCTCTGGCGTTGCCGTTTTATATTTACAAAAAATAATGTCGTTGGTCAAATAATTGTTTTTTTTATTCACAGATGCACGTGATTCCAGGAAAGGGCGCCAACCATTTTCATTATTAAAATTGGTAAGTTCAATATACCGTATAAAGATAAAGTCCTTCATTGTGAGAGCCGTGAATATGTTTCCACTATATATCTCTTGTGATAACCTGGTAGACTCATCGCCGTCGTTGTGTTTATTAATATCATATACCATTCCATTACTGAGTGGTTTGTAAGACCCCACGTTGTCGGTCGTCCATCCGTGGACCTTCGTTATCCTTTCTGGATTCCTTCTTTGAAACTACTGTACAGATAAAATGGCACTGATGGTTTTGTCGTCCATGGCGCCGCAATTCGCTATTCAGAGTTACGCCGCTTGGACACGCCAGAAACCTATGATCGTGGGTTCGAATCCCGGTTCGCCCCGATTATGTTTCTAGGTTTGTCAGCACCATACCCGTGTTGGTGTGTTTCACCGAAGTGGTAAACGTCTGAGATCTGCATCACATCGGGTTTATTCACACATTAAGTTGACACGCCATGATGTAACTGGAATTATGTTCAAAGCGGCGTTAAATCCAACTTACTCATTACATAGTTGGGGCAGTCGGGTAGCCTAGTGGTTAAAGCGTTCGCTCGTAACGCCGAAGACCCGGGCTCGATTCCCGATATGGGTACAATGTGTGAAGCCCATTTCTGGTGTCCTCCGCCGTGATATTGCTGGAATATTGCTAAAAGCGGCGTAAAACCATACTCACTCACTCATTACATAGTTGTAGAGGAAATTGTGTGGAAAAGATCTAACTATGGTGTCTCCCAAATCTGCTGGCTGACTCCTGAGTTGATTATGTGTAAGTGAAAGAGCTAGGAGTAATTTAATGTTTGGAGCAGCCTTAGCCCCAGGGGGTAGATAAACGTCAGTGAACTAAAAGCAAGTTTGGCCAAGTCAGACATATTGCAGCTTATTCACGGAAAGTATGTCTCAAACTGACAGGAATCATACAAATGAAGTAATTATTTTCCCGTGAATATCCGGGTTAGAAACGGTCTTCAGCAACCCATGGCTGACACACAAGGCGACTAAGTGATCGGGTGGTGAGGCTCGCTGACTTGGTTGAAGCGTGTTGTCTATCCCCATTTCGTAGATTGGTGTTCATGATGTTAATCACTGGATTGTCTGATCCAAATTCGATTAGTCAAATACCACCGTCACATACCAGGAACATTGCTGAGTGTGGCGCTAAACAACAAACAAAGTAATTATTTACGTATGGGAATCACACATTTGTAGTAAACATGTGGGGCGGTCGGGTAGCCTAGTGGTTAAAGCGTTCGCTCGTCACGCCGAAGACCCGGATTCGATTCCCGACATGAGTACAATGTGTGAAGCCCATGTCTGGTGTCCCCCGCCGTGATATTGCTGGAATATTGCTAAAAGCGGCGTCAAACCAAACTCAGCCAGACTGTCAGTAAACGTGCTCTTATTCACACCTATCTGTATTGTTAACCAGAACATCTCCCATGTGTATCCTTGTCACAGTCTCTGGACATTCGATTGACCATTGGTCAGAACGCAGCATGTCCCTTGTGTGATGAGTGTGTATATTTCTTGCAGATGAAAACCCGGAGTAAAGAATCTTTGTCTCAACTCGGGGAGCTACTCAGCAAGATCAAACCGTCCGAATTCAAAGATAACCACTTAGCGGCATACAAAGTAGGTATATTTCTATGTCCGTCTCGCATTGCTTATACACTCCACAGCTAGCACCATCGGTGTGCATTGTTCACTGAACAAAACGCTTTCAAACCCACATAGTCCCACTCCAACCTTAAATTACGTTCAATTTGGTTCCAAACAAACATGCCATCTGCAGGTTTTAATTTATACAGACCGCATTCAGAGCACTCCAGACAACCCAATCCAAAAAAGCCATAGACACTCACTGCAATACAATGCTACCCAATGCTGTACATGGCTATCCAAGAAAACATGACACTTTTTTAATGATACAACTTCATATTTTCTGCGTCGTGTCTCATCAGGTGAATACGCGTAAGCGTATAGAGTTAATTAGAATATACACATGATGTTGTCTACACAAGATAGGTTTAATGTACAAAGATAGCAATATAATGAGACTAGAGGGAGAAGCCAATTAAACACACTGCAGGAGTTGTGCTTGGTCTGGATGTAATAGCAGGCTCGAGTTCTATGTGAACACTAGCAATTAGGCATATGTGGTTGATATGAATAAAGCACAGTGGAGTACACCACACAAAAGTCTCATGTATTTATGTTCTTCCAACTTCTAAATGTCTATCAAAGACTTAATTGCTATCCAATTCTTCCAAATGGTATATAATTATATCGATTGCATTTCAATGCGATACAAAATTCCATATAAGGAAACATGTTTGGAACGGGTGTCATTTGTAGTGTTTGACAATGTTTTGACAATATATATTTGTTCGATTTTCGTTTCTAATTTGAAAGGGGAGTATTTTGCTCCAGTATAACGTACTTAAAAAGGTCCTGACACTGGACATTGTTTTCTAATCAGTACAATCGTTATCGCCATGATCTTCGGGGTTTCATTGTTTTGCCATTGGGCTCTGGACAATATGAAAAGAATTGACATTTCGAAACGTTACACCTATCTCTCCCCGGGGCTTTTAATTCTGTTCAGCGTGTAATGAACAGTGGGGTCTGCTATTTATATTTCCGTGGAAGAATACAATGTTTCAGACCATAGTTAACTTCGGTTCAACCTATCGTTGCATATAATTGGAGAGGCCGCAATTCTTAGTCCAGACCACGTTCAAGCCAACAGCATATTTGAATAGCGCCGCGTTGAAATTCAACTTGTTGTTGCCCTTAACGATCTTTCCTGGCGTTTCGTTATCAAGGCAGTGGCGTGATTGTGTGTGGTTAGATGTTGCTACTGCACAAAAAACCCGATTTAAAGTAACAAAAAAGTAGCTTTGTCTGTGTGTAAAGAGTGCTGGGTCAGAGCTGATGCCAGCGCTTGAATCATGAAGCACACACAGCCGCCTGAAGCAGGAACTGTTCCTGTTCTTGTTCCATGTTGACAAGAACATCCTACACATTTAGCTATCTTATTTACAGGTGTGTGACATGTAACGAACATAAAAGTAGCTACTAGACTAATGTCAAACTTAAACCAAAAGACGCCAAAGAATAGTCAGTCGTTCAAAGTTCTCAAGGCGACAGAACAGTCTCAGATCATTCTTTTGATACCGACGAAGAACCGATGGGTAGACTATATAGTCTGGAGAGCCCGCATTCACAACACTTCTCTACAGCCTGTTTAAATAGTCCTGCTTTAAGCCTAAAAAAGGAAAGAGTTGAAGTGTTTTTCTATTATCACTGAATCAATTTGGTTCTGGCAATAAACGCGAACGCCAATCCCTTGTCCCACAACAACCTGTCAAAAGTGTTTAATTTGTGTGGAAGTGGTTAGTTTACTGATACAGCGTCTGATCATCCCATTGCAAGACCTTCCATCCGGGTTGTTCATAGTGTCCTCAAGACTGGCTCGTTATAACACGATTGTCTTGTATTATCCTTCTTCAGACGGGGACCCCCGTAGTTACAAGAAATATTACAGTAACTATAAATTGCCACAAAATCTAATCCTTGTGGTAATTAATTTGTTGTTATTCGTCCTATCGTAAACTGATCATCCTGTGTGTTATTAATGGCCCAGATATTAATGTTAGTAGGGTGCCATTCGGCGGACCGTGATGTCTTCATTATCGTCCAAATGGCCACTAAATGCCTTCCCCTGATGATGGAGACCCCGGGGAAATGTAAGTGATAAACATAGCTTGATATACACAAGCAATTATCGCGCCATAAGATAACACAGTATGGGTCACGTGTACATGCACAGTCTCGAAATTGCTTATAACATTGTATATACGCAGGTATATTTTTAGATTAGAAGCAATATAATTTTATGTTTTTTGTTAAGGCTTTTAAAGCAACACCAGCCTTTTCAAATTGTGACTTGACTATGTTCTTTGAAATTCTTCATACATCAACAACTCACGTGACGTCAATGACACCAACACCATCAACAACTAACACAACTTCAACGAACAACTACTCCATTATCAACTAACACAACTCCAATGAACACCAACTCCATCAACAACTACCACAACATCAACGAACAACAACTCCATCAACAACTAACGCAACTTCAATGAACAACTCCATCAACAACTAACACAACATAAACAAACAACAACTCCTTCAACAACTAACGCAACTTCAATGAACACTAACACCCACAACAACTCACACAACTTCAACGAACACCAACTCCATCAACGACTAACACAACATCAACGAACAACAACACCATCAACAACTAATGCAACTTCAATGAACACCAGCTCCATCAACAACTAACACAACTTCAACGAACAACAACTCCATCAACGACTAACACAACTCCAATGAACACCAACTCCATCAACGACTAACACAACATCAACGAACAACAACACCATCAACAACTAATGCAACTTCAATGAACACCAACTCCATCAACAACTAACACAACATAAACAAACAACAACTCCATCAACGACTAACACAACTTCAATGAACACCAACTCCATCAACAACTAACACAACTTCAACGAACAACAACACCATCAACAACTAATGCAACTTCAATGAACACCAGCTCCATCAACAACTAACACAACTCTAATGAACACAAACTCCACCAACAGAAAATGCAACCCCAGTGCCTGACATCCCACCATCTCATAAACGACGTCCGCACTTGGCTGATGTCCGTTAAGCTGGTTCCGTAATGCATCTACATTTATCGTCAGTCAAGGATCGTCTTTCAAAGAACACTTAACAGGTCCACTGAACGATGTAAAGCGGTTCTTGTCAATGAATAATCACTGAATGAACTATTCATATATTTACGAACATGTGTGGGAAACAGAGGACATTGTTGATTTATGTAAGGGTTGGCAAGGACGCCGATAAAGAGGTGACTCTTCTCGTTACCGAGTTTATACCACTGTGATGACGTACGGGTTGTATGTCCATCCCCTCAGAACAACTGTGAGAACCTTACCATACTTCACGAGGATACGTTCCCCTGTCTTGATGCGTAGAAAGTGACATTTTATGTCTCCTACACTGTGAAGCCACTGACGAAAACACCACGCGAACGTGTTTTGAACATAGAGTATAGAAAGGTTTCACCTTATCAACAAGGGAAACTGCTCATTTCAAACATGACATTTTATTTTTTGGTTTCCATACACAATTTTTGTTTCGTGTTGGCTTGTACATGTATTGTACGCCCCGTGAAGATCCAGGGTAGAATAGGTCTTCACCAACCCATGCAACTAACGTGATCGGGTGGTCAGGCGTGCTGACTTGGTTGATGCAGGTCATCGATCCCAATTGTGTGGATCGATCCTCATGTTGTCAATCACTAGATTGTCAGGTACAGACTCGATTATTTACAGACCGCTGTCATTTAGTTGGAATATTGCTGAGTGCGTTGTTAAACAACAAACAAACAAACAAACAAACATGTAGTGTACGGCGGTCGGGCATCCTTGTGGTAAAAGCGTTTGCTCGTCACGTCGAAGACCCGGGTTCGAATCCCGACATGGGTACAATGTGTGAAGCCCATTTCTAGTATCCCCGCCGTTGCTGGGATATTTCTAAAGGCGGCGTAAAACCATACTCACTCACTCACATGTAGTGTATATGTAGTGTACATGTAGTGTATATATAGAATACATTAAGTTGTTGGTATGTGTTACGGCGTTGACGCGTAATATTTCCATAATCACCTGAAACATATACAGCGCAACCTCATTAGTCCAGACACCGTTATTGTGGACACTCCGACTCCCAGATGACTACGTTAGGGAGAAATCATGAGTATCTGTTGATTCTGAAGTAGAATCAATGATCCTCGAAGTGACGAGTTGATTCTACTTCCGAAAGTAACAGACTCGAGATTTCCCTGACTTAAACCATGTTATGGTTGATAAATAATGTATCTATAATTTGACATTATGACAAAAAGACGTGTCAGTTTCACTTGTTGAAATGCACGTTCGGGGCGGTCAACGAACTGGCTCAGAATCATCTACAGCAATAGTGTGACGTAATCAGATGTCAATAGTTCTACAAATTGCGTTAATCAGTAACCTTAATATGTTAATCCGGAACTCTTTCATCCGGACGTTGTTCCGGGGAACCATATCGTCTGAACTGAGGAACTAAACTTCACTGTACGAGTGTGGTGCCGCTTAAAGACTTGATGACATATAGGTAGGTAGTCCATTGATAGTGTGTTCTCCTGTCACGATATACACTGTGTTCGATTCCCGAAACGTTCATAATTCTTGTCTCACGCGGTGATATTGCAATACTTTGATTCAAAGTGGCGTTTAAATTCTGGAAACTATATCTGTCGTACATAAACATATCAGGCTGTCAGCTAAAACCACGAAATTTATCTTTCAACTCACCAAAATAATATTTTAATAAGAGCCCCCTATTTCTAATAGCGTCCTGGGCGCTTATTACGTCGAATACGGTATAACGAAACATAGCCGGGATGATGAGTAAAGTGAAAGTGCTTCATATCCAAACGTTTAGCATTTCGTTTTCAATGTCCATTCATATCAGTTTCATCAGTTATTTCTCTTTTACGCCCTATGGAATCTTATCATTTATACGTCATGTTACCAAATGGTAAAAAACATCCTTCAGGTGACAAATATTGAAAACACAAGTGACTACCCGTATGCAAGTAGAAGTGAAACAGCTGGACCACTCTGGACGTATTTTGTATTTTGTTAGTAGCCTTGTGTATAACATAGAAATGATATTTTCGAAATCTCCACAACAAAAGACACCACGATGTCCCTGGAAAACCACTGAATATTGAAATCACTGTAGCTCGGTGCCAAAATGTTTATGAAGGACTATCTTCACCACATCTCTCACTGAAAATGGCCCACTTAAATCGCTCTCTGAATGTATATTCGGTTGAAAGAACACCATTGAGTCTGAGGATGAAGTATTTCCTACTCTGGATGCAATCAAAGCCATGTCTCCGGCATACATTTCACTTTTATATCGATTTATTTCAACACAGCCAATACATAAGATGTATTCCGCATCCTGGGCTACATGACCATACACAATCTGGTACTGAAGGTGATGGGCGTAAGCCATTGCAGTTCTGTTTACTTACGGTGTAAAGAAGACGTTTGGTCTGACGGGTCAATCTTGTGAGAGCCCAGTGTCAACGACATGACCATGAACCTTCCAAGAAGGTGGCCGAGGAACGCAAATCAGGTTCCATATTGGCCTGGTCTGTCAAAGGACGTGACTGGCCTCCTGGCGAAATCTCTCACATTTGTCAGGATGATCGCGTATCGATTGGTCGTTATCACTAAACGGGGATTAACGTCCGCATCGGTGCTTCTGCGGGAGGGCTTCGTATGAATGGAATGAATGTTCTTCTGTATGAACCTAATTTCCACTTATTGTCACCTGATTTGGGTTAAGACAACATTCTTTGCTCACTGAATTAAAGATGTAGTAATAATTAATTTCCTGGTATAGATGAAATGTACACAATGTTTTATTCTTATTACGGAAAGACGTGTGGCCATCGTCAGCCTCGTATGGACTTTGTATGCGTGTAGTAAATTACTTTTGACACTGTGGGACACGGGTGGCCCAGTCGTTTAAATAGCCGCAATTCTCTGTTCAGAGTTGCGTCCCTTGGGCACTCCAGGAACCTATGACTATGGGTTCGAATCCAAGTTCGCCCCGATTATGTTTCTAGGTTTGTCAGCACCATACGCGTGCTCGTGGGATTCGCCAAAGTGGTAAACGTCTGAGACCTGCATCACTTCGGGCTTTCCTCCCAGATCGAGCTGACTCGCCATGACATAACTGAAATATTGTTCAAAGCAGAGTTAAACCCAACTCACTCACTCACCTACTTTTGACACTGAATTGTTGTTTGATCTAGGACCCCTTGCTGTGTGTAGATGATGTTATGGAAGCCCAGAAAGTGTAAGCTCTGTGTGTCATCCTTCCATTTCACTTGTATACAATAAATCTGTCTCAACATCACGTCATCTCATCAATGAGTAGGGGCGGTCGGGTAGCCTAGTGGGTAAAGGGCTCGCTCGTCACGCCGAAGACTCGGGTTCGATTCCCCACATTCTGTGAAGCTCTTTTGTGGTGTTATTCCTCGTGATATTGCTGGAATATTGCTACACTCATTCATCTGTGAGTATGGTTATGCGACGCTTTTAGCCATTAATACCCAGCGACCCATTTCAGCCCCCTTCGTTGATCGTTCGAGAATTCTTTTTCTTTTTTGTGTGTGTGTTTTCTTTCTTTTCTTTCTTTTTTTTTTTTTTTTTTTTTTGGGGGGGGGGGGGGGGAGGGGTGGGTCACTATACTACTCAACATTTCCAAAGAACATATCTATTATTCCCACATTCCTATTTCTCAATTCTACACCAAGATGATTATAAAACTTATTTCACGTTAAGCCCTAAGATTCGTTTACATTTCTGTCCCGTCTCGAAAGTTGCGAAAACCTCCATGGTTGAAATCAGCACCTTGAAATAATAATCTTAATCTTCTATGCCATGCACTGTATCAACACACATTTGACACATAGCAAGTTTTTATATTGCGCATCGAATTGTTGTACCAGTATGCTGTGCTCCTGCCAACGACACACAGTTCCCACTGCTCGTTCAACTACCAGTATTTGCTGTAGTTTCCGAATTGCCCCCACTGCACGCTGAAAATATTGACAAACAACCAGGTCCCCCCGCATCACCGTGATGGCTCTTCCCACACGTATAAGCCATTATGCTTTCTCGTTGTTGAGTGGATAACCTCATCTTGATATTTTCGCTGAACTGGCATCAATCAGTCTCAAGGGTGCGCTGGCAAGAACCTATGGCATATGAGAACACGCGTGTCATATTGACAGCGGACGATCGTGTCTCTTTGTGTCAATCATTGTTCTGTTAAAGAATATTTGCTCTTGACTAGCTCGTCTAGGGTTCAATCCATTAACGACTACTTTGCTACAAAAGCTGGTTCATCCATGCCAATATGGACAGAGAGTACACACGGAATCAGTGGACGTGGCCCGCTTTGGAAATCACGAAACGTTGCTGCATACTTTCGGATATTTTTATGGAATGTTTTTTTTAACATTGGCACCATGCTGTCGCCATAGCGATGTCATTATAGAAACGCAGTGCCATATCATTAGCATGGTGATATCCTAGTTTCACAATAGGGTAGCGCTGTACCATAGGCTGGTAACACAGTTTCACATTACGGTAGCGCAGTACCATTAGGCTTGAAACACAGTTTCATAATAGGGTAGCGCTGTACCATAGGCTGGTAACACAGTTTCACATTACGGTAGCGCAGTACCATTAGGCTTGTAACACTGTTTCATAATAGGGTAGCGCTGTACCATAGGCTTGTAACACAGTTTCACATTACGGTAGCGCAGTACCATTAGGCTTGTAACACAGTTTCATAATAGGGTAGCGCTGTACCATTAGGCTTGTAACACAGTTTCATAATAAGGTAGCGCTGTACCATTAGGCTTGTAACACAGTTTCATAATAGGGTAGCGTTGTACCATTAGGCTTGTAACACAGTTTCACAATATGGTAGCGCTGTACCATAGGCTGGTAACACAGTTTCATAATAGGGTAGCGCAGTACCATTAGGCTGGTAACACAGTTTCACAATATGGTAGCGCAGTACCATTAGGCTTGTAACACAGTTTCACAATATGGTAGCGCAGTACCAATAGGCTGGTGACACAGTTTCACAATGCGGTGGCATCAATACCTTATGTTTAAAGGGATGGATTCATCAGTGTCCTACTGCTGGCATCAGTGTGGGATATAGTAACATCATTGTAGTAACAAGTGATCAGAAACGATCCTCATGTTGGAATGAACTGGAAGTAAGCGACAGGGAACATTGCAGGCGCATGGGTGTGTTATACTAAAATCATAGTAACGTCATACTAACATGATACTAAAGACATTGTGACATATGATATCGTAGTTTCCTATACAAATAGCATCGTGTGATATCGTAGTTTCTTATACAAACAGCATCGTATGATATCGTAGTTTCCTATACAAATAGCATCGTATGATATCGTAGTTTCCTATACAAATAGCATCGTATGGTATCGTAGTTTCCTATACAAATAGCATCGTATGATATCGTAGTTTCCTATACAAATAGCATCGTATGATATCGTAGTTTCCTATACAAACAGCATCGTATGATATCGTAGTTTCCTATACAAATAGCATCTTATGATATCGCAGTTTCCTATACAAATAGCTTCATATGATATCGTAGTTACCTATACAAATAGCATCGTATGATATCGTAGTTTCTTATACAAACAGCATCGTATGATATCGTAGTTTCCTATACAAATAGCATCGTATGACATTGTAGTTTCCTATACAAATAGGATCATATGATATGGTAGTTTCCTATACAAATAGCATCGTATGATGTGGTAGTTTCATAAGCAAAAAGAAAACTCCTGAGGCGGCATGGCGTCAATTGGTAACACCAATATAGCACCATTCCCTGCCACACCGTCACCATCTGCACAGACACAGAGTCAGGGGACGGGCAAAGGTGGAAAGCATACAGTGAAACTAGCAATAAAACAGCAAGAGGATAATGCAAGGATCCGCCGCTTCGTCTGTGATTACTGGCACCGGTTTATGCCTGATCCCAGGGGGATGCACGACCATTGCACCTAGTTGAGGCGAAAGTGTGATTGCCTTCGATTGTGACCGGTAATCTGTGGGTGTCACGCGGTTTGTACCAGTCTTCAACTGGCGCTAGATACGATGGGACAGTTTACTTAATTAGACAGATACACATACGAGTATGGCGGAGCTGGCTGTATTGATTTCTCGCTTGGTTCTCTGGTAACTTATCGCCTCAAAAGACATACCAATAACGGTTCATTGCTGGATGGAAGGATGAGAATATTTGGTGACAGTAAGCATCCGGTGTGGTTTGCGTTTTATGAATAAAACTAAATTGGATTGATTTACGGTTCTTGAAACTTTCTAATATTGTGTCCTTTACGTCACATCCACAGTTTCAAACAACCGTTAATAGACTTCTACTTGGATGAACAGCTTAATTGTGACAGTGTCTTGGTGCGACCTTGTGTTATAACTATATGGTATTGTGGTTGTTATAGATATTCCCATGGCAACGTCTTGGTTCGTTAGTGGAAACGGTTTTATTGCTTGATTGGTGAGATAAATGATAGTTTTGTGTGAGAGTTAAATGTCGACCTGGGAGCATGTATCCTTTTTTGTATTTGGTATCTGTTCTGTCTGATTGCTGAAGATGATATGTGACAAGACAATCCATTTTCTGTGTTGTTCGTGGTGTTCAGTATTCGATTTCATATATAATCATGCAATGTTTTGCATGACAGATGATCGGGCTTGCACTATTACGTTAAGGAAAGTTCATCCTCAGTAAGGAGCACGGTAGCCCAGTTGTCTACGGCAATTCGCTGTGCAGAGTGGCGTCCCTTGGATACGCCAGAATCCTAAGATCATGGGTTCGATTCCCGGTTCGCCCGATTATGTTTCTAGGCTTGTCAGCACCATATCCGTTCTCGCGTTAACGTCTAAGACCTGCATCATTTCCGGCTCTTACCAACATCAAGCCGACACGTACTGATATAACTTGAATACTGTTTAAAGCGGCGATAAACCCCACTCACTCACTCATCCTCAGAAAAATAACAATACTATGCAAATATTTTAGATATTGACATGCATTGGTTATCTCAAATGCGAACTTCAATACTTTCTCAAACACAAGGCTGTCATAACCTGCGATCTGTTACCAAGGCGGCAGGTGTGTCTCCATGTGGAAAGGTCCGGGAAAAGCTTTATGTCCAACTGCCGCCAGTTTGTGAGATTCATTATAATCTGAGAATGTTGCTGAGAAAATAACAACTTCATATCAAACAGTCCCATCATAAAGCATTTCTTATCAATTTCATTTCGACAATGCATTAGAGGACTTACACACAAAATGCCAGTCCCTAAAATGGGGTAAAAATGGAAAGACCCTTTCAAAGCCTTGCTCTGTAGCAATCGTGTGCATTTACACCTAACGTGAGCTGTATGTTGATGTTAGCTTCGCCCTTTTGCCTCAATGGTTGTCGGGGGCACAGATGGCCCAGTCGTCTAAGGTGCCGCGATTCGCTGTGCAGAGTTGCGTCCCTTGGGTTGATTGTGGGTTCGAATCCCGGTTCACCCCAATTATGTTTCTAGGTTTGTCAGCACCATACCCGAAGTGGTAAACGTCTGGGACCTGCATCACCCCGGGCTTTCCTCCCACATTAAGCTGACACGCCGTGATATAACTGGAATACTGTTAAAAGCGGCGTTAAACCCGACTCACTCGATCATTCAAGGGTTGTCCGTCCACTGGAGACAATTTCTGGTATCTACTGTGCTAGGTTGAAATTCGAACCTCTGACCAGCGGATCCTGGTGGCTATAGAATAACCAATGTCGATTATCCACCAAAACAGATTCCAGTGGACGTAGCGGTGAAAATTATTTGAATGGATCACTGAAAATCACAATACCGTTCAAAGCAGCGATAAAACTAACTCCTCACTCATCCTATGAGCGGAATGAGCTTTTGGAAATGGATTGCTCCGTAGAAGTTGATCATAGAACGTTATATATTATATTAATGTTTCTATAAACTATTTCTGCTACCACAAACGTTTTACGCGAGTGGTAGCAAAATCAGTTGGTGTACACACGCGTGTGCGTGTGTCTCTCACAGTAGTATTCTGTAAAGATTAATAACTTCAATGTTTTGTTTCAGAACTTACACTGGTCCGACCTGATCGCGAGCTCTGACAAACAGCAGGAATGTACCAGCTTGTCTGAGACTGAGCGGAAGCGGCGCGAGGCAGTGTGGGAACTCTTCAAGAGCGAGTGTGTCTTCCTCATTGATCATCTCATGGTACTAAAACATGTAAGTAAAAAAGTAGGCCAGCGGAGTAATACACGTAGTGTTAGTTGCATGAGATATGCAGGTGAAAACCGACTGTTTAATATTCTAGGGTGGGATTCTTTTTTTAATAAAATAGTTTGTTCCAGAAAATACTGAAAGAAGTAATTTGGCCTCAGTTTTAAAAAAAACAACTATTTGTTAAGTGGAGTGAGTGAGTGAGTATGGTTTTACGCCGCTTTGAGCAATATTCCAGCAATATCACGGCGGGGGACACCACAAATGGACTTCACACATTGTACCCATGTCGGGAATCGAACCCGGGTCTCCGGCGTGACGAGCGAACGCTTAAACCACTAGGCTACCCGACCGCCCCTTGTTAATTTGAGGTGATGAATGCAAAACATGCGTTGTGGAATCACGTGATATAACCATTGATTTAACATTTCCATTGAAATAACCACTGGCACAGACATTGATAACGCCATTGATACATTTGTATTGCTACTGAATTGTGAGTGAGTTGGGTTTAACGCTGCTAAACAGTGTTCCAGTTATATCGCGGCGTGTCAACTTAATGTGGGAGGAAAGACCGAAGTGATGCAGGTCTCAGACGTTTTCCACGTTGGTGAAACCCACAAGCACGGGTATGGTGCTGACAAACCTAAATTCTAATTAGGGCGAACAGGGATTCGAACCAACAATCATACGGCTCTGCGCAGCGAATTGCGGCGCCTTAGACGTCTTGGCCACCCTTACCCCCTTAATGCTACTGATTATACGATTGATATAACCATTGGTATTATCAATGAAACTACCCTTCACATAAACAATGACGTACCACTGATAAGACTTCAAGTCCAATTGACCTTGGTATTGATGTTTCCGTAGTAGTAATGTGTGCTGCCGTAAATATAGCGACAATTCCTTTCCATAATCATAAGAAATCTCATACTGGATCACATTGTACGATACCGATTATGAGATAAGGATGTGTTTATGAAACGGGGACCAGGTTCAAGTCAAGTTAAGGAATTTTATCAGATATCATCTTTTGTCACTGATCCGTCAAATTTTGAAATATCCTCCACATGTCTACCATTAAACATAAAGCTTTTTAGGCCTTGAATGCTGTACCCTTGATGAAACAACTTGTGAGCAAGATTCATGTGACTCTCTTTGAATATTCGTAAAAAGAGAATGCTCGATTGTATCTCAAAAGTTGAGAAATGTGGACACCAAAGGCTGGCGCTGCTGCAATATTGCTCGACATAAAGGTAAAATTGATTGGAAAGTTGAAGTCATCCCTCTTTTCATACTTGTGGGTGTTTTTGTCACTCTGAAACTGTAGGGGACACGGGTGGCCCAGTCGTCTGAGGCGCCACGATTCGCTGTGCAGAGTTGTGTCCCTTGGGCACGCCAGAAACCCATGGTTGTGGGTTCGAATCCCGGTTCGCCCCGATTATGTCTCTAGGTTTGTCAGCACCATACCCTTGCTCGTGGGTTTCACCGAAGTGGTAAACGTCTGAGACCTGCATCACTTCGGGCTTTCCTCCCACATTAAGCTGACACGCCGTGATATAACTGGAATACTGTTAAAAGAGGCGTTAAACCCAACTCACTCAGTCTGAATCTTTATGGATAAATCTAAATAAAGAAAAGATAACCCGTCCTTGTTTCAGTGTTTCATGGAGCCACTCAAGAAGTTGCAAGTGGAGGGGTTCCTTATGTTCGCCGAGCCACAAGACATCTTCGGCAACCTCGACGAACTCTGCTACGTACGTATAACCACTCAAAACTCCGCTCGACCCGCCCAGCACTTGCAGGAATCCATATTGGAACTCGTTTCGTGCACGTGACTATTACGAACTGTCTTAAACCAAATATAATTGTTAAAAGTTATTTCCGTTTGCTCTTGTTTTGACATTAAGGTATCTATCTAATGTCTGTTCAACTTGGAATAACCGGTCCTCAAAACCGGAGGTTGTGATATGATCTATATTGGGAGCGATCTGGCGTTATTCGGTTTACAGTGATTTCATGAATATCACTACTTCGTCACTCCCCGAGGTATTATTTAGGCAGCGGAATAAGCCGATTGGAGCCGAGTGAACCTTGAAATCAGACACGCTCGTGTACATGTACATGTTTCCTTGGTGATGCAACCAAAGCGATTAAACCTTGTACTGGGTGTATTTCAAATGGTGCTGCTGGGGTAATCTGTACGCAGTCTAATCAGTCTGAGACAGCTTTGTGCAATCATGACCTTTTTCTTTGTCATGTAAAACATTCTTTTAACATGATATCTATGACATTTCAGGTCAGTTACACATTCTGCAAAGATTTCCTTTCCGCACTGCTAAAGGACATGAGCTGCACGGAGTTCGGCCGCACAAAAGTCCTTATCAAAGCGTTCCAAAGAGTAAGTATATGCATTCCTTATATGGACATCTGTTCAACCAGCAATGAGTGGGTACCCGGTAGGATAGGATGGCAATGTTAAACATGTCAAATCTTCATCAGGCATTTTTGGATTGTGTACTCCCCAGAAGAAGTTCAAAGCCTCAAAGAATTAGAACATAAACATGCCTTGTCTGTGCGTACCAAATCCATTTCATTAATATGCCATAACAGCTCATACTTTATTTGCCCATATCCACGTACTCCATAGAATCTCATGAATGGGCAGCATAAAAAAAAGACGGTTCTGACAAATGAATGAATATTTGCACAAGCATAAAACGTCAAATCAACCAGATCGGTGTTCTGAAAGCAGGTTTCTACACGGTTTACGAGCCTTCTCCATGCCGTTTATTTCCTTTGAGCCCAAGCCTCCAAGGGAGGCTATTATTCCATCCTGGCAACCAAACCTTATCTCTTCTAAAAACGCTGCAATATTGATGCCGTAACTGGGGCTTACTCCGAGGTGGAACTAAAATGTACATTTAAATGCATATAATACATCTGATCTGTGGTCGTCAATAGCTGCTTCCAGATGCTGACAACGATGAAATCTAAAAATGTAACGAAAGAGGAAACTGGGTATTGTCTTTCGAAATAATGAAGCATTTTAGTCCTGCCTGTAGGAATTATACACAGTCTTTATTTTCAATGAATACATAAAATGGAAACGCTGCAAGAAAGTTGGGCTCACGACATCAGCGGTGCATAATGCATGGTATGAAAACAGCCCGTACATGTCAATAGGAAATGTTTTATCGGTTTCTTGGTCAAACCCTCATTTTCTGGACTGATAAAAATGGCAGACAGACCAAATCTCCAGCTGCAATCACATTGGTTGGATTGACGAATGTAAAGTCCTTATCGAACATTGAATACTTCCGAAGACATGTCGCTTACGAATGCAAATACCTAAAAATGGTTCTTTTCTGCAAAAAACGTGTCCTCAAGCTGCCAATCTGTAATTAATGAGGCCTGGCATGAGTGCGTGGTAGCGGTTAGCGGGGACCTAAAGGCCATCAGATTGGGCCCGACCGTCAATATTTGGTCGTGTCGCATGAGCCCATTTGCACACGATTTGCAAGCTTAGAAGTGACTATAGCAGGGATGATGAATACTTGGGTCATTCCTACTCGGGACGAAACTCGGTTTACTTAATCAATCTTTAGCCAGCTCTTAAAACTCCATTTATAACCTCCCTTCACAATTACATTTTTATTTGCCCAATATTTCCAGCTCAGTATATGGTGTAGTTTGTGGGAACGTTGCTTAGTGTTCTTCAACGCGACCGATATTTCTCATTTATGTACGTTCCCTGGCAAGGCTAGCCGATTAGGAAGGGGCACTTTTCTTCGCTAAATTGGCTGTCAGTTTATATGGTTAAAAATTTGAGTTTTGAAACTAACGTGATGTCAGCTAGCTCCTACGTGTACATCCTTTTCCAAACAAATACTCCATGAACGTGATCTAATACAATATATTGATATTGATACAATAGCCCATGGGACGACTTTGTGTCTGTACTTCGAGTTTCAAATGTCCAAATACTTCCAATCATCTAAATGTTAAGTGTCATGACCCGGTTGCATTTCAATTCATTCGTCTTGTTTCCTTGATTATTCGGGTTAATTGATTTCAGAGAGTATATTACATACACTTTTAACATACAAAGTTAACCTGACCGCCTCCGTGGTCTAGTGGTAGAGCGTCCGCCCGGAGAGCGGAAGGTCCGGGGTTCGATCCCCGGCCGCGTCATACCAAAAGACTTTAAAAGATGGTACTTGTTGTAACCCTGTCTGGCGCTCGGCATTAAGGGGCTAAAACAAGGACTGGTCGGCTTGGAGTGAGTATACTGTGTCTGAGTGGGGTATTCATGTTAAACTGCGGCATGGTATCTCAGTGGGCTAGCACTATAAATCGGCATCAGTCCGGACTAGTACAAGAAGCCACACACACACACACACACTCACATACACACACACACGTGCATGCACGTCGCTATATAAGTGCAATAATCTTGGACGCGACGTTAAACCCCATTTCACCTCACCTCACAAAGTTAACTTTCTAAATATTCATCTATATCAGTCAAAAAACCACCAAATGACACCCCTTACAAACCTGTATACTTTAAATATCCATAAACGAACCTGTGTGTGATATTAATTTTGGAGTCTAAATGAAAGTGTGGTCGTTATTTAAACCTTGAAGTAGTGATTGAGATTGATGAGGTCTGTCATTCCTTCTATGTTGACCTCCTTCTGACATGGCGCTGGAATAAGCCTATCACTACGGAGTCAGGGTGAAGACGAATGACCGTCATCATTTGGGTATAAGCAATTATTGGAGACCGTGTATTCCCGCGATGTCCACGCTGACCGTCACCTCGTCACAAGCACTGTAATTAATCTTCATCTGGTCACTGATACTGTATCCTGGAGGTTTTTAAATCTTATTTGGTATCGATTACCTTGATAAATACAGCAATCGCGTCTTCCTTCTCCTACATCGTAGTTTGGACCATCGTGTTCTGGCGCTTATGGTGTCACTTCACGCTGGGGTCCGAATCTGAATTTAATTAACTGCCACTTAAATTCTCACATGAAAGACGACGTATAATGAGCATCCCTGTCTCGATTGATCAGCATCCCTGTCTCGATTGATCTGTCAGAGTTTTGTGGAAACCGAGTTATTTGATAGTCATTAGGTTATAGAATGTAACCTTGAAATTACTGCTATGACGCAGCGTATGCTATAATGTATGGACATGTATAAAGATGGGATTTGTATACGGATGGAGTGTATAAGCTGCCAGTTACTCTTGCCGAGTGAACTGTGTCAATGGTGCGTCATATATATTTTTTATGCGTAGTTCTCTTGCATCTTAAAACAATTTAAAGGAAGAGAATATGTGGATGTCAACTTCATCACACCGTTTCGGAGTATATGTTTACTCCTTCATCAGGTGAATGAATGCCATGATTCAGAGAGCATATATATGCATTCATTCACCTGATGAAGGAGTAAGCATATACTCCGAAACGTTGTGTTCCTCATGATAAAGAAGTTGACGTCCATATATTCTCTTCCTTATGTGAATCACTTCTAAATGCCTTTCAAAGACCTAAAACAATTTTGTTTGTGTTTTTCATGAGAAGAAAATTCTGTCATCCTTTCAAGAAAACGATTGTGCATCTACAAAAAAATATTCCCTAACACAAATACGATGTCATTGCCAATATTACAACCATATGACGACTGGAAAAAAACTGTTAAATATCTGTAAACAATGTAAGGTAAATATAACTTTTTTTGTATAAAAAGTCAAGAAATAAAATACACACATATTCAATAGGTTAATTAGTATCAATTAAAACCGGGCTACAGATCACTGGCGGCCAGGTCTAGATTACCTTACTGGGGATAATGAGGTATTAAAGTACCTTTGCATCCTACACGATCCTCAGCAGGTTTCTTAACCGATGTTAAGTCTTTGAATGGAATTAAGAAGTGATACACATAAGAAGGAGAATTTATTATGAGGAACACAACGTTTCGGAGTATATGTTAACTCCTTCATTCACCTGATGAAGGAATAAGTACATACTCCGAAACGTTGTGTTCATCTGGATAAAGGGGCGGTGGGATAGCCTAGTGGTTAATGCGTTCGCTCGTCACGCTGAAGACCCGGGTTCGATTCCCGACATGGGTATAATGTGTGAAGCCCATTTCTGGTGTCCACCGCCGTGATATTGCTGGAATTTTTATGAAAGCGGCGTAAAACCATACTCACTCACTCACTCATCAGAATAAAGAAGTTGACATCCAACACTGAAACACGTTCTTTTATGGACATTACCTGGGAATATATATTTATATCTGATCATCAAGTTATACTAATCTGTAGATGCAGTGGTCGCCTGTAGAAGACCTATTATGTATTTAATCAATCGACCATGTCTTTGAACAAAGTGCAAAGTCGGGCAAAGTCTAAGCCCGATTATACATAGAATGCTAGTTAAATACATAGCGTAAATGATAGTTACAGTTTCAGATTGTCAGAGATACATTGGAAAACACCACGAGACGCTCCTGCTTTGATAAATTAGACAAGACAAATAAGCTTTGGGAACGGTATTCTTTATTTCTTAGTTGCATATTAAATCCCAACTATTAGTACTTGAATGGAGTCGGTTTTGTCAGCAATGAGAAAAATGAGTTGTGGGAACGGCATACTTCATTCTTGTTTGCATATTAATTCCTAACTATTAGTACTTGACAATGGAGCCGGTTTTGTCAGCAAGGAGAAAAATGAGTTGTGGGAACGGCATACTTCATTCTTGTTTGCATATTAATTCCTAACTATTAGTACTTGACAATGGAGCCGGTTTTGTCAGCAAGGAGAAAAATGAGTTGTGGGAACGTCATACTTCATTCTTGTTTGCATATTAATTCCTAACTATTAGTATATACCAGGGGAGCCGCCTTTGTCACATTGGTGTGTTTTATCATTCTGAGGTAGTTATGTAATGTTGTTTTCTTACAGTTTTCTGCTCACTCCAAAGACGGTGCCGTCTATCATACGTATTGCCTCAACTACACAAATGCATTATCATACCTGGAGAAACTACGGCAAAATGCGGAGTTTGCTGAATTTGAAAAGGTAACCTATGCTTCGTGATTTGACGTTTTTGTTATCTTGTTTCACCTTTCACAACCAGTAAATAATGGAGACTAGTGATTGATAGTATGAGCAGCGTCCCACGCCAGAAGGGACAATGACATGCACCCAGCCAAGTCACCGAGTCTGACCGCCCTTTTCCCTTTATTCGCCTTACACGGCAAGCATCGGTTGCACTGGGCTTTGTCTTACCTGGAGTCCCGTGATGATCCGGGGTAGAATTGATCTTCGGCAACCCATGCTTGCCGTAAAAGGCGACTTTGCTTGTCGTGAGAAGCGACAAACGGGATCGGGTGGTCAGACTCTCTGACTTGGTTGATGCATGTCATCGTATCCCAATTGCGTAGATCGATGCGCATAATGTCAAACACTGGATTGTCTGGTCCAGACTCGATTATTTACAGACCGACTTTGGTTCTGTCTCTTAATTATGTAATGTCAACCAAACAAATATGAAAGGCGACTGATATTGCATGACCTTCCAAGAATGGAAAACAGTCGTAGCATGTGCATGCAACCATGGAATGACATCTGAAGATTGTGTTAACTTACGTTAATGACAGGAAATAAGAGATGGGGTTTAAGTTCGCGTCCAAGATTATTGCACTTAGATGCATATAGCGACGTGTATGTACCCCTGTGTATGTGTGTGTGTGTGTGTGTGTGTGTGTGTGTGTGTGTGCTAGTCCGGACTACTGCCCACTGAGATACCATGCTGCAGTTTAATATGAATACCCAACCCAGACAAGGTGCACTTCGAGCCGACCGGTCCTTGTTTTAGCCCCTTAGTGCCGCGCGCCAGACAGGGTAACAACAAGTACCATCTTTTAACGTGTTTTGGTATGTCGCGGCCGGGGATCGAACTCCGGACCTTCCACTCCCCAATCGGACGCTCTATCCCCCTAAACAACTGAGGCGGTCAGCAGAAAATTAGAAACGATGTTTGTGCTTCATACTCATGTGACATACATTGTTTAGCTCACCTGACTGAAATTCAAGTGAGGCTGTTTGTCGTGCGTATGCCATGCGTCGTAAACATCGTCCTCTCAGAAACAACTGGCAAAATATAGCTGAAACTTCAATGCTTGTCCTGTTTATTACACATAGTTTCCGTTCTTCGAGTTTTGACCTTGTTTTCACCTGTCTGTGAAGTCCTCTCAATATGTATATTGCTGTGTAACTCCTCTGACCAGACTAAGGGAGCTAAGATTTGGCATTTTTCTTCTTATGGTGATATCATATAATGTTCAAATCGTTAGTACCTCATGTCTGTTTATAGTCATATCGGCATCAGTCCAGACAAGTACAAGCAGCCACACACACACACACACACACACACACACACATGTGCATGCATGTCGCTATATAAGTAATCTTGGACGCGACGTTAAACCCCATTTCACTTCACCTTCACCTCCTCAGTATTTATGCTAAAATATGTGAATATCAATGTTGAAAGAGGCTATTGATATGGTTTCAAACAAACTACATGTGAGCTACAGTGCCCCGGCACTACAGTAAACTACGTTCATAACGAACTCGCTTATAACGGACGGACGGATAAACGACCTTATTGATTGGTCTCGGCCATTTGCTGTATATATGCTGTATGTATGCTTATAACGAACTGCGGTTATAACGAACTAAAAATAGTAGTGCTTTTGAGTTCGTTATAACCGTAGTTTACTGTATTTTTGACCATAGTGAACGACGTAACTCACGGTGAGTGTCGTATGTGTTACAGTGGGGCCAGCAGGACGCGCGCTGTAATCGTCTTCAGCTCTCTGACCTTCTTGTAGCTCCCATGCAGCATTGCACCAAACTTCCGCTCCTGCTCAATAACATCCGGAAGTACACAGCAGGCGAACTCGAGAAACAACAGGTGACGGAATCACTTGAGAAGGTCGAAACGTCATTAAGTAAGTTGAAAAAAATTGAAGTATGTTGAGCTGTTTTTCAGTGAGTGAGTATATACCCCGCTTTTAGCAATAAGCACGCACTATTTTGACGGAGATTACCTGAAAGGGGTTTACAGATTTATAGGACTCAACCCGGGGTTTTGGGGGTGAGGACCGAAGGCGTTAGGCACTAGGCAAGCTGACCGTCACTGGCAGTGCCTGACATTGATGACAAAATATAGTTCAGATCATCTTTTGGTCAAGAATGTATTCGGAGTCATCACTTGGTTGTCTGGTCGCCTGCCGCCGTCGCACAGCTGAACTGCTGTTACAGCGTCTGGCAACAAACACATACTTTTTTATGCAATTTGTGAGAGTGGCGGGTGCTACCGGTAGAGCGGGACATGATTACCCTTCTCGCAAAACTTGATGTCATCACTGATTTTCAGTGATCCATTCATACAATTTTCACGGCTGTTTTACCTTTCACGCCCGTTGTAATCTGTTTCGTCGGATAATCGAGACTGGTTAATCTCTGGCGTTCATGATTTATATTTTTACGTGTTTAATAATGTTGGGTTTGTTTAACACGGCGAAAATCAGCCAAAACACAGCGAAATAGCTTATTTATATTTATTTGTAATTGTGCAAAGGGTAACAAAGCGGCGTTAACACCAACTCACTCACTCACTCACTCACTTGCCTCCCACATCAAGGTGACACATCGTGATTCAGCTATTATAGGCCTTACACTCACTCACTCACTCACTCACTCAGCATATGGCCAACGTGAACTACCCCGCGTCATCTGGAACCACCATCAGATGGAGCACGGTTCCAACTCGTTATAGAAACGTCAGTATTCAGGATAAATCGATTTCGCCCAATATACCATGTGTTTTGTTCAGTCGGAGGCATGTGCAGCTATGCAGCTTTGATTCAGAATTGACGATGCTAAGTTTTCAACAAGATATAACAGTTCTACTTTTTGCACTACTTTCAAAACCGGAAACCACTCATGTTCGCATAATTGCTTGTCACAATCGCAGCACAGGGTATTCCATATTACTTGAGAAAAAAACTATGACAGGTCTGGTTCGAGTGACAACTCAGCTGCTACTACCAACTTCACCAAAAAACTCTAGCGAAGTGTGAACAGATACCTAAACTTACAAAGGAAACCCTGAAGCTGTTTTTATTAACGCGGGTTTGTGAGCCAGATATGGGTCGGTAGTGTGTTAGAAAGCCATGTGTTTGTGTGTGCGTGCGTGCGCGCGCGCAATATATATATATCACTACACTTGGCCCGCGTTAGTCCGGACACCGTCAGTCTGGACACTCCACAATCTGGACGATTAATGCCGAGAACGTGTACATATAAAAATGTACTTACTCAGGACTCGTTCACTAGGACAAGAGCAAATTAGAACTGTGATAATCCGGAGACTAATAATCCAATCCGGACGATGTCACTGGGATCTATTCCGTCCGGATTAAAGGGGCTTAACTGTAACTATAACCTGACCTTATGCAGATATGGCCAATCAAGTTCCTGTCTGGTTTCTCATGAGGCGATTGCGTGGATGAATATTTGTTTGGTAGTCAAATGTGTATATAAGTTTGTCGTGGAAAAAAACAAAAGCGGATAGCAAAGCATTCACAATCCTCTCGTGATTTGCAAATTGGTGTCATTACCGCATTGATAAAGGAGAGTGACTGTACCGCGACTTCATGACGTAAATTCACCAGCAGGAGTATCGTTCAAAACAGTTTAAGTTAAAATATATCCCCCTTAGAAAAACTATGTGACAATGCGGCGGTGGTAATGCTTGTTTTACATTATAACTGATGGTAAGCGAGCGTCGTAAATCAACACACGTTACAAAAACCTATCTACAACAGAGATCCTCTGATTTCAACCTCGCTGTCTGGCTGATGTCACGAACTCGTTACGTGAAAGCAAACAAATATGAGAATAATGACATTGAAAAATAGGGGGGAACCGATCGTTTGATGATCTGGTGTGTGTGTGTGTTGGGGGGTGGGGGTTGTGGGTGCTGATATATGTTTTTTTTAAATAAATAATTTTGCCTAAGGTTTAAGAAAATTAAATATTGTGAAAAAAAAATGTTCGGCTCCATCCTCCGAAGGCAAAACGAGTCTGAAGTCATGACCAAAAAATGTCCCTTACAACATTCCTAACGTTTACTCAGCTGACAAAATTATATCATTTACTCAGTTAATATTTATTATTCGTGTAGATTATACACAGGAATGTTGTGTATGCATTGCCCTGGATGATTGGCGTGTAAGTTCTTGGTCATAATATTGAAACAATTGCAAAAGGAGGAAACCCCGAAGTGATGCTGGTCTCGTGCTTTAACACTTTGGTGAAGCCCACCACATAAAGCACACAGTATGTTGCGGGTGACGATATCAGTTAGCCTTGCTCCAAGGCCGTACTGAAAGAAAAGTCCATGGATGTGTAGTAATTTTATCCTCCTAATAGGCAAGTCTATATATGTGGACAGGACTCCATTCTCTTATAGGGGCAACTTGTTATTTACATCATCTAGAACTTCTTATTTAAACTTATAATTATTGCCTTGGCGACTTGTGCAAGTCTAGATATCAGTCGGAGCCAATGTTCCCAAGACCAGTAGGGGAAGTGACATGGCAGCTGACTGGATGTTTGTGTGTTACAGAGCAGCTGGAGGACAAGATGAAGTGGGTGAGGAACTATGAGCGCGTGCAGGAGATTCAGCAGCTGGTGGTGTGGCCGGCTGTCACCGACCTTGACCCCAGGGTCTACATACCAGAGGTCAGTCCACCAACAGGTGCTCGTCGTTCATGTGTGTTGTATATGTTTCCACGCTATGGGGAACAGATGGATAGTGTTGACCAGAAGCTCAGAGATTAATGATTTAGTAAGAACACAGTCCATACGTGTGAGACCTGGTGTTGACGTTGGCGTTGGCTCTGGCCCCTGGCGTTGGCGTTAGGGAACGATCATTTGATATTCTTGTAGGGGTGGGTGCTGGGATTTTATCAAACACGTTAAGTGTCCCAGAAAATGCTTTAAAAAATATAATTGGGCTTCTGACTGTTGAAAAAAATGATGAAATTGTCAGCCACATAAAATACATTGACCAAGATGGGTTTTTTTATACATAAATGTCGGCGCTTAGTTTTATTGAAATAAATACCTGGTAGTGGTAGAGCTGGTAGTGGTAGAGGTCCGGGGTTCGTTCCCCAACCGCGTCATTCCAAAAGCCGTTAAAAGATGGTACTTGTTGTGGCGCTCGACATGAAGGGGCTAAAACTGGTCGGCTCGGAGTCAGTATACTGTGTCTGAGTGGGGTATTCATGTTAAACTGCGGCAAGGTACGTTTGTGTTCTGGCACTGTAATGTCGGCATTAGTTCGGACGATTACAAGCGCGCGCGGACGCACACACGCACGAACACACACACTTACACACGCTGTATAAGTGCAATCTCTGACTCCATTTCGTCTCACCTCTAGATTGATACTCTTCACAACAACTGACCTGCCGTTGAATATTCTTATGGTAGATGTGGTGGGGAGGGGGGAGGGAAGGTGTGTGAGATATTTCTGTTATTTTTTAGGATATTGTTTCTGTCTCTCCCCCACTCACGCGATTCTGTTTTGTGTGTGTGTTTATACAAGTATTGTAGCATTATTCCTCGTTTACACTAAAACTCCGACACAGGGCTAATACAAGTGTTGTATATTTGGGTTTCAACCCTAATTAGATTGTCATAGCAACCACAATCAAGCCTACGCATATGAGCGTTCTTTGTTAACCCGATTGGGAGAATTGCAATATGGGTAGATTAGATACAAGATTTTATTACAAAATGACCTCATCTTTGATGACAACAGCGAGATTCATGTGTTTTGCAGTTTGATCTCAAGGTCTACCACGCAGTTGTGGAATGTTATTGGAATATATATAAACTTTTTCCGACATGTGTTATTTATAAGGAAACGACCTTTACAGAAATATATTTTTCATCCAAATATGATATCGTGTCACATATTCATGTGCATTAGGGGTAATTCTGTCACCTATAAAATCTCCCCTAACTTCATAAATATTCTATTTGAGAACGAGCGAGATGTCCAAGACCATATTATCCCCCGGAATACGATAATGATATTGCCGAAAATAGGGCATAAATAATACTTGGGCACAACAAACTAGCAGTCTTCGTCCACGTGTATTAATCTAGGCCTCGGGGCAAAGTACCGTCTGAGGGAACTTCTTCCGCCTAGTCATGTAGTCCCTTGCGTTTCTATGATCGGAACACACTTCCCTGGGGAGGTGGTCAGGTTCATGGCTACAGACGCTTGGGGGTATGTCCAGTAAGTGACATGAGTATGTCTGGCCATTGTCCACGCACGGTTAGACCTGGTGAGATATTGACCCTGTCCGCAGAGAATCTTGTAATTCTGTTAACGAACGTGACGCTCGCGGTTCAATTCCTCAAGGCGTCATAGAAGGGACAAAAAGAGGTAATTTGGTCACAAATATACCGGAGGATTGGTTGCTATTCACAAAATCATCATCAGTTTGCCATTATGGGCGATTGCTACAATTATGGTAATTCAGGGATTGCCTCAAGTCATCTGACCACACCAAAAATGGCATGGCCGCCTTATTGGGAAAACTGCACTGAAAACCTACGAATTTAAATGACCCGGAGCTTCAGAAATGTAAAATATTTAGACTAGCTGTTCACGCTACCGAATGAATATTTTCCTCTTAAAATGATAACTTAAAATAAGACTATCGTATAGAGAAACAATAAACGAGACGTCTAATGAATAAAATAAACGCATTCAGCGCATATCGAACAAGGTCTGAAAACCGAACATGATCTATTGTATCAGAGAACGGTATTAATGTGATATTAATGCATGCGCAGCTATTGTTTTTATTATAGTCTAATGCAAGTTCAGAAAGCCACATCCTGTAAATTGTGTACCGAGACATATTTATGTATGGAGCATGTACCCAATACACTAACAACCTGTGGGCATGTCGCCTAAGGCGCCGCAATTCGTTGTGCAGATTTGCGTCCCTTGGGTTTTCCAGAATCCTATGATCGTGGGTTCGAATCCCAGCTCTCCCCGATTATGTTACAACGTTTCCAGCGCCATACCCGTGTTCGCAGGTTTCACCAAAGGGGTAAACGTTTAAGACCTGCATCACTTCTGGCTTTCCTCCAACATTAAGCTGACACGCCGCGATATAACTGGAATGCTGTTCAAAGCGGCGTTAAACCCAACTCACTCAGTCACATCATGTTTCTTGTGCCACACAAAAGCTGTGTTAACTTTAAGACATTCAACGTGATGTACCATTATCTGCCATAAAGTTTCCTTTGTGAGTCCTCCATCAATAGTGAGTGAGTTGGGTTTAACGCCGCTTTTAACAGTATTCCAGTTATATCGCGGCGTGTCAGCTTGATGTGGGAGGAAAGCCCGAAGTGATGCAGGTCTCAGACGTTTACCACTTCGGTGAAACCCACGAGCACGGGTATGGTGCTGACAAACCTAGAAACATAATCGGGGCGAACCGGGATTCGAACCCACAATCATAGGTTTATGGCGTGCCCAAGGGACGCAACTCTGCACAGCGAATCGCAGCGCCTTACACGACTGGGCCACCACTTCGCCCCCCTCGATCAATAGATCAGGAAGGAAAATACAGAGGCACAGTACAAACACATCAGCGTCTGCATGCGCTGCTTGCATACAACACCGCCTGAAGCCAGTTTGTTTATGACACACGACTGTTCCTGCATCTTCTGCGTTGATCTCCATCATCCCACGGGATTCACACATATGGAGGATGTATAATGATGCACACTAAATGCTGAAAGTTTATTGCCTGTAGTGTTTGAAAATACATTATTGAGATATATACCTAGAACCGTTTTCCGGTGCCAGTCAAATAAAATGGTTATTTGTTATTTATTGTTTATGTTAACAAAGACGACGCCCCCTATATCTGCTGTTGAAAACATGACCTTTTGGATATATTAACCTTCAAACTATCAGATTTTTGTTGAGCTACTTGTAGATTAAGTACCGTGTTTACAGTAAGGGATTATTGTTTGTGTTGTATGTCTCTAGTTTCTTTCAGAAGACTTAATGGTTCGCTTACTGTTAAAACCTATGCTGTGTTATTTAGGAGATAACATTTTTTAAACTTTTTTTTATAATTATAACGTTAGAACACTGAGAGTTAATGGCACCACACGCGTCGCTCCCGTTTCCGCTGTTAAGGTCTTCAGCAACCCACGCTTGCCGTAAAAGGCGACTATGCTTGTTGTAAGAGGCGACTAACGGGATCGGGTGGTCAAGATCGTTGACTTGGTTGATGCATGTCATCGTATCCCAATATGTCTGTGTCTCATTTTGTCTGTGTGTGTCTCCGTGTGTCCGTGTGTGGAGGGGTGCCTGCATATGGATACTCGCAAAAACACAACCTGATGCACTGACATATAAAAACCAAGCTCCTTCCCAGCGCGTGACACCTTGGTTGCACTGTCAGTAACGGGGGCGGCCAGGTAGCCCAGTGGTTAAAGCGTTCGCTCGTCACGCCGAAGACCCGGGTTCGATTCCCGACATGGATACAATGTGTGAAGCCGTGATATTGCTGGAATATTGCTAAAAGCGGCGTTATACCATACTCACTAACTCATTGTCGGTAACGTCGCTGCGGCCAGTGTGTAAGCGGCCATTACAAGCCTCCTGCATTTGCCATATAGCCCCAAATGAAGTCACGTTTTACTTTCTGTTTATGTCTTTAGGAATGCCATCATAGCAAATTTTGGTTTATGACTGATCAGATTTCTCGGATTAATTTACGTTTTTCTTTGTTCAATCAGATTGGTTCGATATTGCAGACTAACAGAAAATCACCCACCTTCCCCTTAATTCTTACCATACCAATTACATGATAGTTGCAATGAAATATAATTCAAAGTTAACTGACAACAAAGAACATAATTTAGCAGGGGTAACTGTATTCGGCGTCGCGGCAGCCATCACTTGTTTGTAAACATAACTGTAAGTCGATGCGAGTTCAACTCCATGCATAGTTATTGCCATGCACAGTGGGGAGCATTGACTGGTGGCAGTGATAGTATAGAGGGCTCCGTGAACGGACTATCGCTGTGAGGAACTTGTGTAAAATTATACAAAGGGGGATAATGAAAAAGTCAAGGAATGTGCATACCACTAACAAATAATAAGTTTACACATTTATTTAACATTTGATGGTTTGTTTGTTTCAGTGCTTAAAGGCTACGTTGGGCAAGCAGCCGTGTGAGAAGCTTCTCGCTTGCACGAAGAGACAGCTCATGTATGAAGGCCAGCTGGCGCTGATTGGTACGCAAACCATCTTTATAATATCTATACGAATCGACATTCTTTCAGGGGCTCGACTAAGGCGCCGCATTCCGCTGTGCAGAGTTGCGTCCCTTGGGCACGTCTCAAACCTGTGATTGTGGGTTCGAATCCCGGTTCGCCACGATTATGTTTATATGTTTGTCAGCACTATACGCATGCTCGTAGGTTTCACAGAAGGTGTAAATGTCTAAGACCTGCATTACTTCAGGCTTTCCTCACACATTAACTGACACGCCGTGATATAACTGGAATATTGTTAAAGCGGCGTTAAACCAAACTCACTCACTCGTTCATAAAAGGAGCAGGGGCGGTCGGGTAGCCTAGTGGTTAAAGCGTTCGCTCGTCACGACGAAGACCCGGGTTCGATTCCTGACATGGGTACAATGTGTGAAGCCCATTTCTGGTGTCGCCCGCCGTGATATTGCTGGAATATTGCTAAAAGCGGCGTAAAGCCATACTCACTCACTCGCTCATAAAAGAAGCACGGGTGGCCAAGACGTTAAAGGCAGGGTGAGGCGTGTAAGAATCCTATGATCTGGGATTTCGACCAATAAGCACCCCGTTTGTAATCCTTGGTTTGTCGGCACCAGACCGTGCTCGTGGGTTTTACGGAAGCGTTAAACGTCTAAGACCTGCATCACTTTGGGATGTCCTCTCACGTCAAGCTAACACGCCATTATATAACCGAGGCAATGATCAAAGCGGCGTTAAAACCAAATTAGCTCACCCCACCTTTCACGCTCGTGGGTGTCATCAAGGTAATATACAACGTCAATGACAGAGAATAACCAGTCTCGATTTTCCACCGAAAAAGATATCATTGGGCGTAAAAGGCAAAATAGTGTGAAAATTATACGAATGTGTGACTGAAAATCAGTGATGACACCAGGTGCTCGCGAAAAGGATAAGCATGTCTTGCCCTACCGGTAGGCTAGCAGACACCGCTCACACAATTTGCATTAACAATAGTGAGTGAGTGAGTATGGTTTTACGCCGCCTTTAGCAATATTCCAGCAATATCACGGCGGGGAACACCAGAAATGGGCTTCACACATTGTACCCATGTCGGGAATCGAACCCGGGTCTTCGAACGCTTTAACTACTAGGCTACCCGACCGCCCCGCATTAAAATAAGTGTAAAGTATAGTGTATAGTAACAGTTAATTATTTAAAATAGTTTCCTATCATGTATAACATTATGATATCTGCTTTTTAGAGTGGCGCGTGACTACAAGTATTCTAGCCATTGTTTCATACGCAATGGGGGGCACAGGTGGTACTGTCGCCTAAGGCGCCGCGATTCGCTGTGCAGAGTTGCGTCTCTGGGGCACGCCAGAAACCTATGATTGTGGGTTCGATTCCCGGTTCGCCCCGATTATGTTTCTAGGTTTGTCAGCACCATACCCGTGCTCGTGGGTTTCACCGAAGTGGTAAACGTCTGAGACCTGCATCACTTCGGGCTTTCCTCCCACATTAAGCTGACACACCGCGATATAACTGAAATACTGTTAAAAGCGGCGTTAAACCCAACTCACTCACTCACTCATACGCAATGTGAAATGGTCTTAAAGTCTCAGCAATGACATTGTTTGTCAGATGATGCCTATGTACTCTCATTCAACGCCCTTTTTGTTTCAGAAACGACCAAGTCTGTAGAGGTGCATATATTTGTTTTTGATGACATTTTGCTGATAACCAAGATGAAAAAAAGCCCAAGAAAGGTACATATACGTTTGGCAGTACGTCTAATGCACACATAAATTGTGTAAAAAAACAGAAAGTATTAATTCATTCACAAGAGAAGTATATAAACATATGAAAGAAGCGAGAATAGCCCAACCATTGACGAATACCTTATTTGTGGTATTCAGTGTTTCAATTAATTCAAAATATCACCTTTTAAATCAGAGTTAACATAACGTCTTGACTTGTGATTCTTGAAGTACGTTAGCCTGCAACAAACATGTGCTTCACTGGCATATGTCAGTGTGGGATATTCGCCCAGACCACCAAACGCAACAACTCGTAATCCGAAAGTCTAATAGCTCATTTGCACTGACACACGCGGATATAACTCTCGCATTACTGTCAAAGAAATTTTCAAATACATATCGCTTGCAAATATTCGATTAGTACCTCAGCGCGACTGGCTTACTTCCTGTTGCTGTAAAATACGCCCGGAATGAGACAGGGGTGTTCTATAAGTCTTTAATTATTAGTGTCATGGGCGGAAGGCTCCATGGGAGACAATCCAATCGGCCTCCGATCCCGTGGAGGTGGATGAGCAGTAGCCTGACCCCCCGTTGTAGGACAAACCGCTGAATATACTCAACAATTTATCATAATTCGTAAAAATTATACTTGTTTCTGTTGTAAGGTAATGTCAGAGTTAATAAATATGAATCTATTTACTTTCATTTGATAAACGGTCATGTAAGTTGTCATCAGTACAAAGAATAATCATTTAATGGACATATCGGCAGCAAAATGCAATATGTTTAACTCATATACGGTCAATGGCCTCAGGTTAAGACTGATGAATACATAAAAGAATGTGATGGCATTGAGTCATGGGTTTATTTGTTTATTGGATGCTGCGTGGGATTTTTAAAAATAGAAAACTATCATAACATTAGCCTGCCTGAAGGCTCCTTAATAAACACACCTGACACAATCGGGTTACCGTAAGCTGTACAGTACACCTGCGGGAGTGTTTTGAGTGATGGTGCACGCCTTGTGATCGCCTCATCCAAAGCTAATCTGAAAGTAATTTGGTCAGTCTTGTGTACTTAAGTAGGATTTCCACAGATCCACATTACTAGCGTTTGCTTTGTATGAGTGAGTGTGGTTTTACGCCGCTTTTAGCAATATTCCAGCAATATCACGACAGGGGACACCAGAAATGGGCTTCACACAATGTACCCATGTCGGGAATCGAACCCGGGTCTTCGGCGTGACGGGCAAACCCTTTAACCACTAGACTACCCGACCGCCCCTGCTTTGTATGATGTAAAGTAAACATGTAAATAGTACTGTGCGTAATGAGTGTTGAAATAACGACCCAGCTAGGTTGAACTCGTTGACGTTACTTAAAAGTCTTGCCCAAAACTTGTTTCATCAGGGTTACAACATTCAAAGCTTTAGTAAAGGTTTCAAATGTACATGCACGTCTTTATATATTAGCAATAATCTTTGACGCGACGTTAAACCCCATTTCACCTGACCTCATCATTCTATCCTAGGGGTAGAATAGGTCTTCAGCAACCCATGCTTGACGTAAAAGGCGACTATACTTGTCGTAAAGAGGCGACTAACGGGATCGGTGGTCAGACTCGCTGACCTGGTTGATGCATGTCATCGTATCCTAATTGCGTGGATCGATGCTCATGATGTCAATCACTGGATTGTCTGGTCCAGACTTGATTATTTACAGACCAAGTCATATAGCTGGAATATTGAGTGCGGCGTTAAACAACAAACAAACAAACATGATTCGCGAGTTTAACCGCCCGATAGTGTTGTATCCTTACAAAGGAGCCGAGAGTTGAGTATGGCTTACACCGCTCCTAGCTTCTTAAGTCTATTCTACATGAACGCGCTATATAAATGTACTTTTAAAGTTTTGAAGTGAGTAAGTGAGTTTTTAGGTCACATCGGCAATAAAATGACAGCTGTATAAAGTTCCATATGGTAATATGAACGTTGTAACACACACTTCAAACATTACCATTTGTAACTCAAGTACATACAGTGCTATATCGTTTTTGTGTCAGTTGAAAAGATATATGCTTCTCTTTCAGATCAAATATTTTAACGTCAGTTGTTGACGTTTAAGTGAAAATAGATAAACAGGTCAAAAGAAATATTTAAGTTTTTACCGCAACTTTAAGTTGATCGAACTACAAATCGTATTTGGAATAAAATCCGTTGGAGATGTCACAGCAAAAGTTGACAGAGTTATAGAAATACAATATGTCATGGTGACCAGGGATGTTTGAATCCCTGCCACTCAGTAAACGAACAACTTTGGTTCAGATAATGTAGGTCACGTCAGTAGATGAAGGATGCAAATATTTCTTGTGTACCGGAACTTAAATGAAATGTCAGTACAGGTTGAAGATAATGTAAGTCATTTTATGAGGCAATGTGATACAATCAGGGTGGCTTGACTTAAGTCAATGGGAATGGACAGAGTATTCTGTTCATAACTCTTTGGGGGGCGGTCGGGTAGCCTAGTGGTTAAAGCGTTCGCTCGTCACGCCGAAGATCCGGGTTTGATTCCCGACATGGGTACAATGTGTGAAGCCCATTTGTGGTGTTCCCCGCCGTGATATTGCTGGAATATTGCTTAAAGCGGCGTAAAACCATACTCACTCACTCATAACTCTTTGATATACTCTACGTATCTTAGAGGGCTGGGTGTGCTAGCGTGATACCTAACATGTGATTGATTGCACGTGAAATATAACTTCAAGTGCTGCTGTGTATCCTGTTGTTCAGTGATAGACCATTTTCTTACATTTCAGAAACAGTCTGTGAACGAGGTGAGCACCAAGTCGCCATCTAGCAGTCAGACAGACAGATGCACATACACCGTGTACAGACAACCAATCGCCTTAGACAGATTCAACATTCATGACGTCACTTCCGTTGATGCTGCTGGTGGGTTTCGTGTTCTGAATACTACTACTTCCACTACTACTACTACTGCTACTACTACTACTACTACTACTACTTCCACTACTACTACTACTACTACTACTGTACATATGAATAATACAACACTACAACGACGACTACTACAACTACTACCACAACTACTACTACCACGACATCTACTACTACTATTACTACTACAACCACGACTACTACTAACACTGCTATTGCTACTACTACTACTGCTACTACTACTACTACTACTACTACTACTACTGCTACTACTACTACTACTACTACTACTTCCACTACTACTACTACTACTACTACTGTACATATGAATAATACAACACTACAACGACGACTACTACAACTACTACCACAACTACTACTACCACGACATCTACTACTACTATTACTACTACAACCACGACTACTACTAACACTGCTATTGCTACTACTACTACTGCTACTACTACAAATGTAATTATGAATGTTACAACTTTACTGCTACTAATACCACGACTACTACTACTACCCCTACTACTACCCCTACTACTACCCCTACTACTACTTCTATACTGACCCGTGAATTTCCGGGGTAGAATAGGTCTTCAGCAACCCATGCTTGCTGTAACAGGCGACTATGTTTGTCGTAAGAGGCGACTAACGGGATCGGGTGGTCAGGCTCGCTGACTTGGTTGATGCATGTCATCATATCCCAATTGTGTGGGTCGATGCGCATGATGTCAATCACTGGATTGTCTGGTCCAGACTCGATTATTTACAGACCGCCGTCATATAGATAGAATATTGCTGAATGCGGCGTTAAACAACAAGCAAACAAAATATACTACTACTACTACAAGTACTACTACTAATTTCTACTACTGTAAATTCTGATGAATCTTAAGAAACTGTACCATGTTTCAAATGTCAATCAATTGAGTTACCTTTCTGGGCCCACTTGCACAAAACGATCTTAGCGCTAAGACTACTGTAAGCCTGGGTTAAAGTATGGGAGTTAAGATCATCTTAGCGCGAAGATCACTTTGTGCTAGTGGGCCCCGGACATGTCCAACTCCTTTGTAGAAGGTAGTTCGCTAAACAAACAACTTAACGAAGTAAACATTGTACTGCCTTGTAAGGGACCGGCCATTTATTATATGTTAGGGACCGGTCATTTGTTATATGTTAGGCACCGGTCATTTGTTATATGTTAGGGACCGGTCATGGATTATATTTTAGGGACCGGTCATTTTTAAATGTTATGGACCGGTCATTTTTTATATGTTAGAAACCGGTCATTTTTTATGTGTTAGTGATCGGTCATGGATTATATGTTAGGGGTCTGTCATTTTTTAATGTTAGGGACTGGTAATTTATTATAGAGGTCAAAGGGTATCAGAGAAGAGTCACGATAAAATATGACGAACTCTGGGGGAGGCTCATAAAATATTAATATACATATTTCTGTAGGGTCATGAAGAAATATTGACATTTAATAATGAAACATAAAGTACTTTTGCATTTTATCTTTTTGAGAAAGAAAATTGGGAGGGGCTTGAAATAAAAATGACAAGCATTATTGTAGCGTCATTATTTTCAGTACATTGTCGCAAAACCCTCTGAGCCGCCCAAGGCACCCCTGTAATAAATGACCGGTCCCTTACCAAAGCCGTTCGTCAGATGAGCGCTTATTAATCGGCGTTAAATCCAACTCAGTCATTCACACAACTTGTACCATCAACCTTTGTGTTTTCAGCCTGTGGCTTAAAGAATATTTTCGTACTGGTTCAGTTCAGCCGCTTTCAACAAATCATCGGCGTCTACACACTACAAGCCTCTTGTGAGGCATCTAAGGTAGGTAACCGCTGGTGTCAGAAATCGCACTGATTTATCCATTCGTCACCACTCGCCCCTTTCCGTCACCTCCGAGAAGACCCGCCCTCCCAATTGATGAATGTTATGTGCGAAAATACGACAAACCAATCAGCATTCACGTATGACTTCAAGTACTTCGTTCAAAGAATCCGTCAGGGATAATTTGTTATTTTATATATGTCTTGCACTTAATATTTACCCAAGGTACAGTTAAATATGTTCAAACATACTGTATGCTACTGTAAGTCCCGATGTGTTTTCAATATCATCTGGAATATTTTCGATACATGGGGAAAATATACGTGAATCATTACACAACGAGTAGACAATTCTTTTAGCTATGCCCGTTTGCGCTTAGACGGAACCAAGTCGCTAATATGGCAGCGAGAGGGGAGAGTCGCTATTCGGCCAGTCCCGGAACAATTCGAGTTGGTCACGAATGTGATTTACCGACAAACAGAAGAAAGGGCTGACACGATCTTAGCACAATACACATCATTTGACGCCAAGGTGCCATCAAAACACGTGCAAGTAATTTCGGTACAAGTATCTACATACCTACTGTTTACAACCAGAAAGCTAAAATAGAATATCTATTTCACTGAAATCTAGAACAGTATTGCTTTCACAACCAGCAACAACAGTTCAGATAAATCAACTAAAAATGCCATTTTTCATGGGAGCTGTTTGGACGTGTGTAATTTCAATCAATGTTTCTTGATGCAAACATATTCTCACTGTCGAAGGAAAAACTATTCACGAAGGGTTCATGAATCGTTAGGTAACACATGTATGATCAGTATAGTGAAATTAAAGTAGTTAATAGCGCTTCGGCGGAGCTATGAAAGGAACTTTCGTTCCGGTGTATGTTTGACTGGCACTTTACACTCCCGTAGCGACAGCGTGTTAGAAACATTACCCGTAAAAGAGGGGGATATACAAATTCCGGTGCTGTGAGTAGGATCCTCCTCCTGACACGGGTGCGAGGGTTGCTCGTGAAGTCGTTATCAGCCTTCAACATCGTCGGTGCAGTTTGAAAAAAAACACAAAAGTCGCCATACTACATGAGTGTTAACCTCTTTGCTGCGTGTGCTGCATGACCATTTCGTCGACGTAATTGTACTTATCGCATACTTACTGGTAGAAAATCTAGATCAGACTTCTCTTTTCTTGTGCCTAATGTAATTATGATTTGACATTTGCTGTTAATGTTTAAAACACGTGCCAGAAGCATATTTTTTTCTGATCAAAAAGTATTTCCCTGCCTAGCAATCCCCGAAACATTGTCTAACATTTGACGAGATACACTATTTTTGCTCATAGAGTATTGATGAGGGTTATTCGAAGATTTCACATGATGAAGAAAGGTTATATGTCTAGTTAAAAGACTTCCCCACATGACTGAAGAGACCGGTAACTGGGACAATGACTCCTTCATGTGCAAAAAATGAGGACTATGCCCAATTAGATATAATTAGCGTTGTGTGAAACTCGGTCATTTTGTGAGGCGAGTGAAATGGGGTTTAACGTCGCGTCCAAGATTATTGCACTTGTATAGCGATGTGCACGTGTGTGTGTCTGCTTGTACTAGTCCGGACTAATGCCGATTTATAGTGTTAGCCCCCTGAGATACCATGCCGCAGTTTAACATGAATATCCACTCAGACACAGTATACTGACTGCGAAACGACCAGTCCTTGTTTTAGCCCGTTAATGCCGAGCACTGGGCAGGGTAACAACAAGTACCATCTTACACGTCTTTTAGTATCGATCCACCGACCTTCCGCTCACCGGGCTGACGCTCTATCCACTCGACTGCAGAGGCGGTTCCCATTCTCTCTGAGTAATAAAAGAAATCGTTACTTAATGGATCTAAAACATGTTTTTAAAAAGAAACAAACAAGAAATGGTTATTCGATGGTGGTGTATTTGATTCGGTTATCAATAAATGTTTGTTTTTTATACCTTCAGTGTTTCGTTGAGTTTTCAGCCTAGTAACGTTTTGATAACGTTTGTAATATTTTGACCAAATCTAATTTTCAAGTGTATACTTTCTTTTTCGGGCAGTATATATATCTCAAAATTTGAGTTGGCAGAATAGAATGGGTGTTTTTTTCTAATCACTTCAAATGCTTATGATGTATGTTCTGTTTTATTTGCAGTCCACGTGGCTTGCTCAAATCCGCGAAGCAAAGGAAAAATATAGCGAGCGGGAGACGAGTCGCCAGAATTCCTTCAAGGAGAACCAGGATCCGAGGGTGGAGCCCCCAGTCCGCTCCCCTCGACAGATGAATAGGAACACTGCCATGAGAAGGATACACGGAAAATCAAGGTCGATGGACGCCATGTTTTTGTGACACTAATAAGGAAGTGACGTTTACCGAAACATGTGTGACGTCATGCCCATATTTCGATGACGTATACAGGACCAAACACATAAACAGAGTTGCATTTGTGCGGTGTCAAGAGACGAAGGTTTGGTGCTTGGTCATAATAATTCTTAAAATAGCCACAGATTTATATGAAAGGGGAAGTAACTCTTGGACTTGAGTTCAAAGGAACACGTGGTGGACCTAGTCAAATTTGAAAGTAAGACCATCATTTAAAGACATCGCCTTTACGCACCTGTCGCAACTTTATTATATTTTTCTTTTCAATTTAAAAAAAAATTCATTAACCATATACCTTAAAATCCAATCTCATTAAAATCAGTTCTTAGTTCTCGCTACCGCTAAACAAAGACAACCCAATCAGGGTCACGTCAGATCGACCTTGCGCGAACTTTGACCGACCAATGAATTGACCAATCAGAAGGCACCTTTCTCGAGCTTTACGGCACTAATTTCAAATTGGCTACTACGCTTCGAAACATATCTTGACAAATTCTCCATTACAAATTTGAAACCTAAACAAAAGAACATTCTCGAATGGATAATAGATGGTCTAGATTGTATGGATTCAGACGTTCAACCCGTAACTTTCGTTCGGAATACCCCGTGTTAAAGTTTTCGAGGTTGTATGATTAGAAATCACATTCCGACTGTCACTTTCATGATCTGCTAAGCGACGCTCTGATTGGTCGGATGAAAGGTCGTTCGACGTGACCCCTAATTGGATGTCTTCCGATCTTTGTTCAGCGGTAGCGATGACTAAGGTCTGATTTTAATGAGCATGCTAAAAATCACACGATCACAGAGAGACCATTGATATTTTAATTTAATATTTTGATATACGAACTTTTGGACACGTGCATTATGTTCAGGCAGATATAAACAGGTATATTGATTATATCATGAGTGCTACAGTGGGCTAACGGAATACTTTAAACACAAACATATACGCGTGTATGTTGTTTTAGTATCCACGCGCCACATCACGCCTGCAATGATAACGGTACCATCACGACAAAAGGGTTTAATCTAGTGCTGTTAGGGTGCACGGGTGGCCCAGTCGTCTAAGGCGCCGCCATTCGCTGTGCAGAGTTGCGTCCCTTGGGCCCGCCAGAAACCTAGGATTGTCCCAATTATGTTTCTAGGTTTGTCAGCACCATACCCGTGCTCGTGGGTTTCACCGAAGTGGTAACCGTCGGAGACCGGCATCACTTCGGGCTTTCCTCCAACATTAAGCTGACACGCCGTGATACAACTGTAATACTGTTAAAAGAGGCGTTAAAGCCAACTCACTCACTAGTGCTGTTAATTGTTGAAAAATAAAACAAATGTAATTCAGTAAAGTTACGTCTTCAAACTACTTAATCAGGTAATTTGTATAAAGAGTCTTGTCGACAATATTGATGTGATATGCAAACGTTGTTGCATGAGGAGTATAGCAATTCGAAAAACGCGCCGTAGAGCTATCTACCCTGGCTTTAGAGGTGCGCGTTATTGTAAATGGTAACATTTAATAATCTGTAATTGTTGATTGAAATTTAAACCACAGAGTAGGACAGTATATTCCCATATTTCTGTTGTCTCCTAGTTGAATATTCCTTTCTTCAGCAATGTTTGTTACGTATTCTTTGTGCCCGACGTGCAACCTCATATTTAGTCTCGCGCGAGTTATGTCCCTTGAACGCGATTTATGTTTTCAACGACTTGCTTAATACCTATTCCAGCGTATGAACTTTTAAGCCAAATAAAGTATCGTGCTATTAATTGATACCAGATCTGATTAAGGTAGGATTTATTTTTTAAGGCTGAACATATGTATTTATAATCATCTTTCTATCATTTCACGTGCGGACAATTTGATAATTCAATCAAAGCTTAATATGTAGCGGTTATATGTAAAATGGCCAAAGAAAACGTGTAGCTTGTGGGCTAATGGGTGAGTAGTTTCAGGCGAGCATTGGCCAGGTTCCACATGTACTCATGTGCTATGGGATTTGTGGAATATTGCTAAAACTGGAGTAAATCCAAAAACATCGACATTTCGAAACTCAAAAATAGGCCATTGTCATTTGAAACTGAGCGAAACTCGTCTTATTCTTTCGTTTTCAACTTTGTTCTGATTTTGTTCGTACAGTTTACACTCGTGTGGCATCTAAGCCGCACAAGAAGATAAATATATTTGTCTTAGCAATATATCTTTTTATTGTTTGTCTCTTATGAGGTCTGCACAATTGCTCAAAGGTCCTAGAACTTTTGTTTATTTTTAAGAGATAATTTTATCTGCTCAGATATTTCTACAGTGAGGGTACGACTATTTATTATAATCACCATTTATCGATCAATTCCTATTTATGTTTTTTTGACATGTTTTTGTCAACCCTTGGTGCATTGTACATAGATTTTTATAACCATAATCAAGTAAATCGTACGTCATGCCTAGTCCTACCATATTATTTACTTTCAGAGCGATCATCTCGCATAAGTTCGTTACGAAATAATACAATACAGAAGTAAATGTATGACTAATGCGATGCTAACGGGTCGCTTTGATCGTCTAGTAACGGTAAAGCGAAAGTGTGAAACAGTAAACATTGAAAACCGTTACGCGGGTCCATGTAAACCCGGGCACCTGCATCTCAGCGAGTACTGTTAGAATCGCCTCCTTGTATAGTAGGGACATTGCCCCGCGAATAATTTGTTTTGATGATACGGACATTTGTTCATAAAGAGTCCAGAATGAAAGGGTTTCTGTGTATAAAGTATCGTTTATAGCCGATGCCGTGTCCATTTATTGGATGTTCAGAAAGGTGCTGTTGTGTTTGTGATAGCTCGGGTCAAATGACATCATTAATTTTCAGAAATAGATGCTCCGACAAAATTGTTATGGTTCAGCGTGATAGCTCTTTCACAACTTCTAAACTGATTCAAGTTAGTGATCTGGTAACTTGTGCGTTAAGTTCAAAGACATAACACGCTAGAGAATAACTCGTCTCGATTTTTCGACGATACAGATTCCATTGAGCTTAAACGACAAAATAACGGTGAAAATAATTTAAAAGGATCATGGAAAAGCAGTGATGACACCAGGTGTTCAAATTAACACAGACATTTATAGCGGTTAAAACGTTAAGCATTGGTCTCCCTTATCGAGATGAATCTTTCCAGCCTTTTGCTTTGAGCTGTTTGAAATCGTCTTTAGCCTTATGTTAATAGGACAGTAGCCACCATGGTGTACATAGAAGGTACCATCTATTAGTTATGCCACAGTGCTGGAATTGGTTTGGAGAGAGTACCAGGGAGCTCTGTTTGTTATTTCGTTATTGCAATGTATTCTTCACACCTGTCTCCTGTATCTGTGATTCTGGTTGCCATTGCGATACAAAAATCATTCCATTGTTACAAGACCTTTTCCAGACTTTTTTGTGCTTTGTTTTCATTGGTTGGAAACCCGATCCTATCGTTTTTACCCTGCTTGATATGGGTACAGATTATTTTGGGGTCAATAAATGAATAATGGACAAAGGAGTTTGGGATGGGAGGTTGTTTATGTTGGTGAATGTTCACAGCGTAACGTGGGCACTGCACGATTCTGT